>NC_133576.1:15034375-15714375 GCF_964106895.1 Numenius arquata | reverse complement strand
CTTTCCAGAGCTGTTCATTAATCAGCACCATTGATCTGATGTGGTCTGTCATATCAGATTACTTAAAACACACATAACTAAGCATTGGCCTGACTGCTCTTTACACAAAACACCATGACAATATTTCCTTTACAGATGACTTAAATATTAGAAACATCAACTTCCTGCTGGTGCTTGGTCATGAAATTTGCTTTTTCTAGGTTGATTCCCTGCAGGACATTTCTATTTCTCCCCTTGGCTGTACTTCTTTCTGCTCAGAGACACCATCAGACACATCCCTGTTTGTTAGGGGCACTCATATGTCTGACCTGCAAGAGACAATCAGCAGATCAGCTCTTTTTCTTTGCTTGACAGCTGGTATCACAGTCTTCTGTTACTTTCTCTTAGTAAGTCCTGACCAAGGGGACTTGAATTTTTTTTTTAGTTAATTGCTATTTATTTTATCCCTGCAATACTATTTTCCCTGATATCTTCAGAAGTCTGCTTCCTTCTGCCTTCTGTGTGATCCTTAGTAGTGAAAAAATTAAAAGAGCTGATTTCTGATTATTCTTATTTGCTGTGCTGGCACAGCACTGTCTATCATGAGGCAATGGAAAATAAGAATTTGCCAGTGCCACAGAAGTTAACATGTCTGATCTTAATCCACATATTGTACAGGTCTCTTGAGTACGGTGGGGTCAGTTTTAATTGATGCTTTCACAATTATGATATATTTTCAGACTGAGCTGACTAGTCTAAATGCAATTCTTTTTTGGTCACTTTTTCTCTCTGGAAGTAGCATTTTAGGTGAAATTCTCAAAGTGGCAATGAGAAGGATAAGACAAGAACACAAACATGATTCAAGAGTCAACTTGCACTGTGAAGTGGGTTATTCCAGATGCATTTTAATGTTTCTTTTTCAAAAGAAGGGACGTCCTCTGACTAGGGCATACTGCGGCATTTATGTTACATTAACAAGGTTCAGCTGTTGGCTACCTATGGGTAGATATTGAACCACAGTGTCTTAAACAGAAATCAAGATGGACTGGAATAAAAAACACCCTTCCAACAGAGGTCAGAACTTGTGCCACAGAAAATAGAAAAATTTAGCAGCACAGGACACGCTATCAGAAGGCCATAGCATGAATTTTTCACAATAGTCAGGGCTTCATCTAGGAGAGGAAACTGCTCATTTCTGTACTCTACTGGGAACACTGTATGTCCACTATCAGTAATTGGGCCTGAAATTCAGAAATTAATTTGTTAATGGATTAGACATTTGCAGAAAGACTGTTTGAAGAGGCTGGACTACTCTAGCCTGGTAAAGGCCAATTTCCCATAAGGACATCTTTGCAAAGGTACTACAGAAAATATCTCTTCCTGAAGTCCCAGGGGTACTTACTGAAATCTGGAATAACAATGTAGTTTGTAGTAAAGTCTACATCATATTCCCACTTTCTGTCTCACAAACCCTCTCTTACTTGTCTGTATGTATTTCTTTTTCCCTTCTTTCTCTGCCTTTTATCTGATACTATAGAATTTCACTTCCCTTAAGCTGCAATTCTTTTAAGTTTGGGCACTTGGAACAGGCATTTTCTCTGTCTCGCTTTCATCTGTTGATTTTTCTGATATTTCTTTCTATTTGCAAGCAGTATTCTCAATGCAACAGCTAACCATACCCAAGAGCTAAGGTCCAAAAAGATAACTTCTCCTAATGACTTTTCTTTCCAGTCCCCATGCCAAATGGTGCCTCCTGTCCTGGGCAGTGGTACAAGGTCTCAATCCTAAACTTTTCCAAAAGTTCTCTGTCATTTAAGATACAAATCAGTGTGCTGCCTATTTTCCATTAATGAAGATCTCATCATGTTTAGTATCTTGGGTATATAAACCCCACACTTGCAGAGAAACAGGTTAGATGATGCCCAAGCAGAGCGTAGGTTGCTCTCTTGGCTGCACCTCACTGTGGGCAGTTAGGCAAATGTTAAGCATCTGTTTGGATTTTGCACATCTGATTTGAAATGTTGAAGATAACTGGTATCTTGAAGAGACAACTAAACGTTAGTAGTTGGTAGGCTTAATCAGAACAGAAGCAGATCACCAAAAGCCCTGATGTAATATTCAGCCAGACATTCAAATGAATGCAAAAAATCTATGATGCCAGACTGAACCATGACAGTGTGTCAGACCATGATTTACCTTTTCCCAAGTGGTAAAGAGAAGAAACAGTATTGCACATGTAGACAGATATATACAGATATGGTAACTATATACATATGTATAGTTATATACACAATTATTAATTTAAAAGTATCTTATTCTGGCAAAACATTGCTGGGTATAACAACACGGAATTCTCTATATTCCTACTACGGAGTTTTCACAATCATATCTGAATGTTGAACCAAACCACATACTTTTGAAAGCAATTCATTAAAGTGGGGTATGACTGAGGCAAATATATAAAATTACGATTTTATTGATGCTGGTGTCAAATATGGGGTAAATCTTCTGTGGTCAGTGGAACTGCACCTACATAAACTTCCCAAGGAACAGACTGATTTGTGGGTAGTGCTTGTATACTGCTACAGTTGTTGAGTTTTGAGTGCTAGTTTTCTACAGATACTTACTATTAATAGAAGTAGTTTGAGAGTGTAAACAGCCTCAGGCATTCATGTGCTGATGCTGTGGGTTACAAGGCATCAGCATTATGGTATGAAAACCAAAAGGTTGGTGGGAGGGGAACAAGGTAAGAGGTTAAGGTTTTGAAGCCATGAGCGCTAAAGACGGCCAGCACAATCAGAGTATTACCTTGTTATCAAGAAAGCAGCATTTGGACAACATGACGCTGCCTTGCTACCTTAAGCAAGGTTCTCACAAAATCAAAGATATAGTTATGCCACAGCTACTACCAATGTTTCTGCAACTGAAATACGAGTTGCTATCACTGCAATCACCAGAGACGGAGAAAATGTGTAGAAATTAAATTGTTTGGGTAATATATCCGCCTAAGATACTGCTTTGGCTAGATGAGCCAGATTAGCTCATGACAGATGAGCTTCATGAACATTTCATTGCCAAGGAACCCTGTCAAAATATTGGTGATTTCTCCGAATCTGTTCAACATCATGGAGATGTCAAACGAAATCTGAAAGGACATTATTTTTTCAGGAAGAACAAAAACAATGAAAGCATATGAGGAGAATGAGCTGAGTTTTTTCCTTCTCCCCTACACATCACTTTGGTTTCATTGAATGCTGTTCTTGCAAACACTGTGGCATAAATCCTGAAACTCTTAGTCCCATAGATGTTGGTGAATTGAAGAAAGTACTGAATGTCCTCAACAGATCTCCATGTTTCAGCAATCAGGTTTGCAAACTGATAATGTATTTTTACCTAGATGCAGGGACTATAAAATCTCAACACACAACACTAATGAAGATTTACACTATTGGCTCTGATTCTGCCATACATTGCTCCCTCCTGGTCACAATGGTACAGTACTTGATGTATCAATGTCCGGCTACCAAATTTGCAGATCTCATGCCGAAAGCTGATCTCAATAACAAGTCTGAAGTACAGTCATGAGTGTGGAGGATGACAGAAAATGGTAAATTATAAAAGTAATTAGATCTTGGGTTTTTTTGGGAGCTTGTTGCTTGCAGGAACTGTGAGGCACTTTTTACATTCATTTGTGGTATAATTCCACGTAGGATAATGGAATACCACCAACATTAAATTTCAATAGATTTTATCCGTTTGTCACAGAACCACTCCCTCAAGGTAAAATAGGAAATAAAACCTTCACTCATACGTCTGGTTTTCTCAAGCACCAAAAGCCAGGTTATCAAATAGATAAACAGAAAAATTGAACACTATCCTTTCCCCCCAAAAAAAACTTTGCATCCTCTTAATGGAATTCTTCCCTCTCACTGAGTTTTTATTATGGGACTTGTTTTATAAGGAGAGGAAGAAACCTACGGGATTTTTACCTGCCTTTACTAGACGAAGATTTATATAAAAATCGTGTTTGCATGCATTCTGGGGGGCAAGGTCTGAGACAAGGAATCTTTTCCTCAAGTTTTAAGATTCATAACACCAGTGCCTGAATGCTGAACTAAACGGTGTTACTGACAGTCAGGAAAAACACTCAGATGATTTTGATTTTTTTTTTGTTTTGTTTTTGTTTTTTTTTTGTTTTGGATGACTGTCTGCTGTCTCTGAAGATTTCCCTTACAAGTCAATCATTAAAGAGTCCGTAACCAATACAGGGAAAAGACTAGGTAAAAAGCACCACAAACGTGTTTTCTCATACCATCTTCCCATGTGCTTGCTGCCTCTGGCCTCAAACTGTACAAATGAAAGCTTGTTTGATTTATGTCAAAAACTATATATAAAATATCACACAGGATCCACAGAGAACCAGAGTCACTCTGGGCTTTGGTTTCATTATCCATTGAGGAATAACTGACTACAGCCTTGGAGTATGTAGAACTGATCAAAGCACTTGCTTCCTCACAAGCAAAGAGAAATCCACTGTAGATTTCCTGTTTCATGCTTCAATGCCAAAACACAATGAAAAAAGTTCTAGATGAGCATGTGAATTATTCTAAAACATTGTTCAATCAAATCTGATGGTTATGCACATTTGTGAAACTCATCATTTGAAATGTCAAGTCACTGACAGCAATGTGTCCTGAGGTGTGATGTATATTTGTGATAATTATTTGCTTTTTAAAGTTATGTATCATCTGCATCAAAACAGGATTCTTCTTAAGCGTGCCTGAAATGTAGAGATGTCAGTGCTGGCTGTGTTGTTCAGATCTGGGTTTTAAATACCCTATGCCAGGAAAGCACAGAGTCAGGATATGACTACAATGCCATTTTTAAGGCATTTGGAGTTATTTTTCACTTTTCTGCTAAAAGTGTATGCAGTGTGGCTGATGGAGAATGATTACTAACATTAATAGTAGCTGAAGTGATTTCTACTCTGTACAGTATATACAGCATGATGCACTAAGGAAAATAACATAGCAATAATTGTTGTTATTCTTATTCCAGTATTAGCAAATTACAAACTCTCAGGATTTATTGGAATTCAGTATTCAGCTCTCTTCTGTGGCTCTTAGAAGCTATTTCTCTGGTCATTTCAAAACTTTCTTGAATGAAACTGAAGGCAGTTGGCTCTGTTGTTGGATGAGTTCTGCCAACGTAGGAGGGCTGTCTCCTGAGTGCTAAAAAGACCATTTCCAAATCTTCAGCATCTTCTTCCTTGACAGCAGAAGTTACTATGCAGAACGGTTTAGATGATGCTGACATGAAATTTTACAGGAGATCTACAGTCTTCGAAGAGGAGACATGGTAGGGAATGGCAGTGACTTGAGGGGACCCGATAGCAACTTCCCCGCCTTTTATTTCTGGAAGGTGAAACTCTGACTCTGTTGGTGTTCACTTTGGTATTCTGAACATAATCCTTCCTCCTATCAGGAAAGAAATTCTGCGAGGAAAGAAATTCTGTGAGGAGGAGATTGGCTCTTTGACTGTAGACAATCTGTCAGCTACCTTACTCCTGCTATCTCCCAACAGAAATTGTTATAAGAAAATGGCCCAGATGAACAAAATTATGAAGGTGCTTGCAGATATTCTGATCTCTGCCACAACCGGCAAGAAGTACTGTAGGAGATGGATCAGGAATCTTAGCTGTAGGGGAGCTCAGAGCTATTCTAGTTCAATCAGATTTCTCAATTTGCTCTAATGAAGAGTGCTGGCAGAAGTTCAAAGCTACTCCAGGTCTCGACTCTCCCTCCACATTACTATAAAAATGAGTGTAGAAGTGTTAACTGCAGAGGAGCCAAAAGTTGTTTTGGTTCCAGCCTTTCCCAGCAGGAGTAACTGAGAAAATAGAGTAGGAGTGCTAGTTCTGCTCACAGTTCCCTCAGCCTCCTGCAGAACACCAGAGATGTTGCCGGGAACATGGCAAAGTGTGCCCAGCACTGTCCCTCCTTGCAGCTCCTGCAGCCTCAGCCGCTCTCTGCAAACGCTGCCGATACAGATGCACTGGCTCAGTAACTCCAGAAGTCTTCAGAATTAGCATTAACCTCCACTGCTGATAACCCGATGGCTGTTTGAGAGGCAGAAGGTATCAGGAGGATGGCTGTGCTCAGCCAGCATTGATTTCTTCAGCCTTTTGTCTGTGTCTGCTTTCTGTCTCGTTTGGAGGTGGTTACTGTTACTACAAGTAGCATGAATCATGTCTCTGTTAAAAAACAGAGCTTCAATTGTCTTACATAACCCCTGGTAACTGCATGTCTAATAATAGCAAGCCATTTCCAGGTAGGGAATCTGTCTGAGTCCCAGACCCAGAGACATGCACAGGCACAATCACACACACACACACGTTCATATTACTTTTTACACCTCACTTCCGGGAAGGAGTCAGCTTTTAACATGCAATATGACAGTTCTGAGCTGCAGGACCTGGCAACTATTATTTTAAAATGCTGTTTTTCACTCACTGCCTTGAGAAGCCAGTCCGGTACGTGCAATTTGCTTCACAGCCCAAGCAGCAAGAGGAAACAAAACGAAAACCTGACAGCAGTATTTGGTTTTGAATGAGCTTTGAATGGCAAAGGCCATGGTTGGATCCTGAGCTGAAAGCCTGACTCTTTTTAGATATGAACTCTCCTTTTGTCTTCTAGAGAAGGCCCACATTTTGATAAAGTTGGTACATCTCTTAGTTCTGGCAAACCCTTATTTTTTCACCCCCCTGAAAAAGTAAAGTTTCCCCCTTGAAAAAGTAAAGGACAACATGCAATTCCCTCACTAGTGCAAGGCTAATAGATAATGCTGCAAATCAATAATGGGGTCTTCAAAAGAAACTTCTTTATAAATTGAAAATATTATTTGCATTGTAACCCATGAGTGGTTCACAGAAGGATGGAGTTTCTGACGAGTACTATGGTGTCACAAAAATTCTGAACTTTCATTCAGTAGAAGGTCAAGGAAGAAATTCTCACTGGTAACACTGCTACTGTTCTGTGAGACATTGGACTGCCTGTCTTCTTGCCAAATGAGACAAAATTTTGCTGCAGAGAAACATGCTACCAGGTCCATCAGCTTTAGTATCCTGATTCTGGTTAATAACAAACACAAGACTCTTCAAAGGGAAAGAATCATAGAATCATAGAATAACTCAAGTTGGAAGGGACTCATAAGGATGATCGAGTCCAACTCCCTGCTCCTTGCACAAATACCTAAAACTAAATCATATGACTAAGAGCATTGTCCAGACCCTCCTTGAATGCCGACAGGCTTAGTGCCATGACCACTTCCCTGGGGAGACTGTTTGCAAACAGGGCAGTTCTAGACTGTTTCACAAGGTCTTCCAAAGAAACCATTTCCTTCTGACCTCTCTTAGAATCCATCAGCATACCTGAGCATTTAAGCTTGGATTATATGGTATTACCAACATAAGAGCCAGGCTTCAGCCATTCCAAACTTCTATATTCTCTCAGTTTAAGAGATGGATTGGAACCAGGGTTTTGGAAAGTCAGTTTGACTTCTGGGTTTGTTCAGCTTTGAGAGTTCAGTTTAGGTTCATCTCTTCACATTGTGGGCATGTAATGAACAAATAAAAACTTAACTGATGATATAATAAAAAATGTTCCTCTTCAGCTTTTATTTCCAAATGTATTATCTTTCTCAGCTCAGAATAATCTTTCTTGAAAGTTTGTTGGAAGTACTTGAAAACAATAAAACTTAGTGGATCAGATGTCAGACTCTGGTTCTATGCCTACTTCTGACCAAGGCATGCTGCATAACCAGGCAGTATCTTTGGAAGAATTGTTACTTGTCTGTTTCTCAGGATCTATGGAAAATAACTGAAAATTTAATAGTATTATGGGATCAAGTGTCTCACTTGTTATGAGTCCGTGGATCCATAAATCACCTTACAGTAAAGTCAGAACCAAACTAAACGTAAATTGTGTATGCACTTACAAACTAACTGGTCTGGCCAACAACTGCTGACCAGCTTTCATGGATGCCCTCCTATTAAGTTAGTCTGTAATAATCATATAATTTCAAAAAGATTTCTGTGGGTGCAACAGGGAAAAAATTGGTCTGGTACTTTTATTTTTCAGGGTTCAGCAGCAATAAGCCTACTGTGAAAAGTCCAAAGACCCAAGCAAGTGAAAAAACCAAATCAAACAAGAAACCTGCTGAGTTGTAAACTGTAGTTTATCAGTATCATGCAGTCAGTCATGAGCTGACTGTGTTACTGCCCTAGGGTAAGAAGTTCTTACCTTTTTCTGTAGGAAGTAAAATTAATTTGCCTTCTCTATCTAGTAATCCCCTTGTCAAGCAGTAATAAATTCCGATATTGGCCACTCTGTGTTACAACGTATTATTTGGATAGTTGAAAGAGAGAAACAAATGGAAACCATAGATCATGCATCAGTTGCTGAACTTGCAACATTCCTGCTAGAAGAGCAGCATTAATATTTTAATGGCTGATCATAAGACTATGTCCCAGATTTCGGCTAAGTATCTGAGAACACATCGGATCTTGTGCGTTCAGGTTATTTTTATAAGGATTGAAACTCCTACAGGAAACACTTTCACTGGTGGCCCAGTAAAGGGTTAAACAAAAGTTGGACTCAAGTTTACAAAGCCATCCGAACTGGCTTCAAGTAGACATGAAACATCTATGCATCTGGAAAACGGAGCTTGCAATTGACTGTTCTGTACCATCTGCTCTCAAGAACATTTTCTGCTTGGGAGTTGCATAAGCAATGAAAAAAAGCACACAAACAACTTCCTGTACCATGTTTTCGGTCACTTGTAATGACGCATTACAAAGCAAACCAGCTAAATATGCACAACTGTGCTTCGCTCCAGATGACAACATGTATTATATAAGAGCAATGCCTGACAGAAAGACACTGTCACAAAGAGCACCCAAGGGGAAATATTCACTGCACGTGAGACTTGGGGGGCAAGTGCCAGGGAGAGTTTTGCCTCTTCTCTCGAAAGGCCAAGTGCAGTTCAGAAGACAGAAAAATCAAAAAAAGGACTTTTTTCAGTTTACAAAGTAAAATGACGGCACTTGTTGCATCTCCTTCTGTAAAGGGGAGTTTAACTTGTAATGAATGTAAGCTTTTTGTTGTTATTTAATGTCACTTAAAAAAATTTAGATTCAAAATTATTCTTATCCCAAAAGCTTTTAAAAATATCATTTGTTTAGACTCGCTTTGTTTGCCTGTTGGGAAGCCATGGCCTGATTTAATCTCGTATTGTGGCATAAATAAAACAATATCCACGGGAATTAGAATAGTTTAATCAGAATAAAAATATCTACCTCTCCAAATGGGTCCCAAGCCTTTAAAACTGCATACGCGTTGGCCTCCTCCTCTTTCCAGTGACTGCACTAATGGAATTGAACGGAGACATATGGGGAAAGCCCGGTACCCGTGCAAACGCAGGGAACCGCTGAGGGTGAAGGGGGACTGAAGCAGGGCGTGCAGCTCAACGAAGGTAGTTTGCCTCTACTTCAGTGGATTTTCTATGCTGAAGTCGAGATGAGTTTCCCTGCTAATGAACAGACTCAGTCTATCAGTCCACAACAGTGACCATGGGATCACTCAGCAGTGTAGATCTGACCTGGTTTGGGCACGGGCCCATAATCACATTACTATCAAATTAGCAAGAGTTTGTGTCGTTGCAAGAGAACAGACGATATATAATCTAGCTTGAAGTCAGAGTGGCGCAGACAGGTGATATCTGATCTGGCATAAAGCCTGCCATATAAAGTTAATCCATTTGTTCTGAAAACATTCAAACCAGCATGTGAATTTACCCTAGATCAACACTTTGTATTATATATGGCTACAGTGTTTTTGATAGGGTGTTATGACCCAGATCTACTGTGACATCAAACCACAGCTTCAGAAACTGTTTGCCCCAGAGATTTGGCATAGAAACAACCATTTCTATCCATCTACAGGGTAAATCTGGGGGTGCAAACAGCTCCAGGGGAGACAAATTCCCACCCACCTGAGAAGCAGACTGTCCTTGTAAAGACTAGCCAGGTAAGAATAAAGAGGTTCACTTCCAAATCAGCACCTATTACTTCACCTAGGCCAAAAGGACTTGGACCACCGAATTTTCTTCTTGCCTTCAAAATATGACGGCTTTGTTCTTCATACAGTGCTTTCCTAGATAATGGACCCTTTAGTCTAGAATTTGCAGGACTAGATTATTCTCAGGAGACCAGTCCATCTTCAATAAAGTATCTCAGCCTGTGGCAACAAAGTCTGAGGTAAATGAAAACTTTTTTAAGATTTCAGCTGCATTAAGCAGGTGCACAGTTCACACAGGTCACCTCTGCATGGGAAGGAACATCAATATGTTTTCTGTACCTACAATTCCTTAATAGCAAAACCTGGTTCATATCCTCTTTGCTACAGCATCCTTCCTCTGCCTCTCTTTGCCACTTAGCCCCCTTTCAGTCTCTAACGCTGTACACCTCCAGCCATCAGAAGGACACCCTATGAAATTTTGTTCATAATTACACTGGCAAGTGTCCTCTGGTTTTTGTGGAGGTTACATCCTCAAAAACAAGAGCAGAATTTGGCCCTCTGTCTTTTCCAAAGGAAGACTAATGATCAAATAATTTTCTCACATCTCTGTTTGCACTTTCACAGTCTGGTTACATTGATTTGTGTCTCATAAGTAGACATTTCCTTTGTTGGTTACAAATCAATGTTATAGACCTAGCCTGCCTGCACATTTTTCCCTTCCCTCTTACTGTGTGAAAAACAAAGTGCAGCCTCAGTTCTTCTTGCTTTATAAACGTGAACTTCCTTGATGAAGCGTAAGGGAGAAAAGCAGATAAAATTCCAGTTCTCGCTCAAAAAACAGGAAACGTCTGTGCTTAAATTTCTAATTACTGATATGCTTTATGGTATGATAAACACCTTTATCATTCCAGTCCTGCCACGGCTTTGTTAACCTAGTTATAATCCTCTCCTTCAGATATTGCAAGATTTCCTATAGCAGCCCACTGTGATATCACAGACAGCTATGACTTCATGGCATGAGTAAGGAAAAAAGAGGCAAAGGTTTTAGTCTGCAGCAGGACTGAGCTGCTACACAAATCTCCTGGAAAGGATGGTTTGCAATTGGTGCCTGAGAGGCAATGAGCTTTTTGACTGGAGTATGAAAATACAATAGCGAAGATAGCTGGGTATTTTACTACAAATGGATAAGCGTGATAACAGAAAAGGAGTACTAAGAAACAGAGCCATCAATCAGAATATACCAAGTGAAAGGAGGTACAGGTGTAAATGTGGAACATCTCAGTTTGATTTGCATTTATTAAAAGAGAAAAAAAAAAAGTTGGAAAAAAAGAGTAAAAGGAACCTCAACTCAATCTCATCAATTTTAAACTATGAAGAAGTTTAGCAAGTGACAGTTTCGCCAATTTGACGGAAAACTCATGTCTGCCAAAATAAAAATAGAAATAGATTAGGGTTGGCATCAATAAAAATAATACTAATAAGGTTTAAAGGATGCGAGATCAAAAAGGAAAAGAAAAATTTTACAAATATGAAACAAGGCTTGCTACACTGCTGTCACCACCATCAAAGAACATCTTCAGAAGTCAAAAGAGAATTTCATTTATTTTAAAGAACAGCACTAGGAATCAGGAAATCTGGGTCCTACTTACACTTCTTCTGGGGAATCTATGCTTGGCCTTGAGAAAGATATTTCAGTGCTCTGAGCTTCAGCTTCTCTGTAAGGCCAATCGAGATAATAACAGATCGACTTCACAGGCATTTTATAAAGTTTAGTTCATGAATGTTGAAAAAACAGTTTGAGATCTTTATGTAGAAACTATTATATGGAAGGAAAGACAAAAAGGAATTTGAAGATTTGGGCAAGACTTGAAAAAGAGATTCCACAACCAGACCATCTCCTGCAATCACAGTAAAAGAACAAATCACTTCCTTTTTTGGACTTTATTTCCAAAGGAATCTTAAAGCTTCTCAGCCAAATGGGTAAAGAAGTTGCCCCCACAAACAGTTGAAGAACCAGTGAGTAAGTGGTGAAAGGGAGCCCTGGCTTTGCTGTGCACTTGCTCAGCCTCGCTCCCCGCTGGACTGCAATGTTGCAACATCGTATGCACGTGCCTACTCCCAGTGAGATAACACCATGCTGCTGGTCTGGTGGGAAAAGAGATGAGGAGAAATTATGACTACTTGAATGGCTGGCTACTTGCACAGCCTCTTGTCAGCAGCAGTTCAGGCAAGATACCCCAATTGTTGCTCTAAGAATTTCAGTACCAACCATTCAGTCTCTGTTCCACCAGTCCACAATCCCAGGCATCAGCCTGCTTTGCTTGTGTTTAAAATGGACCTGGCTTTCGAAAACTTTTGAGTACTGTAATAGTAGATATGGCGGAATGACCATTGATTAAATCCATAAACTAGGTTAGGAAGAAAGAAAGAGAAGCAAAATGAGAACACTAAAATGAAGAGAATGATTAAAAAAAACCCCAACATTTTTCTGATTTCATACAACTTTTCCAAACCAGTTTTGTTAGATGTAGATGACAAACAGAAGATACCAAGCTGCCATGAATCAGACCTGCAGAATCAAATCTGTTCATCAATGTTGTCTGGGTAGCACCCATCTTTGTCGCAACTCGTCTCTAGTAAGAATTAATCCTAAAGAAAGAACTCAAGAGACGGAACTGCCCAAACATGGGTTATCTTACTGAATAAGAATATAATCTACCAAAAAACCCAAGCAGTGGTATGTTACCAGTTCCAAAGATCTACCACTACCACGTTCATCTATAGGATGGAGAGAACTCAGTATGCATTTCAGCGGAAATATATTTATAGCTGCTTGTTTACAGCATATGGTACCTTCCGCTGTATTCCGCGTATTTTTCTTATCTTGCACTATCAAAGTCAGCAGACAGTGGAAAGGTAAGTATCTTTTCCTTATCTTATCCTGAACAGGCTTAAATTAACAAGGACATAAATTCTGTCTTTTCAATACCAATCTGCAATTAGCACAGAGGTCATGGCACTGCACTTAGCACAAAGGTCACAGTAGCACTGCTGCTCAGGGGTTTCCACACTAGAGCTAAGCATGAACCCAAAGCACTCTGGGCATAGGGAAATGTATAAGCTTTTTTTTATGTCTGCATATATGCATGCCAGGAGTAAATATTTAAGGAACAAACAACATGATAACATGAGAATGAGAAAAACAATGATTGTAAGCATAACAGTGATCAAAATATCTAATTGCCAGATGGACATAATAGGTTTACCTGGTGGTTAGCACTGTGGAGAGAAATGAAGTCTTGCCTTTTGCATTTCATGCATTTTAAGAAGCTGCTTAGATTATTTGTTTACTTTAACCTGACGTCAGTTCTGTTGACTGTAAGTGCTAGAGCAAAATTTGTACTGGAATACAAACACCTTCAAAAATTCCAAGGTATCTCAACATCGCATTTCTTTTTGGTTCTCTTTATATGGTTGTATGGATAAACATCAAAAGGTGAAACATCTGGCTTCAGGTCACTCAAAGACTGGGGAGAAGTGCCCAGACTAAGTATTTTCCTGCAGGTGCATGCTACCTTAAAAACCTAGTCTCATGAAGTTGACTCACAGGACAATAGGATTTGCTTGCCCTAACATTTTCAAAGAAGCCTTGAACGGACTTATCTAACTAAGGTGAGTGCCAGTATTTGCTACACACTGGAGCAAGTAGCCTCAAAATCTTAGCCCACAGGGCTGGTTCCAAAAGCAGGTGGAGCTGAACTATTAACTGCAGTATCCAAAACACACGTACCATGAGAGGATTATATGGATTTCTGTGACAACTACACTTTAGGAAAAAGAGAGAGCAAAGGGGATGAAGGAGCCTGAAAGGAAAATGAATAAATTCAGATCAATAGAACACGCCTGGAGGCTGCTAAAGAGGCTCTTTTAGAGCCACAGACAATGGCCACAGTCTAGACTGTACACACACACACAGAAAAGTCAAGACAAATCAGCACCATTAAAAGCTAAGTAATCACATCACATAACAGTGAGATACAGCAATAGTCTCTCTGTTTCTGCTCTGAGGTGAAATCACCTAGAATGTGACATTTGTTTCTGGGCACCTCCTCATCAGAGCAATTGGCGAGAGTTCAGAGAAGAGCCACATAAACGACCAGGGTGGTGGAAAGACTGAGCTATTAGGAAAAGAAATGAAGAGCTTCATCTGCATAGCCCAGTTACATGCCAATGATGAGCAGACGAAGGCAAAGGCATGAAAACAAGCTGTGTATAATTGAAAGGTGCAAATGCCAAAAAAAAAAAAAAAAAGAAAAAAAAAGGGAAAGAAGAGAGGGTAGCTAATAATAAAAAGATGTACAGATGAAATCAAGACCAGTAACATAGAGTTGAAATTCCAGTGAGCAAATAGAGAGCCTGAAGAGCAGTTTCCTCAGGGAAGGAACTGAAGATTGACTGTGTATTTAAAACTGCCCTAGACAAAACATTAGACATGTGATGCACACACCATCCTTCATTGGCCCTGGGGACATGGGCTGAGCAGGTCTTGATTGTTTTTCCAGTTTGATGACTCCAAGGTACACTGTGTTTTTCTGGCCTAAAAACCATCCGTAAAAATATGGAAACCCATGAAACGCATTTTGGCAGGTTAGATGATGATTAACCAGAAGGAGACTAAATACATGTTCGTTGAATAATCCTGTAAATTAGACAGAGTTGTATATGAAGAAAGGAGTAAAACAGCAAGGAGCAAAACCTAGAGGGTTGAAGAAATGGCTCTTTTAGGATCAGATGGTACAATGCGAAACAGCCACGCAGCAGAGTGGATAACCCACTGCATAAGAAGAGAGCAGCACGTATGGAACAGGCAACAAGATGTAACAATGGAGTTGGGGAAATGACTTTAAAGGATACATGATCTCCTGAACCATGAGTTGGCCAGCTAGTTTATGGAAAGTTTAAGTGCTTGTATCACAAATCCGGAAACCTGACTGTACAAAAAGGGAGCTAGTGTCTCTCTCTAAAGCATCCTAAGTGATGTGACAGAATGAGCCTTGCACTCTTCCATACTATTGAACCATGGATATAATTCCATAAAAGAAAAAATAATAGTCCCCTTACTTCGGTATTAGAACACTGCAAAAAGCTGCACACGCAGACAAAAAGTACCACACAATCATGCAGGGGGTGGCAGTGGAGGGATTGCAGGCATTTGGACATGATGAGATGAAACGCTGCTGTCACTTCCCATCCATAATTCCTCTATAGCAAGGAGGGACGGGAAAACCACCAGCTAAACCTGAGACGTAAAAGTTATTACACAAAGCAAACCAGATCCTGACTGATTTCAGCCTGCACTGGAAATAATCCGTAGGTTTTTTAATTGGAAAGTAAAGAGCTTATGGGTGAGAAGCAAGGGGAAGGTAGAGACAGAGGAATAAACTTGTTTTTACTGATAGTTTTCAGCAAGAAGGACAAACTCTGTCACCACAGCAGTGGTGTTTATCATAGGTTATTGGTATATTCATTTGAGCAGCATCTTTTCTTCTTTTTATATTTTTTGGAACCAAGGGGAAAAAGACAACCCTCTTTGGAACAGAGACATGAACTAACTAAACTCCCCTGTGGCCTTACATAGGAGGGGCTACTTCAGATTTGGTGCTGCCATGTAGCCTTAATAATGCAGAACCTTCCTGACACTGCTAGCTCAGTCTGAGGTCTTATGAGTACAGCTCTTCTGACTGTGAGATCATGATGTGAAGGAAAAACATTTCATGAAGTTTCAGGTGACATTATACAAAGTTCATCTTTGCTTCTGAGTTATTCTTCTGCTTACCTTCATCATTGGTCAGTATGACATCCAGAAGACTTTCCCTTTGTTCTACCTTCAGGAGCACAACTTCAAATTCAGCATTAAAATACATCAATGTGCTCTTGCAACCCAGAAGGCCAACTGCATCCTGGGTTGAATCAAAAGAAGCATGGCTAGCAGGTCGAGGGAGGTGATTCTCCCCCTCTCCTCAGCTCACGTGAGACCCCACCTGGAGTACTGTGTCCAACTCTGGGGGCCCCAACACAAGAAGGACATGGACCTTTTGAAGTGGGTTTGGAGGAGGGTTACAAAGATGATCAGAGGGCTGGAGCAGCTCTCCTATGAAGACAGACTGAGAGTGTTTGGGTTGTTCAGCCTGCAAAAGGGAAGGCTCCAGGGAGACCTTACAGTTTTCTTTCAACAGGAAGAGGGGAGGAAAGGAAACAGGAAGGAAGGGAAGGGACTCTTTATCAGGGAGTGTAATGACAGGAAGAGGGGTAATGGTTTTAAACTGAAAGAGGGTACATTTAGATTAGATATTAGGAAGAAATTCTTTACTGTGAGGGTGGTGAGACACTGGAACAGGTTGCCCAGAGAAATTGTGGATGCCCCTTCCCTAGAAGTGTTTAGGGCCAGGTTGGATGGGGCTTTGAGCAACCTGGTCTAGCGGGAGATGTCCCTGCTTAGGGCAGAGGGGTTGGAATTAGATGACCTCTAAGGTCCCTTCCAACTCTAACCATTCTGTGATTCTGTTTGGGACAACGCTATGATTCTACGATCTTTGGAGAAGTCGAGCTGTTTGTACCAGCAATGGTGCTTCCTGCACAAAATGGTAAACATAAATGCAGTACTGATTACTTTGCAAATCATGCCCTGAGGCTGAAGGTCCAATGAAACAGTGATTTCAGAAGCAATATCAGATAAGGTATTCTCACTACTCCCCAGGCCATTACAAAAAATTATTCCCTGATCCCTACAAAAATCCATGTTTTAAAGAAAGATTGGTTGTCTCCATTCATAGCCCAGCTCTAAAAACAGCTGTGCTGGCACAAGTGGGGGAGTTGTGCAATGTGCTGGCAAATCTGAGCAACTGAAGAGGGAAATTTGTTCAACCATTTTGGTCCCTGAAGCCCATGTATTGACAAACCAAAGCCCATGCACCTTATTAGCTTTCTGGAGTTCCCCGCTAACTAATGGTATGTACCTGTCCATCTGCAGAGCCAAATATAGCTTCTTTTAATAGAAGAGAAAGGAATCCCTGCTGAGCCTGACAGAAGACAAGCCCACCGTGTGTCTGCCTCGTGCTGTGGCGTCCTGTGACAAAGGTGGCTTGAGGCTGTGTGTTTATTATCCAGCTGATGCACATTGATAACTTGACCTCTACACTTACAAGATGTGTGTAATATTTCATTGCTTACCTCAGCTTCTACAGGCCCCATATCCTAAAACCCCATGTACGTCACAGAGGACCTTCCAAGCAGCTGATGGACAAAACACTTCTGGCAGCCGTTCTGGCTAGGGTAACACTTAAATATGAGGAGGAAATACAATGCTGTTCACTCCCCCAAGTGCAAGCTAATTTTAAAGTTAATACTGTAAGTCCTTATAGATAGGATGTTTTAATTACCTTCAGCCTGTCCAAACCAGCACTCCTAGCCCTATGGGTACGGCTGATATGACTGACAGCTGATAGCTTTTCTAAACACCAAGCACAGCATTGCAGTCACTAGCGGCTCAAACTGCCTAAAATGGTGTGATTTTTATCACTTTGACAATACTTATGACAACTCTCTTTAAGCATAAAGGGATTTTTAAAATTTGCTAAGATTTCTAAAATGAGCCCCCCTAAGAGTTTGATGCGCGTATGTAAATTGGTGTTTAAAATCACATACAAAGAACAGCCTGACTTTGCCTCATACCAACATTAAAGAAGGTGTCTCAGCTCACAGAAACAAACTGGCCCTCCTTTCCTCAGTTTGCCTTCCACTTGGCTCACTCTCCCACTCGCCCTTTTCCCTGGGAAAAGAAGAGAAGGCTCCCCCCTAGTGGGTACACGAATGTGGTAATCAGAGAGACAAGGCATGCAAGAGCTGATGCAAGGATGCAATGGCTGAGCTGATCAAGCTAATTCAGCTGTTAAGAAAGAGGCCAAACCCCATAAAGCCCCTCAAAGCTCAAAAAGCATCTCCTAGATTAAACCTGAGAACAACCTGGAAGTCAGTGTCATCCAGAGAGTGCTAATATACTAAATTCTGTGGCAGAAAAAATACTATGCAAGCAGGAACTTGCTCTGTATATGAGCTGAAGTTTTTAAACCGTCCCCCACAGAGATAATCATAGTAGGATCCACCACGAGAAAGATCTTGTTACAATTCCCCACCAAATACTAATGTAAACAACACCATGCTTCTATATTCAGAAAGCATCTGCATCTCTGACAAGTCTTCTAAGATTTCTGAGACCAGAGCAACAAAATATGGTCAAATGCAAGTAGGTCTTAATTTCCAAATCCAGGTATCTAAACATCCAAAGGGCGCGTGCGGAATTTTTTCTGGCTAATAAAGTATTAGCTACTAGAATACCTAATCTCTAATTTATGTCTGATTCAGCTCCTGCTAAAATAAGAGATGCTGGTGGATCCAAATGGGAGGCTATGACATTTCCAGAAACTCTTCAGCCATTATCAGGCCTGGCTGGCTATGATACATAAGGATGCTTTTTCAGGCAAAAGCAATGAGCATGCCTCCACCCAACGCAAACTGCGGTCCTGCTAGAACGGTCCTTTTAGTAGAGATCTGCACACCCTCCCCTGTGTATCTGGCCTTGTGTATACTGTCGGCATAGGTGCACCTGGTGCTGGTGCAACAGATGTTAAAGCAGGAAAACCTGAGTCCCAGAGTGGAGGGATTAGTGGGACATTAATATTAAGGCCCCAGTTTTGGCCGTTTAAATGCTAACAGCCTTAAGTAAACTATACAAAACACAAGCTTGCCGTGGGAGCCACTAGAACTTAATTATAGAACATTTGGGGCCAAAACTTGCCCCAGGATATGCATGAAGTCATCCTGATGATGCTAATAGAAACCCATGTGCTATATATTAGAAAAGCCACTGGTTCTAAAAAGGGCTATTTTAAAGCAGGACATAACAGGTTAGCTTTTACTGAACAGTCCTTTTTACTATTTACATTTACAAAAATTAATCACGTCACAGATGCCCTCACTCATCAGCTGGGCTCCAATTTACATTCTTCACTAACATTCCCACAAAATCGGTTAAAGAAAAGCTTGGTTTTAAAGCTTACCATGTAGAATTAATGTTCTGTTAAATCTGGCAGATTTTGTCCGTGGTTCTTTACTGACCCTTGTTGTAATTCTCCTTTTGAAACTCTTCTGATGCACCTTTTTCCATCCAAAGTGTATTTCATGGTCCAGAGATGTTTTTTGACTGAGCAGAGTGTATTTTCACCTACTCTTCACCTCCCAGAGCAGTCTTTCCGGGCCCATCATGAGGTATGCCATTAAACCTAAAGCACGTACATGGCTCCTCTCGGATTGCAGCTAACGGATCTGTTAGACTTCAAATCTGCTGGGCAGCAGCAGGTAAACACAGCTTTTGTTTTAGCAGCTCAGTTACAGCTAAGTGAGCATCTGCCCTAGCTGTACACAATAAACCTTCTATTTCAAAGAAGTATAATTGTCACTGCATTTTGTTGTCCTTTGAAACTTGGAGTGAGAGGCTTCAGCCTGAGGGTCCACTGCAGTCTCTAGGACATTAAAAAACCCACATCCTTCACTGCTTACTACCATAAGCAATTATTGATATCTGTGTAAAATGAAAGGGAAATATCTCACTACCTAAAGCCTCAGATGATCCACTCGGCATAGGATTAATACACAAAAGGCAAAGCAGTAGATATGCAGTATTGTTACACTGTTGTGGTACTTGCTATATGCAGTATACTGAGCAAAACCCCACTGTCACTTTCAAGATTCTCCTCTTCCTGTTGACAGGTTAGGGGGCTCCAGAGAAGTGTCCAATTCTAATGAAGCTTTCTGCAAAGTGGGAGCTGAGCTGGCTCCATTTGCCACTTCTCTTGCAAGAATTTAACTTGTGGAAGATATGGGCCTGCTCACTCACATCAAGCTCCTCGTTGCCCCCAAAAAAGACTTTTATACCACTATTTCTTCAGGGAATGCAATAGTACTTCTGTTCTGTGTCTCTATGAATGGCACAGATGCAACTTTGAAAGCAAATCTGTGGTGAAATTCAAGATAGGCATGCAGCATATATGTGTTCAGAGCAGAGTTTCCACAGCATGAAGACTGCAAAGTAATTGGCAACCGATCCAAAATCTTAGAATGGGCAATCTGAGGCAAATTCATCTATGTAAAGTTATCTATGTGAAGTTATCTATAGCATGTAGGGAACACATACATACAGGCACCTTTTGAGAAAAAATAGCCAACCTCTCAGTACACACCAACATTGCATAGTATATGCATTAGTGTTTAATGAAGTGTTTAGGGCCCATGCTAACTTTGGTTTGTAGGTCTTTAAGTCATGCAGCTCATGATAATGTTACTGTATGCTGCTATGAATACAGAGAAGAATTTTTAAGACCAGCCCAGTGTGTTACACTCACAACTCTCATTTTATTTCAATGTAAATTGTGTTTAATCTCTTCTGAAGGTTTCAAAGATCCTATCCACCTCTTTTGGGTAGAGACTCATGAAAGGATGCAGTGTTAATTATACCTACCTGTTCCATTGCATTCCTTCCTTTCCCATATTTTTTTTTCTGGCTGTCCCTTTATCTACCTTTTTTGGTCTCTCTTTACTCATTTCTAGTCATTCCCTTAGCCTGCCACTTGTTTTCCACTTTCAGATATATATTTTGTAATGCCCTCTAACATCTTTTTTCCTGCTGTTCCTACTTCCCTCTCCTGGCACCATCAATGTCCCATTCCACCACATTACCTGGGCTGCAATTCGTATGTTTAACTTTACCTTGCATTTATTATAATAAACTCTCTCCGTCTCACACCCTCACCTTTTGTTAACTCTGATTTCCTATCCTCTTCAGTTCCTACCACTCCAGAAAAGGCAGGAGGGGGACTGAAGTGCTTGTGGAGGCAGGGCTGGCTGTCACAGATTGATTGACAATGAGCACGGTGCCTGCAAGTGCTGAGATGCCACAGTTTGTAGAGTGAAGTGAGACCTCGGTGCCCGGTACGCCCTCCTTGATTGAACAGACATTTTGAGTGTGGCTGCCGATCACCATTAGCCCAGTGACTCCCTGCATTCTCCTCACTTCCTTCTCCCAAGCTGTCAGACTGGCAAGGCTCAGGAGAAATCACAGGTTTCCTAATTGCATTTGTGTCTGCACAGAGAAAAAACTTAAATACAGGCTGGTCAGATCTGTACGGATGATGGAGAATGTTTTGCTCCATTCTACGCTAGTGTGGGCTCTTCTATTTGTGCCTGGCAGCTTCCTTGTTCCCGAGGACAGAAAGATAAACTGTGGCTTTGTATGGATGGGAAGATGACAAAGAGAAAGGAGAGAAAAGGAAATTCATTACATTTATCCGTGCAAACATTTTCTCAAATGATTCCTGCGGTTTCACGTACTGAGTCCCCTCCATGGGAGCATCTATCCTGGATGGCTGTATCTTGGATTTATAGAAAAAAGCTTACTCCTTTATCTACACAGTCAGATTGGAGCCCTTTATTGGCGCTGATCAGTCTGTTCAGACTCTTCTGACTGCTCCTTGCTCAGAGGCAAGGCATCATGCACTGTTTTCAATGGCTATTTAGGCGGTGAGTAGGCTTTGGCGGCTAGGGAATTCCGAGAGAGGGCGCAGCAGCAGCCGGCCTGGTCTGTGAACCTGACTCAAAAATGGTTAAGTTTTCCTTTGTTACTGCACAGGATAGAATCATCTTTTAACAGGTCAATTTCTAGTCAAACCAAACACAAAAGTTGGCTAAGTCAAGATGGCCCAGCTACTCTTGGGAATCCCAGTGCCTTTAATGATGTGAGAGAAAGCAGGCGCCACAGACTGTCCTTCTCCCAGGTTATGAGTGGCTCCATGGGCAGCCTTAGTTTACTTAGCTCAGTGGCTCACGATTACTGAAATAACAACAAGTTGCTTTCTTCTTTTTTATCGCAAAGTCTCACGGGAAGCTTATTTTGCATACAGTGACTCAGAAAGCTGCCTGCTAAGCTGCACGTACTGTATGTCTGTCTGGAACAAGTCAGAGTAATTTGTCCTCTTGTTTACAGCAGCCTATTTATAACGGTACAGAGATGACCCAAGGACACACCAAGTCTCCCCTCCACATACCCAGAAAGGGGCTTTTCACACTCATCACAAAGCCGTTAATACTATAGTTCCCTCAACTCCTCCTTCCAGTGAAGATGATCTCCAAGGGCAACAGGGAGCAGAGTGGGTTAGAGCAGGCTTTGATGAAATACATCAGCAAGAACATTTGTTGTGTCATGATCACAGCAAGAATCCACCTGACTCAAGATGATACGAGGCCCAAAAGATGGAGGACAACTGTCCTTGAATACCTACGGATTATGGTATCCACTGCTACTCTTGTCCCCAGAAATAAGTTGTTTGCAAAGGGTAATGTCCTGAGGCATGCGGACAGGGGATCTGCATCTTTCAGGATTTTTGTTTAACTGTGTTCAAAGCTCAAAACTGCTAGAATGAAATCTATAAAGCCACAAACTTCCTTTGTCAGACAATTTCACACCTGTTCCAGAAAGCACTGTATGTTATGTATGTAGAAGCAATAGGCTTGTAATGAATCACACATGTGTATTCTAAATTAATTTTTCACAGGAGTAATTTTAAGTGTCCTACACTAGCGTCTCCTGCTGGCTAACCTTTTCTTCCAAGAATTAGATTAACAATTCTCCTACCTGTGCACCTTCAAACAACTGCTTCTTCCCAGACTAGGAAACAGGCTTTTCCTCTCTGTTGCAGGTATAATATTCCTCTTTAGAACTGCAGAAGCCTAAGATCCAGTCTTTATCCAAAATTTTGTCTTTATATTCATGTGCAATTTCTATTTTTCATTAGACGAAGGACAACATTCCTGCTCTGGAAAAGAGAGCAGGTTTCTTAGTCAGACATGTCATGCTTCTTTTTGACCCTGTTACTAGACTGAAATTAGTGACTATATGAATACATTTCACATATTTAATATATAAACATATATGTCTGCATAGACACACCCACACCAACCTCCAACAGTTATATATATTCATGTGTGCATATGTGTAAACAGCTATTTAATATTATTTTTACATATATATATTTATAGGCATGTTTTTATATATACTTATACGTACATACGTATACTCACATACATAACTTGTAAGCATTTTACGCTCATTAAACACTTCCTAAGCTTTGTGCTATCTCTTTTGTCATATCTGAAGTATTTGGCTAAAGATGAAGGGATAAGGTTAATTACCTCTGTATTTGCAGAAAAGAGACCCACTATGCCTAAAGCTCACCTAAAATATTTTTCTGTAATATATTATTAAAGAACACAAAACCTTCTCCCTGCATCCTCTTTCATTTGGGCTGAGCAGCACCACTTGGAAATGGAGATTATGAATGTACCTAGCTCTTATCAATAGAACTATCTGTATGATATCACAAATACATGTCTGCCATTTCCATGACAGCACTCTCCATAAGAGAAGCTGCAGCAGATACTGATTCTTCTGCCTTTGCTCACAAGCTTCTCTTCCACAGTGCAATTTCTAGTATCTCATGCTTCTTAACACTTACAAAGAAAACCACCTCTTCCCCTGCTCCCTAATTCATTTTAGTTCTTTCTTTCCCTTTTTAGATCTTAACGATGGTGTGGATTTTTTTTTCTTTCCCTAAATGTGGAATATCTGACCATAAACTAAAGTGGTCCAAAGTTCTTGAATGGCAGGTTTGACTCCTGGAGCAATGACAAATACAAGGTGTGACTTTTGCAATTCATGATGACAAGAAATAAGAGAATTCTGTATCTCAGCAAGACAACTCCTTCCATTTTCAACGAGGATATGCAGAACAGGGTTACAGGTGGCTTGTAAGGTCCTGAGAGATTAGCAACACTATTTATAGCAACACTATGCACAGAGAAGCCATATATGTAATTTTCAAAGTATTCTAAAATATGTTTATAGCTATTCCCTATCTCTAAGATTGGTCATGAAGGATTAGTAGAGCTGACTGAACAACTGATTCAGAATTTAAAAATGTATTCCCTTTTTATTTTTGGTACACAAGTCTTAACTTTTTCAAGTGATGTTGTTATTCAGTTGCATGAGAGCTAACAGCCTGGATAAATGGTATATATGGCAATATATGAAGGACTCTTTTTTTTTACCATTTGTAATTTATACCGTGCATCTGGTCATCTCAGTCGTGTGCTTCCTGTTTTTAACTGAATGACAAACTTTTCAAGAAGGAGAATAGATTCTAAATGATACATAAGTACTCATAACCACAAAAGTCTTCACCTGAACATTTCTGAAATGTTCATTAGGAGAGAAATATGGGAGAATAAAACGGAATCTGGACAAATATGCACAGATGCCATTTTGTGGTGTTTTGCCAGGCCTAAGATTAAAGATTTAAAATACCAATATGCGAAATAAGGAAGTCTAACTTTTTTGTAAATGGTTTTACTTTACAAAGAATTGCATGTCATGAATTTGAGAGTGATACAGAGTGAGATTAAGGTTTTATGATATTCATATGGGAAGATTTATGTTACTAACTTATTGTAGACTTTTTTACTGTCCCAAACTTTTAAAAGATGTTATGGCAGGTGTCAAACATTCTCTAGCCATATCACAGCAGTGAGAACAGAAATCTTCCTAGTAATTACTCAGTTTAGCCTGTGGCTGCATTTTGTTGTTTCCTGGCAATCCTGCTTGAGGTCCTTGAGCCTTCTCCTTCCAGAAGGAGTGGGAGAGAAGTGTAGGTAACAAATCTGACTATTGGTTGAGAGCAACATACAGTTCTCTCTTCCTAGAGAAAAGATTGCTACAGTAGCATGTGATGGTAAGGGCAGCAGTGAAATGCTTCTTGGAATGCAGGGAGATTAAATGATTATTCCTCGGCTTTATAAGAAGCCTTTGGGCTCAGCTGTGCTATAGTCCCCCAGCGTTTCAAGAAGAGGGATGGCAAACAGCTGCCTTCCCCCCAAGCCCTTGGCAGGACGCAGGGGAGCGGCTCAGGAGGGGAAGGCGGCAGCGGCTCCCAGGACCACGGACAGAGCAGGCAGGAAAGGGTTTCCCTCGGAGGAAGGGCCACCAGGGCCACCACGGTCCCCGACTGGTTTCTTCTGAGTTATACACAGTGATCAGACTGTTTTCTTGCACCCACCAATGTGTTGACCGGCATTCTCGGCAGCGGCTATCTTAGCCACTGTGGCTGGGAGGGAAAATAATGGGGAAAAAAGTAGAAGATAAACTCCAAAAGCTGTGTAATAATGATTTCTTCTCATTATGAGAGGTGCTGAGATCATATACCACTGACATCAACAGAATTTTGTGCGTAGCTCAAAATCCATCAGATTCCAACACTCAGTTGTGTGATTAATGCATTCTGATTTGAGTCACAAGACTAACTCCTTTGCACAATGCTTTGAAAATTATACTTAAGATTGGGAGGAGAGCTGGACCTCGCTGTGCATTTTACCATCATCCTTTCATGAGGGAAGAGCATTTTCTGCAACCAAATCTACACTCCACTGCTCTCAAATCATGTCTCACTTCATTGATCTGCATTCCCAACATTATTTTCTTTTCTAGATACCTATGTGAATCATACAGCTGTAGCATCACTTTACTGCAAGACCTTCAATATATTTTGTCTCTAAAATCCTTACAGCCTACTGAAGTGCTTGCATTCTTATTTTACAGGGCTAGAAACTAAGGCTTGGAGATGTTAAGTTACTTGCCTAAGGGTCACAGAAGAAATTAATACACAGAAATCTGAAAATCAGACTATAGAATTCCAAGTCAGTAAATTAACTATTGGAATAGTCATGCTGTCCACTTCAGGATTAAAGACCCTCAAGACCCTTCTCCTCCTGCCCTCCTACATCATTAAACTGGATCTTCAAGCTTTTTTGTTTCTCATTAGGTTTTGCTTTGTGCTTTTACTCACCAAATATTTTGCTTTGAATACTTTTTTTCCCTTCCAGAGACTTCCACTATTCCAGTTTTCCTCCTACTTTTCCCATTTCTTTTACCCTCCTCTATTTTTTTCCCAGTTCTTAGCTTTCACCAGGTTCTCAAATTCACCCTTCTCCCCCCTCCTAGGCTGTTTCAATCTTTGCTTTAATTTTCCCCTTTTTCTTCTCCAATATCCTCTGCTACAATTCTCGGAAGGATTGATAATGCTCAGAGAAGTAATTTTTGATGGTCGGGTGCTCTTCTAAAGCAAAAAGCAAGCATATTAACCTCTAAACTTATGGAAGTCAAAAGGAGGGTGAAGAAATGGCAAGATTCAGGTAAAGTGCCCTTTGTATCCTGTAGTATACCAGCAAAATTTGGGGGTGAAATTCATGATATACAGCACATGGCTTTGGAACTCAGCTACCTGAAACTGTTTTTCCTTCTGTGTCCACTCATTGCAACTGAGATCAGCAGAGGCTGCTGTGCTAAAAGTCCCAAGAGTCAGGAAACCCCCACACAGGATTTTTTAACTTTTGACCCTAACTTCTCCCTTTGCTTCACAGAATTGCTTAAAATTCCATGCATTGTGCAATGCTCGAGTCTAGTTTCTCTGTGGGCAGCATAGGCTATAATTTGTTATGGCAACATTTTCAGGGGATGTTATGGAGAGATGTACACTTCTTCCTTCCATTGTGTATTTCTGATTACCATTCTGGATGCTCAGAGTGCACTGCACAATTACTGAGTCTTTCATAAACCTGAATTCCTTGCCTAAATCAAGATTCACTTTCACAGGCCAGTTAGGAGCACGGCTGATCCCCAACCCCGTATGTCCTTTCCTCTTTTCTCTGCCTGTATGTTCTACTGCTCTGTTCAGTCTCCAAGAGATCTCAAGATGGTGTGTTTTCCCCTCAACTCCACTCATTGGCACAGACTCATATGCAGCTGAGATCACTCAAACCCCATAAATGAGTGATTCTATATGCCAGGAGCAACAGTAGACTGAAAACATCTCAGCCAGGTGTTGTAAAAATTAAAGTGTGTCTGGTAGCCACAAACTTCATTACACCCCTAGCAAAGACTTTATACAAAACAATGCTCCTTTGGTGCAAGAACCTTATCTTTATTGCTTTACATCTTCAAGTACAGTCCTGGACCCAGATGGATAGCAAGTGAGAAGTAGGCTGAAGGCTTTTTTCCTGATGGAGACAAATAGTGAATGCTAGCTACTTTCAATACCATGCTCACTGCGCTTTGGCATTTGGAGACATCCTTAAGCATGGATTTCTTGGTTTCTATTGTTTGTATGTTCTGCCCCAATGCTATTTCAGTGTACATTTTAATGAGTGAATTTATTATATAGCTCACTGCACAAAAATTTCAGTTACATTATAAAAAACTCTCTAGTACTGATTCTTGGATCAGATATTTTCTGCATGTAGTTTGAATCCACTGTTGGTTATTGAGTAGCTTTTCTCCATTTTTTTTTGTTCTTGGCCCTGTCTGGGAATAAAGCTTAATGTGGGTCTGCCCTCAGTACTACTACCTTTTTTTCCTCCCATGTATCCCAGACTACAGCATAGACCTCTCTTAAACCCAGTGAGACAAGATAAGCCTTTTTTGCCTGGCAGCCTTTCAGAGACATTAAGTGTAAGAGAGAAGGTAAGTAATTCACCATGCCTCCCCACTTCTGTAATGGGGGAGGACATCTTGATACATTTACAATACTCCTCTGGGGATATTTCATCAGTTATACCTAACTCTAATGGACAATAATTGATTTGAACTTTCTACTTAGCACAGAGCTGTAAACAGCTTCACTCCAGGTTGCAGCAATGAACTGGTGTTTTGTAAAATTGAGAGAAATTTGGAAAACTTCTGTGTTGGTCTATTAAGTAAGCTAACAGCTGAATGATCCAGGGGTAAACTAACTTGTCTTTTCAATTTTAGTAACAGAGAGAGCAATTATTAAGCTAAATGATACATTTTTTCATTCTAACATCTCTCCTCCATTTTTGTCAGGGGTTGGAATTTCAGCTATTTCATTTACTTTCCGTTGAGATTTGTCAAATCAGGATACAGTTTGAGAAAGTATTTTTACTGCTCTATTTAATGTCAGATGCTTATTTTTGTAGTTCTCAGAGCAAAAAATTCAGAGAACTCTTTACCCTGCTGTAGTCATTTAATAATATTTCTAATGTCTGAAGTCTATCAAAAGATAGCATCCAAGGCTCTTGGGCTGTCCCTCCACCATCAAATTTTCTATTGGTTGGTACCTTAGGCTGTTTTATTCCTGGGCATGAAAGCAAAATTCCATCATTTTTGAAAATTTGGCATATACAGCATTATATCTTTGCCAAGGTTTGCAATGCGAAAATACAGAGTTCCTCGTAGCTCTGCTATGGAGTAACTAGGCAGACCCTGTTATCACATACTGTATTTTTTTAATGCCTGTTGCATTAGAGGTTATCTAGAAAGGTTGCAACTGGGCCAAAAGATCAAATCAGTAATCCATATTTTAAGATCCCTATTTCCAACATACTGATCATTAGGGTGAGCTACGAAAACGCTTTAATAAGGCATTAGCAATTCTTTAAAGATAATACCAATGCTTACAGAAAACAGACAAGCAAAGTAGCTATGCTTTACGTTAATACTAAGGTTATAAATCAGGCAAGCATCAGCAAGAAAGGCCAAAATGATGACCTTCCCAGTTCAGCCTTTTGTTCCTCTGAGTGGCAGATGTCATTCTGCAAGACTGTGTTTCTGCACTATTTTGTTGAGAATTGTATTTTTTTTATTTTATTTTTTTTTAAAAAAATCATAAGCTTGGACTGGTGCTGGAGCAAGATACTGGCCTTGAAAACTTTGTTATGAGGCCACAAAAGTGCCTCTAACACAGGCAAGTCAGAAGATGTAATGTTTCAAAATCAAGCAGCTCTAGCTGCCACCACTGTCTGACAATTTGAATGGGACCCCACCCTATTTTCAGTTGGTATGAACACCCAGAGCCTAATCCTCACAGGCCTTTCTTATTTTGGTAGTCTCATTGACATCAGTGACGCTGCCCCTCTGAGCAGGATCAGGCCTTTTGTTTCCAATTTTTCTAGTTCACAACAGATGACTGAAGATGTACTAAACCAAAATGGCAAAAGGCAAGATGGCCACCAGACTAATGTAACTTTAATATTCTGAATGATTGGGATGAATAATGAAAAACAGCCCATGTGCCTTCAGAAAGTTGAGAACCACAGTATTGGGTATGCAGCTTCTATAGCTCTAGTATTTTAAGAGAGAAAAGCTGTTAATTTCCTGCTGGTTGAGCAGAGTTTTTGGCATTCATCCAGCAGCAATTTAGGAGTTAGTAGCAAATACTAGGTGCAAGTCTGTATTTTACACTCTCTTTTGTACCAGTGCTACAAACACAGAATCATCGAGTGGCTTGGGTTGGAAGGGACCTTAAAGATCATCTAACATCACGGCAATATGGAAACTGGACTATCGCTGCTAGCAGGTCATATTCTCTTCTGCAGTTTGTAAATAACTGATTAAATTGTGTATTTCCATATTATGAGGGTCAGGTGAACCAACGTTGCATGCCAATATGTTTCTGTTTATTACTTTGGTGCTTCTGATCTCTTGTAATTTTTTTCATAGTTCAGTTTATTTGATTTTGTAACAGGAGGCACAGCTGTATTTTAAGTGTTTTCTGATGAGTTACTCTAAGGGACACATTTCTTGACCCAATACCTCAATTTAGCATCTTTCTTGAGACAAATTTGCAATTTAGGAATGGCAGAAGACGAAGAGAGTAAGGTGCTAGCACAAAGGATTTCATTTGAACACATCACATTCCAACACATTTCAGGGAGAAACTGTTAAAAGGAACTGGCTCTTCTAGCACAGTCCTTATTGTGAAACCACAAAGACAGACTGGACTGAATTACTAACTTCTGTAGTGCTAACATTTGCCCCATCTCTTCTATCCTCATGGATATCCTAGGAAATGGATCCTGGATGCAATACGCAATGCTAGCTGCCAATTACTGCTTCACAGACCAACACCTAGCTGGTAGCAGAACGCGGCAGAACCTACTGGCATGCGGTGCTTGGAAAGATGCCCTTCTGCAGAGACAACACCCAGGACCAGAGGGATGGCCTGTTCAGGACAGGAGGCTTTAGACTGAAGCACTCAGGCATGGACAGATTCTTCCAAGCAAGTGGAAAGAGCCAGTGAAGACCAATCAGCCTGCAAAAAATTCTTTATGGTTTTAACTATAATGGTAAACAGTTTACAAACGACTGAAGCAAGGTTTGCTAAATTAATTTGTAAGATGACCACTTGGTCTTTCAAACTAATAGAGCAACCTTTGAATCCCCTTGTTTCTCCAGCTAATTTTAAGAACAGATTGCATTTTTTTTTTTGGCTAGGAGCACCAACACCTTTCTCTCAGTTCCCTAAATTCATATGCAACATGATCCTAGATGATATGTCACTCTCTGGTTTTTTCTTTTTCCACACACTGTCTGTGAAAGTGGTCTAAAGAGGATCTTACTCAGTTGAAAATCATAAAGGGCTCCTCCAATATATACAATGATGAGAAATAAAAATAAATTCTTTACAATGTTGCCGTATTCCTATCCTTAAAAGTTTTCTCTCTTCTTTCATAGAGGTCTTATCCATTCCCTCCCTTTGACTCCCAAGCTCAAGTACAGAAGCTATATCTTTCTATGGGTTCACTCTTTGCTTTTCTAACCACTGTTCCATCTTTTTTTCTGTAACTTTTATCTGAGATTTATAAACCTTTCCTATGGTTCTGCTTGGTCTAGACTTGTGCTTAGTAAATAGTATTTTCTTGGCTTGAACAACCTCTTACACCTTTGCCCATTTAGGCACACTCACCTTCCTGCTTCCCTTCTTGTGCTTTGTAATACCATGTCTCCGTGACTTCCCTGGTACGCTTAAGAAGCCTCTGTGAACCTTGCAATTTTGTCACCTGAATTTTACCGTCTTCCTTGAATTATCTTTTTTCTTTTTTTTTTCTATCCCTCTCCCCCCTTTTTTAAAGCCAAAATAAAATATGTTACCAATATATATCTGTTCTGGTATTCAGCAGCATCAGAAGTGTTTCCAAAGCAATTCCTAAAGACTACAGTATGGCCTAGGCCAAAGAGCAGTTCTTTAAAGACATGTTGTAAATAAAAACACTCTCTATAATAAATGCTATTTGCGACACACCAGAACGGCTTGACTTGTTCCTTCTAGCCATTCACTAATGAAAATATTAATATTTCTAATTTACTAAAATAAATAAATATAGGTGCAACTTCTAGTTTCTGGCAATATTCTCATTCTTACTAAATCATATTAAAGGAATGTACTGAAATGCAGTGTGATAAATTTATTTTCATGAAAACAGGGAGGGAGATAATGGATCTAGTAAGACAAGATGCCAAGATCTCTATACACAACATCCTTGAAAACCTATCCCTTTGCATTCTATTTAAGAAATAAATTCTGCATTGAACTGGCTTAACCCAAGGTGCTATAAACTTTGGAATTCCAACTAGACGATTACATTTTCAAATAATTCTTAGGTACAAAACAACCTTATATATGGTTCCTAATCATGGACTTCAATATAATATTGCTAAAGAAAAGTATAATTTTTACTGCTCACCTCTCCCAAACTTTCCCCAAGTGGCAGCCCACACATCTGATCCTGATATTTTTCACTTGTGATTCTGGATACATGCAACAATTGTCTGGGAAATATTGCAAGGTCCTCTTACACAGGGTGAATTGGGTAAAGACTCAAAATAAGTGGTGCCAATCCTTTATCCATCTGGTTTATGACTGTTCCAGATGGAAGGAAGCTATTAGAACACCACTCTTAACTCCCAGCAAAGGCAGAATATAGTCTCCAAATTAATGATTTACCATATGAGCAACCTCAGCTTCGTCAGAAGGCCAAGACAGTACTTGGCCCACTCAAAAATGTTCAGATCCATCTCGAAACAGAAAAGGCCAGATTAACAGTTCCTGAAGTCTAGTAGCAAAAGGAGCTAGGACAGCTTGACAATTCCTGACAGAAGCAGGATGGAAGTCAGCCCTTCCACTCTTATGCAGGTCGGAAATACTGGTCTTCTGCCCATGACGTATTTTACGACAACTGTGCTCTCCTGCAGCAGTTTTCAATCCAGTAATTCAGGTGCAGCCTTTGACATCCAGCTTTCCTTAAAACTAGAAAAGCTACCAAAATTAATTACTTTCATTTCTTCAACGCTATTTAAATGCTTAACTGTAATGATATGCAACTAGTGCGGCCAACCGGTGCAAACACGAAGTGAGGGAGGCAGTAGCTGAGGGGTGACAAGTGGGCCCCCAAGTTGCTGGGGCAGCTGAGTGGCAGGGCAGGGCTCAGCACACAAAGGACCAGATGAACAGGAGGAACCCAAAGCTTCGAGTGACACCTAAAGGCAGCTGGGATAATAGAGACCTTTAAAGAGGTCTTTGAAAGAGGAATGTGGAGCAGGGATAGCAGGGGGACAGGAAAGGCATCGTTGAGGATTTTTCTATTCGTTAAGGAAAGTGAAATACAGCTCTCACTCATTATGGAGGCAGGCAGCCTCGCCAAGCTGATATATCTCATCAGCCTATTAATAAAGCTCTGCTCGAATCTAGTTTCACAAGGCAACCCATCGGAGCCTGTGCTTCCAACGCGTGGTACAGACACAGGGCTATGGAAAATCTCACCCTCCGGAGAGACCTGAGTGAGGCAGTCTTTTTCATTAATACCAAGTCTGTACAATGAATCAACAACAGATTCAATAAGGCCAGGAAGAGCAAAAATAGAGCTTCTGACCAAATAAAAGACAGGTAATGAGATCAGAGTGAATTTAATGGGAACCTCTATTCCACTGAATAGAAAAGGTCCCAGACATCCTCCTTCCTGGGTCTCAGAAGCTAAGCCAATAGACTTCGAGTTGCATCATTAAGTTCAAAATCAGACGAACTGTAATTGAAATAAAAGTCTTATTTTTGGCTTGTTGATCAAAATGGAGCTCAGATGTGCCTGAGGGCATGATTTTCATCAGGACCTCAATGCAATCCTTGATTTCCCAGGCACTGCACCTGCAATGAATCATGGGCTCAACTAGTAGCATATTAATACCCCGTTACCTGGTGTGCAGGTGGAAATAGAAAATGCAATATTTAAACGCTTTAAAAGCACCTGCCATTTATAATGAACACAATTCTTTCCAGGCACAAAATTGCATCTTAACACACATACGCCATTATTGAAAATCACGCCCGATGATTTTGAAATTGTATATTCACATTTGTGCCTACATCCTGATAGCCTTTCATTTCCCTTCCCTCCAATAATTAGTCTAAAAGACCCTCTTCTTCACTAAGGAAGTTAGTAAAGTAGAATCTCCATATCGTGATCTTAGCAGATCCATTAACCTTGTGGGAGAGTATCACAAAGCACACATCAACTGAGAGCCAAGTAGTGATCCTACGCTGTAACTTGTAGTCAAAGGTCACTAGTTAAATCCACTAAAAGCAGCATGTGGTCCCTCCTGTAATATGTAATACAGCAGGTGAGGGAGAACTGAGAGAAATGAGAAATCTTGTTCTCATGGGTGAAGGCACAGCCTGTCATCTGTCCAATTTTCCCCACACGTGAGTAGGTAATAAATACAAATTAGCATCCATTGTCCTAATGTCTTGAAGCTTGGCCTCTGACTTAGTGTCACATACAGATTCAGCAAATCCTGCGGGATACTCTGGTACCTAGGCAGAAGAGAAGATAATTTGGGGGTTTGGTGATCTGGGGCAGGCAAATGAAAGAAATAACTGGCTTCTTCATTTCACTTGTTTCTTGCATAAGAAAGCATCTACATCAAAACGAGTTGAAACATAAGGGAATACATTTTCAATGTGTTGCACAGGGATTTATCCACATGATTCCCATTGATGTTTATGGGAAATGAGTGGCTAAATCCCCATGTAATAGGTTGAAATTTTAGCCCAAGGAGACTGACTGTGGAGGAACTCATCAAGGTTTTTGCCTACAAAAATTGTGAGCATATGAACCATTCTCAAATACCATCTCTCTTTACTGGTATATAATCAAGTAGACCCCTTGAAAGGGACCAGTGAAATTAACTCTATTAAAAGGTTACTGAAAACCTTTAAACTGCTCTAGTAGCAAGTACATGAACATGATCTGTGGGTGAAAGGGCATGTCAGAGGCTGACTTTTGTGTTGATCATGTCACTTTTTACAAGCTGACGCTCTCCTGGAAGACAAAAATAGGGGTTATTGAATGATTTAATGCTTCAGACTTCAGCAACAAAAGGTTTCTAGCAGCATGGACATCCTACTATAAAATGCACCAAGAAGAGCTTCTAACCATAGTAAGTCTCAGTAGGTTGCAAGAAAAGAAGGAAGATGCTAAATCCCTTGGCTTTTCTCCTGTCTTAAGGAGGATGGAGATAAGCGTCAGATTAAAGTGAGAGAATCTCTTCTGTTTTCCATTTATACAGATACAGGCCTACCGCAAGCCAGAAAATTTTCAGTAGCCAAAATTTACGACCAAATCGGCTATATGAATATCAGATTAGAGGTTTAACCAGGAAATACAAGTCTAATTCTTTCCTCAACCACATGACAGTTACTTCTCAGGGTAAATTAGCAAAGGACTAGCCTATTTCTGACTAAAATACATAGTAAGGGGAACAGTATTTCTGTGAGACCCAACATCCCTTCTGCAGTGATGCCAATGGAAGTCTGCAGCCACTTGCCTTCCCCTCCTCTCCTGCCCTGTCCCCCCCAGAGGGTGTGTTACAGAGCTAGTACGGACAAAAATGAAATGTTTTAATGTAACAGATCATTAGATTATATTCCGCCATCCTAGTACAGGTTTAAAGGAAGTCTAGTTCAAGTACAGTGATTACAGAAAGCAGACTCTTTAGAGGTGCAGCCAGGAAAAATAGTGTTACATTTCTGTAATTTTTTGGATATAGCTGCTAAATAACACCCTTTCTGTAGAGGCTAGTGTTCATCATTATTGTGTACCCTTGAGAAACTTCTGAAGTTTTGATTACAGCGAAAGATATTTTTTTTTTTACAATTATAAACCATCAGTCAGTGGCATTCGACAAAGTTAGAGCAATGCACACCTATTTTTCTTTGGCCATCACACTACAATTTCAGAAGATAAACCACAGTCCTCTGTGTGTTTCAACTTTGAAACAGTGTATATGCAAAAATTAATCTGGCAGACTCTTCTGAAATCGCAGGCTTCTGGGATGAGCAAATGGGTACAGTTTTCTTTTAACTGTTTTTTGAACCCCATGTGTTGAGAGAAAACAACAGAATGGAAATTGCTCATCAAAATGTTAACTTGTGGCACGGCAGAGCCCCAAAGCAGGTGTGTGGCATGCCGTTCCCTTTGCTGACACGCTTACCACATGGCACCCAGTTCTGCCACCTCCATCCCTTCCTTTTGGAACCCCTCCTCCTGCAAACACCGAAATGTGGCTTGACACCGAGTCTAGCACAGAAGCGATGTGACCTTTCAGAGAGCAGGCAGTTTGGGAAAACCTTCATTTAAAATAATCCGTCACGGAATAATCCTTTGGATTATCTGTAGTGACCACAGTTCTTCCAGCCCAAACATAACCGTGTTTCAACTAATACTTTTGCTATTAGGAGCATATCTAGTCAGAAAAATAATATAATCTTGCTAATTCAAGCTAACAGCTAGGATGTTGACCTATTACAAATAACTGAATTTTTCAAATTAACAAACACTTGAACAGACAATACAAAATATAAATAAATAAAGGATAAAGCATCACAGAGCATACTTTGTTCATTTATTTTGACAACTGCTTAGGTTTAATTTGTGAAAATACTTTACAGTGTACAAGTAAATGTGCTGTGATGAACTTTCTAAAAATAATGAAGGCTTCATCATCTTTGAATAAATGTCTATCTCTGTAGCTTATAGCTGGAACTGAAAGCTACTAATGCAGAATTTGCCTATCAGGGCAACTGAGATTTTCAAAGAAAATATGGGAGAAGAAATATCCTTTTTGACTTGTTCTTTATTCTTCACAATGTTCTGTGTACTTGGACATCACAGGCTGCAAGAAGCCAAAAACTGCTCTATGTGTCCTGGATTCTCCAGCCTTCTGCTAAACCTCTGTGAAAGATCACTCAGATTTACCCAAAACATGTAATGACAAACACAATATTGTGTCCTGGTCTCCAGTACTCACCCCCATTTGCCTTGTGTAGGGCCTTGCCAAACTTTCACATGGGTTTCAATGTAATATGCCAAATTCCAGATATGTGCTCATAACCAGGTGTCAGATGAAAAGATGAATTTGAAATAAAACTGCCCATAGGCCTAGAATAGAATTTTGCTTGCTCAAAAATCCCACATTTCTAAAGATACTACCAGGAATTTTAGAAGTCACTTTTGAAATATGAACTTAAGAGTATAAAATGTTCATCTTCACAACCTTTTCCTCCCCTCTTAAAATGCAAGATGTTTTGCCTTTTCTAGGGCATAAAGACACACATTGCTCCACAAACTAGTGAGCAATAGTCTTCTTCCAGCCACATCTTTGTCTTATTCTCCCACAAAATACAGTAAAAGGATAGGACACCTTATTAATATTATTTGAAGAGAAGCTATTAAGCCTGTGCTATGTAGGTACTTGTCTCAGGGCTTAAACACTCCCTTCTTGTGCAAAGCACTGAACTAACAGTTCAGGTTTTGTTACTGAATTTGTACAGTGTGGCCCTGAAGTGCCAGAGATCGCCCTGCCACTCTGTTCTGGAAGAGCACATCAAAGTCCTAATGCACTTCTCTGTAGGATCCAAGTTTCCCCATGGGTTTACATTTCCTTTTCCCAGCTAGAGAGAGAGTACAATAATCACCTGAAATGGGGAACTTCTGAGGTTTCAGAACAGAAGGAAATCTCCCTGTGAAAAGTCAATGGCACAAAGGAAGTTAAAAAAATTCCTGATAATGTGAAATGAGTTATTGGGCTGCAGGAAAGTCTGTGGGCCAGAGCAGCCTTTCTTCAGTGGCCCCTGAATTTGCTGAATTCAAGTTTTCTCTTAGAAACAGCAGTATGAACAACTACTGTTTCAAGTGGCAAAGAAGAGTTGCCATGCCAGAGCACACAAGCATGGCACTCTCCAAATCTTCAAGAAAAAAAAAGATTGGAGCAAAAATCCTCACAGATTCTGTCCTTAACAAAACGTGAACTCTCAACTATTTTGGCCACTGGATTCCAGCAGCTGCTGTTTATTCCTCTCACCCACGGAGTGAAAGCTGAAGAACAAAAAGCTGAGGACAGACTACTGCGAGTGAGCTGGCGTGAGTAAAAGAATTACACTGAATGTAAATAGACCAGAGATGAAGAGGGAAGTTGGAAGTACACATTATGCTGACGGCACATGTATTTACCACACTACAAGGCTGACAGAACAGGCAACAGTCAGGGGAAGCACCCATTGACTGGACGGGGCCAGTGGAGGTGAAGGGCTTGAGCAAAATGGTTGCACAAAGCATTCCTAGTAAAATACAGCAGTAACTGTCATTATCATATTATGAGTTGGTGTAGTTTACTACTCAGGTGTGACATCGTATCCAGGGGTGAAAAAGGGGCAGCTCTTGCTATATGGACAGCACTGATGGGATTTTCAGGCTTGCCATTTTCCTGTGGCCAGAGAGGTAAACAAACTCACAGACATAGTCTGATTTCAACCACGGGATGGCAAAGGGAGAACCAAGTCATAGCTCCGCAGATAGTCAGTTCCTCCACTGGCAGTCTGAGTCTTTCTTCTCAGGATGGAATTTATTATCATAGCTCTGAGCTCTGACTTCATTCTTAGCGGCTGAATTTGTGTCCAAATGTCTCTTTGCTGGCTGCTTAGACTAGGTGGGGGGTATTGCCCTAGAGGATCATGCTGTTTGAGGACAATAAACAGCTCTAAAAAAACATTATTTTTCTTTAACCCCCATCTCCTCATTACCATTTTGCAGTGGTAAATACAAAGTATAGATAAGCAATGAAAACGGAAGACACGAAGCACCCATGACAAAATACAGAAGCATTGAAGTGAAGCTTCCTGCCTTCTTTAAGTAGCTGAAGTTAGCTGACGTGCTAGCTGACATGACAATCATAAAACCAAAACCAAAAAGTATCTTCAGCAAAAAGTGATTTGATCCTTTTAAAAGATTATTCATAGCTTACATTGCATTGGAGAACCTAAGTCCCCAGGAGTTGTTGGGATATGTGCTGCGTAGCTTTTGAGGTGGATACCAACCTCATACTATCAGCTGAGCTGAATGAAGAGCTGTCTGATGCCCTGCGGTCTAACAGCATGAGTTCTCAGGGCATGCAATGTGGATCAAGCCACACCTAAGTCTGGTGGGCATGACCTTCCCTGTGCAAAGCTCACTCACATCTCAGCATTACTGAGGCAAAGCTCAAGAATCTTTTCTTTCCTATGACTGTTCTAACAGAGAGATGTGTCCTTAGAGGAAATGCTGGGGTGAAAACGTCTGAGTATTATTCAGTATTTTCCTGAAATTTTCCAGTGCTGCTCTTATTCAGGATTAAGTTCTACTTTATTTTGTTGTACCAACAAACAAACAACAAATCCAACCCCAAAGCATTTAGTCTAAATCCACTGGAGTTTTATTGCAGTACTGCTTAAGTGGGAACAGACCTCAAATGCTACTTCTCCTTTTCCAAAAGCAGAAGACCTTAGCACTTGAGCTCAGAAGCTTGACCATTAATTGTTTGTATTGCAGAGCCTATGACATACTTAAGTAGCTGAGCACAACAATAAACACAATAGCCAGTTCATTAAATCATTCTTTGTTAAGACTTTCCAAAGCTTTGGGCTTAAGCCTCTTAAAATTGAAATCATTATGCTATTTTTTTAAACAAATGAGCAAACATAACTCACACAAAAAGGGGAAAGCACAACAGAGTCTTTGATGTATGCATCATCACTGTGATGCCTCGCTGAGATTAAACTATATGTCTAACACCGCTAAGAGGTTTCTGCAGCTCTTTCCAAGGAGAAGCTCAAATCAGGAAGGGCTATAAAGTGCTGCCGTTGCCGTCACCTCTCCTGCAACAGCTTTCCTTGGCCTGTCACATCACCAGAGAGGCTATCAATAAACTTTGTAGAGTGGTGTTTGCAGTATCTCTTGTGTCTGTAAGATCCTGTCAAAACCTTGACTTGTTGATGCACCCTGCCAGGCTCTGAGGATGATTGGAGATGACAAAAGGTGGATGTAGGAATGGAGGTTTGCTGCCTTGGGCGAGTTTTTTCTTTTAATGCAATGTGTTAGTATTCCAAAACTGGGCCAAACTATTCACAGCTTTGCAGGTATTAGGTAGGTATTTTAACAAGGCTATTTAGAAAAGGCTAAAATACCTTAATAAAATGCTACTGCAATGAGCACACCAAATTATGCTCCCTTTTAAATAAAATCACAATCCTCATCCTTTCTTTTGCCACACAGCTCTGTCTGCCTACAGCTTGTTTCTCCTCTCCGTGCCAACATTGCAGCCGCCCTGCAAAAGAACTCTGTTCCTCTTTCTCCCTAAAACAATCCTGTACCTTTTCTCACATTATAGGTCACGGGCAGAATCTCTGCCTTCCCCTTCCCGTAAATACCTTTAGTATGTGAATTCACACACTATTAGCATGAGATCATATGATAAGGAAAGCAGAAGGAATACGCAGAGCTGGGCAAAAGACTTAGAAGAAGAAATTACCCTCCTTTTTTTCCCTACTGATGCAACTATCTGCTTTTTCCCTTCCCTCAGCTGTGTTGGTTGTGATGTTTGATGTTATGGCCATGTCTGACTAAAAGCCGGCTCCTGGTGGGTGCTGAGTGCTCCCTATTCCTGATGGGGTTAATGAAAGCTGCCAGTGCTCGGTTTCCTTTCTGGAGTTGTCCCCTAGACTATAAGGAGCTTAGGACTGGGAACTATTGCTTACGGGCTTGTGAAGTAACATGTTCGTCTTTGGGAATAACAAATACAAACAATAATGGGTATGTTCAACATCCTATTCTATCAGATCATTAAATCACTTTCTTGCAATTTTAACCATTTCTTACAATCGCTGCCACCATCAATTTTAAGACAAAGCTCACACTGATATGGAAGTTACAGAATCGTGGCTCAGCAGAGGACTCCTGCTCTGTGACACACTAGCCTTCAAGGCAGTTCTTCCTGAGAGGAAGAGGGTAAAAATAAAAAGGTCAGAAGTGAAAGAAAGAAGCAAAGCCTGATTTCCTTTTCCTCACCTAAGGTACCCCAGCCTGAGCAAAGGACTCGCAAAATACCTGCCTAGGACAGTTGCAGCCTCAGGTCTAAGACTAGGCTCGCCTTTCTGCTCAGACACAAAGCACATACAGCTTTAAAAAAAAAAAAAAAAAGCATAAATGAATTGAGAGTTAAAAACTACTAGAGAATACTCTCTGGGATTATCTGTACTATCAAGACAGGAAAACTTTGCAGATGCTACTGTCTCTCTAGAGGAATAAATGCTTGCATTTTAATATTCTCAGCAGCTGGTTCCTGTTGAATGCCATCAGGATGATTCAGCCACCCACCAGGAACACCACTAGCAAGTGCACACACACAGAAATCTGCAAAACTTTCTGCTCTCAATGCCAATCCTGCTACTTTGGCAGAGTCTGATCTGTATTAACTATTCTTCATTACTACCAGTAGCACGTTTAACTTCACCCTGGGATGGTGAAAGAAAACTACTAGCCCCTGGGGCTGCCCTAATCAATCCAACTGTCTGCCTCCTATCAGTAGTGCTTCCCACAATCCACATCCTTAGCAGCTTACTCTGTGGTTACCTTACTCACTTTCAGCCTTGCCACAAGTAACGTATCTCTCCTGTGAGCTCATCTCATCAAAGTTATGGTTCAGGCAGTCTGATGTCCTTCCCCCTGTAGTGGTCAACATCTGATGAAAGGAACATCACCTTGTAACATACTTGGTTTCTACATGAGACTTAAATGTGATAGATTACTTCCTCACCCTAGTTTATGATCAATTTATGTCTAAAAATATGAGGTCTGCTATCTCTCCCCATTTTCTAAAAAATCAGCCTCAGAGATGTTCTGTCTGTGGTCTATGGACCACTTCCAGGTGTTTTATGGAGGTGCATCTATCTAGCAGCAATAATGAAGCATTTACTTTTCCTCAAGTGACAATGCTTCCTGACAGTTGTTGACTGGGTCAAATCACTCAAGGGTTCCTTTAATCCTACTGGGCTAAATTTCTGCCTCTCTTTTGTCTGGCATTTCTTGGAAGTAGACTAAATGGTGATGCCAATCTGCAGAATGTTACCTGGAGAGGACAGAAACTACAGAAGACAGAACTACACAGCATAGTCGCTCAGAGGGATTGGGAGACCCATGACTATTGATCTTATAGTTGGGAAAGAGTCTTTCAATTCTAATTCATGTGATAACTGACAGCAAGAGAGTGAAAATAAATATCTCAAATGCAAAATGGTGTGAATGTAACAAAGCAGCTGCACCCATCTTGTCAATAATACCCACTTAAGTTTTCCTCCTTAATACTACTGCCATTTCGTTCAGCTCAATACGAAGGGTGCTACATGTGGACAGCAAAACAGTATCAACATCTACTCTAAAATTATGGGTTTTAATTCCGTCATCATAGTGCATCCTTATTTCATCATTATTCAGTGTTTTGGAAAAAAGCATGCCTTCAACATGGAAATAAATGTTAGGTCAGACCAAGCCAGCAGTGTTGGCCTTTCAACAGGAACAACCCCAAATACTGGTGCCATACGTACAGGTAGCTCCTCAAGTAATCTCTCAAACAAATCTAAATTTATTACCTGTGCCAAGTTTTCCTAATGTGGAAAACAAGCCAAAATAGAGAAGCCAGAGATTGTGCATTGAATAAGCGACAGAAACATTATGAACACAAGTGTTCTCATGTCAGATCCCTGATGTACCCATATAGCTTGTGACAACTACTGCTGACTGCAATGATATTCATCCTGATTAGAAGTGATGCTATCATATTCCTTACTTGCTTCACAACGAAAATCTTCAAGAAGCTGTGTCATTTCCAGAACCCAGAGTGGTCCCTACCCTGATCTCACCTTAAATCAACAAAGTTACGGAGCTGCCACTTGCTCATTCTAATGAGTGAAACAGTTAAGTACCATTCAGAGTCAGCCAGGAGTCTGCATGAATATGGAAAAGAGAGGCAGGAGGGCAGCAGAAAGTGAGAGAATAATCTTTTATACTGAATTAAAAATGAAAAAAAAAAATCATTAAGATTTAAACCGCTTTCACAGTTTTCTGGTATTTCATCTCATGTAAAAAAGGAGAATTAAAATTCACAGAAATTAAAATCACTGAAAAACAGGGAGTTATTTTTAATTGAACAATAAAAAGAGTGTTTTGCCTTTTTCCTGCCTTGAAAAAAGAATTAGAGGAAGGGGAAAGAGAACATTTTCATTTCTTTTTTTTTGCAATCAATAATGAGGTTTTTTTGACCAATTCTTCCAGTAAGCTATCTCATTGGATGCGATGTGGCAACAAGGATCTGTTACCCATTGTGGTTTCAAGGCTGAGAATGGATTGGATTGCATTGTCTGTTATTTTAGCCCCAAAGTATATTTTAAATAGCCTTAAAGTGTATGAAAATTCTTCTCATACCAGCAACAGGGAGAAATGGCTTTGGAAATTACTTTCATGTTTCCAACAGTTTTTGCTTTTTTCTCCGATAATTTTTTTTTTTTTTTTGCTTGCACAAATGCAAGGGGATAGCCTTGTTTGCAAGATGTCAGAATACGGCATTCAGTGATCCACCAATCAACAAGAATACTTAGATATGTGTTTCTAGTAAGCAGTGAGTGTCACGGAGTTTACTTCCACACACTTCATTCAAATTGGAGACAAGTCAGCCATACAAAGCCAGTTTGAAGGGGTGGCTTTTTTAAATTTATTTTTCTTTCATCTTTAAAAGCACGTATTTTCTTAAAAGCTAGTCTGACTGGTCCAGACTGGCACCATTTCAGAGCTTGGCCTACAATGGCAACTTCAAAATTATCTGTTGTCTCACTCTATTTTCCCAGATTGGTTAGGATTCGGCATGTGTTTTGAAAAGACAAAGTCCTTTAGAAAAATATTTTTTTCTTTCTTAATAGAAACCAACCAGAATTTTACATCTGCCAAAGGGTTTTGTCAAGATTCAAGAGGAGAACACTAATACCTTCGAAGCACAAAGAACTCATTACACTTGTGCTCAGTGCTCTTGTAGCATCAGTGACAAGCATTATCAGAGTTATTTAACAGGTAAAGGAAGGCAGGACAAAAATGACACAACATTTGAGGTGAAGATGCAAGAATTCTTCATACTGAACTGTGTGAAACCCAAAGATAAAGGCAACCTTGCCACTTGCGCCTAATGATTTCATAGCATTTTACAGGCCACGTTGATCCTATCTTCTCAGCTGTCATTGAGATAGGAAAACACCAGCCAGTTTAGAGTTGTTTGGAATAATTTGAAGCCAGGAGGTTAAGTGACCAGTCCCAGGCTGCACTGTGAGCAGGCAGTGGGCGAGGACATGTCCAAATCACGATGTCCCAGCCACCAGAGCAAAGAGAGATACTGCTCTGGAGAGGGCTTGAAGACAAACAACTCGAGAAAACTAACAGTACACTTACCCTAAGAAAGTTTTACCCTCTTCTTTGTTCTTTTGTTGGCAGAAAAAAAATAGCTATGTGTGTCAGAAGAGCTTTCTCTCGCCTAATTAGGCCTCCCTTTCGTTATGCTCTGAACATTGGAGTTTTAATCCTGAGCACAGAGGGCCCTTGGGTAGAAAATTTGGCCTGCCTTTTTCACAAAGTCTGAAAGCGTTCAGACCTTTCAAAACTGTACCAGCCCCTCTCTAACCTGAAGATTAAGCAGTACATTTTCACAGCCATAATGAGCTAAGCCCACTGGTCTCCTGTGAGATAGGAAACTACCCACTGTTTGAGGAGCCATAGTCCATACTACACAAGGTGAATTACTGCTACTCTTTTTGTTACATTCTTAACATAATCTGATATTTCCCCATTTTTCCTGACCTTATTGACCATTTCAGACCATGTTTGTTTCTCTTTTCTATCCTTTAATAGCTTTATGTTGCTTCTCTCTTCACACTACTTTCTGTATCTATTCTCAAGACCTTTTCTCTAATATTCCCATATCTTTTCCTCTTTATAACCGTTTTTTCACCTTTACCCACATATTTCTTTTATATCCACCTCATCTACTCAGGAAGAAAAAGAAACCCACTGTGTCTGCATACTGCTTCTCTTTTCTATTCACTCACTTCTCCTGCCACCAATAATTCCTCACATCTCACTTCAAATTCCACTACTCACCTTCCCATACCTTCAAACTGTGCTCTGGGTGTCAAAAATTCACCATCAATCAGCCAGACAAGCAAAGTTTATTAATACCAAGCACGGGGAGAAGATTTCTGACAGTAGAGGGCTCCTTAATACATCAGACAAAGGCATATCTGAAGTTAGTCAAATTCAGAAGTGAAATGGACTTTAAAACCTTTGAAATAATTGACTTAAATATGTGGTCATTTCCTTACTTAAAGACTTTAAGATTACCTGTCTTTCTGAAACATATGTTCTAGCACACCAGAAGAGAAAAGCTTTAAGAAATTCAGTAGGCTTTGACACGTGAAGGAAACTAGATGGGACTGTCACAAGGGCCCTTACTGCTTGACCATCTTCAGAGATGAAAAGGCACCAGAGTCCAGTGTGTCTCTGACTCTGCTTGGCAGTCTCACCTCTTGTTCCCGCCTGCTAGTAGACGTTGGATAGTTTGGGACAACTCCTTCCCTTGTCTGCTACAAGGATATTTCTCCCTATTTGTGAGGGTCACCCTTTTCCAAGCCAGGGCTTCATGGCTGCATTAAAAATGGTGATTGTGGGGATCTGAACAAATGCATTCTCCTACCACCTATCTGTATACAGAGAGAAAAACAGAGCAACTTTTACTTTTCAAGAGCCTTTTCTCATTTTCCAGCTCCAGTCCCTGCCCCAGCTTCTGCTCAGGGCTTTTCCAGACTGCCTCCAATAAAACTGACCTAGTTCTCCTTGGCTCATTGAGGTCCCTAGAAGCATCACTAAGAGCTCAAGATTAATACATTTTTTCTACATGTTCAACGGATCTTGGCGGCCACAGAGCTGTTAGGCCCAAGAAACATGAAGTTATCAATGACTCAATTACATTAAATTACCATTTGGAATTTATCTTCTTAATCATATCCATGAGAATATACAGTCACTTCTTAACTATGGTACAACTGACAGATATGGAACCAACCAGCATCATATACACAAACTTTTCAAGGTCTGTTTAAATTAATGCTAAACCGTGGGTTTATGGCATTGCAAAAATTTACTGAAAAAACATGAGTTACTATTTGTCCAGTTTTTTCACATGAGAAGTGCTGTTACTGTTGTCAAAAAGTCTACTGTGGGCTTAAGTAGCTGTGAGAATGCAAAACAGTTTAAAATGTGAATAGCTTTCGTAACTAATAGCAAGTAGGCAATACAACAGATGGCAACTCACATGAAAGATAAACCACATCTTAATAACAATAACTTACATCCAGAGGGGTAGCATTTCCTAGTGGTTAGAGCATGGGACCGGGATCCCGGATTCCCAGGTTATCCTCCTGGCTATGCCACTGGCTCACTGTGTGAACTTAGAAAAGTCACTCAAAAATCTCGGTGCCTCAGTTTCCCCATCGGCAAAATACAGATAGTTCTTACAAATATCACAAGACCACTGAGGGGCAAAGGCTCCAGTTGTTAGTTATTCTTTCACAAGAATGAGAAGTGGGAGCTGCTTAACTATGCTCCATGCCTTTACGTTATGGTTCAGGCCAGAAAGTGAATATTGCCCTACCCAACTGACACTTCAGAGGCCAAATATAATTACCTTCATTGAAATTTAGCCAGGACATTATGCAATCTTTAACAGCGGTCTGAATCTCTATTTTATATCTCTGACAAAAGGGAGCACCTACAGCTCTCCAGGTTTCTGTCATCATTAGTTGGCACATTACTTCATTTTGATCAGAAACAAGATTGCTTCTCACTCGCTGAGTCTGCTTTGTGCAGCTCTACAGAGTTTCACAAAGGTCCTCCAAAGCAAGCACCAGAACAGTCTTACACTGTCTGACAAGAGTATAATACAAAATGAATAGGCTGCAAAATAAACGTTCCCCTTTGCTTTCCACTGTATATCAACTTTTTCTTTGTAAAATTTTTTTTTGAGTGATGGATTGAATTTTTAACTGTATGAGTAGTAGAGACTCTACTCAGAGAGCGTCCATTTTTGCCATGCTTTCCAGACAGAGATTTCCCCCTGATTTTGGTAAGAATTTCATCAAAATAGAAGTTAGACAACTGAACAAGGAGGGAAAAAATGGCTGGTTACAGAGAGGAAGATTCTTTGTAGGATACACTGGTGCTTCAGCAACACGCAGGCAATGGCACAAACTAAAGCTCAAAACCAGCTTGCTGGCTTGTCTCATAGTGGGGAAGGCTGCCTCAGATCAGCTCTGTTTTGCTCTCTCCAGCTGTATAGGGTTATAGTGGCACTGATAATTTTCTGTGGCTTCTGAAGATTGTGGGGATATATTTCAACAAACAAAAAAAAAAGTCACAAAATAAATAAATGAAAAAAAAATATATAAAGAACAGCTGATGTCACTGAAGAAGACTCTGGCATCTTCCTACACAGAGTTTTTGCTGGTATTTCCTGATTGTCCAGCCAAAGAAATCATCAGCAAACCCTTCTTTCTGGGAGGAGGGATCAGAAATTATTTCTCACATTAGCTCTGTAGGCTTTATGGGATATGTAGTTGAGATTAACAGGTCAAAGAGTTTGAGGAGTCCTATTCAAAGGACTGCCTAAAGAATATTCTATGTAACTAACTCAACTGCTCTCCAGATGGTCAAAACTGAAAAGGCCATCTGAGCACAAATCAAGTTTTGGAAAATGCCATGAGAAATTTTACCCAGAGGATGTGGATTCTGCTTTTGCTGGCTTCAGTGGAAACAGAATCACTCTGATTTATTAATTATTTCTTTTAAAAAATCTGAAGTTCATACAAAGAAATGTCTGGAAATTCCATGTTGTTATTTTCAAAAGAGATGAGCTCAAATCACAAAATCTGGATCTGGATGCCTAGCACTGCCAGAAGTTCAGGAGAGTTTGGACCGACAAGGCTGGCTCAGGCAAGTGTTGAGTGTTTTCCCAGGATTTTTTGAAGGCCAATACAAGGGTTTCAAAGAGGAGAGAGGCATGTGCAACATGGCAGAGTTACAAAAAAACATCGCTTGGAATTTCCTGGGTTTTGCGAGATTAAAATTGTAAGTCTAATTAGTTTAAGGAAATTAGCCCTTTATAATTTTCATTTTGTATTGAAGAAACACGAAAAATTAAAAATAGAATGAGAATGGAAAAATTAATGGGTTTCAGTAATTAGTTAATCAGAAAATGCTCCTGTCTTAGTGTGACTGCCCAACACATTAAAAAAGAAGAAAAAAAGGATATGTAACCATGACTTTCCTCATACATTCCAAAATAATATAAGCTTCACCTCTGAGCCTGGAACAACTACTTCACATTTCAACTCAGCTCATTTTTTAGCGGTGAGCCACTGAAATCGGTGTTTAGGTTGAAATATCATCCACCATAACATTAATACAGACGGAGAATAAATACATGCATCCTGGCAAAAATAAACCAGAATTTGTTCCTTCTACTGGCCACATCACATTTACATGAGTTGCATGCACTAATGAAATGTTAAATGGAAGAGAAACCTCTTCTGAGAGCAGACCTTTTCACCAAGCGCTGAACTGAGGATCTCTGACATCTGAAAGCAGCAGGACAACTTATTACACTGTAGGAAAACGCATTTCTCTTGACAGTGGTGATCCAGTTTGAGGCCCCACAAGCCACATACTGGTGCACTAAAGAGACATGTGTTAGACAAGCTGTTTTGTCCCTTGGCTATCACCCTCCCGAGCGCTGAATAGATCCGGATTGGGCTGGCTTAGAAAAAAGTCAGATGAAAGCAGTGAAATTAAGCCAAGTCAAAACACAACTTTGGTGCAATTCCGAGTCCAAGTTATGCTAACAAAACTTCAGCAGCAACGAGCTGGGCCATCTCTGCCCAGCCCAGAGACACTCTTTCAGACATTAGCCGCAGCACTTGGCTTTCAGCTTTCTGCAGCTCTTCACTATATTTATTTAATGAGGTAGCTTAATATGTATTTTATCATTATTTGAGCTTATAATAACTTTGAAATAGAATAATCTACTGCTCTGCAGAGATGAAGTCAAAGAAGTTTGCGGAGAACGATTTTTTTCTTTAAATAAAGGTGCTGAGCAACAATCCACTGAAATGGCCAAAAACTTGAAAGAAGCCTTCTACCTCACACTCAATGTAGCTCTTGAACTTCAGCCTTACCGTTGAGCTGTTTAATGATTGTCAAGTCAACTAAATTCACAGGCGGCTACCAGAACGAGCTCACAAATAAATACCCACAACTAGGACTGCCCAGAGCAGTGGAGTGTGCATAGAGTAACAGCGAACATCATGTACCGTGCATGAACAGCACGCAGTTTTTAAACACTCTCAGCACTCATTTCAAAACCAAATTTCTTCCAACAAAGTCTGTAATACCTTCCTCAGGACCGTGAATGTGCCTAAGCACAAAACGTTAAAACAGAGCTAGTTTCAAGTTGCTAGAGGAAGAGAGAAAAGGAAAGAAAACTTAAAATTTTGTCTTTGGGCAAAGAGTCTCTTACTTCGCATTGAGATGACTGGCAAAAAGCAGATAAAAGGAAAAAGTCTGTGTTGAGAGTGAAGAAGAGATATCAGTAATTTTCTGAAGGAACTGGAGGCATACACAAATAAAGTTTCAGACTGCAGGAGTCATCTCAACTAAGCTTTAGCATCTCCAAAACAGCGAGTGCGCCCTGCGTGCTACAGAGGGATGCTGTGCTGCGCAAGGACACATCCTGGGGTGTCTGGTTTCCAACACTGATTCAAGGGGATCACCCTAAATCCTGATGTTGAAGCTCTGTTTTTTATTAACCCTTTCACAGGAAAATCTGCACTGACTTCAGTGGGAAGTGCTTCGTTAGATGAGAAAAAAGAAACACCACCACCTAGCAGGGAGACCTCGATGTGGTTCAACACACCTACAGTATGGCCGAAATACAGTTGTTTCTGGATTCGTCACAAAAAAAAAATCTCTAACCTGCATCTGCCTCACTTACAAGACTGCTTTTGTATGCTGGCCTAAGTATACAGTGGAAATGCTAAAACTTATAGATCTTCAGCTATGCTAACAGAAATATCAGCACCAAATGTATATAAATCACGTATACAAAATACGCCCGTACTTTCCCCTGGAGCGTTGCGATGGGCCCGCAGACAGGCAGCTGCTGAACAGTGCAAGTTGGTGGAAGGACCAGCCAGCCAAAGCATCCACCTCTGACGGAAAGTGTCAGTAACTCCTTTGTGCCTCTACAGTGCAAACAGGATTTCGGCTTTGATGATCTTACCAAATTCAGATGAAAAAACCCCACCGCGTTCCACAAAAATACAGCAGTAATTACAGAGGGAGCAAAGTTGTGTAAAAAGCTCATTTTCTGGTTTGCTTGCCAAAGTATATTACAATTCAGGTTGCACAAAACTGAGGCAAACAAACAAAAAACCAAACACTCTAAATTCCTCCCAAACAACCTCAATCTCCCCCCTTCAAACCCGCTCGTTTTGGAATGTTTTTAAAGATTTTTCCCCCCTTTTCCTTTAGGAATCAGTTCTTAACAATTGTCAAAATAAATCCTTAGTTCAAAAACAGAAATGAAAACATTGCACAGGAAAGTATCAAAACAAAACATTACCTCTCTTTTGGAACGACAGGCCTTTTTTCTTGCGATGATTTCATACATTTGATAGCAATTTATTGTTTCTGTTTACGTGACTTTGCATTTTCAGGCAAAAAGTTTTGCAGCGGTGCTTATCTAAATAAGGTGTTGCTAAAGACAGCACAAGTAGAGAAAAAAGTCATCTCCCTTAACAAAAATGTGACTCTGTATCAGAAATATTGCTGCCATAAGGCTACTTGGCTATACACCTCCGATTGCTAGCTGCTGTCTGGCTCCCTCCATCCTATTATTAGGCACCAGTGTTCTGGTACAGGAAACTTTTACGGGTGGCATACACAAAACACGTCTAATTTCTACCTCGCACTTCATCCTCTATTCCTTCAGCACAGTGTTTCATTTTCTTACAGCCTTAACTTCCCCCATTGGCACACCTAAATGCAGGAAAGCCCAGCACAGGGATTGCTACCTGACAGCTTTTCACACCCAGTGTGGAGAAGGTGCCCAGATGAAATAATTAAATAAATAAACAGAGGAAAGTTTATAAAAGTGAAAGGAATGGCAAAGAGCGGCAGGAGCGGCAGCAGGCAGCTCTGTATTCCTCCTTGGACTGTCACAGGTGTATCCCAACTTCACCCACTCAGGCGGGAGAGACAGAGGGACATACACAAGTGTGTATGGACGCACCAAAAAGTGATGGAAAGGGTGAAGGAAGAGGTGGGAGAGAGAAATAAAACCGAAAGGTGTTATTTATTTTTACAACTCGACAATGAACTTCAATTTTGGCAGAGGATTAAAAACAGCCCTGGGAAATGATTAAGTTTTTTTTTTCTTTTCTATAAAGCTTCAGCACAAAAAGAGAGATTATAAAAGGGATACGCTTGCACAGGCACACATAAAATAGGGGGGGAACTGGGGAGAAGGAAATGAAAGGAAAAGAAAACAAACAGCCTCCTAACAGGCCCATACTGCTAACGGGAGTCCAAATAAAGAGTCATATGATATCTGATAGTGCAGGACACGTCGCCAGGAGCTGGAGCGGATTGCCTGCAGGAAGAAAGAGCCAGTGTGTTACTGCTCAAAGAGCTTTTCTTTCCCCTTTTTTTAATTTTTTTTTTTTTTGCCTTCTCTCTTTTCTCCTGTGCTGTGAATGTGCTACTCTCAGGTCAGGTCGGTGAAGAGTCCCCGAAAGACAGCTATCATCTTTCTCCCTACTTCTGGAAGCAGTGACAGCCGCTGGAAGATGCCTTCTAGTTGAGATTGAGAAGGGCTAAATCTAGATTTCAGCTCTGTTATGTCCTCCCTCTTCTGTCAGCATCTCCACGGTTGCAGATACAAAATGCTCACAAAAGCCTTTAAAAGATTAAAAAAAAAAGCCAGCCGGAGTGGGGGGGAGGAAGGAAGGAATATTCAGGCAGGAAAAAAAGGAGACTGCTTATCCTATGGAAAACTTCAAAGGCCAAGTCCCATTTCTGTGCTCTTTTGTTTACTTTTCCTTTTTTTTTTTTTCTTTTTGGAGAGTGAGAGAGCAAGAGAGAAAAGTCACAGAAAACATTCAGACCATGAAAAACGTCAGAGGCTGGGAAAACTCTCCGGAGAAATGAGGAAAGCGAGGATTTAAAATAAAAGAAAGGCATTTGTAATTTGCCAAAAGTTCCTCTATTTGTTATGTTTGCCAACAGAATGACCAGGTCTTCTTTTTGGTGGTCCATCGTTCTCCGTCAAGCACTTTGCATTAAACTGGGGAGCCCGCAAAGTACTTTCGACTCAAGACCGCTATTGCTGCTACCCATGGAAATGCAGAGCACCTGGGTTACCTGCAGAGAAGGTACCTGGCCTCAGAGCAGGGGACTTGACCCATCGTGACTCCCCAACTTCTGCTGGGGAAGCCACAGATTTGGAGAGGGAAGAGCCCTGGTTAACGGAGCTGGGGGGGTGCAAGCCCCCAGTGTAGATACTGGTACAAAAACAAAACTATGTTTTTCACTGGCCGTTTCACTTGTTGTGTACGGTTTCCCTTCACTTTTGCAAGGGACGGGCTGTATCCTGCAGGACTTTTTGCCACTATAGGGTAGTGGCATTCCTAAAGCAGCACAGCCAGAGACCAAGGATGGATTTCCTCCCCCCCTTCATCAAAGGAGGAGATGTACATGGACTAATTCTCAGTGTACACTTACGCAATGCAAAGATGTTGCTTAAAAACAGTGCCACAGATACGTATGCGATACCTATGTAGCTGTAACAGACGACCTCTTCTGAGGGAAGCCTGCAGCATGAATATAAAAATCAAGGTATTGTAGTAATAATGCCCTGTATCCAGAAACAATCGTTGTAACTCTATAATAATTTGATCTAGTTCTATATATTGTGTGCTTATGATTCTTAGGGGGGGATATAATATACAGCTTCCTCTCTTTTTTTCTGTACGACTGATATATGATGCAGTTTTTAGATTGGTAATTTGTCAAAGCCAGGAAAACACAAATCAATAAAGGAAGGAAGGCAGAATTTGGCTAAAGAAAGCACTTCTTTAAGCTACTGAATTTGCGACAATATATATTCTCAAACATCCTAATGATTGTACAGGAGACACTGTAGAGAAGATATCCTATATGTTATACACTATGTGCAATAATATTCCAATCTAAACATCTCCTTAAATGCGATGCATTATTCCCTTCTGTATTACGTGTGCCTTTTCCACGCACAAATAGACAAAGAGTGTATCTATAAGAAATACATTCAGAAGAACAAAAAATCTACAGTGCAAGGAGATATACCCTGAAATCCTCAATTTGGGGATTTGGGGCTTGATTAGAGAACTAAACTCAGAAGGTGAAATGGAGCCATTTGAGAGAGGGTCCCACCGAACAGGAGGAACAAGCAAACAAACAAACAAACAAAAAAATCCCTGAGCTCCAACTAATCATTTGAGCTGCCAATGAGAGGTGACTTTTAGACAGATGGTCAGGGAAAAGCTGGGTCCGTGGACACAGACGTTAGTGCCCCATCTGTATTTTAGGATCCTAGCTTCAACAAGCCATTACCAACTTTTTTTCTGAGTGACAGAAAGTGAAAGATTTCTGTTTCCAGTCATTTATTTCTTTTTCACCGAAACCACCCCATATTCCTCTTTTTTCCCCCTCCAGTAAGAATTTATTGCTTGATTTTTTTAAGTAAACAGAAACTGTTTGCAGTATAACTTTTACATAAAAAAAAAAAAAAGAGGCTAGGTAAGTTGGCAGAACAGCAATTGGATTTAAAGGGAGAGTTTAAAAAAAGGGAGAAAAGAACGACATATCAAACTCACTTGGTCTCGTCCCCCTTCCATTCCTGTTCTTATTAATTCCAAATTATAATTTGGAGGTAAAGGAACTGCATTTCATTTCAATCTATTTTGTTGCTGCCACACATTTTGTGCTTTGCTTCTCTCTTTTTTTTGGGGGGGGGGGGGAATATCCCTAATAAAAATAGAAAAACATATCTCAGGCGTTAAGCTCGCTCTCCCCCTTCCTTTGTAAAGAACTCTTTGTTCTCTAGTGAAAATGCTGAAAAAAATCCCCGGGCTCCCTGAAACAAGTGCAAAACACTTAGAGGCTTTTGGGCTGGCGAGGAGCCAGAAACCCTCCCGCTGTCTGGTTAGGAAGAGAGGAGAGAGAGAGAGAGGAGAGAGAGGGAAAAAATTGGAGCTTCCTTTAATAGACATAGGAAGCAGGTCCTTTTTTTTTTTTTTTTTCTTTTTTTTCAAAACTGGCGGTCAAGCGTTAAGTAACTCCCTGTCTAAATCCACCTGCTGGAAATGAACTTGGGTAACCCCCCCCCCAGGGGTGCACAAAGAGGAGACACAGTAACACACTCCCGGCTCTTCTCCCACCCGCCCCCTCCCCGCTGCCCTGCTTCCATTCTCCCTGCGCCCAAGCACACAAATGCCCACGGCTCGCGCTCCCACTGCCACCGCCACCAAACGTACCAAAATAAACGCTCGCTCCGGCTCCTTAAAGAGCGGGGGGGGGGGGGGGGGGGGAGAAAATAAAATAAAAAAAAATTAAAAAAAAAAAAGGGGGGGGGGGAAAAAGCGCTTTTTTCCATCTCGGTTGCGACAGTGATAAGGGGTAGGGAACATCTCATACCTGGTGTGAATGCTAATCAGCCAGGAGTTCTCCTTTTTTCCCAAGACAGGGAACTGTTTCCTTCCAAATTTATTAGAACCTCCTCCACTGCCTCTTTGAAAAACCTTCTTTGTCACCCTCTTCCCAAGTCCTGATACTTCTTTAAAAAAAAAAAAAAAATGGCTTCGGAGCTCCTTCTATTCTTGATATTGATTCTCTCTCTCTCTCTCTCTTTCTCCCTCTCTCTTTCTCTCTCCCCCCCCCACCCCCCCCACCCCTCCTCCTTTCTCCTGTCTCTGTCTCTTCTGAGTGGTCTATTGATAAGTCCCTAGAGGCACTGGGTCAGCCTGCCCGTAGGAAACCAGACACAATGCACAAATCTCCGAGTGCCATTCTGCCATCAGCAAGCAGACCACGTTTAGGAGAGAGGAAAAAAAAAAAAAAAACACACACACACACACAGTAGAGCAAAAGACAGAGAGAGAGAGAGAGAGGGAGAGTGTGAGAAAAAGACTGATTGGAACAGGAGGGAGGGAGGGAGGGAGCGAGAGAGCGAGGGAGAGAGAGCGACACTGCCAGTCAGGTTAATCATCCCTACTTTAATTAGCTGTTCGGCTTAGACATAAAACAATTGAATTTGAATGATCTGTCAGTGGGCTCGGCTGAACCAAAGGGGAAATGCGAATATTACAAAAAAGACTGTTGGTGTATTCAGATAAGCTCGCCGGGAAAATCCTCAAAGGATAACTATTAAAACTTACCACCAAACAAAAAGTACAGATTCAAATGGCATTATACAGAGGCCCTCTCCAAAAAGCTGGGAGATCCCTTCTCTCTCTTTTTTACACACCACCGCAGCTCTCACCGAAATAAACACCCGTGCCTTCTCGCAGCCTTCAAACACTACCTGTCCTGTGGGGTGGGGAAGGGAGTGCAGGTTTGCCTGCTACTTCGGTTCGGTTAAAGCGAGACCGCGCTGCCCTTCCATTGAATTTTCCTGATGGATCACTGGAATGTTATGATTTGGGAACTATATAAGCTTCGAGAGCACATCCTTGCCATGGATCTCTGCACAGACACAGACAAACTGAGTGCCTGCCAGACACAAACAGAGATGCTGTGAAAAGGCAATGCCAGGTATTGGGATAGAGAAGTCCCAGGCACTGTGGGGGGAGAAGTTATATCCCAAAATATGTGGCAAAGCAATCTATTCCTTCTACCCTGGGTCACAAAACAAAGTGCCGTTCAAATGGATGAATCCTGGTGATAACCAGTGCAGCGGCAGCGCTGTGTGGCAGGCAAGGCAGAGATTTATGACACTTATGCAAAGTCTGCTTCTAGAAACGTGTGGGGCAGGCAGCCTCTTCCTCCGAGAGGGCAGGCAGCAGGTAACATGCTGCTGTGAGAGGGAACTGCCAGCATGTTTAGCCCCCGGACATCACCCCTCTGCCCTGCCAGAACTTTCCCTATCAGACACTAGGGACCTGCTTTGGGTTTCAGGGCACACACGGGCTCTAATGTCCCCTCCTGAGCAAATCGCAGCAAGGGGTGTGTGTGTGAATTTATTGTGTGAGGCAGGAATATTCTCTGTGTTTTAAATACGTTCTCTGTATTTCATATAGGGCTGCAGCTACAGCAGTAAATCCGTAATTCCTGATCAGCACTGTGAACATCTGCTGTATATAAACTTTTAAATGGGCACAGCTAACCTGCAAGCATCGCTCAGAAGCATGGGAAGAAAGTAGAGAAGGAATTCATAATGCGGCTGACTGCTGGCCTTCAAGAGGGAGTGCTGGGATTCCCCCCTCACTTTGCATTTTGGATACACATCTTTAAGGAAGGAAGAAACAAAAGACAGACAGAAGCTCTAGCAACTTCTCTATATTAATTTCATCATCTTTTCTACCTACATCTCCAAGCAAAACCAGCACCACTTTTTACGTGTTTTGCCGTTAATGGAGAGCTGATGGGAGGTATCAATATTATTCACTCCTTCTATCACCCTCTGCTATGGGAAAAGGTGGGCTTCTGCCCTTTTCCACCTTTTAAAAGGCCATGTGCTGGATGGCTTTGTCCCATCTGCCTACCAGCCCGTTGGGGCCCGTTGACTCTGCACAGATTACAGGAAGAACTAACAAGGGTCAACAGAAGAGGGATGTACTGCAGAAGCAAATGGGACATTGGACTTAATGAGGTCTGTTAAATGCTATTTATGAGTCGTCTCCCCAGCCTCCCCAAAATAGGAATTGCTCCCACTTGAAATATTATGGGATTATGGGAGATAAGATGCTACCAAAGAATGGAAAAGGGGATTTCAGAGAAATAGACTGCCATCAAAGGCCTCAACGCCTTTCCAGATGAGGAGATTTTGTAGAGCACAGTGACACAGACAAGTAGTTTTCCCTTCCCTGGGTCAGTACCAAACTAATAATACAGCAGGGTGCAAAACAGCTCTGGGCTATGTTTCTAATGAAATATGCAGAGGACCTGACCACTTGATGCAGGGGTTCAATGGAAGAAACAGTGTGTAGTCATGTAATTACAGGCTATGGTAATGGTACAAGGGGCCCTCAGTAAGGTTGCACAAACAACATTAACGGTGGCATTTCCCAACTTTTAAGTGCTTGACTTAGTAACATTAACATTACATAAATGCATTTTCAGTATAATTTCTCAGGGTTTTCTTTTAAAGTCAACTTAAAAATTGAATGCCATTCCATGTTGCTGCTGACGCTGAGGCGGGTTAGCACCTGTGGAGCTGTAATACAGAACTTCACCACTTCAGCTGGCAGCGTCCTCAGCAGTACGAGTAAAACGGCGCTTACGAGGTGATCAACCACTGGAAGAGTGTAAGGATACTTCACTCAGGGCTTTGATGGTGTCTTCCTGACAACAGAAATGCTGACAGTCATAAGACCTGGCCTGACTTCCAAGGGGCAGAGCAAAGAGCGCTGCCATGGGAAGAGACCCCTTAGTCCCTGGACCCTCAAACCTGCATCTCTTCTGTTGCTGTTAGTTTTGCTTCCATCCACTCCATTCAATGGACTGCTGTTCCTCCTGTTCTCTCACTTGCTCTCTCTCATGCTATTTCTCCCTCTCTATGCTACTCCTTGTCACAGTCTGTTCCTCATCCTATTGCTCTAAAATGAGCATCCCCTCAAATGCCTCTTCACCTCTGCTCTATCCCAGGCACGGATGGACTGTGAACACAGAGGAAAGCAAGTTGCTCAGCATGGTAAATTAGGCCACGTGGCATTCCAGGCTGCCTTAACTAGACCACTTCTTGCAAGACTGTTTAAAACTAACTCGGGTATCATAATTTGCAATCCACAGTGTAGACATATCAAAATGTCCTTGTTCTCATTTCCAGTGCTTGCTGCCATAGCAACCCCTGGTCAAAAGGAAATTTCCATTGATATCAGAAGGAGCAGCATTTCACCCAGGTGAGTTTTTACTATGTGGCACATATTCTACTAGCATGTGTTCCTGATAGGGTGATCCCCAAATATCCCATAGTACTTAATGTAGAAAGTACTACTGTTAAGTGCTGCTCTCAGTAGGTCCCCTTCTACTGGGAGCTACACAAGTCAAAGACCTCCTGATTTCTACCTGAATATCAACCAAGAGCAGACCTGGAGTCTAAATGCAAAAGGCCAGGACCAGCTCCAAAAAACATACATCATCTTCCCCTCCTGAGATTTTATCATGGATTTTAATTTAGATACATCATGATGATGATCCCTCTCTTTGCATCGCAACCTCTTACTTGGTCTTCCTTCATATAAATCATTGCGTGTATCAGGGAGGTTTAGCCAAAGAAGCAAGAATTGAAAGCTCAGTCTGATCAGCTGAATAAAGTTTGCTGTTTGCTCTGGAAAAGGCAAAGAGTGCTGCAGCAAGATTTCAAGCTCACATGTATGATACCCACTCCATAGGAACAAAGTGTGGCTACAGAATTGGAATAGATCTTTATGAGAACTGTACCTGGATTTGTCATTGGCAAATGACAGGACTTATGAAAGGAAAAGCCACCAGCACGGCTCCTTGCTTCCTGACTTCTACATGCATCGCATAATGCCAGCCAAAAGCACGACACAGAACAACAGCAGACTGGGAAGGACCTGGAAATGGCAGAGTACTTGCTGCTTTAATGTATATGAAATATTCTGTGGCACAACTTTTAACAGTACGGCTGACGTTAGCTGACATTAATGGAAAATCAACAGATTTGGGTGGCACAGAGAGGAACTTGGTTCCTTCACAACGAAGGAGCTCTGTCTACCTGAAAAAATGGCATTTAACTATGTAATCTCAGGATAAGTTGTATAAACATATTCCTCTAGATTTATTGGCTTGTCTTCCTAAACAGCTGTGAGTCTGTGCTTTTTGTTCAGAGATGTAAACCAGCACAGCGTGTTGGAGAGGGTGAATATATGGTTATCATTCAGTACATAAGAAATTAGAGGAAAAGACCGGAAAGTTCACCTATTACAGAAATCTACTCCTTGCTTATCTTTTGGGTATGCGATCATTTCTAACTTGCACCATTATGTTTGATGAGAAAGGTACCATGCCTTGCATTTAATCTAGTTAATTTCTGTCATATATGCAATTTGATTTTCTGGGGCAAAACAAACAAGCTTATTTCCTATTGCACTGATTACCAGAACTACTCCCTCCCCCCATAAAACTATATCAAATGTACAGGACCAGTTCCTAAAGCACCTTTTATTGACACTGTGCAGTTCCCAAGGCAATTCCTTTCAGAGATTTGCTGACAACAGGGAAATGTAAAGGGAAACATCAGAGGGGCTCCATATTTTTTCTCCTTAGACAATCCAAATATAATGGCCAATTTTGTGGAAGATACTCTTTTTTAAAAAATGAAAATATTGTAAATTGGGCTATGAGAGACATTTCTGTTCTTTTCTTTTTCTGCACATTACCGCCAGCAGTAGGGTGCTGAAAAGTGAGCCATGCCCTCATGGGCACTAGCACAATCCCCTTGCCTTCACTGAAAAAGCAACAGTGCAACCTAGGGGAACTCTATAAAACATCTGGCTGAGAAGGCACAGGAAGAGCAAGACTCCTGCCTTTCTTCCTCTTTAGCTGCACTGGGTTGAAAAGTAACATTTCAAAAGTGTGTTTTCACATGAATTAAGGAAGTCTGATTATCGGTTAAAAAGCAGATAAATGAGGAGGTGACTTTCACAGGTAATGTTTTCTATACATTTATATGGATGCTTATTGTCAAGGCCTCAGAAGACTTTTAAGCACTGGAAACATTAACTGTTTACCTTACTCTCTACCCTCTATCACAATCCATACTGTTGTTACCATATTGCATCTCTGCTCCAAAACCAAAATTACTTAAACAGCATCATATGTTATATTCAGCCTATTCTACTCTGTTCTATTTTATTCTATTAGTTTTGAAAGCATAAGTATCTCAGGGTGTCAGGAGGCTTAATTTTCTCTCATATTTTCATGGGAAGACAACTATAATTTTGATTTGAAAAACTTTAAAGGGGACGTCTGCCCCACTTCTGTTCTAAATGCTGACGTGAAACATGCTACATATCCCTCTTGCTAACTTTGGTCTTGTCACACATTCACAAATCTTATTTCCTACATTTGCAGGTGACAGGTATTGTGCCTCTGCCTCCAGTCTTTCTTGTCTAAAGATGTCTTGATTCTGTAGGCTTTTCCAAAGGATCAATGCTGAGTAAAAACAGTAATTATTTTCATGTTCCACATTCAGGACAAAACCTTTGTAAGAACAACAGTATTGCTAGCAGTCCCGGGAGTTGCAGAGCCTCAGCATGCCAAACCCATGAGATTCACAGAATCACAGAATGATATGGGGTGGGAAGGGACCTCTGGAGATCATCTAGTCCAACCCTCCTGCCAGAGCAGGTCCACTGAGAGCAGGTTGCACAGGAACGTGTCCAGGCAGGTTTTGAATGTCTCCAGAGATGGAGACTCCACCATCTCTCTGGGCAGCCTGTTCCAGTGCTCTGCCACCCTCAAAGTAAAGAAGTTCCTCCTCATGTTTAGATGGAGCTTCTTATGGACAAGTTTGTGCCTGTTTCCTCTTGTCCTGTCACTGGGCACCACTGAAAAAAGACGGGCCCCTTCCTCTTGACACCCAACCTTTAAGTATTTATAAGCATTGATCAGATCCCCCCTCAGTCTTCTCTTCTCCAGACTAAAAAGACCCAAGTCCCTCAGTCTTTCCTTGTTAAGAGAGATGTTCTAGTCCCCTAAACATCTTCATAGCCCTTTGTTGTACGTACCCTCTCCAGCAATTGCCTGTCCTTCTTGAACTGGGGAGCCCAGAACTGGACACAGGACTCCAGATGCGGCCTTACCAGGGCAGAGTAGAGGGGGAGGATAACCTCCCTTGACCTGCTGGCCACACTCTTCTTGATGCACCCCAGGATGCCATTGGCTTTCTTGGCCACAAGGGCACATAACTGGCTGACGATCATCCTTTTGTCCATCAGGACTCCCAGGTCTTTTTCCACAGAGCTGCTCTCCAGCAGGCCAGCCCCCAACCTGTACTGGTGCATGGGGTTATTCCTCCCCAGATGCAGTGCCCTACACTTGCCCTTGTTGAATTTTATCAGGTTCCTCTCTGCCCAACTCTCCAGCCTGTCCAGGTCTTGCTGTATGGCGGCACAGCCTTCTGGTGTGTCAGCCACCCCTCCCAGTTTTGTCTCATCAGCAAACTTGCTGAGGGTACATTCCATCCCTTCATCCAGGTCATTGATGAAAATATTGAAGAGCACTGGACCCAGTACTGACCCCTGGGGGACCCCACTTGTTATGGACCTTCAACTAGATTCTGTGCCGCCAGTCACAACCCTCTGAGCTCTGTCTTTCAGCCAGTTTTCAATCCAACTCATTGTCCATTCATCTAACTCATACTTCCTAAGCTTACCTATGAGGATGCTGTGGGAGATGGTGTCAAAAGCCTCACTGAAGTCAAGGTAGACAACATCCACCGCCCTCCCCTCATCTATCCATCCAGTCATGCCACCATAGAAGGCTATCAGGTTAGTCAGACATGACTTCCCCTTTGGTGAATCTGTGTTGATTGCTTCTGATAGCTTTCTTTTCTTCCATATGCTTTGAGATTACACCCAGAATGAGCCGTTCCATCATCTTTCCAGGCATGGAGGTGAGGCTGACAGGCCTGTAGTTTCCTGGGTCCTCCTTTCTTGACCTTTCTGAAGACTGGAGTGACACTGGCTTTCCTCCAGTCCATAGGCACCTCACCTGTTCCCACCAAAATCACCCCACTTCTGAGGGCTTCTGGCTTCTCTGTCCAACTGCCAGTTTTGTCTCAGGGACAGCTGCAAGGGTCCCTACTCTACACATACCACTTTCTCTCTTAGACTTGGATATAAATAGAGTGGGAAGCCAAAAAGCCAGAGGAGGGTGTAGAGTTCTGTCTCCTTCCTGCAGCAGATAGGATTGTCCATCATGTCCTTGGGCTAGGTGAAGGCGTGAGGAAAGAAAACACAGATAGGCTTGATCTCCACCTCCACGCTCTCTCTACAGACACAGCTGCAGCTTGCAAGGTGACTGGAACAAGACCGGCTCAGGAAATGAAGAGTAGCGCATCACTCATTTTTCCTGCCTGTTTGCTCCTAATTATCTTGCAATACATTTCACTGATAGTTTTATCATACAGAAAGACAGAAGACCCTTCTGGTTCCAGCACATAATGACTACTTTTAAAATGACTTGCCATTCATTCTTGGGCAACCCTCAGTCTCTTCCTCCCTCCCTCAAGTTCACTGCCTCTCATTCAAGGTTTGTTGGTGATTTTTTGGGGGGTAGGGTGTAAATTCTCTGAAAGTGTATTCCAATAAAAGGAAAAGAAGGGACAGCAAAGGTGCCTTTCACTTTCTTTTGATGAGATTGTAGCCACACTGAAAGAAGTGTCAACAATCCCAATAATTTCATTTTGGCCAACACAACCCCTCTTACAGGCTTGAGCTATGCATCTCCTATGTAGCCCCTAGTACAAATCAACAGAGCCTCTTTTATACTCGTTTTCCAATATTTCTCTCCAACCTTAGAGAAATAGAGAATTGCTGTAGGGCAATGAACTCTCATTTTGCCATTGACATTTCTGCAATCCATCTCCCTGAGTTGGGAGACCCTTTCACAGATCCGGAACCTCACCAGCATAAGAAAGAATTAGTATAATTAAGAATTAGACACAGGGTCTCTAAAATGGGAATCATAACAATGAGTAACGTCACAAGAGTGTTTTCAGAATTAATTCATGTAAGTAAAGCACTTAAAAGATAAAAATGCAGGAGCTGCCACATCAGATTAGACCACTGCTCCATCTACTTGAACATCATGTGTGCAACAGAGAGTAGGAATAAATGCAGGGTAGCAGAATTGGGGTCCTCCTTCTGTGCAGGAACAGGGTTCGATCCCAGCATAGTCAGTGCCAGTCCTTGATTTCAGCATTATTTCATGACTCAGGGAATATATTTAAGCCCCTACAACCCACTGTCACTAGAAGTGGTCTTGCATTTAAAGGAAAGAACCAGGCACAGCAAGAGTCTAGAACAGTGGCTGTACAGTACTCTGATCAGGAGTTTCTGCTTATCAACGAGGGAATTTAAAATTATTTTTAAAATCTCAAGTTTCAGAAACAGAGTTACTGAAAAATTATACAGTAGAATACAAGCATTTATAAAATGGGTAGACAGAAGTACATACATGCACACACAAACAAGCTGGTTTTAGAAAGCAGCCCGATCCTTGCTGGCTCTACTTTGAGCAGGGGTGAGGGCTGGACCCAGGTGACTCAAGGAGGTCCTTTCTGTTTTTTATTGTTCCAGGATTCTGATTCCACAATTTTCCATTGCAGAGTTCTGTCACTGAACATGAAAAAACTTGCGGTAAACATAACCCTTAATGAAAATATTATTAGGGAAGTTTCTTGGGTCGAGGCTAGAAACTCTGTTTCAAAGCCGGAGGAAGAAGCTGATACTAGATCCTGATGATTAAGGGTGGGAAGAGGGAGACCTGGAAGGGAACAGACTCCCATGCTCCCTTACACACTGGAGGAATCCTAGCCCTGGAGCCATTAGCTCTACTGAGGTGAGTCTTTTGAAAACTCATTTCTTTATAAAAAAAGTTTCATTCTCATATTCCAAAATTTCAAATGTTTTCACCTTTGGGCATTGCTGTTTCCTGGCCAGCTCACCTATATGACTATGCATTCTGCAAGTACCTGCAGACCTTACAAGACTGCTAACATCGGTTATGACAAAGGAAATGACAATTTTTCTGCGAAATTTCATTATCTCAGATGGTTTGACACCTTCATTATAATTCTTACAAATTTTTTGCTTTATGAAACAGCCTTATCTGAAAAGTAAGTGGACTGATTTGGATGAGTTTGTTGTAATTTAAGAATGGAGTTTTAAAATTTGTTTTTACTTTTGTATTAATCATGCAATGTTTAATAGAAACAATACATACAATGCAAAGCTCTGCTGAAAGATAGAGCCACAGGAGCCACAGGATGTTTTTGTGTATGATTCTACTCTATTCTATATTCTACTGCAGGACAGAGTAATGAAAAAGAACAAATTAGAAGATAATCTGTGAAAAGACAAATCCCTCATAACTGACCGAACCATAAATGAGTCTTACATTACTGGGACTGGATAAAGTATCATCAGTGCTGGATTATTACATAAGAACATGTTAGTAATGTAGCAGGAGTCTAGTCTTTTAAGATGTGAAAGAGCGTTATCTAACCTCTCCGCAAAGTTCAGGAAGAGGAGCCATATGTCCAAATAATCATTTTCTTGCTGGTGTTTAACATGTCAGTTTTTTCAAGGGGCCTATTTCAAGTTTTAAAAAAAAAGGTGTGAAATGCATTTCGATTTTTTTTTGGCAAAAGCAGCTCATTTTCAAGCTTGCAAGGAAACAAGAAAAACAAAATCAAATGTCAAGTAGATTTGCTCTTTGTTGTAATTAATACGCAAGCATTCACTTGTAGATGGTCCTGAGCCTGAAAACATGTAGCATCAGCCATGGTGCTATTAAAAATGAGTAGTTCTCTGGGAATCAAAGGGCCAAGTGCTCAACCAGTGAGAATCCCACTCAAATCAATGGCCCTAGGCCAGTTTACATCAGCTAAGAATCTGACCACAAAGGAACGACAGTGGGAAACCTGATGGCCGAGGACATGCCACGTGCTTGCAGCATTGGGCCCTCCATGCGATGAGACAGCAAAGAAAGGTAGGGCAGACTTCTTCAGAGCGGGAGGTGGGAAATGATTAACTGAAAATAAGGAAATTGCAAAGCCCTACGCTACAGACTACAGGCACACTCAGTTTCTGGTCAAGGAGGTTACATGAGATTTCTCTCTGAGTCAGAGCAATGTAGTGGATAAAAAGGCCCTGTCTAGCCAGGGGGATTTCCTGAGGCCATTGCAGACCAGCTCAACATGCTGTTAAGAGGCTCGTTTTCATGAGAGTTTTTGTTGCATTTGTAACGCTGGCTCCAGGTCCCCTAGAGCTTTAAGTGCCACATCAGAGTGCTACAAGCCCAGCGCTGAATGCCTGGCACAGGACCAGGCATCTTCCCTTTCTTCTCTCAGTTTCCTCAAGTCAGCAGGTGGAGCTTCAGGGCTCCATCTTGTTCTGATTTGGAGGGGGGGAATTTTTTTCTCCAAGAAGGTTGAAGAAAAAATTTCCTGTTGAATATTTGCTCTTCTTCTCCTTTCCCCCATGTTGTTTTGTGGAGGCGTTTGGAGAGAGAGAAAAAAAAAAGATATTTTTTTTTCTTCAAAGGGGCTCGTTATTTTTCCTGAAACTGGATACTGGAAACATTTCATCACCAAGGTCTACTGGCCTGAGATCTGCTCGTTTTTACATCAGGGTGAAATCAGTAGCAACTTGACTGAGGTCACCGGGAGTGCTCTGGCAGGCAGCTCCCTTCCCCAGACCCGGGGTCAGCCCTACCGAGCCAAGCTCTTCAGCGGGACCAGCCATGGCCCAAGCCCTGTGCCAGGTTGCAGAATGGGTGTAAATGGATGCAGGGAAAAGACAACACAAACCTCTACCAACTCTCCCTGTGAGATCGTCATAAAAGTGCTGGAACTCAAATGCTGGAGGGAGGAAGTGGGGGGCAAAGCCAGCACAGCAAAAAGCGCTACCAACAAAAGTGCATGATACTGGTCAGGGTAAGAGAGAACCAGGGCAACATGTATTATTTTGCTACTTATTTTCCCTCACACCTGTGTCCGATGTGTAACTCTCTCCTGTCATTTAGGTCACTGCTGTATTTAGCCCTATGGGTTTGAACAATTAATTATTTTCAGTGATAGAACTATTTCATTTTCGAAACTGGTTTGAACGGTAGATTAGTTCTAGATTAAATAATTTAACTACAGATCAGTAGTAGGTGTTTGCTCTATATTAAGCTGGCATATCACTGAGCAGGTATTACTTTTTAACATTTTAATATACTTAATCATTTATAACATTACATTGTAAACTGGCTGAATAACCATCACCTTGGAACACTGCAGCCAACACCTCCAAATTTAATCTCTTCTCCAAAGAGCCTTGTTCAATCTTTTAAATGATCAACTACAGGGAGAAAGGAAGGAATATAACCAAAAAAGACTATGAAAAGAAAGATGCTTAACTCTGTGAGCATCAGGTTGTATGACCTTAAGCAAATGCTATGCCTCTACGTAACAACAGTACCTAATTAACCGATTGCTATAAAGACCACACAGTTCTTTTTAAAATGCTTTTCAGCAGACTACTGGAGGCAGACATTTCAGAAAATTTCTTAAAATGACCCTTAAATTAAAAGAAATTTGTGCTCAGGTGTTGTTAAATCAAGAAGTCAGTCATCCTGTGCTCTGTTTCCTCTGCAGCCAAGTGCTGAAAAGATGACCTCCCTACTTCACAGAAATCCAGGGAAAGTTAAGTCATTAACAATTACATAGTAATTGCAACTCCTTGGGCAGAAAGTCTTGGGGAATGCAGTAACATTAGATACTATGGATAACTGAGGCAGAAGAGGCCCAGAGCTCACACCGTAAGTAGTTTTGAGGTTCATCGTATCTGAACTAAAAAGATCTGAACTTGCTTTTGTGCAGAGCAGCAGCGCCTGGGAACAGTGAGGATGAGTTGTGCTGCACTGCCAGGGGAAAGAGAAAGGCTTCAGAGTGCTCCCTCCCATGCCACTTCTCATTCACAGCAAGAACCACAGGCTGCTTCTGTTCTGCTGGAAAAATGACTGCTTTCTAAAAGGAAAAGCGAGAAGAAGAGGTGCATGAAGAAGGGATGAAGGAAGGGCATATTTTCAGAGGAGGGAAAACCACCAAACATCCAGAAGTGGCAAAATGACTTTGCAGAAAAGGAGAATACTGGAGATATGAAAACTGAACGGGCTGCTCAAATGTCGTATTTAAGTTCAACCGATCATATGAAGGCTCAGGAACAATCAGTTTCGGTTACAGAAGTGTGCAGTTGGCCATCTGCCCTAAACATGGCCTTTACCTTCCCGCAGTGCTTAGATGGGGACAGATCAACATTGAGGCACCGGAGGTCACTTCTGATGTACAGCAGAGAAACTTGTCCTCCCACATATTATTATTATGAGGTCTGAAATGCTGCAGACGCAGGACTGAGCAGCCGAGAAGACATAGTGTACATTATGGAAATAAACTGGAAGCATAGTTAAAGGTTAGCAAGTCTTTTTCCCTCCAGCTGCCATTGATATGAATGACGCCCTTTTTTGCACTAGCAAAAGGAAAGAAAAGATGAGTTAATGTCACTTTCCCGTCTCTAAATCCTCAGATTTGATGACTAACAGGCTACAATATTTCACCAAGAAAAAGGCCTGTTTTTTACTTAAAAGCACAAAAAGTATACAGAGAAAGTAATTTTCAAGGTCAGAGGGTTGTTTTGACATTTAAGAAATACTAAAACAGATTTTGGCTTTTAAATTTGTAAACCAGAACTACTTCCTGACCTGAGAGACAATCTGCAAAATTTCTAGCTGACCACAGGCTTTTTGGGGTAAGCTACAATTATCAGATATATCGTGTTGTTTCAGCACACGCCTCTGTGATTTTAAAACAAAATGTTGATCAACCTTAAAAAACCCACAGTTTCTGAGACCCTTCATATAAGTAACACACACTCCTTCTCACAGTAACTGAAGAGGCAATCCTCTCTTTAATAACTGTTTTGGTACAGTGTTTTGCTCACTCCTGGAGAACTCAATAGCTTAAGATTAATATACTAATGAAAAAAATGGAGGGAAATAGAAAAGTTTCAGCACACAGAAGCCAAAAAACTCCTTTTATTTTATACCAAGACTTTGATCCTCCCATCAATCCTGTTGCAATACAAACCAATTTCATTTAACACTACATCTGACAAGCCACATTACTCTGAGATTGCAAAACTCTGCTAAATCCCCAGGCAAACTGTAAATGGGATGAAGAAAAGGTTCACAAAGGTGGGCAAGCTCAACAAAACTTTGTTGCATATAAAGTATCAAAGGATGATATTGTTAAAGGCGTGCAAGAGATTACATTGCTTCTCCTTGCAGCCTGTTTCTCACACAACCCGTCCTGTCTGCCTCCACGGCTCCATTTGTGCAAAGTGGGTTGTACAATAGTTATGTGGTTTAAAATGGAGAGGCTGTACTTTCTGCCTTGCCTCTCACGCCAAAACAGCCAAACCAATTTTGCTGTTTCAATCAGGCAAGAAAACGAAAATGTTCTTTGTTTTCTCTCCATAATTTTTTTTTTCAGTGACAAAGCCTGAAAACTTTCAGTCAAAAACAGCGACAGCTCAAGATGCAGTCCTGCAAAGGCAGCTACGCTGCCAAACAAAAGCTTGCTAGAGTGGAGTGGGAGCAAAGAGGATGCTGCAAAGTTTCTGTTGCTTCCTGAATGCCTCCCATATGCACCTGTGCTATTTAAATGATGCCAATTCTTGTACGGACTATAATGGGAAACACTTTCTAAGACTGCTTACTAGGTTTTAGCTTGTTTCTCCTACTTCAGTCAGAGTTGAAATGCAATTGTATTGAAAGGCCTGTTGTGGCTTTTTTGTAAGTTCTGTTCATAACAGTTAGCAAGAAAGCAGAGAATTTGCCAGCACGCAATTCTGTTACACTCAAACTGCCCTGGGCCATGCAGGATGCAGCTCTTTCTCCAGGGAAGGATTTATCTCCAACAGACTACCCAACTCGTGGACTTCTGCCTTTTATTAATTCTTCTTCTCTTTTCTCTATCCAGTCATAGAATCATAGAATGGTTAGAATTGGAAGGGACCTTAAAGATCATCGAGTTCCAACCACCCTGCCATGGGCAGGGACACCTCCACTAGACCAGGTTGCTCAAAGCCCCATCCAGCCTGGCCTTAAACACTTCCAGGGATGAGGCATCCCCAACCTCCCCAGGCAACCTGTTCCAGTGCTTCACCACCCTCACAGTAAAGAATTTCTTCCTAATATCTAATCTAAATCTCCCCTCTTCCAATTTAAAACCATTACCCCTTGTCCTGTCACTACACTTCCTGATAAAGAGTCCCTCTCCAGCTCTCCTGTAGGCTCCCTTCAGATATTGATAGGCATCTCAACATATCCTCTAGTCAACAAATATTTAAAAATCATGCAACTTAAAAGATGACTCAGGAAAGCAAAAACCGATGAGCTCTGATAAAAAGATCCATGAACCTGGCACTTTTTGGTGCATAGGATATATACATACCAGAAGGAGAGAGATGCATAACACCACTGCTCAGCATTTTAATTGTTTTCGGTATGAGAATCGCAAAACACTTAAATGTGATAGTGGAGAAGAAAACTATTTGTGAAGCTGAGGAAGAGGTGCTGCTAGCAAAATGAGAAGAGCATCACCATTTCCTTCTAATGCCCAGTTAAAGGCTGGCTTTGGCTGTGATTCTGGTTGCGGCAGGAGTACAAGGACAACTTCTTGTGAGAACCACTGGCAACACTAGACACCTCAAAGAGGAAATGCTAAAGGGAAAACAAAACTGAGGCCCTTCATGAGCAAGATGGTCAATATGTAGGGCACACAGCCAAAGTTTTTGAAAAGCTGAGAAAAGATCAATGGCACCCTGCTGTACCATGGGGATTTGTGCAGTTAGGTGTTCCTAGCTGGCTAAATTCAAGTTTTTTTCTTCGTGGGAATCCATAATTTAGGCACACACATTAAATCTAACTAAATCTGGGGCTACTGCAAAGGTGCCTGCAAAACCAGCAAGCTGAAGTCTGTCTCACGATTACCATTTCTCAAGGAGCTCAGATCAGCTGTGCTTAGAAAATGAAATGATATTTATGTTCCACTGAAACACCAGCACTGAATTCTTAACCTGGAGTTCCTACTGAAAATCTCCTGCATAATGCACAAGACAGCACCGAGTCTTGCTCTTCCTCCCAGAAATGGTGGGTCTGCTGAGCTAAAAAGAATGAAAGCCATGAAAGCCCATTTAATCGGGAAAGCAAGACAATGGCATTCTGAACATTGACAAGGAGTGGGCTTGTTAGGTTAGAAAAGCATCTCTGCAAAACCTCTGAGAATAACTGAACTTCAAGAGGAACGGTATTCGGGTGAGCTGGGTCATGACTAGCGCTAATACAGAGAGGAAAAAACTGAGGTGCAACAACAGGAGATCAAGTGTTTTCCTCAGCATTGGAGGGAGTTTTATGGCTAGGGTTAAAGTGAAAATTCATGTCTCAGTCCTGTTAGCAAACCACAAGCGTATATTGCTTTTACTACAAACAGATTTCCCTTCACCATACTGTACTTTTCTTCTTGCTGACTGTTCAGTATGATCATCCAAAAATACTCCTATTTGTGTTATTTTTCACACACACCACCCTGAAACAAAATTCAGTATGAAAGAGGAGCAGTTTCCTCTAATATAGCTCAACATCCAAACTAAGCAGCAGTAAAGTCATATTTATTCACTGACTGAGGTTTCAAACAGTAAAATGATTGTTACCGAGTTATAGATTCGACCATGCCCTGAACAAGACCCCAGAACAGGGCTCTGGTGACAGCTTTCTCACCTTGACAGCCCTCAGCAATGCCGGGGGAGGAGCGTATGCGTGCTTGTACCTAGGGGTGATACTTGAATATAGCCAAGCTTCACGATCACAGTAGGCAGAATTTGGCAGACTTTGCCTTTGGGGAATGTTGTGGTTTCAGTTGGGATAGAGTTAACTTTTTTTATTAACAGCTGGTATTGTGCTATGTTTTGGATTTGGGATGAGAAATACTTTTGACAGCGCGCTGGTGTGTTTAGTTGTTGCTAAGCTCTCAAGGCCTGTTCTGCTCCTCACACTGCCCTGCCAGCGAATAGGCTAGGAGGGCACAAGAAGTTGGGGGGGACACAGCCAGGAAAGCTGACCCCAACTGACCGAAGGGATATTCCATGCCACATGATGTCATGCTCAGCAATAAAATCTGGGGAAGAAGGAGGAAGAGGGAACATTCAGAGTGATGGTGTTTGTCTCACCAAGTAAACCATTACGTGTGATGGAGCCCTGCTTTCCTGGTCATGGTTGAACACCTGCCTGCTGATGGGAAGCAGTGAATGAATTACTTGTTTTGTTCTGCTTGCGTGTGCAGCTTTTACTCTATCTATTAAACTGTCTTTATCTCAACCCACAAGTTTTTTTTCTCACTTTTACTCTTCCGATTCTCTCCCTCATCCCAACTTGGGGTGTGAGCGAGCGTCTGTGTGGTTCTAGCTGCCGGCTGGGGTTAAACCACAACAGCGAATGAAGTGAGAAACAGCAAGCAAGGCTCTTCACCTGCAAGCTGGTTGTGCCTGAAATGGGAGTCAGAGAAAGAGAGGAGCTGGGAGCTCCCTGATGCCGAGCGGGCCCAAGAATGAAGGCATGCTGCACAGGCTGAGCCATCTGAAGGCATGGGTGCTAAATGTGGTTATCTTCTCTTTCTGTGTAAACTCTGGCAAGCCCTGTACCTTTCTCTATGTCTTTGTTTTCCTGTTTGAATATGTGATATTCCAATGAAATATAAATATTAATATTTGATTAACTCACAGCTACAAAGCTCAGTTCCTTAAAGTCTAGTACAGATCTTTGAAATCTTTGAGAAACTATATAAATATGAATTCTTTTATTTTTGTAGCATTACATTAATGACTATACACTGGAAGCTGGTGAATTAAATAATCTCTGTCTATATTTGCTTATACCTATCTGAAACTGCTACCTTTTCAGCAGATATTTCTCATGCCTTGTCTCAATCGAGAAATGACATTTTTGGTAAAGCTTTGCAAAAACCCATTCAGCTGTTTTTGAGTCATCCAAGTATGTAAAAAACAGTTTCCAGCTGTTAAGTTTTCCATAAGCCTTTTTTTCTTAAACACGCTTGTATAATTATAACACAGCTTTGTTTTAAAACATCAAACTTGACACATACATAGTCCTGAAAGAGAAATAACAGCGCTGCCATGTTTGAAACCATTTGGTTTTGAAATAACAAGGTTATTACCATATTAAAATATCTTTCTTTTCTTAAAGATTCTCCCAGACACAGAGCTACAGTTTTCTAACTGTACACACTCAATTGTGTAAATGAAGAGTAAAAAAAGAAAAAAAAAACAAAGAAAAAAGACACTATTTTTGCAAGGTGTGACGTGACTGAGTTGTAACAGGGAGGACAGGGGGACACTGTTTACACTGGAAGCTGGCTCAGATCTGTCAGGTTCAGACCTGCCCAGTGCACTCTGCATATGCACATGCACTCTTAAGAAGCACAGCTAAAGCTCTTAGCCTGGTGTTTTCACGAGACCCAGCTCAGCTTCATGCACTCTGGGGAGACTGGCAACAGCTGGACCCACAGGCTCTTTAGCCCTGTCTTCTGGCAGGTGGCTGAAGGCCACTTTCTCCAAGGCCAGGCTAGTTACCCTAAGTTTTAACAGCTGGCAGGCTAATAGTTGGCAATAAGGTCAAAAAATGTGTAGGTGGCATGGTCTGCTTTCAAGATCATGCTTCAACTACTAGTACAGACATACGATTATGTATCTAAAAAACTTGGAACTGGCAATTAAGGTGGGACAAGGGCAAATGTGTCCTTCCCCCTTGCCCACAACACGTGGCAGTCCACTGTGATGGCCATAGCTTTCCACAAAGATTCTGAATTCAATCTGGCATTGCATACTTCTACAGTTTCAATTATTACATCTTTACATTTTGGTATAGAATAGCATCAAATCTGACTGGAGATGATTCCTCAGTTATATTCTGCCTAGATAGAAATGCACTGACATGATACCAAGCAGATAAGAATCAACCATGTACTTAATTTAAACACTTCATTTAATCTGGAGTATTCCAAGTTTTAATGTCTTAGTGGAGTAAGTGTTGGTTTTGAGAATATTAATGGTGGCTGAAACAGGAGCTGTAGTCTGATTGATTATTGGATTATATGGGTTTCATTCTCAGAACTATTTTTTTATATGCCAAGGTAAAGGTATACGTGGCTTTTATCCCACGATCCTCTTTTTTGCACAAATCACTGGTACCAGCAAGAACTCTTCTGTCAGGCTGGAGGAACTCTTTCTAGAGGTGCAATATTTCTGCAAAGTTACTGCATGCGTAGATTTCTATATGGGCCTCAACTGTGCTGATCCGCACAGACAAGCAGACAAGAAGAGACTCCACAGCTGTTTCTCATTCAAAGTACCTCCTGCTCTTGCCCCTCCTGGGACATATCCTCCTACCATGCAGGTGTGAGTCCACAGAAACTATCCATGTCAGTGACATGACTGTATCTGGGAAGACAGTCTGACTCATCTGAAAGCCAAAGATACAACTCTGATGGGCTTTCACACAGAGAGATGTGTGTGTGTGCCTGTATGAGTGCCTGTATGCAGGCACTCCTGCATGCACTGTATGCCTCCCTGCACTCCTCCTTACCTTACACTATCTGTGCTTTTATCAGTACACCTGTAACTCAGTTGTATGTCCATTACTTTGAGAGGTGTTCTGAATGTGTTTCAAACCACACCAAACATATAGGCGGTGCTCAACAAACAAAATCTCACTGGAATACAATTACAGGGAAAAAAACTCAGCAGTTCCTACCCATCACACTGTGTTCCTCTCTGTACTATCTGCCTTGGTAAGCCCACAGCTCAGGATCATACTGTAAGAGATCCTATTGTAAGCAAGGGGCAGAGGTAAGGTTGCTGTGGGAACCTTAACTCTAAATTTCCTGAGTTTAGGGAGATTAAAATCTCAGCCTTCACATCCCATTAGCATACTTTTTGTGCATACAGAACATGGCCTAGACAAGTGTATTGTTTCTAAAGGAAAAGGTATACTATTGGGTAAATAGGTGTCTGTGCGCCTTTTGGCAACTCTAAGCTACATAATTCAGTTCTAATCAATGCCACTGGATTTTGAAATCCACCAATATAATAATGAAGTGGAAAAAGCAACAGAAAAATCCAAACAGGCTGTAAGTTATACTGTATGTTCTACTATTCTGAGTGTCAGTGTCGAGACAAAAGAAGAGTAAGAGTTTGCCATTTGCTCGTTGTTAATAATCAAGAGAAGATCTGCCAGACACACTCTTCAAGGGCTCTGTCTGTCTGGACCAGGTAGATGCAATACACAAAGGACTTCACACACAGAGAAAGAAAGAGTGTTCATGGACAATGATGCAGCGTTCTTAATTAAGATTTTCATTACTGATACATACATTAAGGTTTTGCTAATGCAAGTGCCCAAGCACCCTCATGTGCAGGTAGATGTCTCTGATTCTATCTCTAGAAACCCTTTTGCAAATCATCGCGAACATTCACCAGCCAAGGCTCAAAATCAGCTCGCCTGCCCTTTGCTATGACAATGAAAAATAAAAAATGATATTTTATTTGTCTGTCAGATGAGAACTTAACACTTTGCAGTCATGAGAATGAATAGGCGTTTGCAAGGCTGTGCTACAGCGTATTGAAACTGATTCTGATCTCACACCTGTTTGATGTTGATGTAACATCAGGAGCTTCAATAGCGTGAGTGCAGCTAATGTTGAAGGAAAAATAATGAGAGACATGTAGGTAAATGGAAAATGGGATAAAACACAACATGAGTTTGCCAAAGGTAGATTGTAGTAGACTAACCTGATAACTTTCTTTGATAAGATAACTGATTATCCAGACAAAGGAAATGCAGTAAATTTAATCTATCAGTACAGCATTTGATACAGTATCACAAGGGAAATTATGAGGTAAGATGAAGATTTGCAAAAGGACTGTAAGGTGAGCAAAAGCTTATGTGAAGTGGAGATGGGGGACTGGTGAAAAAAGAATTATTGGGCAAGACGAACGCTATAATTCCACCATTTTCGGTTAAACAAAATAGCATTTTCTAACTAATAAGATTTGGGAGGACTGGGTAACATTTCTTTATGAGGCACCTCAAAGGGAGAGGGTGGAGAGTAGGAAAAAGTATGAGCATGCTTACCAGCCATAAAAGGATCAATCAACTTCAATAAATTGCTTATTAACAATATTTAGGCCTCATTCACCTGTAATGTTTCTGTGTTATTCCTATGGTTCTGTCCTTTGGGAAGTCCACAGATGCTACAACTCTTTCAGTAGTTTACTTGTACAGTTGAATTAAATATCTAGTTCACTTTTGTGCTTTTAAAATATTCTTATTCCCAGAACAGGATGCCCATTCATCTACAGATCTGCTTGCTGAATGCCTTAGATCTTTTTGAATGCTGGACCCTGCCTCTCAACTAAATGCTGCTGGAATAAGATGCGGAGGAGAAATACTTGGTGAACAGAAGTGCTTACAAAATCATTGCTTTTCCCTGAACACGTTATGAGCTTTTCTTGATCTATTCAGGCTATGACTTTTTTTTAATTTCTTCAATAGGACAAACCGGGCTGACCACTAGCAAGGCAATGATGTTGCACTGGCATGCTGCATGGACCTGTATGGACCAGGATGACATGCATCAAACCACAGCCATGCCAGGATGGAAGGTGAAGACAGTGCCACAGAAGTCACAGTAGAATGTATCAGCGTGGGATGAATTTGCAGGCTCTAAAAGAAATGATCTGCCAGTATATTTTCCACAAGTTAAGGAAAAAACCAGGATTTTTGACAATCTTCCCTGAGGCATGCCTCAGTCTACCGGTAATTCAATGACTAAAATTCTTACATTTACATTAAAGTTTACTGGAAGAAAAGCTACATTTTTGTTTTAGTCTTTTGTGGCAGAATTGAATTCTTTAGTGTCGTAACTAGACCATGCTAAGCATGCATGGACATTCACACAAGAATTTGCTCTAAAAACCAAAATTTGAAGGATATGTTAAGTGCCAAAATTGAAAAACATTTTCTGAAACACATCACTCTTCAGGGTTGGTTATATGCTGATCACACATAGTAGGTTTCCTTCACAACCTTCAGTGCATATTGCAGAGCATCCAGAACGTAACACATTAATTTTTGTCTTTTATGTAAAAGTGGATTTACTGCAAAAAGTGAAATTCAATTAATGCCTTTTACAGACATCCAGAATAAGTGAACACAGATGAATATGAAATTTAAACACACATCCAGATCCAAATGCTGCAACTGATTCTTACTTTGGTAATTGAGTGAAGCATGAATACCTTTAAATTGTATGCTATTTGAAGTTGGGATTCCAATTTTGTCTCTGAAAAATCAAGCTGTTTAGCATATGCTTAGCAAGCTAAAACATAAGAAAACAGCACTCATAAACCTAATACAGCTATTCTATTAAACTTAAAACTCAACATGATGGAATGGGAGAGAGCAAGATCTATTAAAATCCAAAAGCATTTGCTTTCGATCATGTGCAAAAACCTAGTATTTTGGGCATGCAAACATATGAAATGAAAATATTACCTGGGGGGCTGAATTTGTGAACCATATTTGGCATGATATTATCCAAAATGACATAAAGAAGCAGCAGTGAACAAGAACTTCAGAGGAAGAAAACATTATTTCTTAATACACTGTGAATGTTTTACGTCTAAGAGTTCCCATTCCCACCAAGAGGTAAAACAGCCTTCATGAAGCATGGCCTGAAGACTAATCATATGTTCTAACATGTACACCTGTGTAATGGCACACAGCTAAACTACACAGCAGATGGCCTTCACTCCTTTTTTAAGTAGAAGAGGTGGAGAGAAAAAGGAGATGGAGGAGATAATCTTACAAGCTCATTTTCAATCATGGTGTCCTTCACATAGGACATTCAGCATGAGTATGGAGATGTGGTCTGGCACTTAGACCTCTCTGAGCGTTCGTATTTCAGTGCCATTTTCAATAGTCAAATCTATGACCTTTTGATCAAGAGATGACTTTTGGGAAACCACCTATTTCTGGATATCCAGTCTTACAGTAACCACTCCTCCAGTGCTACTTGCTGTTGGTACCATTTTTACCTTATATCTGGTGTGTACATTTTATGGAGACAGGTATAAAACATAATATTAAAGCAGGGTGCATCAAAGAGGATTTCTGTATAAGAAAGACCGACAATACATTTCAGAAAAGAAATAGAGACATTTGTGATATAACTGTAGAATAGCAATATGCTTGCCAAAGTTGGAAGATAATTTACCATAACCGCAAAGGGAATATTCTGAAAAACTCTGCTACACTCTTTAGTTGTGCCATTTTGCACAGTGATTTCAGACCTAACAAACTGAACTGTCTTAATATTTTGATGGTTGGTGTTCAAACTGCTGTAGGAAATGCTGCTACTGATTCAGCAAGGTGGTCTTTTCCATCCAAATATATTAAATTATGCCAGTGTGGGGTAAAAGCACACTGAACAACTGCATTTTTTTTCTGTCCCTTTCTTTTTTCTAGCTAAATCTAAAATATTATGCTCCCAGAACTGTCTAGTTTAAAGTCCATTTTTTTCTGCTGTATTTCATTATATTTCAAAAAAAGCTAACACTCAATACATTATATTACGCTAATTAGATGAAAAATAACCCAGAACAAAAAGATGTCTAGTAAGTATCAGCAGAAAGGTGTGACATTTTCAGCTGTCATGCTGGCCAATCTTAAATTCAATCTCATCCAACTTCAGTGGATATCTCGTAGGTATTACAATTAGAAAGCAGGTTGCATATATGCCTCTGCTGTAATCCACACATCAACTTCACAGCTACGGGCAACCATTATTATTTGTTAAATCATTTGAATGTTAACACCAGTGCTTGAATGAAAAACTAGTAGCAAATTTTGCTCTTCTTTTTAAGTGGCTACTTCTCCAGTTTTCTGAATATATGTTCTATTTTTATTAAAGATGTTTTAGAACAAAACCATGAACTTCATCAGATTTGTTTCAAATAAGGGTTTTTTTTCATCAAAAGTTATTGCTCACGTTCATTTGATGATTATGTCTTCAGATGAAGAATAAAGCTTAAAGTTGTGGCACTTGTTCAAGAACGTTCATCCTGAGGTGCGTTCCCAGTTATACAGTTTGATTTCTACAAACACATCAGAGCAGAATTTCTGCTCCACTGCTATTTCGAGCCTGTTTCACCATTTCTCTCATTTGCAAATGCTAAATAAAGGGCCTCTGCCCATGTTGTTCTCTTTTTTGGAACATTCCCTTCTTTCAGGAGACACATAAAAGCTGGGGAAATAATATCCCTTTCCTGTCTCTGATTGCTGTGTAGGTGACCATTCTTTTCCAACAACTCCTTATTTTCAGAAACAGACCAACTGATTCTTCTGGATAATTTGCACGTCTATTTATTACATTAAATATTATAATTCTTGAAAAATGCTAACTCTTGAAAGCTGTTGTAAACATAAGGCTTATTACATTTAGACTTTTTTGGCATTTTGCAAATGTTCATTTTTGATTCGTGAATAAGCTTGACCTGGAGGTTATTATCCTTCTCTTAAGTAATAGAGTTTCTTATGAAACCTGAGAAAAGATGCCTCCTCCCTGTTCCTGATGTAGCAATCACTGTCCTTGTTCCTCATCTGCAAAACAACACTAAGCACACTAACCAAATAAAGGGATTCAGGCAGTGCTAATTAGTTGCTGTTTCATGATGATGGTTCAGAGTGCTAACAGATGACAGTTTGGTGGTGAACAAGTACCAACAGCAGGGACACATATATAGATATCAAAGACTATTTGAGCATCATCATGTCTGATAAAGTGAATACGTATTCTCAGAAACTGGCAACTGGCCGGCTGGAATACTGCTGGGTGTCTTTTGACATACAAATCACTGCCCATATGATGGATGGTTCTCATAACTACGATGAGATCAGTAAGATGTTGCTCAGCTTCCCTTAGGTCATCATTACTTGACCGAATGAAGCTGAGGAATAAATGGCACTTTTTTCTTTTTTTTTCCTTCCTTTTTTTTTTTTATTAACAGGATGAAATAACAAGGATTAGAATCAGTGCTGAATCTAATAGGAATGATGCTGGAGTTCAGTACAAACCAGTTACATCAGAAACCTATTTCAAGGAAATGGACAGATGTTCATGGAATTAGGTTAACATGTCCTGTAACTTCTTTGTATCTGGAACACTTTGGTGCATTTCTGATTTGCACTTATCAAAGCTAACAGCGAGTAACTCTTCAATATTGTATGGGTTCCATCTAAACTGGTACTGCTCTGGAAGAAAGCGTCCTACTGTAGTTATTTATCCTACTGTAGCTACCTATCTTACTGTAAAGCACCTTAGTATTGTCAATACATTACACGCTGTTGACAACACGACAGAAAGGCTCAGGACTGGTTGGAAGACTCTTCTTCCATGAAAAGGTCAATTTTTGACAAAGAATGCACCTGCTTCTCTCAAATTCCTGGAGACATTCAAGTGGAACAGAGATTAACTGTATGCCTCTTAAGTGGGAATATCATTTTGGGGGAGAGATCCATGAAATCCTTCCACCTCCAAAACCTTGATGCCATAAAGTCAGACAGAGACCTGTGTAACTTGGAGGAGGAAGAAGACTCTGAATCATCATTAAGTTGTGGGTACGGACATAAGAAGAGAGCCCAGTGCTGGGTACTGAGGCAGAGGGCAGAACAAATCAGTTATTATCGCTAGAACAGAAACATGCTTGACAGGTACCATTAACAGCTTCCAATGTAAAAATGTCTCAATCCTACTTTTTCTGTTGCCCAGAAGAATTCAGAGTATCAGTGGCCTGAAGGACCTACATATCCTTCAGAGAGGAAGGAGGGAACCAGTACAAACAACACAAACCTTGCGCACATGCCTGAAATAAAGTGAGGCTCCTACGGAGCTTGCTAAATTGGGAATGGAGGAGCACAAAGAAGCTCTTGGCCATGGAATAAGCCTGACTTAAAGAAGCAAGGAAGTGTGTGACTCCAGTTTTACAGGTCAAGAAACAAAGGTAGACAGATGGGAAACGACGTATGCATGGTCACACAGCAAAGCAGCACCGTCAGGGAGGGATTTCAGCTCTGGGTTTCCAGATGCCTACGCTACCATGAAGTCAGCTTGCTGCTTCCACCTAAACTGCCTTGCACTGCAGAGACAGAACCATGATAAACCGGCGCCTTTGTGCAAATGTTGAAGGCACACAGTCCGTGCCACAGACATAAATGATTTTGCTGCTGTTAAGTGTTAACATAAGCAGTGTGCGCTTCACGTCCCTAAGTATCATTAACACTTTTTATCGATATTATGAAGTTCTGCAACAAAAATAATAGGATTTGTCAGGGGCCGTTATGAACCGCCCCTGCTGGATAAATACATAATACATGATGGCAAAGGTCTGATGGGACTTTAATCAATTGCCTTTCCGAGTCAAATAAATGTCACATTAGACGTAAGCCATGCTGCATTCTGTGGGGGCCTCTGCTCCCCTCGTCTCACGGGCCTGACACCGCCACGGGGAGCTATGCACGCGCATAGACTCCTACTTATTTGTCGCAAATATATCAGAGCAAAACTGGAACAGCACGTTGTAAATTACAGATTTGGGACAACTTATAATGAAAGGCAAAGGGGAGAGGAAAGAAATATGGGGACACCATAGGCATGATAGGTCAGCTTAAATACGTCTCCTTGGTAGCTGGCATTGTCATACCACCCTTCGCAGTCACTGCAGCATATCTCATGTTTCTGCCCGCAGGGCAGGGGAGAAGGAGATGTGCCGTTCCTTTCTGCACCTCAAAAGTAGTGAGTCAACTTTAAATGTTAAAATCACATATTTTAGGTCTAGTACCAGGGAAAGAAAGCTCTTTGATTGTTTCAGCATGCACCTGAAAAAAATTATGAAATGTCCATTTGCACTTTAGCATCCCTTTGAAGAAATTCCAACAATCAAAACACAACTTGGACATAAATTTGCAGGTTTAATTCCTCTCCTAAATATGAAAGAGCTATTTTTCTTACTGTGCTATGCTGCTTTTTTTTTTTTTTTTTTTAAATTCCAGGCAGCACTTTAACAGCCATCCACTTTCCTCTCTGAACGGGTAGGAGACATGAATTTAAATTGCAAAATGGAGATCTAAAGTAACACAAAGTCTAGGCATATTTGGACATGGAGTTCTAAACCTAATTTTAAAAGTCCTCATTATTTTTGGCATTCACTAAATAGCTCCAACTTGGACATCCCAAAACAGTGGCTTAAAATGCTGGTGGACATTTGGAAAACTTTGGTCTGTCTTTACTTAACTATAGTAAATATTATGAAGTGGTAGTGCTATATTTCCCTTTACATCACAACAAGAAGCGTCATTGTTTTAAAAACACTAGATTTCACTGCCAATATGTATGAAGGAATCCCAGCAAAATGCAAACTTTTGTTCCAAATATACAAAACTATCACATGTCAGAATCTGGCGAAATTAAAACCCAAATGGTAACAAACAAACTCTCCCAAAGATTCCATGCCTTATCCCTCCAAAAAAGGAAAAAGCAAAACTTAAACCATGAAAATTTTAATTCTTCTTGTTCTAGGTCTTAAAAATATAATTATCTGGATTAATATAGTATTTCTTCAATTAAAAAGGTCACCAAATTGACAAGCTACATAGCAACAGCCAAACTCAAGCGAATAAGACCAAGTCAGAAAAAAAACCCTACATAACATCTTTCAAAGAAACCACTAACACATTTTTAATCCTGATACTGTTAGATGTCAAAGAGAATACAGCATATTTAATCTACCCAGATAAGAAGAGCACATCAGTGTTAGGTAGGAGAGCACACAGGACTAGGTAAGGAAGGGTCCTTTGCCACAAGGTCAGATTTCAGCAAGGACAGGTTGAAATGCTAGTTGACTGTTTTCTATACTTGTTTTATGCTTGCACAGCATGGAATACTATATGTTTTGTTACAAATCAGAGCACAACAGCATCATGCCCATCACAACACATATATCCCCAAATATAACAGAAATCTTACATATTGTCATCCAGAAATGCACATATAAATTCCAGATCAATCAATCATACAATGTCACTGAATTAAGTCTGAGTCCCATACGTTGACACTGCATTTAAATCCTGGAGTGCTGCATTAGAATAAAAACTCAGTACCGAGTCCTGTGGCCATGGGGAGCAACAGAAAAGTTCACAAGGGCTCCGGGTTGACTTGGGTGGAACTTGAACAAAATGCACAACTCAAATAAATGAAAAATATAAAATGTTTGGTATAAATACTCACACAAGAGACAGGAAAGGCTCCTTCAGAGGAAGGCCACAAACTGCTCGTGAGTGATCTGAGAAGAAAAGGGAGAAAGAAAAAAGGGAATTAAGTGACAATAAACACACACTAAACAATACTAATATAAAACAGGTATCAAGGAGACTCACAGTTGGCAGCAGTTCCCACAGGAGAGAGGAAAAAGAAAAGTGTTTTAAATTCACGAACTGCATGAATCTTGGAAGTTTTGAAAATACCTGACCCCAAAACCATGTAACTGAGAAAAATGGTAATGGCTGAGGAGCCTTTCAGTCCTGGGATAATTCCAATCCAGCAGACACTAAATATCCTCTGGTGGCTGTTCAACAGCCTCCGTGAAATAGGCTTGTTTCTCCTATGGACAAATGCTCCTATCACAAGAACACTGCCAGATTTTAATGGCATCCTTCTTAGCAGTCATGCCAGATGATACAGACCTCTGAAACAGAGCTTGCCTTCTTGATCCTGACCTTCACAGAAGAGGGGTTAGGCATGTTATTACGGCCGAGGATGCTTACATTATGGCTGATACTGCACAGAAAAATAGCATTGTCTTAGTTCCTCCTGTCAACACAGCATCTTTTGGACTTGGCAGATTTGTTACCCTGGGACCCCTAAGAAAAAAAATGTCTGACTGAAAGTGGAATGGCTAAAGGACTGCAAACTTTTGGTAGACTACAGGTCTAGTTTCCAAAGTCTACTATGGAGTATCTAAGCTTTATTGCCAGCTTTATTTTCTAAAACCTATTAACCTGGCATGAAGCAATAGACAAAATTAATCAAAGCCTTATGCTCTGAATTGTAACAAGAAGATATACTCCTGTTGGACATAGAAAACAAAGGCAGATGACCCCAAAATGTTCAAAGCTACAAATCAGTCCTGTCTCCACTTCCCTTCACCAAGCTGAAAGAAATGCAAGTAGTCAGACCAGATAGTGCTCTCCAAGATTGCTATCTGTGGACCAGGAGCATGGTGGCCAAAGGCGATGGGATCCATGTGCTGTACTCCAGTACATAAGTCAAGACGTGGCGTTCACCTACTGTTTCCTGTCCAGTTACAGGGAGAGATTAGCTCTATCACTCCTCAAAGCAATTAAAAATATACAGAGAAATAAAAACCTAAGTTGAGATAGTGAAGGAAAAGTGAGTTGCTGTCACAGTAAAGAGGGAAGGCAGGCAGAAAAATTGTTCAGAGATGTAGCTATTATTTGTGGGAATTATGAGCCTGGTAGAGAAGAGTGGGAGAGAAAGCATGTGTGCCTATCTAGTGGTTGATCATCTGCAAGGGAGGTGGAAGAAATACAGCAAAGAGCAGAGAAAATCATGAAAACTGCAGGGCAGCAAACAAGCTTCTTATAGCATCCTTCGGATAGGCCACCCATAGAGGCCCTGTTTAACAGCAAATTTCTCTTTAAAGAAGCTGACTGCTCCCACATGTAAGGAAGATTTGCATGAGAGACATGACAGGATGGATTCTGCCCAGACTGAAAAGCTGAAGTGCCATAAGACGAAAAGGAAGGGCAAGATCAGGCTGGTGAAGGGCAGGTCACCACTTATCTTACTTTCAAGAATCCATTACTCTGATGAACTTTAACAGGGAAGTTCTCCTGGTGGAAAAAACCTCCTTTGCTAAGCATGTATCCCTTATTTTCCTTTTACATTGCTCCCAAAGATTTAACCGTTAAGGCTATAGACTCATCTGTGATAGACTATATGTGAAGGACTGTTAGCAGCTGGTGGTTGGCAAGTATTTCTTTCAGGGTTTTGAGCAAATGGGACAGTGAACTGCAATCCATGGAAGAACCTGAGACAAGAGGTCTGAGCCAAAGAATGTGCCTTGGAGCCCTGGAGTTAAAAAAAAAAAAAAAAACAACAAAAGAAAAAAAGTTAAAAAAAAAAAAGCGGGAGGCACCCAGCATGGGAAAAAAACATAGAATGGAAAATTTTAGGCTGAGTGGTTAGAGTTTGGCTCTGCTATAAGCAGCATAAAACAAGTTCTCTTAAGGGAAAGCGTCAAGCAACTTTGATGACATGGACACCAAAGAATTCTACAAATTATGGCCTGAAACTCTGGAGGTGCTGAGTAATGGCTTACACCAACATCACCATCAAATTTGCTATAGGAAGTGAACAAGACTGTCATACCTAATGAAAACTATAGGGTAATTTTAGACAGGCACAATATACTAGAAGCTGCAAACTAGAATCTGGCAAATCACCAGAACTGAAACACCGTAATTTTTTAAATGATCACAATTGGTCTGGACACTTGATTACCAGTTTTGTTGAAAAGAAAATACAGGAAAACAAAACTTTCCATGTAAAGTATTGAAAAAACAAGATGTGTCTGAGGAAACTATGATTCATTCCAGGTTAGATAGCTGCAGAACACGTATGCAGGAGAGAAGTGGGCCAAATCCTGTTCTCACTGCCCTGTGCAATTGTGCTGACTTAATTGAAACCATGAGCAAAACCTGAACCGTTAAAATGCTGGGGTGAAACTTTTTATCGTATGGTGCTGTTTGTCACTAGAGACATACTTAACCTAATTACATTAGATTAACATAGCAGATTTCTTCAAGATATACTATTATATAATAACATAAAAAAATGAAGTCTATGAAAGCTGACTGTTTTCCCCAGGTCTCCATGTTATAAGCAGAATAATTACCCACGTCTATTTATGTCATTTGTTTTCAACCCAGTATGCCTCTATTTGGTGGGGTGGACAAAGGCAATCCAGTGATCTTTTTCATATTGAATTCCTAGTGTTAATTAATCATTATTACTTGGAAGCTGTTTTGGCCACTGCACAGAATAGCCAGGGGCTAATCTTAAGCCTGCCCTTGCTTCACTGCAGCCAGATTCTGCCCACTTTCTCTTTCTTTGCTATGTGAATAAATTCCACTTAAATCACAAAGACTGAGAAACAAGAAAGGCCTAGATGTTAAGGATATTTAGGAATCTATCCCCCCTTGAGTTAAGGTTCCTAAACACTGAAGAATTTCTATTTATGGGGAGTTAAGATGGTGAAATCCTGTCATATGAGTTATATTATATAAGCAGGTAATCGATTTATGAGGCTGACTACAATTTTCAAAAGTAACTTAGGCATTCACGTCAAAGTCCATTGGAAGTCAGTGAAATTGTGGCTGTAAACCACCTGGGGACTTGAGAATATTTAACCTTTGTTAGCTTAAGCACTGCTTACTTTCAACGAAATTAACATCTCAGGTGTCAAAGTCATTTTTGCAATTGGCATTCAGTTACTTCTTACAATTTATTCACTAAATGGCTCGAATTAACCTGCTTCAAGTGCCTTTTTCTTAGCAGTAAATTGGGACAGCAGTTCTGCTCCATTTTTGCAAAGTGATTTAGGATCTCTCTGATGTAATGCACTACCAAGGTGAGAAATGTTATTCCTTCAGCCTCCAGATTGGCGAGAAGCAAATTATGAACTGCTTTAAGCAGGCAGGACTGGCAATGGATTCAGACAATCCTAAACTGACTGCTCTTGCCTCAAAACATTTTCACCGATATGGAACCAGTGAAGGGCACAGCTTTATCGTATGTCATCTACTCATTGAATTGGATCTAAGATGCAGTCTTGTTACCCCTCTCCTCCTGGATGTTCTACACCTGCTCAGTATCTAAACTAGAATTTAAACCCAGTGGAAGATAAAAAAATCATTTACTAGAAAATTCCTCAATTCAGAGGGGGCGAAACAGTGCCATGCTGGGGGAACGCGGTGAAAGAGGAGACTCAGCTGAAATTCGGTGGAGCCCTGTAAATGAGCTGAGGGGGCAGAGAGGCTGCACTGCGTCTCTGACACAGCAGAGACAGATTACAGCAAAATTAAATTGAGGATTTTAGTGGATATAATTGTTGGTTTTATATATTAATGAACAACAATAATACGTGATTCTAAACTGAATACCAGGTTTGACATTTAATCTGAGCACTCATACTATCCATAAATGTTCATAAACGTCACAAGACCCCTACCCTTTGATTGAATTACAATCTAGTATGCAATTTAGGAAACACGGATTAATCTACATAGATTTATATTTCTCCAGGTTACATTGTTATTTGTTGATTTATACCCTTTTCCCCTAAGTGTCCTTTCCATCGAGAATCCAGGAGAATACATGCAAATCTTTAATAGGAGAGCAGCTCAAAATCCAGTGACTAGCAGCAGATGGAAACTTGGTTCAGTGAAACCTATACTAATTATCATTTGCTTTTTGAAGTCACCTCTGCTAATGGCCAGCAAAATCTTAGTCCCTGTGATATCTCCTATTACCTTCACATTAACTCTTACTACAGCCAGCAATCACCTAACATGTTTCTTGGCAATGCTGTGCAATTAAACCACCTTTCAATCAGCTTGCTGAGGAATCCAGAGATGGAAACTGCTTTAATATTAGGAGTTAATTACAAGAATGCAGAGAAAGGCAGTCAAATGTTATGTTAGCATACCAGAAATATGACAATGCCTTAGCCACAAATGTCACATGCGAGGTAAGGAACCACATCAGAAAAAGCAACATGGCAACATATAGAGGAAAATGCTCTTCAAGCTCTCTTTTTCCATTTTTCTTTTTTTTTTCATGTGGTCATGCTACTTGAGATAACCACCTCCTTTAGCAGCCAAAATATCTGGACTTTCACTGTCACCTGTATTAACAGGCTTCACTGCACAATAGTGTCTGCTTGCGGACTGATAGTGACACCTACTCATTGTGTCGTAGCATGGAAATGGTCCAAAAGGACAACCAGACAATAGCACTTCTGCAGATCCTGACCTCTGCAGAGGCCCAATCCTGATCTCTTTGAAATCAAGTCTTCTCAAAGGCTTAATGAGGCAGATTCCTTCAGCTCCACAACCTGGCCCTTGTCCTTGTGGATTCATTCATTCATACAAGATGGAAGAGAAGGGCTGGCTACTCCATCTAACAAAAAAAGGAACGAACGCCACTCGGTTGAGTTAGTGCTAGGAAAGTGATGAACAGAGGAGATGGTTTTACAACTCACAGCTTATTGCAGTGAGGGAGAAAGTGCAAAAGGGAGACGACACTGCAAATTCAGCTTGAGGGCCAACTATATGGCCATGTATCAATTCTCAATCTACCATACTGGAGAATCAAAACAAAATGATCTTTGAAAAATGACAAGGAGTTTTTGTATGTACGTTAGAATTACGGTATGTCTGTATACATTGGAACACTCTTAAACATGCATTTTGGTTATGTATCACTAAAGAATTTGAAAAAAATCTACTCAACTACAGGTGTGCACACTCTTTATAATGAAATAAACAGCCAAATTGTCGTTCGGTAGAGAATGCAACAATGACTTGAGAACAATTTTGATTCAAAATTTATCAATAATACCTCCATCACTCATTTCCAAAGACAGTTTGCTCAGAAGCTACAGTCCACAGAAGATAACAGAAAAGGTAACCGACTATTTTCCTCTCTCAAACTTGAAGACAGAAGACCTTGCAATTTACCTTATCACACATTGTAAAGGATTTATGATACTGAATATATAATATTTATAATAAAGCTTATATTTTCTTTAATTAGTACATAAGTTAACTATTTAGTATTGTTAGATTTGGATAAGAAAGTGCAGTAAAAGGAGACTTCTTATTTTTTATAATTCAGAATAGCTAAAATGTTAGTCTTTTCTTTTTCAAATTAAGAAATATGTACTGGGAAAAGGAGACTTTAAATGTGTGTTACATATGCACACACACAAAAACATTTCTATAAACCTGAAACTTCACGGACCCTTAACTAAAGACTACAAAAGAGAAGTCTTGATGGAATAGATTTTTCAGCACACTCTGCTTGCCAGGAAGGCTGGATAATATTATGCTTTGATAAGACAAAAGAAATTAATCCAATCAAAATTTGGACTTTCATGTATATGTCAGCTAATTCAAAAAGACATCAAGTCAAGGAGCTGACTCATTCCACAGGTAACTCAGCCCAAAATAAGTCCTACCAGCTGTTCTCAGTGAAAACAATGAGAAAGATGAAATAAGAAAAAGAATCTCTCACATCTGCAAACTGAACTCTAATTAACATCCATCGGAGGTCTCCAGCTGCCTAAGAACTTCAGTCAAGAAAAGTCTCTATACAAAGCACCTCTGAGGAAAACATCTTTAAAAGAAGGGCAGGAGAGCTCTCTGGAAGCAACAGCACGTTACAGTTTCAACAGCAGTTGTTTTAAGGGGCTTAGGGTGAGAGCAAAACTAGCAAAAAGGGGGGGAGCTGCCTGCTCCTGCCTGTCATCTTTCCAATGTCCCTGATTCCCTTCCTTCATTGCATGACTGTGTGTGGTCCCATCAAGAGACAGCGAAGGAGCAAAGATGGCCCTGGAAGAGACAGTGGTTGCAATATGACTGGGTCGTTCCCGTCTAGCTTACAGCCCTGTTCCTTGTTCACTCTTGGAAAAGAGGGGAAAAAAGAAGTCAACTGTTAGCCAGATGAGTTGTCTTTGTGGTCCATAAATAGTTTAGGCATTTCCACTTTATAAAATATTTTGTGTTGGTTAGTCTTTGCACCTGTAACGCAGCTTTAAAACCTTAAATGGAAGAAAACAGAAAACATATCTACCTAAATATACAAGGGTATATACCTTAAGGTTCTGTCTGTCTTTTAGCATCATACCCTAAAAATTAGGTCTTGACTCTGCTCATGCCTGTAGGTGAATTTTCAGTTCTGAGGCAGTGTAGTTGAACTGGCAACTCACGTTAGGTCTGTTGCCCTACACCATAGCCACATCAAGTCATGGTCTCCTTATTGCAAGCTGGATCAGCAGAGAAGTGTATCTTCTGCTTCCCTGCTTGGAGGTTTGCCGCTCTAGTGCATGGTTCGTGTTCCCTGCACCCTCTCAAGTACCTGTCCTGAATTCAGCAGTGCCAAAACTGGTTTACCCAGCATGCGAAAGTACAATCAAATGATACTGAACTATTTAAGCAGACTAAACTTGAGCAACTAAAATGTTAAGCTGAGAAAGTATGGTACTAGGAACTAAATGCATCTGTATTAATAATAGCAATTAGAGAAGTTTGTCTACTATTAATAAAGAGATAACTGTTATAAAATCCAGTGATACATACAAATAGGTTACTGATGTTAGGAAGTGACCCTGGAAAATGAGTTTAAGTTATTGGTTGGGAGCTTTCTATTGCTAATTACTATTTTCTTTCTGGGTATTAATGTTCCTCCAGGATGATCTGATAAATCTAGCGGTGGTGTGATCACTTTTCTAAATGGTATCTTTGGATCATATGTGGTCCCAAGAGCCATGACACTCCAGTGTACTTTACATAATTTATTTCCAAAGTGAGACGTGCTGACTCTCCATAATATTTCTTTCATTTTAACATCTGACTAACATTCAATTTGGGACATAAGTACTCCAATATATCATTTTTCCCTGAAGGCAGTGCAGATCAGAACTAAAGGGCACTGGCTGAGTTTGTGAGTACCATGAGGCTAGGGTGGGCTGGAGTGAGGGTGTTACTAAACCTCAGCTGCAAGGGGACTCAAGGGCTGTGCAGGGATATAGGGGTCTGCACCGTTCATGGGTGCTGGGAGGTCAAAGGGTATTAGCAGAGCTCTGGCAAGCCCTGGGCTAGGGTTACACTGGACTTCAAAAATCCAGCTTGCTCTCCTTGGTGAGAGCTGCATAGTTTAGGGCTTGAATATGAGGGGTCTCTGTTGAATCAGGAGCAAAGTGGCAGGAAGATCACTACGGAAAACTCTAAGTATGTCGAATCCATAGTCACAATCATTTAAAGAAAACATCAGAATGATTTCCTGACTGCCTATCCAGTAAAGGCTATATGAAGGCTGACTGTATGAGGACCTACAGGAAAATGGTAAGCTGACAGATACCATACTCAAGAGCAACAAATCCTTGAAAGGTAAGGTACCATATGGTTTGTGTGCTCCATTTTTCACAATTTGTACTGCTTCGAACATGAACTGTGTTCTTGTGACAGTATGCAACACTTGGAACAAGACTAAAAGCATTACAGAAGTATTTCACTTGTCTTTAAACCCCTGAAGACCCACTGAAGTCACCAGGGTTATGCAGCTGCATCACTGTATGCACTGCTAAGCCCTCAGCATCTACAAAGACATGCTTTTTTCTGAGTTTTCCAGAAGGAGAACCAAGTTGTTTTTTTTTTTTTTTCTAAAAGGCCATAATCAATACTTTGGAATTTATTTTTCACCTGTTTCTTCTCACTCTGTGCCTATTAAAATAATCAAAACTACCTTATAAAGATCCACTGAAACAGCTTCTGGGAACAATACTCTCCATTTTATATTTCGTATGAGAACAGCATACTCTGTAGCATGCTGCTAGTTTTGTGACATGTGCCCTGAAAACTTAGTTTCAGCAATTTTTCTTTACTCTTTTAGATGGGGATGGGTGGCTGAAGAGTCAAGAACGCAGTCTCTTATCACTGAACCTGATCCCTCTTATCACCAAATCTGATGCTGTTTTATAGGATCCCATCCCCAATTCTAAATTTTATTCCTAATATATCCAAACCACCTTGCCCCTTCATTCCTTGTTTTATCAATTTAACTTTGACATGCCCCCCTCCATGACCCTCACCACCAATGTGAAGCTGCAGGAAGGAAGTTTAAGTTGCGCAACACCAGGGTAGCTTAGATGCCCATTTTTCACCAACTCTTCAATCTTAACTGGAGTATCCACTTGCTAATATAGATAGAGGACAACACAGACTAGCTGACTGAATCAAATTACTGCAAAATGTAACTGAAAAGTTATACGCCCCAGTCAGACATAATACAAAAGAAACCACACTGTAAGTCCATAGCACCTTTTCTAGTAGGACTCAATCTCTGAAGCAACACTGTGTTCCGGTCCTGAACTTCCTCTCCTTAACAATCAAACTATCTCAGGCTATCTCAGCCTGGCAATTTCATTTGCTGACCCAGTCAACAAGTAGAAATAATACTTATAACTGAATCATGGGATGAGCTTCACGATTGTCTGAATTATTTCTTGGGTTTTCCAAACTTCCCAGTCTTCCAGTTTTCCCCAGACAAGTATAGGTTATCCATATCAATACAGCTCTTTCAGAGAGAAACTAACCACCTTGAAGCCATGAAGTTCAATATACCTAGTTTCAAGAGTTTTATTTGTAAAAAAACCAAACAAACCACCAATGAGCTGAACATTACATTTTGCTTTATAGAGGGAATTGTCCTTATTCCCCCTTTATGGAATGAAAAAATGAAAGAAGAAAAAGCTAAACTGATCTTGAAGCTGATCAATATTAAAGCAAAACTGCAAAATGAACTCACATCTTTTGATGCCCAGTTTAGAGCCTGAACCACATCAAATGAGAAAAAAAATCCTTAAAGAAACCTGAAAAGCCATCTGCATGCTCCTTTCAATGAAGAAAAGCTGATCCCTTTGATTGCTGAAGCCAAACCAAACAGCAGACACAGAGATTTTACAAAGTCTCTTAGTGGTGAGCCATAGTTTATGCTATTTATCAGCTTTTCTACAAAGCGTAAGTGTCCATTGCACAAAGACAAAACCAAAAGCAAACAATACCAAGAACTTACCCAAACCCAGTTTACATTGTTCGCTGCATCCATTTGCTTCAGAAAAGCAAAGCCTTCTTTATGGGTTGGATTTGAATATAATCATTATACCATTTTCCCAGCTCATCTAAAAATGCAACAAGTTACAGCGATCTAAAAGAGGTTTATAGGTGAGTCAGTTTAAGAAGTAGCACAATAAACTAGCACTATAGTCTAAGAACATGCCACTTCTGTAGAGGGACTCTGTCTCATATGCAATTGCAGAGTTATATTCAATGTTAGTTTGGGAGACAAGTGGGTGGGGGAGGAAAGACTCAGATCCAAGGGATACTGTATAGCATGAGAGCAATGCTAGCTTTATTTTGCAAGCCATTATTTTCCTAAGAACATGAATCAAAGAGATAAACTATGCCAATTTCTCCATAGCTGACTTGTTACAAGATATTGTTTGAGTCTTCACTAATGACTCCTTGAGGTTGGTTATTACTGTGATTAGGAGTTGGGAGGATAGAGGTCTGAGACCTTTCAAAGGAAACATTTTGTTCAGAACTGTTACAGAAAATAAAGTCAGCATTACAGTAACTTTAACAACCCAACCAGGATAATGGTCTGTGCATGCAGACAGTGCTTTTGCTATTGTAAATGAGGGAGATAAACTCCACGTAAGATGGAAAGCTGAGATAACCAGCTATTCAGTCTTGGGGATCAGAAAGCTGCCAGCTTGAGAAATATGAGTATCTGTGGAAACGTTCTGGAAAAGGAAGGATGGTGAAGTGATTAGCAGGTGGCAAAAAAAAAAAAAAAAAAAGTGCTTTAAAATTTGCTTTGATTTGTGGCACAAATAAATAAATTAAGGAACCTGAGATGCTTCGATACCCTTGGTAGCCTACCGAGATAGATTTTGTTTTTCTTTTTAGGCAAAAGCAGGCTGTATGCAACGCTATTCTGCTCTGACAGTTATCTGGAAAAGACTGGTGGCTGTGCCTATCACAGAGGTCGGCATGAAAAACTCTACCAGCTTCATTAAAAATGAAGCAAAGAGGTAGCTCTACACTATGTTCATTTGTAGCAATGGCAGATAAAAAGCATTCCTTGAAGACAAAGGCAGGTTTTGTGGGATCTGGTTCCTCCCCACGACTCCTATCTGTTTTAGTCACAAAATCTTAGTTTCCTCATGCCAGAAAACTGAGATTAAAATAACTCACTTCCTCAGAAGGTATGTTGTGAGGGGATGTATTTAAAAATTAAGAATCCTTTCCTTTCATTATCAACTCTATCATTTATCAGCTGTAGCTTTTATCACCAGCACTTAGCACTTGCCTGTATGGCAGGATCAGAGCCAACGCTGTTTGTCCAGACCCCCTTGGTACCTCTGATAGCGCAAGGTATCTGGCAAAGGGATCACCATACTGCAGTGAACTTTCACTGGAAGATTTTGAGTTAACCATGTATTTGAGAAGATCTAGAGGGTTTCCTTATTCAAAGCACTCAACAATTTCCATTTCAGTGCAGGTGAAATGCTGACAAATACTGAGGAGAGAAATATCTTCTGTATCCAGAGCTTTGAAATGCACATGGATATTAACAGACCAACCTACACGCTTTAAGAGCTAAGCTCATGTCTACATCCTAAAAGAGCCTTGGAGAAAAGTTATGGACTAGACTAATGAGCAGACTCTATTTACTGAAAGAATTATACAGAAAATGCATGCATATCCTCAAAATATGTTTTTCCTGGGGACAGGTAAGTGCTAAGATATACCATGTAAGCTGGCAGATGATCACTGTTTTGTAGCTTCAAAGAAGGAAAAACCACACAAGCAAACAACCTCCCCCATCTGCACCATAAGAAAGTATCACTGGGAAGGATTTAATGGAATCAGCTTGTCAAAATGATGAAGCTGAAAAAGCTTTTACAGAATATGTCCATGACAAAAACTTTAGCATAACGTATATAGTGCAGAGTGGTTTTTGTCATGGCAAAAAGGAAGGAATATCATTAATTTAGACACTAAGTGTAAGGTTCTGCTGAAAATCTCCATGGGATAAATCGCAGAAATACAGCCTTGACCAGACAAATGGAGCCAGGCAAGTCCCAGTTCTTGTTAGAAGTTATCGAAAGTGCCATTGAGTTTTTAAAGTCTGTCATCTCTGGTAGATGATAAGAAAAGGGTTGGGCTGTTTTCTTCAGATCTACAAGCATCTGGCTACAGTCTTGCTGAGGCATATACATGATTGGAATCGAAAATGAGCTCTTTTAAAAGTGCTTCTTAAAGGGACCCTATTCATACCCAGTACTTTCTCCCCAAATCTTTTATGGGAAAAAAGCTCATTATGGTCACACAGACAAATGCTGTATAATCTTTCACCCTGTCCACTAGCAACGTGTTCAATCCAATTTACAGCACTTCCCGCTATTCTAGTTCTGGACTCCCCACACAGCTCTCCTAAATGCATACCCATCCTGACCCACTGCTCCCCACCCGCTGCTCTTTCAATTTCAGGCTTCCCTGGAGCACTGACTGCCATTCATGCCTAATAGCAAGGTGGAGCAACTTGATTGTACAACTCTGAAAAGTGAAATTTCTGTGCCTTTTGTGCTGAAACGCCATAATTAAGACACATATTATTGTATGTTGGAATGCTCTGGGACAGGGATGAGAGCGGCCTTCACTTCAGGAAATGACATTTTGTACCCATGACAATTTATATTCATCTAAAAAACAAAAGTTTCTGATTGAAGCTCCTTTAAACTCCTTCCCAGCTTGCTGACAAATCTGTCCCTGCTCTTTGCATCCACTTCCACATCAGCACTAAGGGAAGTAGGGGCTGGCAATTAGTAGAGAGAAATTTTCAAGGAATCATTTACTTGGCTAATTCATGTCCTTGTCTGCTTTTGGAAGGCCCACCAGCAGATTGCAAATTTTCTTTCAATGCAGCCTATTTTTTAATCTACCTTGGGCAATGCTGTTCGCTAAGTAGATACAGCCTGCTTCAAGTACTTGACATTTGGAGCAGGAGTGCATAGGTGGGATCAAGCAATGCAATAGACCACGTCACACAACAGACGTACAGCATTGTTTTTGCCTCCTGACTGGATTATTGTTAAAACCTTGAGCCCTCAAACCATGTACTCAAGACTATGCTTAACTTCAAATGTGTGAATGCAATGGGATTTGAGCATGTAATTAAAATTTAACCTTTACTTCAGGTTCTATTTAGCAGAAATGGACTTATGCATGTGCTTAAATGGCTTGCTTTGTAGAGACAGTTTATTGAGCTGAAGTAAGAATTGGAAGAAAAGATGAAGACATCATTGGGATTTGGATTCATTCAGGATTGGAGAGGACAGAAATGTTGGTACGGAATTATAAGAGACAGTGACTTCTTTTAGAAGACATAAAAAGCCTTTTTGATGCAGCACTAGATTTACTCCATAGCTTCCTGCTTAGGGATGCAGTTTGATTTTTCTCTCACTGTTTTTACTTAAGCTAGTTGTAAAGGTATGTCCATCGCCATTTGCAGAAGGTCAGGGCAACTCCTGGGCTGATTCCTTTGACTGCGCAAGGGAGGTGAGAAACATGTGCAAAGCCATCTCTCACACCACTTACCGCTTACAGGGTAAATACATACGTGAGCTGATAGTCCACTACCTGAAAGCATACGAGCACGTGATTTTTAAAGTGGGCCATTTGCTTTCACTAGAGTAAAGCTTGCCTGCTTGAATGTTTGCACAAAGCAAACACATGAAGGGCGTGACTGCAGCCGGAGCAAACTCATTTGTAAAAGTAAGCGAATACTCGTGGACTTTTCATGTGTGTGTGTGTTAATGTCCACACAGTTGTTTTTTTATTAGGTATAAATGGCCTTTCTGGTTGACACTGAGAAACCGTGCATCGGTGCTCATCCCAAGGAAATATCCACATCTGCCAGCCTTCCTCATCTGTCAATATGCACGCACGCAGGGTAGGAGCAGGGGTGAACCAGAAGGACTGTGCAGGACTGACAATAGAGCCTTGCATCAAAGGTAGTATTCCTCTGCCTCTCTAAAATGCGGACATTTTACAAGCCTTTCTCCCTGAAGGAATTAGGATTAGACTTCAAAGCTGCAGAACAAAACAGAGTCATACAGGCACACAATTATTGGACTAAGTCCATGGACAATGATACCAAGGGGTTTAACGTCCATGAGATCTTTTCAGACTACTGTAGTATCCTCTCCGTTCTCAGAGTTCTCTTACCGGAGAAAGCCTCTGACCCCTCTGGCAGCGCCCACTGTATTAGCTGGCATGACAGCACCATGTGTCCCCTGCCTCACCAGGGGTATCGTATTCCCACTAGAAAGATTCGGTATACATCTTTCACGTTTCTTAATAAAGGAAAGGATTACAAGGTACTAAGAGTATCGGGCACAATCCCAACAGTGCCTCTTTCACCCCAATTCTCTTCTCCCAAGCTACTCATTACATCAACTCTAAATTAATTTATCTTAGGTAAACAGCACAGAAATATTATAAACAGAATCAAGTCCTCTTCAACTTGCTACACTTTTTTTTTTCTTTCACATTCTTTACAAACAGAAGTGGAAAAAAATAATATATGTACATAACAGCAAATGTTCTCCCGCTATTTTTCTTTTTTTCCGTTTTTTAAACTGTTTTTATCTTATATAAACAGTGGTGATGGAATTATAAACACCATTATTCCACCTCCATGTTAATACTCTTATTATCTTGCATAAACAGAAGTGAACGAATATGTACATGACACCAATCAATCCTTATAAAAAAAAAAAAGGAGAGAGAAGTTTTTATCTTTTATAAACAGCGGAGGAAGAACTTAATGAATTCAAAATGTAGTTTTCCTGTTTATATTATTATGATCCGAAAGTAGAAACCAAATGGATGTATATTCAACATCACGCAAGCAGTCAGTTATGAAATACTTTCTGCTGACTTCAAGAGTAAATGCAGTATTAGTGAAATTGGCTGGTCCAAGTGATCTGCAAACTGGTGGCCTGAGTTTAACCACAGAGCAGGCCAGGGGCCGCACTGTCTTCTCCTACGATACTTTTGCCAAAGTTCTTCAGCCCCTTCCTAGAAGGGCCACCCAAGATAAAATAGGATAGCTCAATCTCTGTGGTGAACTGTTAGTACTTGGTCTTTCTGCTGAGATTGCCAGATATAGGGGGGCCAATTAATACAGATGGATTTTGTGTAATGTGGACACCTGCCACTAGAAACTGGGCTCAGACCCCTAAGTCATTTCACAGAGGCCACCCAACAGCTGTTCGACAGTAATGACTTTGGGGCATGAGTGACCTAGGTCAGATATAAACGTGTAACTTCAAGCTGATAGGCTCCATATGTCAGTACTAATCCCCATAACCACCCACGCCTTCTGCTTTCTTATTTTTGCGTGTGTTTGTTTCTGGCTTATCTTCTAAAGCCCATCTCCAAGCCTAAAAGATTTTTCCCTCTACCTCATATGTCTGCCTTAACCAGGATGAAGTGCAGTTTCCATTTTTCCCCCCCTCTACCATACTTTCCTATGGTGGATCATCTCTTCCTTTGCTTTAGTCATGCAGAGTCTACCTGTTTCTCATCCTGAGCTAAATCAGTCATGTCAACTAGGTTTCCCACAAAGGACAAGTAGAGGAGATTTTTTTTTTGCAGGGCCTGTCCCTTGTCAAAAAAGGGGTTGCTCTTCAGGTTGTTGATGCTCTTCTCTCCTGTTATCCTCTGCAAAAGCAACACGCATTTTGTTTCAGCTTGTCCAGGTATAAACATAAACTGGGGTCTCCTACATAGCTGGGTGCAACTGGCAGCCCAGGTGATCAGCCTTGCATTTCTTTTAAAAGCATTTATTCTGAGGTCCCAGCCTGAATACAGCTGCCTTAAGTATTAAGTCATACCCTGCCTCCCTACTCCCCACAAAGTTGGGACTTTTGTATATGAAGAGAAGATCACTTGAAAAATTAGGACCCAGTTCCACTGTACAGATTTTAACAGGATGCATGGTCTGAACCACCTGCTAAAGGGCAAAAATCTCTTCTGTGAGTTATTGTATGTGCTAAGGAGATCATGAAGGAAATCATCTGTAGGAAAATCCAGGAGAATTAGGGACAATCAGGGAATGTAGAGTCCCTCTGCTTAGGGTCTAGAAGAAAGCGTTTTGCTTGGCAGCAATCTGCTTTTCTGCATCCCAGTCTGTGAAAAAATTTCCTTAAAATAATAATTGCTCAGATAATTGGGATGCACTGATCATGAATACAGAAAGCATCGTCTCCCCTTGTTTTGCTCCTGTCCCCTCCCTGTATTCCATTTATTTTCTATATTTGTACATAGCCTGAGCCCCAGTTAGTGACTCTCCTGCTTGTTCAGAGAGGAGCCCTGAGATGCAAAGTCCTGGACAGCAGGATCTATGTCTGAATTTTCCCTCTTCACAGGGATGTTTAAGTTTAAATTTTGCAGCATAAGGTCCCTCTATCTAAAAAGGCTTCTTAAAGTACCAAATTAAACACACAAGGCAGAAGTAAGGCCTTTCAGAGGAGGGTAGCCAAAAATAGAAAGAAAAAAGCATATTTCACCATTTGTTTTGAAAACACCAAAAATGATTAAAACATATTATAAATGAAACTAAACTAAAAAAAAATCTTACCATATGAACAAATTCCCTGCCAAGTTCCATTTTTAAATCAAAGCCATTTTAGGCTCATATGTCGAAAAAGAGAGTCTTAAACTAACAAACTTATGTAATGGATTTTAAAAAACTGCACAGACGTGCTTAACTGAAATTGCCAAATCTGTTCGGACTACATGAGGAGAGAGGAGGAGGAAAGGGAAGGACGTACAAAGGTTTAGGATTCATCTGTGCAACTGCCCCCAAATTGAGACTCCCTTTGAAGTTGGTTCCAACTTTCAAGGAGCCAAGATAGATGACTCACTTCAAACTAGTCTCCCCCCCGTCCTCTTTCAGTAGACCTCAAAATTTAAGACAAATACAACTGGGTTTCCTTACCCATAGTAGAAAATTAGGAACTTACATGTGGATAGCAAAAGGGAAAGGAAAGAGTAAAAGGCGGGTGAGTGAGAAGAGAGGTTCAAATATATCCACAAAGTCTCTCAAACAGGAAGCAACAAAGGTTAGGGAGCTTTTAGGGTTGGCAGAAAAATATACACTGTAAACTTGGACAAAAAGATGAATTGAGTGGTAAGCAAAACACTGTTAAGTAGCATGAACAGAAAAATGTGAAAGACAAATACTTGTATATCTAACCAGGTTTTTGATAGTTCTTTTGCACCTAAGAAATATTAGGTTTTGCTGTAGCTAAGAGATTATCATTACATTCTAAGTAAATATATGAAAATATAATTTATAAGAGAAATGATGACTCAACCAGCTGTGTCACAACCGAAAAGCCAAAACTGGAGATCTGAGCCTGTCCAGGCAAGGACTCCCTGCTCCTCTTCAAGCACTACTATGTCTTCTTCCCCCCTGGAAAGCATCCTGATACTCTAACCCCACACAGCAACAGCCCCATGACTTCCTATAACCTTCCTTCCGTGAAGAATCAGGATGCACAACCTGCCTCATACCTGTCCCTTTGAAATTCTCCAAAGGCCAAGTGGAATACTCTCTGACCTACACAGGTGCACCTGCTCCTCTCTTTGTGCCATATTTTGGGTGGCCAGGAAGGCCTGCTCACTCTGTCTTGGATTGCCCAAGACTTGCCCAAGACTTGATCTTCCAAGTCTTCCTAACAGTCAGTTTTGTTACTTCACCTGACATCTGCCAAGGTCAAATAGCAGGCCTCTCTCTTTCCCCTTCAACAGGTTCTCCAATCAAGTTTTGCTCCTTTAGGATTTCAGCATTAGCAATAACAACAAAATTACTTCTGCATCTGGTGGCTGCATGGCCATGCTTCCCTGGCAGGTTTCCGTGTTCACTTCCTGGTGTTCAGACAAGATTGTGTCTGGATCCGGGTTCAAACAGCCCTTTAGAGCCCATAGCTGGTGAGGGTGGTTCAGGAGCAGCATTCTGATTTAAGCCTCTCCCTGCACTAATCTGACAAGAATGTTGTGAAGATCAAAGGGTAAAGAGTTATAATTGCTTAGTATCATAATTATAGGAGGGCAAAGGGGGTTCTGTTGCTTTTTTAGAATTAAAAATGTGTGCAAGTTCAAGAATGCTTCTCTGTCAAATTTACACAGAAAAATAATCTCAGTTCATAATGATGAACAATGACTTAACTGGAAAAATAAATCACAGCCAGAAGGCACATCCCAGGACTATGCAGTCAGTAAAAGATATTAAATCCCTCATGATATAAGGAAAGTTACAATAGGGCCACAATAAACTATCCACGTTTGGTGGCCTAAATCACTCTCTCTGTTAACTGCTATACAACCCAGACATCTGCAGATGTTTCTTCCAGCCACACTTCTGCAACCATGAGGCCCATGACACACACTGTTGGTGATCCATGTTCTACCCCACCATCTTTGGTGAAGCAGCATGGGTGTAACCTAGGGAGAATTTGCCCGTCTGGGACGAGGGAGTTCAGAAATCACCTCAGGAATGTCTCATTACAATCGGATTAGGAGACTGTTTATACAGGCACATGCAGTGATATTCTTTATACTCCTTGTTTAGATTAAGGTCCCTGCATGTGAGGAGCTGAAGCTCCGGGTTCCAAGGAGCCATCTCTCCCAATGACACTGAACCACCACCTTGCAAAGGGCTCAGTGTTTTCAGTCTAATTTCCCCAAAAGCAAAGGTTGGATCAACAGTTTGTTGGAAGGCCCCAACTGTAAGTGGACATCAACTCAGACTGAAGAAGGTCCGATCTGAGCTTAACTGTTGCTTTGTGCCCATAGCTTTAACCTAGGAATTACCAAGCAATATGCTATCATCATCCCCCAAGGCAGTAGTGGTTCCAGGCCTACAGAAAACCAGTATTTGTGCCTAAGCCCAGTCACTGCTCCTGACTGAATCTTTAAAACAGATTAAGAATCCCTAGGGAAAACGGCAATGAAACAAAATGCCCATGCTAAATCAGTCCCTTCTCAGGGTCTTCCCACAGCAGGAAATACACGCTATGGTAAATCATTATTTACTTAAGTCATCCATAACCTATAAACACTATGCATCACAGCAAGCAACCATTGTTCAATACCAAAAGAGGACTGGGACATTTAAGCTCCACAAACAACAATAACATCAGCAAGACAAGAGACTGAAATATGCTGTCCTTTACATTTCCAATTGTATAAAATCTTATATGTTGTGTAGCTAGAGGCAGAATTTGGTTTAAAAGATCTTAAATGACTGATCCTAGAAGGTTCTAAGGTTCTTGGTTTCTATCAGCTTTCAAGGAAGTTGTAGCGCTCAGCACCTTAAAACAATGACGTGGAAAGAGTCACACATATTCTCAGATTCTAGATTTTAAATTTAAAAAACTATCTTCACCAGTAAAAAATGGAATGACATTCACATCTTTGTTTAATACATAAAATAATAATAATAAATCAAAAGTACAACTCCCCCAGCTTCAGTTCACCTGTTATGCATGTGTGGAAGCGTCTTTCTCTGTAGAAGAGCAGGGCTGTGCTGGGAAAATAAGTAATTTCCAGCTGGAGCAATGTACAAAGAAAAAATTGTAATTTGATCAAGGCAGTGATATCTCTTCCATTCTCAAATCAGTATTTGCTGCCAGATATGGGAAAGCTGTGACTCAAATCTGTAAATGCTTGTGAAAACATGACGGTTTGCAATAGAATGTGCAAGTACTTTACTTACAACCACCTCTTTAAACACAAGCAGAGAAGGAAGCATGGTCTATGGGCTAGTGAGGCTTTGAAAAATTATCATGAAATTTTACCAGCCCCAAAGTGAACGGCTACTCCAGAGCTGTTATACTGCCATGGCTATCTGGTACCACTGGCCAGTGATGAACAGCAGTGAGAACAGTGAAATTTTTTTAAGCCCTCCATCACCAACCCACCAAACTCCCCACATCCCTGCAACCTAGAGAAAACTGAGATTTTGCAAGACTTGTTTAGAACAAACTGCTAAAAAACAAGAACAGCTGAGGAACAGCAACCCAGTATTTTCATGGGTCTCACAGGGAACCCCAGGGCAAGTAAGTTCATGTGAAAACTTCTAACCGGTTGGTTGCTTGGTTTTCCACATGGCAGAAAAGCATGAAAAAGTACAGTAGGAGACTATTAAAACGCATTACCACACTACAGCAACACTGTGTTCTTTTAATGGGCCCATTCCTTTAACAGATGTTTGAGCGGTGGGCTGTAGCCTACTATAGCTGAAACCCACAGAAAGCGGACACGTTCATTGTTCAGTTTTTGGAAAGTACTCTGGCCTTTTTGAGCTGCCATATAAATGTAAGCCGTACCTGATCCCAACTCCCAGAAATAATTAAGGGCCAGTGCCAACATTTATTCCAAGTTTGATTTACAGTTCTTGTCAGTATAAATACAACTGTCCTTTTCTGCCACAGGGAAGGGTGAACTGCCTTACAAAAAAATGCAAACCAGTCTGATCTTTTACCCAGAACGCTGCTGAGTAACTAATCCTTTATCCATGCCAGTTTGGGAATGAACAAAGAAGGCAACAAGCATTTTGTTCTGGGAAGTGTTGCATATTTGGACCCTGAATCTTCTTCAAACTTTAAAAATGTGGATATTATTGAGCTCTTTATTACTAAATACATACAATGAGCTTTTGAAAAAACTTCGTTTAGACATGCAATGCATTTTGCTAGGCCTATGACACCAAGTGACAAAATATTCTGTTCAACACAGTTCTTAAATAACCTGTAGTCCTATTTAGAAAATACAAACATTCAAAGGAGTTCCTACCATTCTGGATAATTAGCTAAACTGATCTTCCTAGTCCTTTGGCTATAAGTACTCAGACAAAAGTTAAATGGACAGAAAACAGAGGAGTCTGGAGCTATCTTCAGAAAAGCTGGTTCCATCAAAGTCAGCTTTGCCTTTGATTTCAAGAAGCCAGCATTAAATGTGGGATTTCATTCTCTGCTTTGATACTGACTCCACTGTATGATCTAGTAATTTTCTGCCTCAGTTTCCCCTTGCCACCAGGGATTAAATTCAGTTGTAAAATAAATTGTTGTTTTTAAATGACGAAATGTCATTGTCACAAGAAAAAGCCCTGAACCCCTATGACACAGTTCAAAAAGGATAGAAGACTCTGAAATTCCATTAGCCCTAAGACAGTCAATATCTCAGCAAGATACTGAGAGCCTTCCCATAAAGGCTGTGCCTCTAGTGAACTTTCCTACAACTTCTGCTCATATTTCTGAGAACCAGGAATCCTTTGGAAAAGCAAAATGGATTGATACAGAATAGAAGGGCTCTGAAGGGAGTTTAAAGAAATCTTGCTTGCTGCAACTCCCCCGTTGACCATTGAAGCATGAAGTTTAAATGTTTCCAACCAAGCCTTTAAAAATACTTATACGTTATGGATCTTCTCAGAGCCCTTTGTCTTTTTAAAATCTAATAGTAAGGTAGATACACTGCATTAGGAACAGAACACCAGATCAGCACTCCTGCTGAGCAGATGGAGCACAGATGGAAGATGCACCTGACCTCAATGCTAGAGCACTAGGAACTGGTATGACTTAGAATCAGTCTTAGGCATCAGGATGTCAAACGTTGCTGCCACCTCAGCTCTCTATCCATCACTGCTACAGTGCTGCCTGAAATGCTCACAAAGCAGATTTTGAAATGTTATGGCTCACAGTCCAAGGCTATAAAGCAAATCATAAGTGGTGATGGTTTTCTTGAGAATATTTGGTAATAAACTGTCATGGTTCAAGGGATGCTTCAGAAGAAGCTCAGATGTTTGCACAGTTGAGATACAGCAGTTAGCTTGGGCAGTTAACTTTTTTTACCACACCAGCGCGAGCTGTCTACACTCATGACTCAAAATTTTTGTGTATTCTGCTCACCTGAAATAAATCTCCCTCCTTTGAGCCTCAGTGCCATAGCAGAAATTGTGCAGCCAGAGAAATCAGGGCTTCCATCCCCTTACCCCACTCCCCCAAGATTCTGGGCTCATTCTCTTCACCTTTTTAAGTACTTGTACCGTCCATACTGAGCACTTCTCCATTTTTGCCACAATTATCTTTAGAGTACCCTTAATAAATTAGAGACATGTACATTCAGGTAGGAAATGGTGGCACAGAAAAACTAAGGTTGAGGTCTAAAATGGTATTTTGATTCCCATTTCCTAGTAAATCAAACCAACTTTATCATCCACTTCATCTGCTAAGAACAGTGGGAGCTCAATTACCTAAATATCATGCAAAACCACTAATAAGTATTTGGCCAGTCAAAGGTTCAGATAATGTAGGCATTTTTCATTGGAACAAACAAGCTACAAAGGACACAACCCAATCTAAGATAAATGAAAATTACTCTGTATCCTAAGCCAAAATAAAAATTATTGAACTTAAAGCTTTAAGTGATGTTTGGACTCAAAACTGGTTATTCTGAAGTGAAAGCACAGGCCTCAGTGTCATTTCCCCTATCACTTTCTTGTTTTCTTCTTTTTGTACTAAATACCATACGATGGAACATATCATGAAACTGAGTATCATCTGGGTGCGTACAACCAGGATGACTTGAGATTTTTCCAATAGAACATATGGCCATTGGAAGATGCCGATTTATCAAAAGTGAAACACTGAAAATACAACAATTTCAATGAAATTTTGTTTAGGAAAAAATTGAATGATCTGCCACAATCGAGTCAATATTGCACCTCAATACTGCACCTTCTAAAGGGTTTTTTATTCAGATGGAATTGCACAATAGAAATTAAAAATAAAAGTAGAAGTCAGAACAAATGTAGTAAGTTTGTAATGGACTATCAATTATTTTTTTGGAGCAAACCCATGGGTACTTGTGCCAGAAAAGAAAAAAAAAACCCACACACAGTAAAACACACCCCAAACCAACCCACAGAATCCTACAGCTCTCTGAAAACCTGAAAATAATTCTCTGTTAGTTCTGTGCACATCCTAAAAGAAATAAAAATCAGTTCAGCTTTGTTATGCAAATGAGAGTGGAATAAACAGAGATAGGTCTGCATTTCCTAAATGCTACTGAGAAGCAATATTAAAGGACCATCTGGGGAGTGGCAAGAGGAGGAAATAACAGGGAAGAAATAGCATGGCTTAGTGAACTGTGTATACAGGACCTCCTGAGTAAATCCTACACGTAGAGACTTAAGCTTTATCAGTGGAGTCTACTGGAGTCCTAGGGCTACAATAATTTCTGCAATGGCATCAGGATGTCTGTGGGCTGGGACAACAAAGTCCCTTGCAGAAGGGAATAAATGCGCTGAGGTTACATATTCCCTCTGACTTTTTGCTTGACACTGTGAGACTGCAAAAAAGCAAAAAAGCCTCGCCTGCACTACACAATCAAAGGACAAGAATGACCCTCCTGACATTGATTTCAGCATAGCCCATGCTCCTAAGTGCTGCTGTGGATCAGGGCCTGATGGGTCTGTTTCACAAAGCACCACTACTGAGCCCATGCCTATTTATGCAGAGTTAGCACAAGGATCAAGGTTAAGTATTTCAAAACATGGAGGCATGGCAGATTCCCTACAGAAATATAACCTGATGTTAAACTCCCCAACTACCTCTCAAATCTCCTTCCTGACAATACACTAAGCCTTCAGCCCTGCATTTGTCTAAGCAGTATGGCTCCTGAAGAAGAAACATTACATTTTGCTCTGACTCCATGGGGGGAAGAACCATCATTCCCATAGCAATCACAAAATGAAAGACATATGAGGACATAGTTCAGGCATGAGAAAACCTTACCCTAATTGCTGATTACTAAAGTACCATAATGTGCTAGAGAAGAAAGGATTCCTGAGAACATCAGGACAGGACATTAGCAGATTAATATTAATCTCTAGAGTTCCAGATTCATTTCCTGTCCATGCTAATGTCCTCTTGATTACTGCAGAAAACAATCACACAAAAAAGTTCAATTACAAACAGGAGAAGAGACTTAAAATATTAACATTTTTGGAGCTTTCAATCAAATATGTATAATTAAATGAAAAGCTAGGCTAACGCAATGTTAAAGTTGAGATTTTAATTGTGCAAAGGTCATAGAATTTAGCATCAAAGTTCATCAGTACATTTAATCATACTGGGCCAAATTCTGCTCTCAGTTACATTGGTATAAACTTAGAAGATCCTTATTTTCTTAAGTAGAATTATTTTAGTGTCATGCTACCATAAGAAAGGCAGAAGCCAATTCCATATTGGTGTGCATAAACACTAGAACTTCCTCACAGTGTACACAATACACAAGCTGTACAACACAAAACACTACATGTGCGCTAAAAAGCACATTGTGGATGTAAGACAAAGCATAGCTGAGTTTAATTATACAGTCTATGCAGAAGTTCAACGCACAAAAAAAAAAAGCACTGCCTTTTCAATTCCACAAGACTTTATCATTTGTCAAATTATTTCACATTGTCCAGGACAGCATGATGAAAACTTGTATCCCATGCCTGCAAGACAGCAGAATTATATTCATTGTACTTTTGCACAAGTAATATCCGAATCTTCACACTGAGTTAAAATCATTGCACGAGTAAGGACCTATATTCAATAGAGAGCCTCATTTTGTCTATCTGCCCTTGCACTGCCTAGTCAGACTTGCATATGCACTTTGTCAACTAGCCCTCACAACCACAACAGATTGAGCTGTTGTCTTCCTGCAGAGAACAACACACTGAACCTCAAAAGCTTTTGCACCCACAGTCCTGTTTGTGAGCTAAGTGTAGCAAACAAATGTGCTTGCCTGCACAAAATTGCATGTGAACAAACCTCGCTTCAAGCACATCTAAAAATCCGGTATAAAATGTCCTCATTCTCTTTTATAAGACAACATAATTTAAACCAGGAGAAAACAGAATAATAATGTACTTTATTGGAATAAGTAGGTCATCAAAAAATAAATGCGCCTACGTTTATTGGAACGTCTAGTCCTCATAAATGGCTTAATGGATTTTTTTCAAACTTACTGAAACATTATTCACCTCTGAGCTTAGAACAAGCTTGAGAAATTTCAGCCAAAAAGGTAATTGTTTCAGAAAGTTATAAACCACCAAAGATAGGGGGCTTGCAATAAAAGTGCTGTCTCAACCATAACTACAATAAATACAGCTAATGAATAAATGTGGTCTGGCAAGAACAAATAAAATTTGAAAAGTCTGATGTGGCCTGCACAAAATGCAGGAAGGTAATTGAGTGAGTAAATGTCAAATGAAGGATTATCCTGTCTTCTGAAGAATTCATCTCAGCACAAGATTCAGTGAAGGACCTCAGGACCCCAAAGCAGGATAGCTACATTTTGAAGCAAAGGAAAACCTCTCCTTCTTTATTAACAGCCATTGTATCCAATGCCTGCAAGCAATAATGATGCATCAAAGGTTATATATTACTACAATTACCTGCACTGGTAATCTCTAACTGAAATGATGACAAGACCCTACCTTCTTTCTCTTCCACAACTTCCCGTGCTCAAACAGTACTAATCTACACATTCAAACACCCAGATATTGTCTTTCCAGTGGCAACCAGTGCCACAAACCTCTTTTTGTGGCAACCCTGCAACCTAACTCCTGTCTTAGTCATCTTGGCATATATTTACGTATCTGCAGTATCATTATCTGGACACATCACGTCTTTGTGCTCTAGAACTGTACAGACAACAAAATATACATTTGATAACATGGCAAACAGAAAGACAAGAAAGGTTATAATTACTTGGCTTGGGTACAAAAGAACACCGTTTTTGGTGTGTATACTTTTGCTGCAAGATGCTCAGAAAAACTTCTGGATAGTGAAGAGTGCCCAGCCATTCCTACTAGACTCAAACAGGCACTGCTTTCAAATGACATTATCATCTTATGACACAGTCACAAGTCCCTGTTTATATGTATGCAGATACAGTTTCAAAAACTAGAATGATTTTAAATTGGATTCAAATTCCCACTGCAAATAACCAGGAGGTGCGTGTTATCAAGTGCCTTCTAGATACCACTAAAATTTTCCTCTAACAATCCTTCTTGAAAAGTAAAGTATAGTGCAGAAATCTTAGGAGAAAAGCTAATCTTACAGCACTTTGATTCAAGATATGTAGACAGAAAATTAAAAGAAAAGCTTCAAAATGACCACTGATTCTGCCTTGAAATCCAGCCACATCCATACTTCAGCCTGACCTTTTTGGTTCAGCTGTGGAATGTGATACTTCAATTAAAATGTTGTTCTCCACATCCTAAGGTGTCGTTTGAGGAGGATTTGGCAACTGACAGGCATGTTGTTTATTCATCTACTGCCTGGATGTTACAAACCTCTCCACCAAAATAAACTAACAAAATCAAAGAAATTCCCAACTGTGACAAACTATAACAAGTTGCTTCACATGTGAAATTGTAAGTGAAAAGGAATCAGAACTCCGTTTCACAGCTGATATCACAGTGCTTAATAGCAAAGTCAAGGGAAGATTTGAGGAAAAGATGGGAAGTTCCCATCACTGGAACCCTTCTATCGTATCAATCTTAACAACAGAGATGCTATTAAGGGCACTGGACCATCATTTCTTTATATAAGTTCTGCTGAACTTCATACATTGCAAAAAACGAAATAAAGCAAATAACAAAAATAATCCGCAATCGCCTTAACGAGTGTTGCAATCGCAAACAGTGCCAGAGTTATTTAAACATTAAACCAATAAAGCTTTAGTTCAATCAAGGTCCGCCTCAAATCCTACATCTAAAAAACCTTTTGCAGGTGTTTTACTAGCTAAAATCCCACAAATTTCTCCTCTTGTAATTTGTTCTGCCATACACTTTGTACAGAATACACTCTCATCTCTTTCTGAAAAACTTTTATTGGGAGTTGCCAGAGAACTGGACTTTCTGTCAAAGTCTAGGAAGAACTGTAATTCAATGCTCATGTTGTCATCGCACTTTTTCAGTTAAATGGTTTCCAAAACCTTTTTCTTGCTATTTTTAGGGGTGCTGAATTGCCATTATTCTGACTCAAGGCACACTCAAGTTGGTGGGAATTTCTCTGTCAACTCCAATGGGTTTTTATGTGGTCCTTCTGGAAAACACCATTAAATAGAAAGACATTGATTAAATCATGGTATGTTATTTCAACTTTTCTCTATTTCTTATAGCATGCTATCTAAAGCACTTCCAAAACACTTCCCAAGTTATAAAAATTCCCAAATTCTTACAAAATGTCAAGTGTGTTAAATTCCTCCTTGTGTAACCACAAGTAGTTCTGTTGCTATTTGGCACAGCTGCTTTGTTAGAAAATCTCTGTACTTTTCGCTTGATTCACTAGAGTAAGGGTATCTATGGCTTTGCAATTTGTAGATTCAGGTTTATATCAGGTTTTTCTTTAGATGCTTTACGATTCAAAACCCCCAAAGAATGAGACCTGTAACTAGGAGTGACATTTCCATTTAATTTGGTTTAAAAATCTGTGTTTGGAATTTTAGAATATCAACATCCCTATAGAAATACTTAACCACATACAGGGATAAAACTCTTACTTAAATGATTTATCTCAAACAAAGGGCTGGATATTTTGCAAGTATAACTTAGCATGTTTCAGCTAAGATCTAAATAATCATACTGGTTTTACAACATATAAGAACGTGGCCAGACATTCTTTTGGCTAGTCAATATGCTATTTCAACAGCTTGGTATTTTATCATTTCCTTCTTGCTTGATACTTAGAGCCATCTTTTCTTTATCAGTGTCACTAAATGTACCATTTGGAAGCACGTAACAGTCAAAACATAACATAAAGGAGAGCTTTTCTCTATGCCCGGACTGGTGACGTAGGTATCTTCTTCTGAGAGGCTGCTTATCAAGCCAAGTTATGCTTACTGTTGAATGGCTGAAGTTCATATTGCAGCCGATTTGTCTGTTCAGTATTTCAGTGTGAACGTGACGCCCACCAAACGTGACTGCCATCCTTCAAATCCATCTCCTCCCCACTCAGCAAACATAGCACAATGACAATATTTGTGGTGGTGTGGCTTTCAATGCAATGCTTGTTGTACAAGCTTTCTCTATCCTTTACAAAGTCAGTTGAAATTTCCTATTTTTCTACTTCCCTCTAATTTACACCCCCTTCTCAATACTTATGTACTTCTCAGTACTTTGAAAGAAGCAGACTGGGGCCATATCACCCCCTCATAGGCTTCATAAAGGAGAAGCCTAGAGGGTACTCGCAGCTCCTCTGGTGGGCGAGCTGGCAAGCCTTGGAGGTGGCAACAAAGATCTTTAGAGAAATTGTTATAATCAAACATAACAGCAGGCAGTGACCAGAATTTTAAAAGGCATCCAGTGCCAAAGGAACGACCCTAACCTGCCAACGTGCTCTTGAAAATACCTTCAGGCAATCAGTGACATCTTTAAACACCTAAATGCTTTTGATAATCTGGCATCCAACAATTAGATCCCTGCATTGCACAGTCTCTGTAAACAGGAAAAGTGACAACAGAATGCATGTGTAGCCAAAAGCAACATATAAAACACTGCTATAAGGCTGACATTAACCTCCCATCCAGAATATTGAGGTACGATCCAGAGAGGCTACACTGTCTACCATGCAGCAATCTACTATCTGGCTGTAGGTATCTGATCATCCCTGCATGCTACTGAAATAACTGCAATCTATTCTGTTTCTGTACAAAGCGAGGGTGTCTGCGAAACTCCAGACATTATTTGCCCCAGGCAAAATTTGCATTCACTTCAAGGGCTCAGAGGGTATTGTTCATTTACTTTATTAAAGCATTTGTTCCAGTTTCAAAATACAGCAAATCTGGGAATTATGAAACATGCCTAGTCAGTCAGATGTCTGGGTATCACCAACAATCGGGATGGCAGGCCATTTTGAAGCCCTGTTTTATGGTGAAAAAATCACTGTTCAGAAAATTCTTTCCTTTAGCAAATAATATTTACAACTCAAAGGATCTAAATAGATTCTCCAAAAATAAAAGACAAAGTCTAAAAGCAACGATTAGGTCAGATAAGCAAATGGTTTAAAACAGTCAGAAATCAGGGTTGCTCACCATTTCAATTTGATTTCGCTGTCTAAAGTACCAGCACAAAGCTCTCCTCTTACAGGGAACTAAATAGCAGCTATTCCTGAAGCATTATGAGAGTGAAGAAAGGGTTCAGGAGAGCTTCCTCCTCTGAACCTCTTTATTTATCTGACCGGGATCAGGTAAAACTCTGTCATTAGCCCTTGCTCAGCTCAGAAGTCCTGGGTAGAGTGTGCCTACAGGCATTTCATGACTCCTGAGGGCGATGACTGTCTGTTGAAGAGCAATGCCAGCCTCCTCCTATTCCCCTGTTCCTGCTGGCACCCCGAGGCAAGCATCTGGGAGTGTATGCTGCCCCTCTCTGAAGCAGGTGCAAAGAATGGTAGTCAGTGTGTTCGCTCCCCATGAGCCTGCTGCAGGCAGACAGAAAAGCCTGGAAATCCCTCCAGTAACCCTCCCGGGGGAGAACGAGAATTTAGCCAAGTGCACTTAAGACCAAAATTGTTGCAGAAAAGAGACACATACACTTGTTAAAATCTGTCTGTAACATTCCCTCCCATCCTCCCCTTAACTGTGGACCGATCTGGATTTCTACAGAGTATAATTATGTCTTGCACAATGATTATGAGCTTTGGGAGCTCTCAGAGAAAATTTCCTCACTGCACATGTGGCCATTGGCTGACATACCAAACACATATCACTCCATTTTTAATTTTTTTTTAAATTTCTTTTTAACTCTGCATTTTGCTGGGAGAGAGGCCAAAGAGAAAGGACAGCACCCAAGCCCAGGGCCAGGTTCTGCGCTATGCTGGTGTGTCCTGAAGGCCAAAGGAAAGAATGATCTTTTTTGCTCATGCTCCCATTCCTCTGCCTGCACCCTACTACCAACAGCGGGATGTCCCACCTATCTGTACGTCACCAACAGAACCTTTACCAAGAATGTATTGACACATTCTTGATTTGCCCCTCTTATCTTATGTTTTCCTTTCAAAGACATACAAAATAGATTTGATCTTCTAAAGCAGATACTCAGAATTCACTGTATGCCCATGCAGTGACTTCAATGTTTACAATCACTGTCAAGCTTCCTGGTGGCTTCAAAAAAACCCCACTGACTGGCAAAATGCTAACAGCAAAAATTACTATAATACCCTATCCTCCCTTCTAAATGGATCACTGATGGGCTGGACATCAGCTTTGTCAATGGGAGATGCCTTTGTACTGAGTACAATTACTGTTTTTATTAAAAAAATTATTTCCTGAATGAGACAACATATTGTCCACTCATCTGAAAATGGCACCACTGTATATCACAAATGATACAGCCAGTTGAGAATAAAAGAAATTATTTCACCTGCATGCTGTGAAAATTTCAAGGCACCTGCACTTGGTAAAATGGAAGGTATGTAAGAATAGCGTCAGTCAGCTTGTACGCCTGAGGGTAATGGCCATCATCCTTTTTCCCATCCCAGTCACCACCTTTTCCATTTCCAAAGGGCCTCCAAAGATGAAAATGAACTTGACAATCATTCTGCAAGTCAAACTGATCCTGATTCTTCCAGTCACTTTGTAATTCACTGCAGATGGTGAGAGTGAGATGTTTACTGGCTGGCAGGTAATGAGCCTCGTTGTAGATAATAGTGATGGACGGGCAATCTTGCCTGCTGACAAGGAGGCAACTCAACATGGGCACATGGCATTCATCCATGACTTCATGTAAAAGGATAGCTGTGACAATGTACACAGGTTATAAACTACCCTCCTCTGTTAATGTCAGTATGCAGCTATACTTAAGCCTTTCCAGTTCACATTTAAGTAGCGTAGAATTGATCCTGATCGTCCATGAAAGTAGAACAGTCTGATTTGTGACCTAATGTTTACTCTTCTATAAGAAGAAACTTGATCTGTTTAAACATCTAGATATTCTCTCTTCCCAGGTAATGCCATTCATCACAGCTGTCAGTGCTTCTTTAAAAGAGAAACGACCCTCAGGCATAGTATAAAATTCTGTAGAAGAACTATGTACGCCTTTGCCAAAAAAAGAAATAGCTCCTTTTTTTTCACTGAGCTTGTATACACATTGTGAAAGGCCTATACACACTGAATTATAAGTCAGTATTTCCATTTCCACCCTCACCCCTATATAAAGGAACTCATATTAAGAGACCTACACACTGTCCTGGTTTTATTTATCTCAAACATAAGGGTAGTGGATTTGGACAAGCTCAGCCATTTGATGAGATATACTTAAGCAGCTGGTTCCAAGGGAAAATCAGAGCAATTCTGAAATGCAACAGAAGATAACAGAACAGCCCTAACTCCATTTCTCCTCTCCTCATAACTTTATGAAGCAAAAATAAAAAAACACACACTCAACCAAACACTACCAATGTCTTTTGTTTCACCAGAATATATTCCTCCTGAAGAAAGAGGGTATGGCTAAAATTCTTAAAACATGCATTTAAAAAATGTATTTGTTCATAGATATATAGATGTAAATATACACACACGTAAACATGGATATTGTTATTCCACAGATAGACAACACTTGGTCTTAGTTTTCCTATTCTGAATCAAATATCCTTTCCCTCCTTCCCTGGTGAAATCTGATCATTTGTACTGTACCTGGGCTTCAAGACTTGATAAACGATCCCAGTGCTATGAAAGTTTCATCCAAAACCTGTCTCTTCATAGATTCACTCCAGATATTCTTTCTACTTTAAAGACTCATGTGATCATCGCTTTGATCCTTTCTCCCTCAGCTCTATTAGGGGCACCATCTCTTCAGGGCTTGCAGCTTATAAAAAGACCACCATATTTTGATATGCCTTTGATGTTGTCTTCCAAAGTATCTTTGATTTTTAAGTTCTGTTCAACTCTTTCACCATTAACCTTGATTTCACTTAGGAATTAAAAGATCTATAGTTTTCTTGGAAGGCTGATTTAGAAATTCTGCTTTCTCTATTCTCTGGCACTATTTTTCCCCTCTTAGCTGCAAAGGTAGGTGAAACAGTACAAAAAACCGACCAGTGTTTGCAGAAAAATGAAACTATAGATAAGCTAATACCTTTCTTGAGTTTTGAGTTGTGCTTATTGCACAACTCTCTTGCTGAATCATTAAGCTGCCAGAAAATGTAGTGGTTCTTCAGGATGATAATGAGCCACTCAGACCTTCCACAAGGCCACTGGTGACTGAGAGCTGCTTCTGATGGATGACTCCTCAGTAGGACTGTGGTCTCAGTCTTGTGCTTGAAGACTGTCTCCCCCACAACACTTGCATTCCCCCTTCTTTTGACACTCAGCAGAGACTGAAGCTGAAAAGGCCAAAGGAGCTATATTGCTTGAAGTAAACTAAACATAGAGCAGTAAAACACTTACAGAAGAGAAGAAACTGGCATTGTCTTTCAAGTCTCTTTAGTAGATATTTTCAGTTTTAAGCTTATGGTATTTGAGATTTATTCGCCCTCCTCAGGCACCACTAAGTGCGACCGAAGATTTATTTTCACTGGTATAAAGAGACAGATGAAGGCTAAAACCAGGTCAGCCATATACACGCACACACACCCCACAGGATTTACTTATACGTCCAGGTGACTTCAGATACATTTCAGGTTCTTGAAAAAAAAATAAAGTTCCATCTACAGAAGCTGTATCTCAGTGTGCCTTTCCTTTATTTAAAACTATCCTGCTTTTTCCCCAAGACACTGTTAATTTCATATTCCTTAGGGGAACAACTTAGAAGACCTTATCCCCTCCTCTCACTTAAATGAAACTGCTACTAATGGAGACGAACACACTTGCAGCAACTGGCATGTGCATACCCATCCTTTTCAGTATCTGCACAGGGCCATCACTGCAGCCTGTTGCCTTTGCTAAGGCACCGCCAGCACAGTTTAAGGCTTCCTTCCCAAGAGCACTCATAATGCTACCACAATTATCATTCTGGGCTAACGCTCTAACACCTAACCCTTGGGACACCCGGAGCTTCTGATAAGACACTGCGATGAGAGAATCCAAATGCAGCTCATCAGATATGTGCCCTTTCCAATGATCCTTCCTATCACTCATTGCACTCGCTATCTAAAACATCTTTGGCAGAGAAGCACAGCCTGGGCGCTACATGACCTGTTCACAGCACTTCTCACCCCCCACCGCTTAAGTGCACAGTCTAACGCCGTAGCTTGAGAGTCCCACCCGGGGCTCTCGGTGTAGCCCCACGGCCAGGCACTGTTCCTACTGTATCACGCCTTTCCCAGAATCTTAGCCCCGCTGGAAAGCATTCAGCATTGAGAGGACCCGTCTTTATGCTGATAACACTAAAATATAAAATAATGCCAACAGCTGGTGCTACAAATGGCTTTTAAAAACGATGTTCATTCACTAAAATTCCTCTTGCTACTTTTGACATGAAACACGCAGTCTCTAATTATTCTGATCAAGACGGTGAAATACAAAAACAAACTTTAATTGTGTTTAACAGATATTTAATCAGGACTCACTGAACTACAGATTAAAGCTGAAATTCATAAACCATAATTACCCAATTGTCGCAAGCTTTTTGGTCCACATTCTGCTTCCGTCTGGGCGTCTGGCACTTTGCCCCGAATTTCTTTTAGTGTCTTCTCAGTTTCATTGCTGTTCATGTTTTCCAGCAGAGATTTAGCACAGATTATAAAATATCTGTTCTTGGCAACTTTATTAGTTGTTTTTTCTTACAGAGACTATATCCCACCTATCCCCATCCAGGGGCTGAATGAACAGGCGTACGCTGTGGGTTATTTCTTGCCATGAGCTACTCCTTCTTCCTGCCAGGGTCCATGGCATTCACGTATCCTACTCAGGTTCAGATTCCTTGCCTACTGCCGTGCTACCAGAGCTTCATCAGGATATTGCTTTGAGTATGCCATCCGATATACCTACCATGAATTATTATTTCTCCAGAGATAGCAGCGGGTGCAATATGGTTTCCTGTTTTGGTAGGGGCTTTTTATGTGCTTGATGCCCTGTATTTATATTTAGGAAGACATGATGAAAGAAATACGCTTCCCATGGGAAGCAGAGAGTGGTGAGGTATACGCTCACCACCAGTTCCTCAGGGAATTAACTGCATGGGTTCAGACTGTCTCCTGAGAAAATTACAGATTGTCCTTTAGCACAGAGAGCCTGATTGTGCCAGAATAGCATGGCTGTTGACAACAGTTTCCTGGGGACCTCCCTACATTGCGTGCAGGTTATGTTGGTACTCTGAAGGCAAGGATTTAACATATACAGGAAAGCGGTATTGACATCCATTATTTTTACAGTGATCCGTGCTCCCAAGTATGCACAACCCAGTGTTCTCTGCTAGGCAGAGTTTTCTAAGTCCCTAAGTTCTCCTGCCTAGCTAGACTATATTGTAGTCCAGCAGAAAAGGCACGAACCCCAGACTCGAAAGCACTGCCCATTAGGATGACATAGATAATACAGAAGAGGTTAGAAAACAATACTCCAAGAGGCTTTGTGAGACCCTATCTTTTGCTCCACAAAGATGTCTAAACTACAGATCAAGTGCCTTTGACACAGCTTTCCTTTTTATTTTCACTGTGTACTTCCAAGACTGGGAGAAGAGTAAGTGGAAGAAATGCTATTCAAAAATTTCAGAGAACTGACAACCAGAAGATAAAACTAGGAATACAGAAGCTCTGTTTTGCTCCCATTGTACAGCATTAGAGACAGGTCCTACACCAGGACAAAGCTGAACTTGATGGGAACAGATGGACATTTAGGTACGTCTTGCTTATTTGTGGAAGTGATCTTTCCACAAAATGCTCACATTGTCTTGAAAATTCAAGAATCTTCAAACTCCTCCTGTTAGAAGATGATTCTTTGAAAAAACATCCTTCAAAGTCTCCACTGCAGAACCTCCCTCACCAAGAATTATTCTCAGGACTTTGCAAGGGATGTTTATGATGTGGCCTTTCAGATACAGGAGAAGCAGCTTACCAAACTGCAGGTCACGCTGGTGAACAGCAAGATCTCTTCACCCTACCAGAACAGTGAAGTAGGGTCTCATGCTGGCACCAGACCTACACAGCCAGTCTGCTCAGTTGTAGGGAAATGCAGAACTCCTGTCAGCTTTAACCCCTCTTAAACTCAGGGCACGAGACAGGGTGGTGGGAGCTATGGAGAAGATGACGCTGTGGAAGCACAGGATCTCAGCTCTCTGTTGAAGATGCAAAAAAGAATGAGCTTGATTAAAAAGCAGGATGGCCTTCCATGTGTACCTGCTACTGCTTTTCCTCTTAAGAGCTGGAGTGTTCTTGAAGAACTCCAAGTCTACATGAACATATATAGAACCACATACTGAAATTCTGCGAGAGGTATTTGTTCTTCATGGTCATTCATAAAGTTCAAACAATTTCCTTTATTATTGTGACAAAAGTATGAGAATACAAGCTAAACCTTTACCTATTTCCTTGGCCCTGTTCTCAGCTAATGTCCAAAACATACATGCATTTCTTCTGCATCTTTCAGACATTTTTCATTATCAAAAATAGTATTTCATGTTTAGTTCTATCATGGTCATTTTGCCCTATCTCCACTTCCACTTCTTTTGAAGAGCCAAGGCAGTTCTATTCCCACTGAATCAGTCACATACCTTCCTCATCAGCTCCTTTAGAGCAAGTCTTAAACAAGCAGCAGTGTACCACCTTAGCAGTCACTGCTGCATGGATATCAAACTGCTTTTTTGTTTGCTTGCTTTTGAAACCGTCTCTGAAGCTTTTGTGACTTGACTGACTTGAAGGTCTCTGCAAGAACCCGTATCTCTCATTTCACAGTAGTCAGATGCCAGACTGGGAAGACAGAAAGACAAGGAGAAATATGCTATTTCCCTGTTTCTTTTCCTACATAAGAGAGATTTGATTCCTTTTGTCAGCCACACAGTCTGAAGTCCAGTCACAGTCAGGTCTTTGCATCCTATGCAGAAGTCTGACGAGAACACATGCTATAGGATGGCGGATGGCTTGCCATACAAGGCAAGATTGACTTTTAACAAATTGTTTTCCAATTTGGCACAATTGTTTGTCCAAGGGTTTCAAGCTCCGTATTTAAACAGTGATAAAGAAATTGCTATCCAGTGTTAGTGTCATTCTTCATTCAGACTGTTCCTCTGAAAACAGCCTACAGCCTTTGAGATGCAAAATGTATCGCTTTAATGTAGCCAAGGTCCCTGCTTGCTACCTTGCTAAATCTATTTAGCAGATTCTTCTTGGTATAATCTGTCCCCAGACCTGAGGAAGCTCAGTGATTTTAAGTGTTTTAAGCTAATGATAATGGTTAGTGCTGAGAACAGATGTACCTGGCTGTGGTGTGGTCTATTCTATTAGGCTGTTAGGAGCTGTGTATTCATATTGACTTACCGTTTTATGTCTATTTTCAAGGTGTGATGGCTGTATGGGGTGCAATCTGTTTTTTTCCCCTGACATATGATGTATCATCATATCTGTGTTTTTTGATACATGGTGACTGCACAGAGAGAGAGATGGAGAACATCTGCATGTTTGTTTTCATGCCTTCCCAAGATTTTGTATGTCTATTCTTGCTGTCCACTGGCAAGATTATGTGAAGCAGCATTGCATACCTGTATTCATACTAGACCATAACCCAGGAAACAGTTCCACAGATTAGATGTGCACGCAGAGCGTTTGATGACTATGCTAGGTATTGCAGAAGTTTCCTTTCCCTGGTGGGACGGCACTGTGCCTGAGTGAATTCCCTATAATTGGTGGCTGCACTGATTACGTTAGGTGGAAGCTATTTTACTATTCTTCTCTATCCATAATACGACATAGTGTAAAACTCTTCAGTCATATCAATAAATGGTATTTCACTTCCCTTCAGCACAATGAAGTGAAATTTCCACTGAGAATTATTTTCCTGATCATACTGCAGACTTGATCTTGTCATTCACAAACATCTGCTATTACCACCCTCCAGGGACAATACACTATTTGAGCTCTGCTGTAGAAGTCATCTTGTATCTTAAGGCCTCACCTCAGTCCTTCAACACAGAAGTAAATCCTTCCTACGTACACAGACTATACCACTGATGTCCTGCCAGTAGGAGTTACAGAATTATGCTCTTGCAGAAGAAATGCAACCTTAACTGGTCCACGCTATCGCAGCGCAACAGGAGACATGCCTACTGAAAGTGAATGCAGCCACCTTAAACAGATCTCATGCATGCAACCTCTTCCCTCTGGGAATTCAAAAAGCAGATGCAAATGAAAAACTGTGTGGGGCTCTAGCAGAGACACCATCTCCACCCTGACTAAATGAATGGAACTTATAAAGGGAAGACCCAACAAGGTTAAACCATTTGAACAACTATAACCATGGACAAGCCGAGAGACATGCAAACACAAGACAAGATACCAGATCTCAACAGAGACATGTAAATTACTATCCTGATCTGGAAAGATTAACTGAAGGTGTCGCAGTGCAGCTCTGAGCCAGCACACCACCCGTTCAAGTTCTGAGCCACAGTTCGAATGGAACTCAGTTCTTATGCTAAAGGGCAGTGCAGTGATGTCCTGCAATGCTAGAAACAAGAGGTTAGAAGGTTAAATTCAAGACCCTCTTTTTCTCTGATGGTTTAGCCAACTTGACTAAAGCAGAGCCCAACTAAATGACAGGCACTATAAGCTTAATTCTATAGTTTCAGTTCTCTTAATCAAGGAATGACCCCAGTATCATAAATCTAATTTTCATTTCAATACAAAGAAAATACAACTCAGATGTAACTGATACACATCCTCTCCATTCCCTAAACCGTGTTCTGGGCACTTTGTCTCTTTGGAAATGGAAATGCCTTCTTATGAAAACACTACCAATTAAATACCTAGGACACTGCTTCATAAAGTAGATAATTTTGCTATGAAAAGAAAAACTATATAAAGATAAATTCTAATCTATTTCTGACCTTTATAATTTTTTTCTCCCTCTACCCCATCTCCTTCCTAAGTCCATCTACCACAGAAGTCAATTTGCCCTCCACAGCCCCTCAGAACGTGCTATAGACATCCTTCCCTTTTCCCAAATCTCTCTTTCCTCTGTCAGGATTTTATACAGATGCCTAGGGAAAAAGGCCTGGTATCTGACATTTAAAAAGAATCTCAGAGAGAATACACACAAAGTGCATTAAGATTTTCTCCCTGGTACTCAAAAGAGAGTGACGACTGTTTGCCCACTGCTAGGAGATTGGTCTGTATCTGAAGCTGGGATCTCTGTTTCTGCAGCTGGTACAGCCATTTCTCTCTTACATTTTACATTCCAGCTTCTAAGGTTCATTTTTTAGCCTGGGAAGAAGCCATCTTTGTTGGAAATCATAGTGGTGGAATGCAGCATTCTTCAATAAAAAACAATTTAAGTGGCAGTAATCTGGGATCTTACACATTGGGACATGACCTTGTACAGGCTATGCTTGGCTAACATTTTTAAGGCATGTTTATCAGCTATGATGTTGAGAAATTTCTATGGCTTTGGTTTTAAATGCAAATTGCTGTTGACAGAATTTAATCTAAAGTTCATGATGCAAAATACAAAATGTGAAGCTCTAAAGGTGCTTCCTTACCTTCCTTCACTCTAGTGATCCTACTCATCTCCCATTTGTTATTGTTATGTATATACATGTAATCTGTATGTACTAGACTCTGGGTCTTTGAAATAGACAGCCTGGACTCAGCTAATGGTGCTTTTAAACTTCAAGCAATAATAGTGACAAGAAGTATCATCTGGAAATTGCAAAATTCATGACCATAACCTCCCAGGCTAGGCAAGGAGGACTGTGGATTCCAAAATGATTCGGGTGTTTATACAGATATTGGGAATATACAAGAAAACTCGCTCAAGTTTCCAACACAAATCAGCCACTTGGGTCATTCTGGCCTTGATCGTTGCTGGGCTGCTTGCTCTTCTCTCTGACATATATATCATAATCTGCTGTGAAGGCCAGGGTGTAAGGCTGGGGAAGGGGCACAGAGCTGATGGCCAGCAGTAGCAGTATGACTCAGTGTGAGCACACCACTGCTTTCCTTCACACAGCCATTGACATAGGTCTTTGTCTGGCCAACAGCACAACAATGGTCTCTTCCACCCCTGCCTGCCCCCTGCGGTACCTCCTGCTGCACGGGCACAGCGGGACCACCACTGGGTGAGGGGTGGCACGGGGACACTTCGGGTAGGACAGCAGCTAAGGGAACATGTGGGGGCAGCGGGAGAGGAGCAGGCAAGGAGGTGAGGGGGCTGCCAAATGACAAGAGGCCTCAAGATAAAATCAAAAGACAGAGAGGCACGCTGCTATACCTCCCAGCACAGAACCCCTGCAATGGCTGTGGTTTCACCAGCATAGACAGGCAGAGGACTGAGACTCTTCCCACCCCAGCGACCACTGCCTGCAGGGAAGGAGTGACACGCATGAGGCGCAACAAGGGCGAAAGAAGAAACACGAGGCAGAAAGATGTTTTTTACCCTGAAGTCTCTAATGTGAAGAGGGGGCAAATATTTCTTACAGTTTCTTTAAACATCATTAGACGTGAGTTCTCACCAGCAGGGAATGAGGCCAGAACTGCTCTCACACCGACAGGGGGAAGTAGCAAAGCTGGTGTCACAGCCAGCTGAAGCAGGACCTGTTCACAACCAATGAATAAGAACTGTGTGGCACATAAGATGTACCACGGCTTGCAAGATACCTGAACATCTGCCTTTTTTCCCCTTTGGGAAGTTCTTGTGCCAACTACCACACTGAAGGTAACTCATGACCCAGAACTAAACTGAACTGGACCAACCCCAGGGAAGGGTGCAGGCGCCCCTGGGGAAGATGGTGATACACCCGCAGTGTAGGATGGGGAGGATGATGCTATCCCATTAAGCAAACAATAATCACTTCTGTTACCAGAAAGGACATAGGAAGATGGCAAAACCCTATTTCAACGTGATGCAGAGAGGAAAGCATTAATTATTTTCTAGCAACAGTATTTATTCTTGTAGCAAACTTCATAAACTGACCAGAGGTATCACTTGTAATTTGCTTGTCAACCGTGTACTTCTGAAGAAATTTCTCATGAGGGAGGGGAAAAATCCTAAATTATTAAGAACAATCCTAGGCTATGCCTTCACGTTTTTGTCTGAATCCAGTACCCACAATGGAAACCTTTGAACAGAAGGCAGCAAGGACTTCTCAGGGAAAAGCTACAGGATCAGGCCACACGTTCCCAGTAAAAAATGGCCTTTTCCTCCCCTCTTCACAATCTCATTATTCCCAAAAGATACAAAGAAAATACAAGATTGTTGGGATTTCTATAAGAAGATTTGGCAGGTTTTTCATATTTGTTTAGACTGTAAGATATAATTTGAATTTGGGGCTTGCCTCTCTCTCTCTCACTAAGAAGAAGAATGAGTTATTTGTTCTCTGAATAAGTATTTGTTATTAGTGGATCAGACATGGATAAGGTATATTATTACAACCATGTTTGTTAGGTATGATTTACATTGTTTGCTGCATATCATCTTAGGCTGTCTTTAATTTTGTTATACTTCAGGGGGTTTTTGTTTGGTTTTATGCATTTAGTCACAGTTGGTTGTGTTTTGAACTTTGAAAAAAATTAATACAAAGGAAATTAAAAAAAGAAAAAGAAAATATTTTCAAAATGATGTGGAAATCAAATCTATCCCTCAGTAATTTGATTTGTAGGAAATGGAGAGCAAAGCATTACAAAGCATTACAAACAGAATGCCTTGAAGTGCATCATAATTACTTACATGTGCAAATACATTGTCTAGGTTTAGGCATTCAGTTAATAATAGTCATAATAATTCTATGCCCTTACACAGGGTCTTTCATCCAAGCTTCTCCAGGTTCGCATAAGCAATCATTAACTAATGCTTAGCTACCCGTGAATACTCTGCTACTTGTCAGAATCGAGAAATAGGGGCAAAACTATCCAAGGTCGAGGACAAATTTTGGTTTGGTGTCAAGGTAGGAGAGAACTGCAGATGCCGGTTGCCTAACTATAGGCAGACCAGAGATGCAGAAGTTTCTAGCTGATCCTACATTTCTACAACTTACAGCTCTGTAAAAATGAAGGAGTGTAACAAATGCACACCTTCTGTTCCACAAAGTTTAAAGGCTGAAAACTGACATAATCAAATCCATGGCTCATCTTTAGTGGAGCTGTGGTATATACAAAAATATACCAATATTTTTATCAAAGCACAAAGACTGACAAATTAGCCTTGTTTGGAGCTCTTTACCAGTGTGAATGGCTCTCACTCGAGGCTCCATAAATGGTTTTCAGACCATGCATCCTTTGTGGAAATTTGGGCTGAATGTCAAAGGAATCTGGAGAAAGATACCCTATAAAGTTCAGTTGTTACAGGAAGTCCCAAACACCAATTTCATGCTTGCAGATTATTCTCACATTAATCTCTTAAATTTTAAGTACTTGAAACTCATAACAAAATTCTCAGCATGCCATATTACCCAAAAGCTTTTCCACAATTCCTGCCAGGGAACTGGATTTTATACTCTTCTACTGTTTACTTCATGCTACTTCCTAACTGCACACCTGAGTTGCTCTCTCTCTCAAGCCAAGAGAGGAACCCATGGTTTGTGTAGTCCAGGCCCTTTGCTCCTTGCTAGCCAAAACTCCATCCTTAATTTGTTCTCATGCTAGAATATATGTTCTAGAATATATGTTCTCATGCTTCACTAGATGACCAAAACCCAAGACTGCCAAATTATTTTTGCTGTTTCATTTAGCCATGCAATAATGCTAATGCTTTAAACTACTACCTGCTGAAATAGCAGTAAGTGCTGCACTGCAGTTACTGACCCACGCATGTATACAACTGCCTGTTCGAAGGATTTGACATTAACACATCCCGTTTTTGTTTAGCCTACATTTCTGCGCTCCATGTAGCTGCAACAAGAAAGCATTTCTCCATACATTTCCATTACCTGTTATGCTTTACACTAATAAAAACACTGGATATTATTTATTTGTCTGGCTGACTGACAAAGCTAGGCATCAAAGCATCATTCCGGTGTCACATACTTCAACACTCTAATCTTTCAGAACTTGTAAAGCAATCTCTTACGGCGCTTTGCTGGCTGTGAGATCACCCTGACAAACTGTGATAATGTTGGCAATCTCCAAATGGGTGTTCATTTGCAATCTTACTACAGAGGAATTGCTACATTTCCAAATTTGAGGGCTTGACATAATCTGCCTCCACAAAGCTATCAGGGTCTGTCATAAGGCTGTCTGTGACCCAGGGATTTTATGGGGTTAATATCTATCCCCAGTGCAACTTCATCCGAAGTAGTGGAATTACCTAGAGTATGACTTTATCTATCTATTTGCTTTCTTTCTCTTTATTTAAAATACCCCTTGTGCTTTGTTGTTTGTTGTTTTTGTTTTTTTTTTTTTTAAGTGCAAGCAGCATCTAGTAATTACATCTGAGTCAGGTAGGGGGGATTGCTCCTCCAAATCATAACCAGTTTCTTAGAGTTCATGCCAAACCCTCTGCTCCCCTCATCACACTTAGCGACTGAGAAACAATGCAAATGTCAGGTCAAGCTACGAAGCTATTGCCATCATCTCTTCCCTTCTGTATGCTCCCAGTACTGGCAGTCTCTGGGCTGCAGTCCACAGGATATCCACAATTATGGCCCAGATTGAGGGAGGGGTAGAAAAATGATGGTACTCTGCCAAGTATGTCAGAACCTGAACTTGATCCATTTTAAAATTGAAGCTGGGGACTGTGGGACAGCACCGTGTTCTCTATAATACATCTAAAGGAAGGAAAATAACTTATCATTTCCAAAAAATAAGAAGTCAGGGTTAGTGCAGATCTAACATAAATAACCATTTTATATTTGCCTCTGAACCTTATCTCTAACTAAAGAAATATGCTGTCTTGACACAGAAGGAAGATTTTTAAAATGCAATCAGACTGTTAAGTACCTCAAGAAAAAGTGAGACAGAGAGGGAGAGTCAGGCTTCATCATATTTATGAGGGCCACAAAACTGCCTGTGAAGTCATTTAATTTTGAAATTACTTAGGAGTCCTTTAGAAAAGCTGGGAACACAGGATGGAAACAGAAAACTAAAAAAAGTGCATCCACCATTTCAAAATAAGTTCCCTGCACAACACCCTTTCCCTGCTATCATCCCCTTAGGCAAATTTACCAGTTTGGCAGTTCCTCACAGTTAACAGAAGATCCTCCCCGAATCCTGCTCAGGGTGTGGGTGAGCCGCTGGGGCCTGGCCACGGTCGGGTCAAAAAGCCTGTGCCAGGGCACAGGCGCTCCACGTCAGCGCGGCACTGGAGCACAAGCTTAACTTTAAGCACTGGCTTGGATATTCTGCTGAGCTAATGCCGGGATGTTTTGCTACGTTTAGTACATTTTTATAAAAGAAGTTCCCTTCCTTGGATTATTCCATCTAATCAAAACAAAAATTGTTAAAGATGCACTGTACTTTGTTTGATCCTCATTTAAGCTATTTTCTGCATTTCATTCCCTGTGGAAAAGGAAACTCAGTGTCACTATCTGACCTCAGGAATAAGCACTTAGATGCAATGCTACTGGAAAATTTTTGAATCCAAATAAATTCCAAACTTGTATTCTGGCCCGAAATTACAGCAAACTTGTTCCTGCTCTCCGTGTTACTAAAACACCCGCTGCTTTTACCAGGAGCAGCAATTACCCTTGTGCTTCTTTAATCCTTCAGAAAAGCGTATGCTGCCCTGGAAGCCCAAGGTAAATGTTTTAATGTGTGTATTATTTTACTGAAGTCAGTAGGTTGCGTGGATATGAAAAGAAAAGGCTGCATGAAAAGGTAGCACAAAGATCCATGGGCTTCAAAAGGTTAAACAGCTTCACTAATACAAACACTGCAGATGGGACAGTCCTGAACACAGCAATGAAAACAGTATGTGCTTTTCCTTCCTAAAACTCCCTTCTTGAGGCCTGAAGTTTTTATTTTACAATAAGCTGAGAATTGGTGAGTAGACTTGTATACTAGTTATTATTTGACTCTTTTCGACAGAAGTCTATTTTTAGAAAAGAAAAAGTCAAAGGAAAGAGCCCTACCTCGCAGCTAGTGCCACTTCAGAAGCTTTTTTGCTAACCACAGCTGAATTATAATAATGTTTCTCCTTTTTCATGTATATTTTTTATTATTTTTAAAACGGCGAATAAGTCACTATGCAACCAAAATTTTCTGAAAAATAAAGAAAACAAACTATCCCTGGTAGACGAGTATTTACAGAAACATATTAAATTTACCATAAACAAGGGGTTTCATACCATGACAGCAACTTTTAATGTAATTTTTCTGTCATATAAACTATGTCCCTGGGGATATCCCATAAAATTAATTAGGTCAGAGAAAGAAGGAAAAGAAATCGAAAACTTATCAAAACTCCAGCAAACAATAGGTTTTAAAGATAGCAGTATCAACAGTCTAACTGTACGATTCTTCCCTCCTCTTCCTCTATTCTTCTTTCCAGGAGACCAAGATCATCAGACTGAGAATCATCTTGGCCCACCAAGATCAAGGAAATCATATAGGTTCAAGTACACAATATCTCTGAAATTGAAAATTTTGCAAGCAGTTCTGTCTTTCCAAACTACAAACTCCCTGGAAGAATTCTGAAAAATAATTTAGTAAAGATTTTCATTGTGTCAATGTGGCTTTTAAGCACAAAGCTACAATTGCAAAATCTGGGCATGATACATTCATCACAAAACACAGAAAAGCAAAGGGGAGGAGGGCAGAAGAAAACAATAAGAGTTTTAGACAAATTTTAATACTGGCCAAACTCATCCTCAAATCAAAACTCTGAAGCTTTGCCTGTTCATTAGCTTCTCTAGAGTTTAGGCAAAAAGGAATTTGCACACGTACTTTTCCTGTACCACCCTGGCTTCATTTTGTACAAGGAATAAGACTTAGCTTTTTTCACTCTTCTCAACACAGCTCACTGAATTGGAAGTGTTGATACATGTGTACAAAATCCAACACATTTTCTGATCCCATTTGGAAAACAGATGAAATTTTGCTTTTCCTGATGCCTGTGCCACCTTCCACTGTAGACTTGAGAAATAAGGGCAGAATAGGAAGACAACAAAATACAGGGCAGTAACTGAGCTGATGTTGCTTGATCATTAACAACATTAACAGACCGCACCAATAGATAACTCCGCAGTACAAATTTCATCTGGATCATGCGAGGGCAGCAGATCACACTTCTGCCAGCCCTTATACGTGTTAATGTTAGCAGTGGGGAACAAAAAATATCAGATAAGGCATGGAGCTTTCTGGTAAAAGTCAACACATCAAAATGTATTTTAAAAACTGCATCAGAGGAATGAATTTATAACGGATCCGTGCTTCGCGTTTTGAGGTGACAGAGTTCTCGATCTGGTAGAAAGTTCCCAAAGCTCAATTTACTATGTTGTCAAAATATAGCCTGAGGGGACAATCTGACTTACAGCATCTTTATGACTGGTGATGAAAGAACCTTGCTTGGCTTTTAGATCCCAAGTTTGGCTCAAGATAGTGCAGTAGAGAACAGAACATCTTTTATTTTATGCTGGGAGTTCACAGTGTTCCTCTTCAGCACAGAATTAGGTTTTACTGTATAGAATTCTCACACCCAGCTCGCTGATGGGTTAGAATTCACACCTTCAGATTTTGGGGATATACTTCACACCCTTCATTGTTACTGCTACTAAAGATACAGATTACAGTGTCCTCATGTCATTGTAGCATCTGTAACGGAAATCTTTAGAAAATTCGGGAAAAAATTGTGTCTTTTACCAAGCCACACCATGTCTTATTCAGCCTTGGAAAGACTTCAGAGTGCAGTAACCACATTAATTGGACATTATATGGACAGCCAAGTATAGCTCAGTTACTGTGCATCTTTTACTGTTCCTTGTCATGCTGTTTCAAAACACATTTCAGGTTTTAACCAGTCATATATACATATGAAAGCATTGCACAACACTGGACAATGCTACAGATCCACAGGAAATAATTGTTTCACAAACATGAAGCAATCTGCAGAAATATAGTGTGGCCCAAATCTGTTCTAAATTATCCCTATGCAAATCCATGGAAGTCAAGTAGAACCACTAACAGAACAGAACAGATCAGATAAGAGGATGTAAAAAAAAAAAATAGGGCTCTACTGTACAACTACCCACAGGCCAAAGCCTGCCATCCTGCCATCACATACATTTCCCGGCATAGCTTTACAGGAAATAAGAAAAATAAGAGTATCTGGCATTTCTAGTTCTGTCATGCACTGGAGGACACACGTCCAAGAATACATGGATTTAAATGTGTCAGCATCCTACATCACTCTTACTTCAAGAATGTTACTAATTTTTGTGGGCGGAGTCCAAGATTTTAATGCCTTATTAGCACACAGTGACTGTTTCTGTAATGCACGTCACAGGGAGCATATGTAGCAGTCCAAGGGTAGCATTTTAACTTGATTTCAAGTGATTTTCTGAATTGTAATACTCTCACAAAAGATGAAGTATTGACGCTACTAGCAGGGTATTTCACAACTTTTGTCTTCACAGTTTCATCCATTCACCTTGATTCTGACCTCCAGGATATTTATACTATTGCAGGTCTGGACTCTCCACATACAGCTGTTTCAACAAATCTCATTTTGCTCTATAATGCACAGCGTGTGACTTCAGGATTAGTATTTTCAATGCTGAAGTGAGTTACATGAGTGATGTATGCTACTCTAGGCAAAAAGCAAGACTAAGATCAGAAAATCCTTTGCCCTGCTAACTTTATCTAAGTTTCAGTCCAAATCTTCTCAAATGAATTATCTCTTTACCAAACTCGCAGGTACAGACAGATACTGTGGGTATCAGCCATGCTCCCGCTCCGATTGGATACACTGAGAAATGTATTGCCAAGGGCTTTTCGGCTATGAATCAACAGGTGGTTTAGCACTGAGATTTCTACCTGTTTGTGGTTTTCATCCTTGGTTTCAAGACAAAAAATAAGACGATACCTTTCAGTGCTGCATCTCAAGCAGGCTGTACCGAGAGCAAGGTTTCATTCCAACCAAATATCTCTCTCTCTTGCAAAGTTGAGGAAAACTGCCAACCTCTGCTGCTCTTGCCATCAACACATAATGTAGACGTTAGGAAAAGGCAAAGTAAGGGGAGAGGAGACAAAGGAAAAGAAAAACGTAAGTTTTATATAAACAACAAACTGTACATAATGACTACATCTGAGGACAACAAAATAAAAAGTACTGGCTTTAGTATAAGGAAACAAATAAACCAAACCTTGGGACAGCTTAATCTAAGAGGTTTTTTAGTTTATTGGATACAGAGAATTTTTGTTCAAATTTAGTTCCAAGAAATACAATACTTTGAAAACATACGATAAACTTAAAGGGACAACATTAAAGAAAAAAACCTATCATAGCATCAAAACAAACTACATCATTGCTCAGAGAGCAGTCTAAGCCCCTTCAACAAACACCCTGCAAAGCAGCACAAGCACTTACAACATATGCTCTTGCCTGCAAATAGCCCAGGGTGCAAGAGATGGGATTTCGTTTTTGGTTTTTAAAGCCTTCTGCACGGGCCTAACTGCCTTTGTTGAAGGTAGTGTTAACACACATCGAATGCAGTGGGAACCAAATGTGGATAACTGCATACTTTGAAAAATCACACCCAATATGTTCAACTGATGCCATCGTTCTCTGAGGACAAGTGTAGGCTATGGAATACTACAAATAATAGAGAGCAGTAGTCTAAAGTAAGCTTTTTAGAACCAAGAAAGCATATTTCGATACTTTTTCACAGATAATTGGGAATGTGCATCTTCAAAATAGTAGTCAAGAGTAGGTAAAGACTGTCTAGAGATCCTTACTGTGATAGAAGTCTTAATGCCTTTTCATAAAATAAGAGTTCTTCAAAGCAACTCTCAGCAACCATTAAGAGAACAGCCAGCGAAACTACGCTTTTCAGAATAAAGTAAGAAATGAAAGTCAGTGCCTCTCCACAGACGTAGACATAATGAGAATGACTTCAATACATCTGCTAGTAATCAAAATGGGTCCACATTCACCAGTCCATAGAAAAGTGGAATCCTAATGATCAGGGAGAAACTTTGTTTTGCCCCAATAACTGTAAAACCATTTCAGGAGGTTGTATGTACTAATTTACCTACAGAAGACGGAAATTACATGATTAGATTGTATTAAATCATCTACACTAATAAAGACTGAGGTGAAGAGAAATTGGAACTACCTTATCACAGCGATACAATCACTTGGGGGGAAAGAGGCCCCAAAATGTTCTAGTCATTTTCCCCATGAGTAGGTATTTCCACAAAAATTCACCTCTTAGATAACCAAAATGGACATTTTCCATCAACTAGCTAAAAAAAGGAAGAAAAAAAAAAAAGTAAAGAACCAGAACCAGCAGTTGAGAAATAATTGTTTTGACTTTTCTTGGGAAAAAAAGGAAAATTTTTATTTCAAGAAAAAGAGTTGCCACTGAAAAATCATTCCAATGGAAAACGCCTGGCCATGACTACAAAGTGTAGGACCACTGACCTCAGCCAGGGGAAGGAGCACGCCAAGGTCAGTGGACTGGGTCTGCCACAGTCGTCTTGCACAATCATGGGCAAAGTGCTTCCATTCTCCACGATGCTATTTCTTCTTCAGCCTTCTGCCTACGCAGACCATCCACCCTTCAGGGCAGTAACTGTCTCTCGCTGTATGTTGTATGCAGCCTACTGTAACACACGTGTTTAATGACTTTCAGCACTGCTGTAACAACAGTGTTTTTCCCTCCTACAGCAGCTAGTTCCCAATACTGAGACGAAGAGGAAAACGCAACCTATGGCTGCAACACACTGCTAATCAAACACTATTGTATACCATGGGGATGTGGCGGGGATGCCTTTTCATCGTAGAACTAATCAGAGTTTATACATGCAAAATCAGACAACCCTATAGTCCAGTTTTGTGATCTGTGTTCCAAGCTGCCAGAAATAAGGCAGGAAAGAAGGAGGGGTGGGGGGGGGGCATCTCCTGTGTTCGTAATGAAAGCAGAGAGATGACTGGACTAAGAGCTGATGAGGTTACAAGGCAACAGCAGTGCCATGAGTTGTTTGGGCTTAAAGCCAGATGTCTTGTATTTCCTTTGATTGTTTCTAAATAATTAATGGTATTAATTTAATCATGTGACCCACGCCCCCCCACCCCCCCCTTTTTAGTATTTGGCTCTGTGTACTAACACTAAATATAAAGGAGAAAAACGGGACTGTCTATAGCATACTGAATATTGATGCTGTGTGTTTGGACTGCAACAACAGCTGATAATCATATCCATAAGACTATATATCTACAGCACTCGCACAGGGTTTGCATGAAGTAGATCAAGTAGTAGCCTTCATACTCCATCCATAAACCAGCTCAACTATGGCATATGGACACTGCATGTTTGAAGTAGTAAAATAGAGGGTACAGCTCTCTCTCCACCCACACTAAGATGAACCTGCCACTACTATTTCACGTAACATTTTCTGGCAAGCTCCCAGTTTTCAGTCATGCTGGTTTGCTTGAAAGAAACACTCAGAGGAGACTCTGCTTGTCTTGCTGTTCGAACAAACAAAATAATCACGCATCTTGAGCTAATGGTCCAAAGCTTAATGAAGATCATAGAAAAGAGGCTACCCGTGATGTGAGCATTCCCTTCTGACTTAGCCACATAAGCCACTGCTGTTGGCAAAAGGAAATGGATTATGAGGATAATCAGTAACCCTGAGCTCTGGTCTAGACAAACCTTTGATTGGTACAGTAGCAGTCAGCGCACAAAGAAAACAGCAACCACCAGAGGTAAAAATTTCACTTCTCTGCAGTCTTCTACACCAGGGCACTGGTGGCAACAGCAGGGAGATCTGTGTTGTTGCACCTCTCTTGCTGGGGCTGCAAGTCTCACAGGCACCGTGTAACCTCATGGGAATATTCTGAGCGTTAGGGTTGAGTACTAGGACTGCTGAAATGTAGTAGCAGAAATCCTGAACAAATGAAGACTAATGAAAGCAGCTCCCTACTCCCTACACGTGTATGTACTCTGTAAAAATGTTTGCCCATCCTCCTACATACTACAGCATACTCTCAGCTCCTCTAGTCAAGTCTCCAGTCCTACCCATCTTATCTACCCTTTTTTCCTACCACATTTCCACTTATCTTTAATCCCATGGCACCTACTATCAGATAGTATTATAGAGGGTAGCTGTGAGGTAATGGAAGGAAGAAAGACATCTAACAGCATGGAGAAGACCTCTGCTTTGTCCACTAATGCCCCAGATTTCAGGAGGGATATGTGGCCTTCTCAGATGTCAGAGATTTCCAAAAACGCGCACAAAGCTAACCTCATCAAAGAATACCTGTGAGGAGTCAGAGACAGCTTGGTCAAGTCTCTTATCTTACATTTTATCCATGGCTCCCTATCTGATTGACATTCTGGCAGCTAGACTATCGGATCAAGACTGGCATTAGTGCTCTCTACAGTTACTATACTTCAGTCAAGGGAAGTGAATGCTGAAGAGTTCACCACTAGAAAGCCAGCTCCTAATCTTCAGGGACTTAACAGTCAAGGGATAGCAATCCTACAGGCATCATTCTCTACCACTAACTCACCAAGCCAGTTGGGTTCATAGGCAGAAGTCCATTTCATTACAGAAAGATCATATGGAACATACACCCAAGCCTTTCAACCGGGACTGGGGCAGAGCCAAAATCAGCATCAGCCCTGCACACAGCAGAGAACATCACCTGAAAGGATGTTCCCTGCCAAAGCACAGGCTGTGGTACTGCAGAGTGAGTGGCAGAGTGCTCTGGGTATCAGAACTCAGGCTATGGGGCTATTCTGCAAGAAAGGAGCAGAATGAATACCACACTGACTATGCTGGGATGAAAACATCTCACCCTGTACTATCAATGTTTCTCTAACAAGGTCATAAGGTTGAATAACATCATGGGTTTATTTCTCATGGACATATGTAAATGGAGAAAACACTAAATAATACTGGTTACAACAAAAAGAGGAAGAGTAACACAGACAAACTTAAAGTCACTCCTTCAGTTCCTACCAGCTACCTACAAAGACTAGCAACACCTACATAAGCAAGAAGCACATCAGGAACACCTCATGCCAGAGAATCCCCCCTTGGAAGTCGTTCACAGAAAATGGGCACTGTGGTTCTGAACTGGAACAAAAGGAAACCGCTTCAAGATAGTAATGATCACATAGCAATGACTAAATTGTTTGTAAAGTAGAAACACTGGAAATAGACAACAATACAGCTGAAGAGTGTGTGAGTCGCAGCACTTCACAAACAGCCCCCGTACTTATCTGCTTGTTTTTCAGGATTTTGGGGGGTGGTGGTAGAGTGAGAGGACGGCATTTTTCCTGTGGCGACAAGGATCTCTGAAAGTGTATACGTGTCAGACTTTGCTGAGAATGTCTCTTTTGTTCCTTCTTCTGCTTTATTTCCCTTTAATGATAGCTTTGCAGTGAATCCCATTTGTGAGTTGCTCAAATAAATGCAAATTTTATCTTGTAAGCAATACCCTCCAAAATACTACTATAGCTGAAAATAAAAATGTTAAGAGCTAAAAGGCACTGGGTCTTCCCCAGTGCCCTCATCTCCCCAGTGCACTGGACTGCTTGCTATTATTATATATGGAGTACCAGGGAGGGTACTTGGTATTATAAATATGTACTGTATTGAAATATATAGCCCAAGTCCCCAGGGCCCAACATTCTAATTAGAATTACAGTTGTGCAAATAACTGATTTATTTGGCTAGCTGACCGAACTGAGAAGACGGAAAGGAAAAAAAAAAAACAAACCAAACCCCACCTAGTTATTTAACAAAATGGTCTAGTATTTGGCTTGTGTTCGATAAATTTGAATTAAAATTGACTTTGTTTCAAAAAAAAACAACACAGAAACCTTGTTTAGAAATATCAAAGCAAAACCTTTTGGCTTTCCAAAACATTTCTTTTACATCTTTTCTCAGTTTATTTTTTTCCACAGTTTTGGCTAACCTGTATCCGAGGCAAGCAGTTTTCAGCAAATAAAACATTTAACAGTTTTACCCAGTTCTAAATCTAAGGGCTGAACTGTGAGTTGACTGTTTCCTGACTTAATGAAAGAAGAGCAGGGAGGCAGGGGATCTACATTCTCTTCTTGGTTCAGCCCCTGTCTTTGTGTCCGAGGTGAGTTATTATTTCGTTTCTTTATGGTTGTCTCTCTGTCCACACTTTGTCTCTGCCGTCTCTGAGCTTGTTGGGGTTAGATGCACCTCCTACAGCGTGTCTGTACAGTGCCCAACACAATAGACTGCTCATCTCAACTGGGTCCTATATGATTTAGTATAATATAAATAACTGCTCAACTGCAGTGAAATCTCTTTTTAATGCCAATAGTTTCACTTGCATATATTTAGCAGCCCATCATGGGAACATCGGCTTCTTTTTTAATTAATTACTTATTAATAGAGGTAAAATATGAACGGACGACAAGTCTAGATTTTTCCTGCTTCATCAATTTCAGTGCTCAAAGAAAGCATCTCGTTTACAGCTAAAAGGAACCAACAGGGACACGTACTGAATGAAGCCTGAAACCCAAGATCCCCTCAGCACATTTGTACCCCCATTATTTGGGGACAAATCCTCTCATCCCTCCAGGGAAGGAAAGGTAGCTGGATTGAAAGAGCTGGTTAGTGGAAAGCCTCACGGGCAAACTCCAGATTCTCTGTGCAGGGCTTTAGGCACACAATTGTCACCGGTAAGAATGGGAAATGCAAGTTCAACGTCTGCACAGAGGTGGAGACAGCCTGTGAGGCTGAAGGGAAGAGGTCTGCCTGCCTCCGTTTTGAAGACGCCTGGCATCTCGCAAGTCCAACTTGCTTAATCAAAATACAACTTCAGAGCTCCTTAGAAAATAAACATCACAGAAATAGAAACTAATGAAACGTTACAAACTCCTCAACTTCGATGTGCAGCAGTCGGGGCCGGGGGTGGGGAGGTTTCTCAGAGCACACATGGCTGTCACTGACAATAAAGTCAGTCACGTTTTTAAAACACTGGGGACAGAGTTGCAAATGTGCCCCATTATGCTTTGAGATGTGCTCCCTGGGTACAAAAGGTGCGTGGGTTATGGAAAGCTCGTGTGTTACTTTGCTGAGACTGTAAAAGGCAGCACAAAGTACAGACTGAGAAAGAGCAACCGTAGAGTACACGGGGTAATTATTGTTACTGTATGGGCCTGATCCTGGGTGCCTCAGCTATCCTGGCATCCCACCGCAGCTTTAACCCCACGCCACTTTTCTCCATCCTTGGGGCTGCTGCTGTCTAGGCGACACGGCTGCTGTTTCACAGCCCCCATGGCTGCACCTTGCCCCCTGCCTCCTGCAAGGGTGCTGCCAGAGGAGGACAGACCACACCGGGCACTGCCAAGGCGACCACACTCTGGCCAAGGGCAGCATTTGCAGTTGGCCATTCCCCTCCACGTATGAGTGCCCTCACGCCATGCAAAAGGAGCAATTATTATGATTAAAAATAAAGCCTCCTCCCTGTTGATTGTCTGTACTTATTGGCCATTGCTGCCATCTAGCCAGACGCATCTCCAATATTCACAGAAGCCTTGAGCCTGTTTATTTTCCCTTTGCTGCTTGGCCTGAAGCAGGGATAAATGCATCCCTTGTTACTCACTGCCTCTGCGGAGACATTTGTAAACTTTCACAGAGGTTCTCCTTTTTATCCAACAGGTGATAAAATACTGTATAACTGCAGGTGCTCTGGGGACACAAACAGGAAAATGGAGATCAGATGCAGCTGTAGTTGGAGTAGGGGAAAAATCAAGATAAAGGCAGTAGATATGAGTGCTAAAAAGAGCACAGAAATGATTGAGAAAGGGTAGTTAGCTATTTTTGTTGTGTCTTACTTTTGCAAGGTAGCTCTAACAGAATAATTTTGTCTCTTTTGTTATCATGCCAAATTTTTGCAGGTGTTACCAAGAGAAGGTTGGAAGTCTATTGAAAAAAAAGTTTCTGAATGTTATTGGAAAAGGATTAAGAAGTTGTTGACTCAAGCTAGCACTGAAGAATGTGCTGGAGGTCACGGCTGACGGGCTGGACTTGTGAAGTAGGAATGATAAGGAAGTGGTTTCAGAGAGCTTCTGATTTCAGATTTATTCTTCTAAGAATTTATTCCCAAAATTCAATCAGGAAAATGTGAGGGCTCACTCTGCACCCATCCCTTCATCTCCTTTTTATATATATAGCATAAAAATAGGGTAAAAAAAAAAAAAAAAAGAATATTCTAAGGAGATTTAGAAATGGAAACATTCAGATGCAGTTTCATGGCCCGCTTTCTGCCTACAATTCAGCTCTAAAAAGCCAATCTAAACTTCCAGACACTGTGGCCATTCACTTCTCTAGACAACCTGGTTTCAGAGCCATAGATCCAGTAACACAACAAGCAAGAGGTAAAGTAAAACGGGTAAAGAGAAAATAGACATGACTGCATGATAAAAGACACTGATTGCTCTCTGGCCATAATGTTTCAACCAAATAGATGGGGGGGGGACACACATGACACAGCAATAAACGTCAGTGAATCCACATTTCTTTTACTGTACTTCCTATTCCACCAGGGGAAAGAAGAAAAAATTGTGTTTTGCTTCCCTGATTTTTGTTTTTTCCACTGAAAAGGGAAGTTTCATGGATAATCTAGACTAATATTCAGCTGTGAATCCAATTTATGCAGTGGGATAGGATTAAAAAAAGGAACAGAAGGTCTGGATTCTGAACCTGCTCTAACAGTTTTGATTTGAATTCAACCCAAGTCTTGAAATGGCTTGTTTTCCACTTCTGGTTTGGAGCTGGTTGAAATATTGCCACAGTAGCACTTCCTGTAAAATTTTTGTCCAAGATTCTCATTATTTGGAACTAAACTCTAAAGATTTTGGCACCATGAAATCCAAACAAAACTCTGTTCCTGACTCAACTGGCCCAGGAGTCAACCCGAGCTTAATCTGGTTCTGGGTCCAAATCCAGCTTCAGCCCATTTCCATTGTTACATAGATTATGCCATAATACCACCTCTAGCCTCAGGATTTATGATGCCTCCTCGCAGGATGCATATTTGTGTGTAAATACATAAATCACATCAGATAAACAAAGAAGACATGCCAGAAAACAGGAGGGGAGGGAAGAGGAGAGATACCTACCAAGCAGTTTGTCTCTAAAGTGTTGCCAGTTGTGAAAGGACTTGACGTGCTAATATCCGCTCATTCAGACTCTTACAGACATGCTAAGAGCGTGACGGCTGGCAGGCAGTGCATTTAAGTGCTGTTACTGAGGCCCCCAAATATTGACAGAGTGCCAGACTCTGAGAAACTATTGATGTATGCAGCCGGCCGCTGCTCCAGACACCTCTCAGACAGAGTCTTTAAATGTCACAGATTAATGAATTTTCATGAAACGGAGAATGAGAGAAAGAATTAAAAAAAAAAAAAAACATCCCACAGCACCAACATGAAAGCATCTTTTATCCCTACACAAAATTCTGCCCTCAAGCTTCAAGATTCCTAATAGATTTTAACAGATTGTAAATCGGCAGGAGATATGGGGTGGAGGAGGTTAGACCCTCTAGATCTTGCAGAGCATCCTCAAACAAAACCAATACATGAGATGTTCATTTTTACAGAAAGACAATGAGGGTCAAGGGCCACTCAGATCTCAGTTTCTTTTTAACCAAACCCATGAGTTACAAAGCTTAAGGGGTAGAATTGCTTAAATGGTTTTTATCTGAAGTACAAATGGGGCCAAACTGCAAAGTTCAGCTGTTGACTTTGAACGACCCTAACCTTAGAGCCATTCAGATAGACAGCTGTACTTAGACCCTCTCTTAGTATTTGATGTTGTGCTTGATCTTATCCAAGAAATTGCCAAAGTTATGATATAACATTTTTATGCCATCAGATAAACCAAGTATGCTGATTATTTCTCTTTTTTCATTTATATCAGTGAACTCAAATATGTATGAAAGAACTTCAAATATCATTAAAATGTAATAATGCAAAATGCAGTTGGAGCGTAAATGACAAATCTATGCATAAGACATCACTTAAAGAGGAAGGAAGTGAAGGGATGATGTAGATGATGTATGCAGAGGTAAAAATGGGCCATTTATATCCAACTGTGTTAAAAACACGGCTTCAGCAAGCCTGTCTGCACACAGTTACTCGGAAGCGGGGCTCCACAAGCCATTTGCTCCCTTGTTCCCAGAGGCACAGGCACTGACTCCCACAAGGCTCAACCACCCTCACCGCTCCTGGGCTGTCCCACAGGATTTCTCTTCCATGCAATGACACCGAGCAGGGTGAGCACCAACACACCCAGCTCCTGGCCATCTGCCTCCTTCCCCCTCTAAACCACAGCCATTAGACAATGCTGATAGAGAAAGGGAAGCTGCCACCACCACAATGGCCAGGCCTGTCGCAGGAAAATTTGGGAAAGCTGAGAGCATTCTGACAAGCAAAGGGAGTGCTGTAAGAAAAGCCAAGCAGCAAGACCCTGTCCGTGGCACTGTAAGAACCTGTGGTTCTCCACTTACATTTTCGCTGGAGGAAAGTCAACATTCTTCACTAAAAACTGTTCCCCTAAGTTCTCTCTGTCTCTGGCCACACAAAGCTTTGCTGACCACAGCAGTTATAAAATCTCACTGTAAGAATAGAGACTAGCATGAGCTTCAAGAGGCGCTTGTTTTTACATCATCTTGTCAGTCAGATTATTTGTGACTACCTCTGCTAAAGCAAAAAAAAATTTTTTTCAAAAAGCAAAGCTACCTTTTTGACTGCAAAGCCAAGTGAAAACAGTCTGACAGTAACATCCAGCTCCTGATGACACAGAAATCTTTGGTTTTCAAAAGTCAACATGCTTCTGTAGGTTGGCACATGTGGCAATCAACTGTGTCATGGACTACAACAGTCAGTCATTTGTGTTATCCACTTCTGTCACCACCCAAAAAATGTCTTCCCTACCACCACACATCCCATGACCACAAGAGTTGCAGGAGGGTCTTTAACACCATTATCCATTACCCTTGACTCTACAAATGATCTGGATGAAGTAGCAAGTAGCGATCCTCTGCAGACAGACAGAGAGAAGACAAAGCACAGGTGTGTGTAAAAGTGACACAAATGACTGATTAAGTACATGAGAAGGCAAAATGTCAAAGCCTCTCTATTCTGAGAACAATCTCTCTACAAACAAAAAAAAATCAATATAGATTTTCACACAGGGAACTATTTTACACATCATTGCAAACCTACTTTGGAACACTCAGTACTTTTTCTTTAGGACTTTTAAAGAGCCTGTCTAACATTACTGCCCCTTCTGGCCTACTAGTTCTCCTCACACACCCCTTTTCCTGTCTCCTTTCCTCCTCCCTCTCTCTTTTTAAAAAATAGTAACTGTATATCACAAAACATCAACTCAGCAATTCGTTCAGTCCAGTAGCACATCTTCAGCAAAGGCCAGCACTGGTTGTACTGATGGAAACTGTAAAAAACCTCAGTATTCCCCTTCTACAAAAGCGTTCGCTTATACGTCAGTGGAGATTGGCTTCGGTCTAAAGACTGAAGTGGAGCATCGGGTGGGATGATCCCTGAAGCACACATAAAAGCCCATGTGCCCAAGCCATGAAGTTGTTCCTCACAAGGGCCGATTACCTGGACTTTCTGCAATACTGACATGGTCCTTTGGGTCACTTCATGTCCTGAGTACGTGCTAGGGCACCACAGCCTCATCAGAGAGCCCACTTGACACATCTCTCCCCAAGAGCGTGGCATGTACCCTGAGGTAATGCAAACACCGTCTCCTCCAAGATCGCCTCGCGCGGCCGCCAGTAACAAAAAATTTCTTGGTAGATTTGTCATTTTTCCAGAGGAACAGAAAAGGAAGCTAAAATTTCTAAAACGTAGCAAAAATATAAGCAAGCATGTTGGGAAGGGAGCAAGTTGGGCAATTTTCTAACACACTGCAAGGCTAGGACACTTTTTTTTTCCAATGAGCCTTTGGCATTTTAACTAAATGAAGGGACTGAGTTAGAAGACACAACAAAGTCTTATGACTTGTCTGAAGTTATGCAACAGCCTTCTCTCCCTGTCTTCTTTTGCAAATACTAGAATAGCTAAGTCTTGTCCCCGTTCTCTTTGCATACCAACGTTACAACAGTCATTTCAGTTCCATAAATTCTGCACCACCTCCAAGACTGAGATAACAGAGGTGGGCAAAAATTTGGAAGAACTGGAAGTATTAATGGTTACACAAAATTTATCATAGAATTGAATAAAATAGAAAAAAAGAGAATAGAACAGAATAGAATATAGACACAAATTAGCAATTGCAAGGGAATGAATAGGAACAAAGGTATTACAGAATTAAAATTATTAGGTCTGAAAGGGACCTTGGAAGTTCCCGAGCTCAACCTCCTTCACCTGATTTAGGATAGCATCAAAGGCCATCTCCTTTGTGTCTTCCAGTCTCTTTGGCTGTCACCGTACACTTTCCATGAATTAATTATTTTTTTGTAGTCATTTCTGATTACTCTTGTCTCTCTTCCATCTTTTTCTTTCCTTTCCTCTGCATGCGTGTGCATACATCACAGATCACAACCTGCTTGCACACCCCCCTGCTTGTTAAAAGTCCCACCTCTTCTGCTGACTTACTGCACTCTTAATCAAAAGGGCAGGAGGAAGCCGCCAGGATTCATTCTTCCCCCTCTCTCCTTCTCTCTCCCTCTCTTTTTTCAAATGGCACAAATGTCAAACTTTCTAAAAGGATGTTTGGCATAGCTGAGTTCAGTCATGTAACGTACAAAGTCGGTATGATCAAAAAGTTGCAGGGCTGCCCACTGCTAAAGAAGAGGGAAAAAAAAAGGAAACGGGGATCTCTTCTGAAGTGTGAAAGAATGCATGAGCCAACTGTTGCCACTGGAAACACCATGTCTATTAGCAGCAGCGGTGGGTCTGAAACACGAAAACCGAGGTCCGGATTCCAGCTTCTCCGAAATTTGAGGCTGTTCTGATCCCATTGTCCATCCGTGAAGAAACAGGGAGAGACGCTTCTATGGAACCGAAAACTTTTATTCTCTGTGATTTGTATTGTTATATGGAAAATGACTGTATCTACATGGAAATAATAGCAGTTGTTTTTATAGTCAAAGTTGCTGAAACTAATCAGATAGAATGCACATTCACATATCAAAAATATATGGCCTCTTTGGTGTTTTTATACCGCTACCTCTCACCATAGTTTTTTTAACTCTTATTCTACCCACCACTGAAAAGGAGGACATATTATTCCTCCCTTCTATATAACTAAGATAGTTATGATTTTGTGTGGCAACTGCTTTGCAATTGTAGGGCTCTTCATGATTGCTACACTGCACGCTCGCATCTTCCTTTACATTTCTGATGCAATGCTTCTGGTTTTATTCAGCCATCCTATTTGGTCGACTTTGCTGAGTCCCTGTGAAAATGTTTGTGTCTTCTTACCCAATGTCAACATTAGAGAACACCCCAGCTATACCACCGGCTCCTGCAAAATGCCTGCACTTACAGTGGACTGAAAACTGGTGGTCAGAATACTCAGCCAGAAGAATCCCTCCATGAGCTGAGACAGAATTTCCCTGCCAGAAGATAACCCCCAAAATGTAGACGGAAAAGCTCATCGTCAATATCCATTTAATAGAAAAATCTTAATTATAGATAGCTTTCAGTCCCAGAACAGTAGACAGGAACTTGAGATTAATTCCCCCTATGACAAAGTATGTGAACAATAACCAGAATTTGTAATCAATACCCAGAGGAGAGAACATCCAAATTGTAACAGGGATTTGGGATTCATTCCCAGAGGGCGTAATATATGATTTGGAACAGGTAGACTGGGATTAATTTTTGATTATGAAATATTTGAACAGCAATTTTCAACTTTTAATGAAGAGAGGATGTGGACACCACAATTAATATAATTTCTAAGTCTCTCCATCATATTTCAAGACACAGATGACAGATCACAAACAGCTGTTCGGGTCATACACAAGTTAATGTGGGAGTGCCACCTAAAGGAAAGTGCACTAGGATGGGACTCTGGAGAGAGGCAGGCAAAGACCAGAGTTGCACTTTCCCCATTTCTAATAAAACTTGCTTATTACAAATTCTGCATTAGAAGTAATTATTCTGTGTTTGCTGACTTTACATGGGTAATTGTGAGTCAGAAAACACCAGTATGGGAACATGGCTTTTCTCTTACACAGGGAAAAAATATAAAGGTGTTCAAAGGAGAAATAATTCTCACTCTGAAGGAAAATTTCAAAATAGGAGTGCGCAAGGTAAAATATACAGAACGTCACCATGTCCTGAGGGGAGCATACAATCCAAGTTTCCAAAGTTCCTTAGAATATAATAAAACAGCTAATTATTTGCCTAGAATAAAGATAACAAGTGAGCTGTGAATCTTATCCTTTCCTGTTAGTTTCTACAAAATAATTTTCTTTATGTTTTCCTCACAAGCCAATGAGTAATTTTAATGATTATGAGCTGCATCTGTAGTTGTGTAAGACAAGGCAAATTTCCTCTATCTGCATATTTTACCATTTATGAGTTAATGTAACAAATTGATGTTTCAGGATGCAGGTTGATCATCACAGGGGTCAGAAAACCTGGCCTCCACGTCCAGTGTTTAGTATGCAGTATCCAGAAGGAAAATCTCTTGCCCCAAAACAACTGATGGTAGTTGCTTCCGAAGCAGGACTAAAGATGAGATAAAGCAAAAGCCTGTTTCAGCTCAAGAAATACTTTAGTCCTAATTTATCTTTTCGACCTTGTAAAATATTTTAAAAGATGCTCTTTGTGAAATTGAAGATTTACCTCCTCCATTTTAGGCCTGCTGTGTAAAACTTTTGGGTCTTTCTCTAAAAAGAGACAAGCTGGGGTTCCCTGTGGGGCCACTCCCCTCCCCTTAAGCCCTTAGACCCACACCTACCCAAGGATCATTTCCTAAGCCTCCAAAATTATATATAAGTATGCTGTCTCTGCCAGACCCTATTAATCATGAACTTCTTCTCGTTTCATTTCAGTATTAAACTCATCTTGTTCAAATCTCTAATTTTCCACACTGACAGAGGAGTTCTCTATACATCATTCAGCTCTATTTCCTAGATACGTTCAGAATTACAAAATTCATTCAAGCCCATCTGATCTCTTCTCACTAAACCTTCTGCCTTCAAATGACTGACAGAGAAGAATTAGCCTTCCTCCTGTCAAGTATACGTCTTTTCCCCACAAAAGTAAGCGAAAACACATCCAAATACAGCCAATGACTCAGCTTGCCCTTGTACTTGTGTCTTTGCTCTACAGAGCAGTCAATTTTATGGAGCAGCAAGTCCCATTGATATAATATCAGACAGACTACTAATATTTCTAAAGTAAAAACAGCTGTAGCATTCCCTACCTGGCAGGGTACAACACACTGAAAGCAGCAATATGGATGAGGTGGTACCATCGACACCCCTCATTCTAGTAGACGCAGGAAGTCTCACAATGAAGTCATGCTATGGAGCAACACCGCTGGGCCTAATACATCACAGGTCATTTTAAGTCATTAAAAAGTAAAAATTGCCAACCACAATTATCCTCAGCCATCCTATCTAATATTAAACCCAGATGCAGATTTCAGGGTTGGGAAAAAAGAGCGCGTCAGATATTCTCTGTTCTCTCCCTGCTGCGGCAATGTCATCCATTTCATTTCTAACCCAGTGCCACAGCTTCGCTCCAGTTTTACAAAGACAATGCAGCTCTATGCCAGCAAAACAAATGATGGTACTGCTGTAACAAACAGGAGAAGGGACCAAAAGACCATGCAAGCCCGTCGTGTTTTTTTGGTAAGCCATGTATTCAGCAGATACGATGATGCCTCCCCCAGAAGATTCGTGCCACAAGAAGCTTGGTGCTCCACAGCTGTGGAGCAGCCCCTTTCAACAATATCTAGGGCCAGGTATTGCTGCTCTAAGAGGTTCTTGCTTCTTGGGAGCCAGAACCAGAATTCTGTGATTCTGGTTCTGGCTCCCAAGAAGCAAGCTTCATCCCCACAACATGACTTTGGGACCTGCAGAGCCCTCCATTCCCACATCCACATACAGGCTACACCAACTCTTCTGGCAAGTTAACTAAGGCAGCTATGGCAGGGGACTTGGAGTCAGACAGACTCCATCAGGGCATGCTGTTAGATTAGTCACCTCACCGATTTCTGCCTCAGTATTCCCAAGTGTGAATTAGTTTTTGGCACCTACAAGTTAAGAGGTCGGTAGCTTTAGAAGCACTGTATGTTAGACAGACAGATCAATATTTCATTTTAAAGAACACTCTCTATTCTGCTATACTTTTGCAGATTTGAAAGAAAACAGACTCTGTTTCAGTATTTTTTTGACTAAAAACCTGTAGAAGAAATTAAGTTACAGTCTTTTACAACCAGAATCTGGAAGGGTGTCCCATTGTAATATTTTCAAAGAGAAGTTGTGCATGCAGTATGTATGTGCATATGGTGTTTATGAATTGTTTTTTAACTTTAGATATTTTATTCATTTTTCCACATGGTACAAGTAGAACACACATCTTTGTTGGACAGACACCAACACAGTAACATAGCTTTAGATTTCAGGCACTCGAGACTCAGTGGGACAAAAGGCTACCCTATCTTCATGCCAGGACATCACGTCCTGAAATTAGGACGCATGCCATCAGGCAGTCAATATCTCACTGAAGATACTCAGCCCTCAATGCATTCAGTTATATTAAATGAAGGAAACTGTAACCACTTCCAGCTATTCCATACAGAGATAAGGACCATGAGAACTCTCTGTCTTGGCATACAGCATCCTATTTTGATTTCACTGTATTGTGGGATCTGCTGTTATCCACAGTTCGTGGACTTCATTTTTTTTCTCACTTGTAGTATGCGCACAACCAGCATAGTAACTTCAGTCATAACAAGGTTCAAAAGGCCATAAAGCAGAGTGCAGTGGGTGAGGAGCAGCACAAAAAGACCTAGCTAGAGGTTTTTAGGACAGAAGCAGAAAGAGCAGAGATGCTACTGATACCTGCATCCCTAGCCCCCAGAGTCAGCAACACGGAGTTCAAAATTCACTTCTGCGATTTACACTGTGCGCATGTGTGTGAGCTGCTCTCACAGATTCATGGAGAATTTTGAAAGCATATTCTCCAGGATAACTGCCTATCCAGACTCAGGAGTATAGTTTATTGCTCAAAGTCAGATGAAATGCAAGCGTGAACAGCTTACCTTCAGACCAGAAAAGTCTGCCGTGCTACTCCAATCTACCATGTCTAATAACTATATAAACCTTGTTTATTTAATTTCAAAGCTGCTGTTTCATTTAAGCCGCGCCACGGTCTCAGGAATCACAGGACGGTGGCATTTAAGAAGGAGAGGCAATGATTTAATTGATTTTCCAGGAAAAAGCTAGGTCCGAAAGCAAAATAAAGTTTCCTTTATAAAGAATGGAAATACTAATAATATAACTGAGTGCTTTTTATAATTTAACATGGCAAACCATCATTCTGTTAAATGAAATGTAAGAAGGGACAAGCTGGTTCAGAGAAAATAAATAAATATTAATCCTGTTCCCACTGGTAATTTAACACCTATCTTGCACCCCAAGGTCTCAGAAACACTGAGTACGGAAAATACTTTTTTCCCCACTATCTGAAAAAATGAGAACAAGGGAAACAAAGATTAACATTTACATGAACTTGAGATGTTTTGGTTTTCAGATAGCCAAATTAAAATGCCTACGCTGGGTATCTACAGTGCACAAAACTAATGATTCTTGTCCATTGTCCTACTGAAAGCCTCTTCCCGTGCCTGGTTTAAATTTGAGGTTTCTTGACAAGCTCTAATGAATGGTTAACCTTGCTTTCCTGATAAAAAGCAAATGCTCCCTGATTTCACTCTTTTCTTGAAACAAGCCCATATGGATGAAATACATGCTCTTCTGTCAGTGCGGCTGCTGCTCTGTGCATTACTCAAATGTTAAAATAAAAAAGGGGGATTTTTTTTCACCCAGGTGTGTTGGGACCCACCGTGGGGAAGTTCAGCTCTGCTCTCCCAGGCACGGACCTCTTCCCCCCAGCCATCCGCTCTCCCTCTCTCCCTGCAGCCGGGCAAGTTCTGGGGCTGCGTGGAGCGATTTCAGCCAGGCGCGGTATAAATAGCAGATGTGCTGTAGCCTTGCGGATCGCAGGTGGCACAGTGAATTTATCTTCACAAGCGCCAGGGTGGATATCTACAGCTTACGAGTGGGAAAGGTCAGGCATGTCAGCTATGATGGCAACAAACAGCCTCACGAGCGAGCACGGGTGTATTCACCTTTCGCTACTCGAAGAGGCTGACGCTTCCCGAGCCAGAGCGGAGCGGCAGCCCCGGAGCACCGGCTATCTCCGGGCATGGTCCCACCTTGGTGGGTTGGGGCTCCCGCTCCCTCCCCTGCCTGCCGGGAAGGCGCCACCGACAGCAAGGGTGGCAGATAATGCCGGTATTTTGGAACTGCTTTCTTCCGAAGGCGCTGAAGAGATTTATTATTTATAGGCAGAGGGATGAAAACATGAAGTATGTACGCGGGGGCCCGTGGGGGGAGGGCCGGTTACTGCCAGGCAGTAATTTCAGTCTGAAGTTCCTATGACTTAAATAGCCACTTGAGCTCTGCTCTTGCAGTTTACGATGTCAATAGAACCCCTAAATGAAATTACAGCCTTCTGATACGCAGCGGGGTAGCTTTTCTTCACCGTGTAATATACGCGGCCAGGAGAAATTGCACTATACGCGGAGTTTCACTAAAGCAGAGTTTATCATAAGAATGTTCCTGCTAAAATATGATTAGGCTTCTTGTTTGCCAGATAACACATCTAATGAATCAGGGTGTGCATGATAGCCATGTTTTGTGAACGCAGACATATACCCTGAGGTGAACCGGGCACTCCACCGCCTCAAAGCACCAGCTATTTCATTTGCACCGTAATTTGCACCTGCTTTGTTTTGCCAGCAGCACAGACCCATGCTAGCTCTGGAACTCGCCTCAGTTCCAGGAACTCGAAGCATGCACAGAGGAAAAAACAAACAAGGCAGACACGGGGGGATCTACGCACTGTATTCACAGGGGTTTTTTTAAGCATGCCTGAGTCTGGCTAACTCTGATCAAGTTTTCCGTTCCTGTAGCCCTGTGAGGCCAGGAAAAAAGATTTCCCTTTTACAGGGGGGTGAGACACAGATAGAGGTAAAGATCACACAGTGATGGATCTGGGTTACAGATTCAGGTCTCCTAAAGCCTATTCCATTTCCCTCTGTTCTTGTTCTGTTATTCATCCATCCCCCTTCCCAGCCCAGGACAGGAAGAAGAACCTTCATTTTACTGTTCATGCACCTTGCTATTTCTTTATCTACTAGCTGGGGACATGGCTTAATTGTCCAAATGTTCCATGTCACAACACAACCCTGCAGACGATAATTAGCAAGCTGTGGCTAGTGGCTGCTTCACCTCTGTAACTTGCAGATCTGTTTTACTGTCACAACTTTCCCTGTCATGTGACTTAATTCTAAATCAAGTTTCACTTTCTTTTCAGATTTACAGGAAGGCAAGCTAGTGCTGTTTCAATGTTGTGACCCTAGAAGACAAGCTATTGCTCAACTTCTGGAAAAGATAGGCTTAGAATATAAAGTAAGAAAAAAAAAAATTAGAATACCTTAAAATGGGCGATGTACTCAAAATGAGGCAGTTGCTTTTATGTACTTTTACTGCAAAAATTATCTCTGGATATAGCTTAAGTTCTTTTTACTTCTGAAGTGTCCCAGTACCTATGAATCTGTGTACCTTTATCATTACATCCTTTTCTGTCCTTTGTTCTTGTCTGATGCAGTTAACAGTCATAGAACAACAAGCATATCACATCAAACAAAACTGTTGTGCAGAAAACAGTGGTTTTGATTCAGCTACATAAATATATACTCTCTTCCCCAAAAGTATAAACTGGTGGTTTGAACATGAGCAAAGGACTGCCATTTTCTCTTTGCTTGTGTCAGGGAAGAAATGACACCTTTACCTCTTTATGTATGGGTAAAAGAGGGAGGTTTAATTCAGCAGTGCATGTAAAGGACTTTGAGATTACCAGTTGGAAGGGATGCTGTAACTGAAATGCTACTGCTAGAAACAAACAGTTTTATAAAAGAACAACCGTATGTAGTCACTTCCATTTTTTAAAGCAACTATGGTAAACTATTACACACTAGACAAAGAAGCTACTACTAATGAGACAATTTATCATCTTACCATCCCAGAATGTTTAAACAGACAGTTAAAATACGATTTGAAGTTGCAGATTTTCACCCTAATGATTTTAGACCATAGACAAACCATTATAACTTTGGACTACAGTCAATAAGCAGCCTATACCGTAATAAGAAAGACTGCTGATTTTCTCCACATTGCTGTACATAAATACCAGCAAAGACAAGTTCCCTTGCTACCACAGAGACTTGCAGAATAAATACATTAATTAAATAATTTAAACATTGAGAGGTTTAGAGCAACACAGAGACTCTTAAAAAAGAGATTAAACATTGTTTTGCCTCCTTGGTGAAAGTTGCCAGAGTGACAGTCCTTGACTTCAGTATATCCAGAGAACAAGTGTTATACAGGCAGAAGCTTGAAGTTTCAGACATTTAGCGCTGTGCTTTGAGAACTTTCCATTTCAGAAGTACTTATGTCTTTCAGACTTACACTGCCTGGAGGGAGAAAGTAAATCAGAGATAAGCTTCAAAGATCAGACCCAAAAGTGTGTGTGGGCGTTCAGTGTAGCCCATTTAGAGAAAAGAAAAAAAATCCATTATGTTTCTATCTGTGATGTGAACTGCCTGAAAGTTTGGGATGTTCTGATCTGTCAGCTGCTTTGAGTACACTGCGGAAAGGTGATGCAACAGCCAAGTCGGGATCTTAACATCAATTTAGTCAAAAGCTGGGACCATTCGGATTGGGGCTTTGATGCACAGAAAGGTTATTTCTATGTGTATGTAAGACGCTTTACTGAGGGGATCAGCCAACTTAATTGCGGGTTTTGTTAAGAGCTGGTGATTTAGTTTAGGTTCAGAGAGAGGTTCCACAGCACCAGGGAATGAAGGGAAAGAGCTAACCCTCGCTGCTCAGTGCTGAAAAAGGTCTGCGGTCAACTTACGGTTTTTATATGAAAAAGAGGAGTTCACAGTTCTTTATGGTTCTAACCCAAAACCAGATGAAACTCAGAGGTTTCTTCCACTTGAAGTTTTCAGGCTCAGTCAAACTTCAGGCTGAAACTGAAGCAGGGGGTGGGACTGAGAACCCCACATGGATCACAACCATCGAAAATATTTGCAAAAATTGCCAAGCAGTAAAACCACCAAACCTTGCACGACTTTACTTATTGGTTATAAGAAATAGCAAGTACTTTAATTTGGGTTGGATGTGATTTGATACTGAGCTCAGTTCTGAAGTCAGTGTCAAAGCCTCCGATAACTCCAGTGACAGACCATTTGGCGCCAGCATTTACGTACTGTCCTTAGGACTTCCACTGGGCATGAAACCAGGGAAAAGGTGACTGGACCTCTCTGTATGTCACAGGTGACCAGCAGCATTTGGAGAAGGGCTGTGTCCCTGGGGGTCGGAGAGACATGCTTGTTGATACACCTGCTGAATGAATCCAATTCCAAAGCAAGACAAGGGTGAGAAGAATGCTTCCTAGTTACTATTCCATGTGAGATACACTGGTGCCATTAAACATCTTGTTCTTTTGCCAGGGACACGTTTCAAAGAACAGGATAATACCTCAAAATACAAATATTTTGACTGCTACCTTGTGTTTCTTATATGCCTACTTTATTAAGAGTAGAAAATGTTAGTCAAGAAATGATTCATTTCTTCAAGTGAGATAATATGGGAGATGATGAAGGATGAATGGAACAGCCCACACGCTGCCCTGACCTTCTTTAGCACTACAGCAGTAAAAGATTAACAGAAGTGATACATTCAGCAGGGCAGGAGAGGACAAAAGGAGACCCTGGGCAATCTGGGCCTGGAACTAGAGAAGTACATTCTTCTCCTTTTTCTTTCACTGGCTTTCCTATGCGGCCGTGAGCAGATCACCGCAGCTTTCTATGCCTCGGCTTCCCTATCCAACAGCTGGAAATAACTCTGCATAAGTACCTTGATGTTGGCTGGGACGCCCAATTCTTTAGCATCCAAGATTTTGTATATGAAGTTCTCCAAAGTACTTTTTTTTTTTTTTTTCCTGATTGTCAGTTCCCCATACAGACAGAAAGAGAACAGAAGGGGAGCGAGAGTGTTAAAAAAATTGAAAAATATATATTTTAAAATCCAACCCCTCCCTCCCCCTCAAATGGACCAGCAGCCTATAAACCAACTAGTTCTTCCTATTCCCAGAGGTGGCTTCCACAGAAGCATTTTCTTTTACTATGCATCCACTGTAGAGTTTCTTTTCTGCTTGGCTGGGCAATCAGGTATTCAGAGCATAATGTAAATGCTCAGAACACAGAGGCATGAAAACTTGCCAGACAGAAACTCCGAGCGAAGGATTAACATTTTTTTTTCCCCCTCTCCCATGCTTCCCCCCTCCATCCCCAGCCCCTCTTGCTTCACTCCTCTTCCCTCCCCCCCCCCCCCCCCCCCCGCCCCCGCGTCCCTTGCCGGCCGCGGCTGCCCAGCCTGACCCCCGCTGGTGGCGGAGGGGACGGGCGCAGCCCCCCTGCCCTCAGCTCGGCAGCCTCAGCTTCCAAGCTCCATATTCCTCTGTGCTTCTTGCTGATTTTGTTTTTATATTAAAAAAAAAAAAAAAAGGCAAAAAAGCAAAAAAAAAAAAAAAAAAGGCAAAAACACAACAAAAAAACCTTTATTTCCTGCTTCGCGGCGGCGGCCCCGAGAATAGAAGCCTTGACACATCAAATTCTGGGAGCTCACCACTCACCAGGGCTGTGGTTCCTGGTCCAAGCGGTGACGAAGGAGAATCACCTCACAGTCTCTGGAGAGTGGCAGGGCTTGGCTGCGAAGCGCGCCCTGCGCCGATGGGCTTTTTGAGTTCGCTCTGTTCCAGAGCGAGTGCCGAGGCAGAGAAATTAGGGAGGGGAGAGGTGGGAAGGAAAATCACTGGAGCCTCTTACGATCAAACTTCCACTAAGCAAGAGGAAATGTCTTATAAATAAACAACAGCAAGAGAAACAAAAAAATCCATCCCGTCCTGCCAGAGGAATGTACATTATTGTCTCTCGACGGAAAACTTTACACCACACCAGAAAGCAAGAAAGCAGCCATGTCTCCTGAAGCTACCCTCCCTTATGGAGGGGGGGAGGAACGGGGGGGAGAGGAGGAGGAGGGCAACGCGAACTTAAAAAAAAATATTGGGAAGTTCATGCGATTTCCCAGTAGACAAACAAAACTGTCCAAATTCAACAGATGTCACTATTCCAAGGTTTCACGCAGTGCTAAATTTCTTTAGATCTGATCATTGCTCCGCCATTAGGACACATTCAGGGAGGAAGTTCAAGGCAAGGGGAAGGAGGAGAAGGTCACAGTATAAATATGTGTGTAGATCTGAATGTATATATGTGTATATTTATTTATGCATAATATAAAATTTTATGCATTTTATGATGCGTTTTAATATTTTTTTTAATATATGTATTTAAAAACCCGAGGTACATGAAATTCTCTTCTCTTTTACCTCCCGATAATTTTTGAGATTTATGGGCTGAAGTTCCAATGCCTTCGTTCTCATCTCACAAAAACTCACTTAAAGCCAACACCTTATCGTACTGCAGCTCACAAGTGACACAAGTTTGGTGATTTCAGTACAGTCCCTCGCTTTGCAAAAAACTATTGCGTGATTTGGCACGATGCACGGCAAATAGCAGTCTCTTTATGAGGAACTACAGATGGCAATTGAAAGAGTAATTCAAATAATTTATCAAGCACATTTGGAGACCTAGAATGCGGGATGGCCCGAGTCTACGAGAAACCAGTATACTACAAGTCATTATTAGGGAGCTTACTAAACCTGCCTCGTATGTCCAGCATTAGAAGATCACAGATTGCTGATGAGAAACAAGGTGCTTGGCAATGCTGTGTTTTGGGTCATGACTAGAAAAGCAGAGTACAGCAGGTGAGGACCTACTTCAGACAAGAAGTGGGGGAAAAGACTAAAAGATCATGAGACAACTGAAAATGTCCTGGCAGTCTCAATCTGCAGTTCATTTCTAGGGGACTTCCATTTGAGACAGAGCTGCAATGCCGAATGTGTATAGTGCCCACCCCAAAACTCAGCTTCCCAAATCTCAAAAATATTGCCTAATCTGCTGAATTCCTGAGGACTACCGTATTCGCAAGACACAAATGAAAACATGTTTTTTAAGCTAATTAGTTTTACATCTGTGTGTTCTCGCTGGCAAAGCAATGCTGTCACAGACTCTTGTTAGCAGCAACCAGTCTACAATGCAGGTGGATAAGGCAGAGACAAGCTGAAGATTGAAGTTTGGTTGAAAATAAAAGCCGAGAGACCTTACTGCAAAATTTATAGTAAATCACAGCTCCTTCAGGCTCAGATCTTTTGGGGAAGCTATAGTTAAAGCATTTCTAGATCTAAAATACCCAGGTGATCTTAATAAAATAAAGGAAGGAAGCATTCTCAAGAGAATTCTTAAGAGAGAGCAGTAGAAGTGACATCACCGATACAGCACCAGGGGAGCTGGGAAGGAGAGGAGTCTAATCGACTTCACCGCACCGATCGGCAAACTGTAAATCTGACCATCTAGCTCACACATGCTGATACCAAAGAGGTCCCTAAGCCTGAAAGGACTTTGGGCAACAGAGAGGTGGCGTCGGCTGATCTGACCACAAAGAACTGCTTTGCTCATTTACAGACTGGCTCATCATTCACCTCTCGCTACCTGTATGTTTACTAGCATTGCCAGAAATATTTAAGAAAATTGGGACAAATTTGAGCTCTTTCAAGTGAAACCTTATTACCGAGAGGTGCTCAGAGAGCAGAGTGGCGCACATAGAATAATGGAATGGAATTTGAAAAAATAATTCTTGTCCATGCTGAGGAAAACCTTCAACATTTCTAAGCAGGCAACAGGATTAGCAGGCAGATCAACTGACCTTAGGTTGCCAATACCTTAGCTGCCTTTAGGGGATTTACATGGCTGGAAGTGAAGGCAGTATATGGCCCTCTGTGTTTTAAGAAGTCATTTGCTGAACAGTCTGGAGATCAATAGCAGACATTAAATTAAGCATTCTGACATTCTTATTATTTAGTATCATTAAACATTAGGGATAGCTGTACTATAAAACCAGGGAGCAGAGAACCAAATGAAATCTATTAAAAAAAAAAAAGCCGACAAAGTTTCTGAAAATTAGCCTAAACAAAAAAACCACATGCAGCGAACAGATCACGCAAATGTGATCAAAATCACAGCAAATTCCAACTGTCTGCCTGTCAGTGCGGACTATTTCCATTACAGATTTCAGGAGACTGAATTGTGCCATTCTTGTTTCACTACTGTTAACAGCGGCCACAGCCTCAGAACTGCAAAATAATAAGAGCCAGGAGGACAATCATTTTCCTCCGATTTTTTATTTTGACATTTCCCATTTGTGCCCTTTTTCAAAGTTTTAATTTGGTAAAGGCACTTTTCAGCCTGTCTTTTAACAGGTCACTAATAACTTGGGATGCAAGATCTCATATTTCATTTTTTGCTGCTGCCACCACTAAATATTTCATTTACCTTGAGTACAGCAGACCACTCTGGAAGGTTTATTTTTTTTTTCTTTCCGCAATACTGTTTATGGACTAATTTTGGTGATTCATTATTTGCATTAGGCTAGTTTGATCCTATCTGTAAAGTAAAAGCAATAGACTGCCTACAGAAATATTTTCATTGTTTACATAGCTTGGTGAGGCAACAGTACTGACGCTTCTTCTTCTTGGGACCTATATTCAAATAATTGGGAGTCTCAGAGGTGGTACCAAATTAAAACATATGCTTTCTCTATATAATATTTTGTAATAAAAGTCACAACAGTGTTACACACACAATTATAAATGTATACATCTGTACACATGCACATATATATAAAAATAAAATCATCAGAATTTTATTTCTACCTCCTGACTTGGCTGGTAGCCCTTGAACTAGAAGACTGAATGTATTTGGCTGCAATTCTACATACGCACACACACAAAATACAGAGCTAAACAGAATCCTTTTAAAACCAACAGTATGACCTAAGGTTTTCTTTACCCGTCTTGTAACAGTCTAGAGAGCACAAGCCTCAAAAAGGCTGATGCTCCCCTCCATCTCAGCAAAGGCAGGAAAGCACTTGGAGACCCTGACTTTTCTCTCCTCCTCTCCATGCATCCCTCCATGCAGCCAAAGCTCTGCGCTTCGAGAAAGGCCACGCTGTGACCAGACCTCGGGAGCAGCTGCAGATAAGCACATGGAGGTTAATTCTGCTTTTTGCTCCATTAACCTCCGCTCCCCCTTTGTGACACCCTTGAGGAGGAAAGATAGCAAGACAGTGCGGGCAGAAGAGCCAGGCACGTGCAGCAGGCCAGGCAGCACTACAAGGGGAACCATACTATGATAGGGCTGACTCTGGATGCTGGCCTTCACAGGATTTGGAGACAAGTTTCCTTCACTCCTGCCAGTCCTGCCCTCAGTACTTGAACGCTTGCAGGATCTCTGCAAGGGAAGCTTCATGGCAGTTCCCTGCAGCTTTCCCCTCTGTTGTGTCTTCCTCTATATAGGAGGAGGTACACAGCCTTTGGCAGTGGGAACAAACAGATAAGATAAGCAGAGAGAGATGAGGTAAACTTAGGAGAAAAGTCTTCTCCAGATGTAGTGTTTCTATCTGTAAATAGAGATTCTCCTAGTGTCCTCCAGATGCAAACAGAGCTGAGATTTTTGTTGTTTTCTTGTTTAGTACAAAGCAATTAAAATGTAACAACCTCTCAAAATCTTCCTTTATTAAAAAAAATAGGTCACGGACACAGAAGCAGTCAGTCATGGTTTGGAGTGGGCAAGCAAACAATTTTCATTTGATTGTGCCCTTGTTTTTGTAACTAGCTTTTCTGCTGTGACCCGCTATACTTACCCTGTCTGCTGCGCTAACCAGCAACATGCCTTTTTAATCTGCCTTCCTGGGGTCTGCATTTGATTACAGCATTCATGTTCTATTTAGATTCTTTTGAATCATGCCCTGTGGTGCTAGCACGAAAGGTGTTATTTATAAAATGAAATTCTGTTGTATTGCAACTTGGATTGAAAGAGGACAAGTAATATTAAATACTTACTTTATTTAATAATATCTTGGATTTATTAACTCAATTTCATTACGAGATTAGAGACGGTAACCTGGAGGGGGTTATTAACTAATAAACAGGCTTCAGGCAACTTCGCCATATATAAAATAAAATAAATAAAAATACATATATATAGATTTAAATTACTTCTATTTTGAGGGCCAGATACACACCTCTAGCTCAAAAGAATGGCTTTCTTGATAAATAGCATTGCAGAGAGCTGTTGGCTGGAACTTGCTAAGCTTGTGGTGCCTTTAGGACAACGGGCATCCATACACAACAGTAATCTCAAGTGACCAACCCTATTTAGTTAGTTGCATCCCACGTGGGATGAAGTCTACCACTCAGGTTTGACAGAACTGATGCAGCCTGCAGTTACTTCAAACCACTGCGGGAACCACGAAACTCTGCCAACCCATCTGACCCTCCTTGACTTACCCAGCACTTCGCAAGGCTCACATTTGTGAGCTATTCCACAGCTCTTACTCTCCCAGCATCAGTCCTGCACATTGCAGGATGTGCCACAGGAGACGGACCTCAAGCATTTGGGGAAAACCACAGGCAACATGCTATTTCTCCCCAGAACAAGCTCCTAAACTAACAAAGAGCTTCTCTTTTCAGAAGGAGAGGGCACAGAAAGTTCCTGATTTTGTACATAGTATGATATGACTCTGTATTCTGATATGTAGAATTTCGAAGTAACTTAGGCTATATTTAAAACCAGTGCATATTCGATTCAGTCAGACACTGCACAACTAGCAGTTGTATTTAACTGCAATCTCTTCACCTATCAAGCACGTTTGCTAGCATCCTAGCCTAGGGATTAGGCCCAAGTTAGAAAATTCATGAAAGGTTCAAAGCTCCCTAAGAGTACAAGGCTATCAAGATGCAATTTTTTGTCCATTTCCTAAATAAAACTAATAAATGCTAATACACTTAAATCCCTCTTCTCTGAAGTGCTCTACGACAAGGCGTAGCTTATATGACTTTGAACCTGTCAGGTCCACAATAAAGCCTGAGCCTGACATGGGAAAATAGCGCAGTATCAATGTCACAGATACTACAGGCTGGGAATTCCCACTTGGAGGTGCATGGCTGCTAAAAGCTTTCACCCCACATCTGTTGCACAGTTAGCTGTGAGTCACCTGCAGTCAGCTTCATTAGACCTGAGGTGTCACTCAAATAAGACAAGCTATTGCTAGAACAAGAGAAATCAGATTTTTAAGCATTTGATAGATTAAAAGGAAAGTGTCACGATATGTTAAATGGATATTCAAATACTTTAGGTCTCAGTTTTCAGCTACTTACAGATCGTATGCCTTTGCTTAAAGCTGGATGGTAGGCAGAGACCAAAAATAAAGGGCAAATTATTTTTTTCACTCATGTGGTGTTGTTCATTGCAATGACTCAGTGAAATATAAAATCCAGTGCATGAAGATCATGAAAAGACAGAAATACTTAATGAATTAAATCTGTCCAGAAACAGATTTGAATTCAGAGTGATCTCTAAAATTCAGGAGAGAATACCTACACCATGGTGGTGCACAGATATTCCCAAGAGAAACTGAGGTTAAGTAACAGAACTGTGTGGAGAAGAGGTTAATTTGGGTCAAAAATGAAAGGAGATTGAGAAACAGATTTATGGTGAAACTTTCAAAGGCAGAAGCAATAATTGCACCCGCAAAAGGCATGTGCATCATTGCTACAAACAAAAACACATGCTTGGACTCTACAGGCAATCTGGCATATGTGTCCTATTCCCTCCCTCCTCCTGACCCTGAGACCCCTCTCTCTGGAATTTTGTTCCATGAATATTCCATAATACTCTGCTCGGCTCCTATTTTCATGAAAAGTCAGTGAAAACGCATTAGCTAATAAGTGGAAGTTCACAGCATTACTGTCAATCAGTGGTTGGTTTCCATGAGAATGAAGACAGATCTCACCAGAGAAAAATAGTGAGGTTCAGGCACAAGTGATATTCAGTCTACGTACGTTATGTATACACACCACTTTGAAACTACTGAACTAACTTGTTTGGCATTTGATTTATTACCAGACTCTCAAGGGTAGCTACAAAATAAGCCAAGTTTAAACAACATTCATTTGGGTCATTTTGAACTGAGGCAGAAACAAAATATATTATTGGGTGTGTTAGGAATACTGCAATTTATTCTTATTCTCTCTTTCATCACTTCTTTCTATATGCTGAAAACCACCATAAAAAAAAAAAAAAGCTGAAGTTTTTTCCAGCCTTTTTTTTTTTAATTTTTAAATTTCATCCCCCCAGATCTCAAAGTGTAACTATTTCTAAGCTAAAATAATTACTGAGAGGGAATTGTAACTGATACTGTGGATTATAAAGGGAAGCTCTCTCTATTATTGATAAGAGCATGCTGCTATTCCTGAATGAATTTAGTCTGTTTACAATGAACAGGCCAGGAGAGTATACTCCACGATGCAAGAGCACAGGCTATGCATGGAGTAGAGCTTTACATAGGGACGTTTACCTTCTACTGTTCTTACCCATGCGTCAAAGTTTCTTGCATATTCTCCTCTAGAACTATACAAAGTAAACAATGCAAGAACATAAAAAAGCCAGTTATATCCCCCCCCCTTTTTTTAGGGGCTATCAAAACCAGAAATGCTGTTAAATGTAGATCTATTTCTAAATTTCAAATATCTTTGAAATTTAATACAATTGGGTTGATAACTTTATAAGGAATGTTATGAAAAGAAGGTAGCTTGGGAACTTTAATTAATAGAGAAGTATTCTGTTTTAAAATATACCTCAAATTCGAGACTATTCAGATAAAAGCTCTTGGTCTTATTTGTGACCAATTTAATGGAGAATGAGCTCGCAGGTGGTGGGAGAAAAGCACCAGCAAACCCAAAACTAGTTGACAGACACAGTTAAAAAGCCTAATTCTATACAATTGCTTTAGTACGATTCATCTCAAGAACAAACTAGTTCTGCAGGGACAGATGGTCTGAACAGTGGATAGAAAAACAGGAAGAGACCTCGGGGAAAAAACATCACTGGGTGAAGCCTGCATGAGCTAGAAATCACTTGGCCTCTCAAAGACCCACCAAGACGGATAAATTAAATGCCATTTCTATGCATTGTTCCATGTCTCCACTTTCTTTCCACTCTCCTCAACCAAGAATCTCTCTGAATACATCTACCTAATGAAAAATTTATCTTCTTTTCCTCAATGAAAGTTTAAAAAGTTTCTGGGACAGACCTGTTTCTAAGGCAAACAAGAATCACACTATAGCCACACAGCAGGAGAATTTTCTTCTTCTTGGGATGCTCTCCTTTTCCCCATATGAGGTCAGCCTTTGAAGCCCACTCACATAGCTCCATTAAATATTGTTAAGAGCTCTTTAATTAACCAATCACTAATATAAAATTGATACTGGTTTCCATACTGGATTCAGGTGCGCACCGTAGGAAGCTGAAGGACCTGGTTCCAACACAGCTGAAATCCTGTTTTGCAGTATATAGCGAAACCACAATTCAAAATTTTTATTCTAATGTGTTTTTATCCAGCACTCTGTGGAAGGACCAAGGCCTGATACAGCCACATTACATGGTAAAACAAACGAGTCTGACCCAGGGCAATGGCTTTATCCTCTCTGTATCCGAGTTTCCCTAGGTGTCAGGCTGGAAGAGTCATTCTTCTTCACTTAATAGGGATGCCTTGGGAATTATCTACTTAACATCCAGATAAAAAAAGGCTCAGAATGGCAAAGTACTGTGGGGCTGAGTGAGTAGGCTTGCTGCAGTAACATGGCTGCTGACAGTAGGCAGCAGGTAGCGCACATCTCATGAAAGATCACTCCTGTCGATTTTAAGTTACGTTCATTTTTGTGCCTGTTCCGTAGGCCCCTAGAGATTAAATACAGCTGAGTGCTATTACACAGTTAGCTCCAGCGAATGAAAAATATACTCTTTTAGCAGTTTTATTCCTTTATCAATTACTACTTTAAGAGACTTGTACTGTATTATTTTATATTGGCCAGTTGTAAAAATAATTTATTCCCTGAAGAATATTCCTTTAACATTTATTCCTTTAACATTTCAAATTTTTGTTCAATGTTTACCATGTGACCATTTTTGACAGCCACTGGAAGGAATACTTTATTAAAGAAGCTAATACAGCTCCTTTTTTTTTGGTTCATTTTGACCATGTTTTAAATAAAAGACCTGGATAGGTTTTCTAATAAAGCAGAAACTCTAGTAAGATTTTTCTGCTCGCACGTTTGTTTCCATTAGTGCATTCTCACCATACTGAAAAAAAATGAGATCCCGTCCAGATTTCTGGTAAAGCACTAGACCTACCTAATGAGGACCAAACTCACCTTCCTCCCTTCTTCTAGGTACACTTTTTTTTTCTTAAGCTTGCTCCTACCAAGGGCTGTACAGAATAAAAATTAGTTCTTTACAGGCTAGAAACCCAGTACAAGAGCCATTGGGATGAAAACCTGTCAAGCAAGCATACAGCCACTACATAGCTAGTAGGAAAGCACACTCAAACACCATTCAATGACCCTGACATTGTCAGGTAGCTCTGTGACTTAGTTCTCTCTGTAAGTAGCTCCAACCACAATGAAAATAGCTGTTGTGATGAGGAAGATGTCTAGTTCGATTGAAAGGCAAACTTACAGTGCACTTGAGAGTCAGGTATCACGGATACAGGAACCCATATCATGTTCAGCAGAGGGCTGTGATATCACAGAAGAGGCTGACATCATTATGCATGCCTCAGTTGTGGTCATATCCACAGTCCAGAATCAATTAAGGATGAAGCCATCTGGGATGAAGTTCATCTAAGGATGAACAGGAGAATGAACAGGGTGTGCAACAGAGCAGAGCGGGTGTCTGAGCACTGGCGAGAGAGAACTAAGCTTTTGTGGAGACAGTGTTGCACAGACTCGTAAAACCTTTGCTGCTCAACAGAAGATGTTGATTTCATTGCCAATTTATAATTCACATCAGACGATGAAGGAGGATTTCCTGAGGTTTGCAAACCCTGTTAACGATGGGGGGCCCAGCTCAGACTAACCCTGGAGCTCTTAAAATGAAAACATGCTGTATTCAAGGTTTTGTACAACTTCAGCACAAACCCTGGAGGACCTAAAGACTCACCTGAGCTTTGCTTTAGGCTACCAAACTCAAGCAACCTTTGGGAGAAAAGACTGGCAGAGCTCCTAGGCAGCACCTTTCACCAGCAGTTCTCGAAGTAGTTTACAAAAGGATTCCCTATTTTACAAGGGCAAAACTAGTACAACGAGGAGGAACACCTTGTTCAAGATCATTTAGTGTATCAGCAGCAGAGAAGGGACAGAACTCAGGTTACTTCTTGTCTAGGCCACCATATTTCCCACCAGACACAACGCTTGAAGAAAAGAGATACTGCAAATTAGCAGCACCGTTTTGTACAACTCTAATCAGCAGCCGTAGACACACCAGTCCCCCCAAACACCTTCTCCTGCTCAGTCACATAGGTTTATTCACTGGATCTGGATGAAAAGAAGTCCTTTACTAACTGGAATGACTTGTGTCAATCTTTAGCCCTTTAAAACACTGACTAATTTTAGACTTTCTGTGGTTAAATACATTTGTAAACTATTAAAACAGTCTCCTGGTACATGGAAAACATATGGTTTCAACAATGTTATTCCTTCATGAAGGCCTGTTTCTTCAAAGTTTCCCTTAGTTGTACACTAAGCTTGTTTGTTGTTCAGAATGCTTATTTTTATAACTATTTCTCCTCCCTTCCACAGCTATTTACTTAAATGATATATATTTGCATGTGTGTGTATATATATATAAAAAACACATACGTTTATTGACTGAAGATGTCACTATATGGCACTAGTCACAAAAAAGTACAAAAACTGCATATGCCCAGGAATGCATGCCATCTCACAGCTGGTGCACTGCAAGTTTGCAGGGAGAAAATGTTGCTCGCTGTGTAGTTTTTATTTCTTACATACTTGGTTAATACATTAAAAAACAGGGAACAAGACAGCATGCCCAGTCTGAGACCTACATATACATTCAGAAAAAATCTCTACATTTTATTGAGCCAACATTCTACTAATGAAGACTACCCATTGTTTCCCCACCAGTCCCTAAATATTAAGCTATAGCTGCTCTCAGTTTTAACTGTTTTTCCTGGAACTATTTTCCATGTCAGACCGTAATCACTGTTTTTGGCTAGCTGTACAGCCACCCTGCATTTGCCTTCCCTTTCTGCATTGCTCCAATCTCAAGACAGTTTGTGAACTTGACAGAAACTGTTTATCTCGGGTATCTTGCTTAGCAGTGCAGACTGCTGTTGGATAAGCAGTTAATCTTAACCTTGTTTTGCACTTGATGGTTGAAAAGGAGAAGAATAGCAGACAAGACAGGCTAGTGTTAAGTGGGAAACAGCCATCTTTGACCAACATTTGGAACAGGGTGCAAAGCCAGGAACTCCACAAATTCCATCAGCCTTTGGAGTAAAAATAAGCAGGAGGCAATTTTTCAGCAGCCACATGGGCTACAATGAGCATCACTTGTTCAGTTCTGAAGAACAAAGGGTCTGGGTTAACACTAGGCCTGAATACATGAGAAGTGGACAAGGAGAATGCTGCTTACACCAGAGCAGAAAGGTTGCTTTATAGAAATTGAGAACCATGTCTCTTGGAAACAAGCTAGAACACTGTATTCACTACATTAGGGAAAACAGCTGAGAGAAGTGAATAAACAGGACAGACCAGAAACAGAATTGGAGAAGGCATGGTGTCAAAAGTGCAGGGTATAAGTTGGTACCATATTGTATTGCCAGATGAAGAAAAGCAAAAGTCAAACAGGACCGTAAATTCATGTCAGATATAAGCTGCATTGCTTGATGAACTTTTGAGACATGCTCAAGTACTATGACTGCAGAATGATAATCTATAAAACAGAACTGAATATTTTTCTTTTCAGGCATGTTTTTCATTCCGTGCATTTTACAGTTCTTTAGACTGAAAATTTTTTTTACATGTGAATTTATGCTACCAAGGTTGGAACTGACTGATGTGTATGCATCTTTTTTGCACAAAGAAATCTAAAATATTGCGCATGCAAAAATCTGGATGCAACTACAGAGTTCAGAAGGAAACACTTGCCCATGGAATCGAAATGAATAAATTAATAGATTTATGGCTTAAACAGTCTGCCCAAGTAGCATGGTTTTACCTCGTAAGTAATGTAAGCCATAGAACTTCACTTGGTTATGTCTGCATTCAACACGTAAGGTGAGAGACTTCTTTGAATTGTGAGAACAGAAGGAAGAAAATAGACAAGAGAGAGATCAAGGAAATGAGAGCTCGACCTGGCATGGGAGAATAACTGTCAGTTAAGGAGATATAATGAAGGGGGAGAAACACTTGAAGGAATAGGTGTCTGTGCACTGAGTGGAGGTACTTGCAACAGACCCGATAAATCTGTAATGCAAATACAGAGAAGACAGCACTAGGACAGCAAGGGAATAAAGAAAGATAAAGACAAATTCCCTTTATGTCTAAAAATTACCAAGGACCTAGAAACTATAATACATACTTGTTAGGTGAGCACATCTGAACTTTGTGCTTGAATTTTGACCTCTTGCTTGATGTAAAATCAAGTTTCAAAAAAAGAGAAAAGAAAAATGAACTTGGCCTCCAGATGGGATGCTGAAAGAAGTGCTGTTTGCTTTATATGTCCATGCATTTTTTTGCCACTCCTGCTGGAACAGTGTGAAGGACAATTACTTCAAGTGTAATGAAATGAGTGCCCTAATGTGAACATTTCCAAACACGAGACCCATCATGCCTTGACAAACTGTAATGTCAGAACCCTCCGCCATCACTGCTCTGTCCGGAAACTGCCCTCAAATATTTGAGACATTCCTGGAATTACCAAATAAGTGCTGATTTGGGCTGGCTGGTTGCTGCCTGGTATCCCTGACTAGCACTGCCTTACAATGGATGGCATTGTTATGCTGCAGCAATTCTTTTGCTTTTCTTCTTAAATTTCCCAGTGCCAGCAAGAGGAACACTGATTCATTTCAACTAATGTGACTCTTGAATCAAAGATATGACTCATTTTAAGGAAGCTTTTGTTGGATGCTTAGTCTATCAAACCATGGATACTTTAGATTATTTGGCTTCTATAGATGATATAACAGGAAGACGCAATCATTTTGGTTGAACTCAGGTACACATTATTTTTGTATTGAAGAGCTGGACATGAACAGTTATAGTGCAGCCTCATCTAAAGTACAAGCAAGCCTTTCTGTGCTATCTGGAAAGAGCTGCATAGTACAGTATGTTTAACTTAGAAAATGACAAAAAACAAGTAAAAAGGACAAAAACATCTTTGTCAGTTCCCAAGTCAGTGAAGCTGCAGTGCTCAGAATTTGCTTTATGCAATATACATAAATGACAGGTCACAATGCAAAAACTGGAAAAGGAAAACCTGTTGTGCTCTTATCCCACAAAGCAGCCGATAACACATCACTTAACTTGGGGCTGCTCGCTGGACTAGACAGAATAATGTATTTCAAACGTCTCTTTAATGAATAAAACTAAATGTAATACTACAGATATTGTATCTGCTTTTTAAAGCTCACAGATGCAGCGCCAGGTTTCAAGTAAAGTTCATCAGGATGCCTACGGAAAACACCAGTCTAGGATCACACTGTTTGCTTTTCTATCCATGCATTTTCACAACTAGCTTTCATTTGCAAAACCCCTTCCAAGTGTCACTTAGTCAAGGCTCATAATGTTTCTTTGAGATGGGAAAACAGTGGCAAAGGGGTGATGTGATCTACTCAGGGCCACAAAAGGAAAACGCTGCCAGAGACAGCACTATTAGAAACCAGGATTAGCAGAACTCTTTCTTGTATCTGAAACATGCTTTCATTATCATAGACTGAACTGCTTCAGTTCACCCACACTTCTTTGAGACAAATACAGTCCTGATCCTATTATTCAAAAGTGTCTGGAAAGAACAAAGTTGTGAGGTGGACATGTAACATGCATGGTCCTTTTACACAGAAGAAAGAAGGACTGCTATGGATATTCAAATTAGCTTCAAAATTTAACTACCAGGTCATTTGAAGTGAAGCTGATAAATGCAGTGATTCCCTTGGATGCATGTAGATACACTCGTATACTTTCATATATTTATATATAAACTATATGTATTTGTCATGGTAGCAGTATTGCATACCTGGGACTTGTTCCATGAGCAGGCTCAACTCTTTCTCTACTGGACTTGCAAAGAACGACTGGAAAGCATGAAAGTACCACTCCTGCCATCTGGCCAGGAAGACTAGCAATCACATGCCTTCCTCTCACATTAGTGTCTTAACAGTCCCATATAGCAGTCTAATCCCATATAGTGGTCAAAGAAACCAGGGTTTCTTCAAGACAACTATCCTTTCCCATCTCCTAGACAGACAGTTCAAGTTGCCCGTATGATGTATACTGAAGAGTTCAAGGAGGAAGGATGTGTGTTTAGGTAAGAGGAACTGAACTAGAACCTGAACTAGGAACCAAGAGGCTCTGGGTTCTCTATCTGTATGTTCCTGGGACCGCTACCCATGTTGTAGGACAAATCTATGTTACCCTTAGCTGCAACTTTGACTGTGTTGGCTCACAAAGCAGTGATGGGTCAGACCCAAATGCTGGATTTCAGCACTTCAGAGCTTGGAGAAAATTTAAATCCCAGCTCACACCAAACTTGACAGACTTTTCCTGTACGCACATGCTTCAGTTCTGCTGCAGGGAAGGTGTGTGCTGGAGAATTTCCTGTAATACTTTTCTGCTGTAAGCTGGTGCTCTTTTTTTCTTTTTCGTCTGATGGCATTCCCAATATAAAGATGGGAAGGATAAAACATCTGGGATCCCTTCCTCTATATCTACAAAAGGTATTTATGTATCGCATTATTTATGAATCGCATTAATATTAGCAGAAGTTTTGTGAAGAAATCTGCACTAAGAAGATAATATGACCCTGAGTTTAAAAAAAATTCAAAGTTCAGACATCCCTGCAAGGGTTCAAGATCAGGCTACATGGGGCTTTGGGCAACCTGGTCTAGTGGGAGGTGTCCCTGCCCATGGCAGAGGGGTTGGGACTAGATGATCTTTAAAGTCCCTTCCAACTCTAACCATTCTGTGATTCTATGATCTGGGGACTCCTGTCACAAAGACAAACAAAGCAGTAAGTAATGTAGCACAACTTATTTCCCCAACAACAGGTCATCTAACCCGATAAATTCAAGTTGCATTGATTCAGAAGCAGAAACTATTACAAATTAAACATTTTCAATGTGGTTTCACTTTCGGTTATCATTTGTTGGGATATTCAAAAAACAAACCTGGAATAACTGACAGATGCTCATCTAGGAGGGAAAGCAACCCAATTCTATTCATTGTTTTCAATACAACAGAAAGTAATGTTATTCCCATTAGCAGAAATGGATCATGATGCTACTATTCAGTTAGTCCAATCTCTGCTGTACTTGGAGGGAAGGTACGGAGAGGATCCCTAAGCATACCTTCCTGTTTTTCTCATTCCACCTGGAGAAGCAGAAAGAGCCTGTGCACAAGTTACTCCCAGTGCATCTAAAGGCATTGCCTGTGGGGTTCTGCAGCGAATTGTCTGCCTACAGGGAAACCTTAGGAAAAGCTTTTAACAGATTCCTGCAAGAAGAATGAAGTAGTTCTTCAGAGAACAGATGGGAGGAGAAAAGAATATTTTTCCATACACTGCACCTGCTCCAGCCTCATATAACTAGATGATTATAGCATTCCTGTTTTAAATCATTCTCAAAAGGGGACCAAGTTTAAACTTTACAAACCTCAAACCCTAATTTAACCAAATAAAATACCACTCAACCCTGTTGAATGCTTTATATGAATTCTTAAATAAATGAGGTAAGTTCTTCTTGAGTGAGGTATCCTATTTATTTTGACTTTAGACCTAACTCAAATCCTGCAACTCTTCGTGAATAAGAAAGAAAGAAAAAAACCAACAGTATTTCAAGCGCTCTTGCCAGATTCCAAACTGGGGAAATACAATTTTCTCATTTCAGTCCATTTTGCAGTTTCAACAGTCTAAGTTTTCTCCGTCTCTACTTTAGGTTAGTGAATAGTGTTCTTGTTTCTTATTCCAAAAGTGGTCCTGTTTTTTTGAAGTAGATAAGATTCCTGCACAGTTTCTTTAAAAATTTAAAACGCTGATTATCAAAACATACACTCATATACTCAGCTTATATCTGGTTAGCTATTCCTCTGAATTTTCAGTCCTACAGGACTAGTCACACACTTAAATAGTAAGTAGCAATAAGTATTCACAAGAGCAAGACCTAAGTTTATAAGTTCCATTAGAATTTTTTCAGATAAAGAAACCTACCAAAATTCAAAATACTAATAGCACTGTTTATATTACTGACACTGCTCTGAAAATGTAACAAATATACAACATAAAATGCATCTGTAATGTAAACATTGCAATATTTACAAATGCAGTTCCCACTAGAATTGAGACATCGCAAAATCAGTGACGTTCTCAAATTCCAGAACAAATACATCTCCTTTCTGAGCCGTTACATATTGCAAATTGCAGTATTCATCATAAAACATTTATAATTCTTATTGGTAGCTTTTCCTCTTGTTACTACTTTTGACATTGATAAAGTACTATTGATCAGAGAATTTAATTTGTTTTATATCCTTTAAACAAGAGCATAGACTATCTTCGATAGTACTAAGCTCAGAAGTACCTGCATATACAGCCCAGAACAAGGCATACAGATGTTACTGGAAGCATTCCCTCTTAGCTAAATGGTCTTTGGTGCAGGCTTATTGGGAAAGTTCCCGGAGCTGTAAGAATAATTGCACTGAAGCCAATGGAAGTTCTGGGTGTGCCGCTAAATGAGAAAGGAATAGGTCCACATGGGCTTGTACAAATTAGAAATACTCTAAACAGACTGCAAATCTCCTGCTGATACCTTAATTTGGATTTTTAAACCAGAAATTCCTTCCTCTGCTTTTCACTTAACAATATCTTCATTTTGCCCTGCCTTTCACTCAGAAATCTGGTCACATACATGATGAAGACCAGGAACATAAAAATCCAGCGTTGAATCCTGAAGCAGTATTCACTTCTTTTGTGGGCAAAATTCCCTCTGAGATCAATGAAAGAGTATGAGCTAAAAAAGAAGCTGAGAATTTATCTAACTCAAATAACGGATGACACAAGATTACACAATCCTGCGACAGTCTGCTCAAACTGGGAGAACTGACACGCAATAGGATTTTTTCCATGACCTGCCAAATGCCCTTTGACCTCTTTTTAGGTATTTCCTTAGGCCTTTTGCTGGAACTATAAACAGTTCTGAAGTCCACTGTCAAAAAGGCAGACACCTTACAGTGCTTCACTTTAAAATCTCAGAAAGACACTCATGTATCTAAACTGTTCTCCTCTATGTCCTGGTCACTGCCAAATGCTTTGTCCTGTAAAATGATAAAAAAGGACTGATTTTTCAGTCTAGGCACTGCATTCTACTGCTGAAATTATGTATTTCTAAACATCCATAAGAAACATTAACCTAAAACTGGAGCGCATTACTTACTTCCTTTAAGAAAAGGTATATTTCACAGAAATGTTTGTATGTCCCAACAAGCTCCTAAAGTAGGAATCCTCCCCAAAGTCTGCACAATAAGAATGCCACAACATTTTGTTGATGTGTATATTGCACTTTTCATTAGTCACCACAGAAACAGTCCAGGCCAAAAAACATTTGTGTGGGTAGTTCCTACCTGTTAACAGTCCAGTAAAAACAATTGCATGAGCAACAGAAAATCATGTTTACAACAAATAATTCATGCTAGATATACAGTCAGCTGTTACTGGATGAATGGATTAATAGATACACTGAAAAGTTATATGGCTTAATCTCTAGCCCATGATGGAGTATGCAGAAAGTGGTACTAGTATTTACACATAGGAAGCAAAAAAGCACATTTAAATCAGTATAGTTCTCCATAAACTTCATAATGTCAAACATAATACACCCTCCTCGCTAAGGGACAAGATGAACTGCCACCAAAGCAAGCTTGTGGAATGGTACTCATCTCCGGTCGCCCAAAGTGCAGTTCTGAAGATTACAGTAGTGTCTCATCGGCAAAGGGAAAGGGCCTGAAGTAAACAGCAAATTTCTACATACAGTCTTATTTCTCTGTATCAGAATGAAGATATATTAGGTTATGGAAAAGAGTTTCTGGGAACAAAGTCTCTCTCTAAACTGTGAAGCAAATTCAGTAGAATAAGATAATAGGGTTTCCACTGTTTGTCTCCCTGGAGCTTTCCTGTACAGTTAAAGCAAGTCTACCAGGACCTGAAAGCTATGCTACCCACAGAAAAATTCCATGCAGCAAAAAACCATAGAAACATAGACTAATTTAGATTGGAAAAGGCCCTTATGATCATCGAGTCCAACCATTAACCTAACACTACCAAGTCCACCACTAAATCGTGTCCCTAAGCACCAAATTTACCTGTCTTCTAAATACCTCCAGGGATGGTGATGCCACCACTTCCCTGGGCAGCCTGTTCCAATGATTGACAACCCTTTTAGTGAAGAAATTTTTCCCAATATCCATCCTAAACCTCCCCTGGAGCAACATAGGGCCATTTCCTCCTGTCCTATCGCTCGTTATTTGGGAAAAGAGATCGACGCCCACCTCAATACAACCTCCTTTCAGGTAGTTGTAGAGAGCGATAAGGTCTTCCCTCAGCCTCCTTATCTCCAGGTTAAACAACTCTAGTTCCCTCTGTCGCTCCTCATAAGACTTGTGCCCTAGACCCTTCACCAGCTTAGTTGTTCTTCTCTGGACACATTCCAGAATCTCAATGTCTGTCTTGTAGTGAGGGGCCCAAAACTAAACACAGTATTCAAGGTGAGGCCTCACTAGTGCCGAGTAAAGGGTGACCATCACTATCTTAGTCCTGCTGGCCACACTATTTCTGATACACTCCAGGATGTTATTGGCCTTCTTGGCCACCTGGGCACACTGCTGGCTCATATTGAGCTAGCTATCAATCAAAAGCCCTAGGGGTCCTTTTCCACCAGGCAGCTTTCGAGCTACTCTTCCCCAAGCCCGTAGCACTGCATGGGGTTGGTGTGACCGAGGTGCAGGACCCGGCACTTGGCCTTGTTAACCTTGTACCATTGGCATCATCCCATCGATCCGGCCTGTCCAGATCCTGCTGTAGAGCCATCCCACCCTCAAGCAGATCAACACTCCCACCCAACCTGGTGTCATCTGCAAACTTACCTAGAGTGCACTTGATCCCCTTTTCCAGATCATTCATAAAAATATTGAAAAGAACTGGCCCCAATACTGACCCCTGGGGAACACCATCTGTGACTGGCCATCAACTGGATTTAACTCTATTCACTACAACTCTTTGGGCCTGGCCATCCAGCCCATTTTTTACCCAGTAAAGCATACAGAATCACAGAATCTTCATGGTTGGAAGGGACCTTTGACATCATTGAGTCCAACCACTAAAAAAACCCAAACCAAACCAAAAAAAAAAAAACCAACCACCAAACAAACAGACACTATGCCCATCCAAGCCACGAGCAGCCACTTTCTCCAGGAGAATGCTGTGGGAAATGGTGCCAAAAGTTTTACTAAAATCTATACAGACAACATCCTCCTTTCCCTCCTCCACTAAGCGGGTCACCTTGTCACAGAAGGAGATCAGGTTAGTCAAGCAGGACCTGCCTTTCATAAACCCATGCTGACTGGGCTTGATCACCCATTTGTCCTGTACATGCTGCGTGATGGCACTCAAGATGATCTGCTCCATAACCTTCCCCGGCAACAAGGTCAGTCTGACAGGCCTGTAGTTCCCCACACCTCCTTGTGGCACTTCTTGTAAATGGGCGTAACATGTGCTAACCTCCAGTCAACTGGGACCTCCCCGGTTAGACAGGACTGCTGATAAATGATGGAAAGTGGCTTGCTAAGCACTTCCACCAGCTCCTTCAGTACCCATCTGGTGAATGGTGAATCCCATCTGGCCCCAAAGACTTGTGTGTGTCCAAGTGGTGTAGCAGGTCACTAACCATTTCCTCTAGGATTACGAGGGCTTCATTCTGCTCCATGTCCCCGTCTTCCAGCTCAGGGGGCTGGGTACCCCAAGAACAACTGCTCTTACCATCAAAGACTGAGCAAAGCTCTAACACCACATCCAATCAACCAAACAAGGATTCTTTGCTTCCATGGGAATCAGCATCTTTCTTATCATAATCTAGAACCCTGAATCATTGTTTGCTGTCACCTTCCACCCATTTATATGTGCAGCTGTCATATGCTTGCTCAGCAGACAGGGTAATGAGAAGAGACCCAAATAAATCAATACACATAACACAAAACTATTAATCCTATCCTCAAATCAGTGCCAGGCTCATGAATCTGTGTACCACCTTCTGAAAATAGAAGCATTCTTGACAGAAATGCCACTTTTCTTTGGAAATCCTAATGCTCCAAATATGATCTTAGAATAAAAAGCTCACAGCCCTTTTCAGGTCAGTATTTCTCTGAACTGCTCCTTTACACAAGCAGAAATAGTCTTGTAGGGTGGTCACAAGTACTACCTTACTTCAGACTCTACCAAGTAACAAAACACATAATAAGGACCTTGTGAATGTTCCATAGCAAATAAAAAGAAGCACCAGTGACTGAACCTCAGCTCTCCTGATCCCTAGTACTGTTTTTTCAGTAAAACATTCTAGGTTTCATGCCTAGACTGAAAATACCATTGCAACTTCTGGATAAAAACAGGATCTGGATGATGATGATGATGATGGTGGATGTTGATCTTGTGGCAGTGACTAATATGGACTTTGCAGGTCCTTAACACAATGTCTGGAGCAAAAACAGTCAAGAGTTTCCTTCTGTATGCTGCCCTTTTAGCATGAAATGCCGTCAATGCTTCAAGCTCCAACAGGGTAGGTTTAGACTGAACATTAGGAAAGAATTTTTCACAGAAAGAGTGGTCGGGCATTGGAATAGGCTGCCCAGGGAGGTGGTTGAGTCACCATCCCTGGATGTGTTTAAGAGACGTTTAGATGTGGTGTTGGGGGATATGGTATAGGGGAGAACTTTGTAGAGTAGGGTAGATGGTTGGACTCGATGATCCCAAGGGTCTCTTTCAACGTAGACGATTCTATGATTCTATGATTCTATGATTCAATGCTCATGGTGTCTATCAGCCGCACTTGTAAGCCACAGCAGGAAAAAACTTCAACCAACAGTCAGAAGCCCATGGAGCATAAGCGAAATCTATGTTTTGGAAAGGCAGGCCTCACCGAACCTGGAAACTATTACAGCATCTCGCTTTCATGACCAGGAAGACCTTCACCTCCATTTTAAGCAAGACACAGCAAACAAAATTCTATTCTGTCTCCTATGACATGGCAGCATGCAACGGTTCAAGTGTTTGCTTGTCCCTCCTTGGAATAGGTGCTGCGTATTAGACAGGCCTATAAGAGGAGAAGAGTGGCTGAGAGCTCAAGACTCATCTCAGGGGTGACCCACAGAAGATGTGAGCTTGCTTATAACACCGTGTCACCGCCTTGGTCTGATGAAAGCCCCCGCACCTCCTCTCCCTCCCCTCTCCTTTAATCTCTGCATGCTGCTATGCGGAAGGTGCCAACTTGAGAACAGACAGTTCTGAAAAGAAGGCAATTAAAAAAAAAAAGCACAGTACTTTAGAAATTTAAACAACAAGCCCTGTGATCAAAATAATTCATAAAGGGAAGGATTTTATGAAGTCATTTCACGAGCACACAATGCTTTTTTTTTGCTTTGTTTTTTAAATAAATCCGTCAGTACACATGCCAAGGCAACACATCTGAATACAATATCAGCAGACACACCCTGAATCCCTGCGCCTGTTCTCTCCCAAGTTACAGCAAAAGCTAAATGCTGGGCTTTTTGCCTACATTTTAACAATTATCAATTTATTTCTTTTCGTTTGGGTGTATTAGTTAAAACCTTTTTTCCTCCCCTCCCTCTCTCTTTCTCTCTCCTCCTTTACAAATGCTTCTTTTCTCCTCCCTTCACAAAAAAACATTATCTGAAAAATGGATTCTTCTCTTACTGACGGTAAGTGTGTCTGTTTAAAAAAAAAAAAAAACCATAAAGAGATCTAACTTATAATGAATCCCTCTGGCATAAGGAAGCCTGTTCTAATCTCTCTTTATCGGGCTTGAGTGATAGTTTTGCTCAACGAGTATTGACAGGGCTGTCCTGTTTCTCAGGCTTTCATTTTCCCTGAGTTGGAAAAAGGATACAGTGCGTTTTCACATTCTCCAAGTCTGCAGTTGTTTTTATATAAGAAGCAATTTGCTTGGGTCACATCAGGTCAAATGGGAAGCCTGCCCAGCTCTTGGTTTTAAAGGAAAAACATACAGAAAGACACAAAAACACAGCAGTTTCCTTCATTAAATTCCACTCTACCTGCCATGGGCTTGCAGCCACAATGGAATTTCCCACCCTGGCTGACCATAGCTAAACTTTTATTTTTAGGGTGGGTTTTTTTTTTTTATTCCCTTTAAATAAAAAGTCTTATTAGTTTTCTTTCTTTCGAGTGAACTTTGAGGTAAGGGTTATTAAAGTTAATGGAACTGTTCGTTTTTTAAAATAAATAAATTAATAAAGGCCTACACAGGAGTGGGGCCAAATCCTGAAGTCCTTATTGAAGCCCATATTCTGATCTCTGTTATAGTGCTGTAAGTCAAAAGCAACTCTTCTAAAGTTGTTGGAGTTGTGCCTAGGTAAAAGATCAGGATCTTGCCTCAGTTTTTAACTCATTTCTCACTCAGGGGAAACCTCAGCTGACTTCGGCGTAAGTTTGCCTGAGTTCAGACTGCCTGTGAAGCACAGCGTGAAGCCTGTCTCTGCAATGTGTTAGGCATTCTGCTTAGCTCTTCCAAACTCGCAGTGGCTTTAATGCTTGAAAGGAATGGCACCCAAATAACTGCCTTTCTTATTACTTAGTAATAGCAAAGGTTACCAGCACTAGGAAAGATTACTCCCAAGGAAAAGGAAAGCAGCCACAATCCTCCCCCAGCCTCCCAAACAATCACTGAAACCCAAGGTGAAATTCTACCCTGAACTGCAAGAAGAAGATGCTGAGGGAGTGACTCAGCGTGTACATTTTTAAGAACAATAGATTACAAAGATGCTTCATTGATTTCAATAGAGCCCTAAGGAGAACCAAACATAGTTGCTTGCTTTGCTTTGACTATGATTTCATTGTGCACACCGGCAAGGGAGAAAAAAAGAGGGGATAAAAAAAAAAAAAAGGAATACATCCTGAACAAGAGGTGAGACTGTTTCTATTACGATGATAAAAGGTGTTTAATTCAAATTTGGATCCACCTAACTATCAAAGCACTTGTACCTGGCCTCCTTCTGCTGAACACCCAGCTAATCTCACTGGTTTGCTTCTTGTTTGCATTTAACTGCAAATGCTATAATTAAATTTGCAGAACAGTTTCCATTCAGACCGCTTGCCCATAACTTTCTCCAAAGTTCTTTTGGGCTGAAAGACACCTCAAATGAATGTTGCAAAGTATAAGGCAAATTGGGGGCAGGTGGTAAGAGAGTAGTGGAGGATCTACTCAGCCTTGAATCACAAGTGGGTGGCCCCCTCCCTTTCTCACCATTTCCTCCACCCTGAAAAGCCATTCAGCTTTTTTTTTTCTACAGTAAATTAAAAAAGAAGAAGAAAAAAAAAAAAAAAAAGGAACAGTTGGCTCAATGCCTCTGTATCCTCTGTTTTCCAGACACTCATGTGTGAAACAATGGCAGTTTTGCCTGAATCAGGGCTGAGGATGGCTGGACTTGGCCTTTGAATGATTTTTTGGACTTACTATCGTGACTTTCATCCAGAGATCACAAAGAGCTTTGCACTATTTATCACACTGGGCAGACCTTTGAAGCAGTTTGAGCCATATGATAGCAGAGTCACTTCTTCCCTTGCAGTCTCCTTTCCCTGGCAGTCTAAGAAACAAATGAGTTTTTAAAAATTTCATATACTCTCTTCAGTTTCAAAGGCTGGCTAGTAGGAAACTGCTAAGTTCTCTTCATTTTATTTTCCTACGGTCAAATGGTTCTTTTCTTTTTCTTTTCTCCCTGCTCTCTCTGGTGTCTGTTTTTCTAGTTGATTCATCTATTATCCCTCTTTATATAATCAAATTTCTCTACTCAGTGTGTCATTGTGCTCAGGCCGTATTGAGCTCTGTCACCTCCAACTCCTTTCCTTCAGAAACTCCACACCCCAATTCCTCTTTAAAGTTGCTTGCTGAAGCATTTGTTCTTTCAGCATCGCCATACGTTTATAAACTGGAGATTAGTTCACTTTGTCTGCCTTCCAAAGCCATTTGCTGCTTGAGACCATTTCATGAGTTTGTCTATTCATGTGGATAAACAAAAAAACCCTCAGCTATAATGTGAATTAGGAAGAGGAAACAGCAGTTGCACGGAACAAATACCAGTGAGGGCGAATTTAGTAACAGTCACAGTTTTTATTGGTGCCACCCCTGCTTAAACTATTCTACTCGGACACACCTTTAGACAGTAGGATTTCACAAGTGAAAAGCATGATATTCTTTTTTAGCAGAACTGAGTGACTTACCATAACATTTTGCTCATGATTCCAGCATTTCTATACTGAACAGTCCCTAGACTCGCAAACCTGTCTATATGACTAATCTGAATACTCCGAAGTTCCCCAGAGCAGCCCATTATTTCCCACAAAGCCTTTAAAACTTTCTACTAAACTCAGGATTTTGAAGTGACGTCTGGCTAACAGATGTGCTCATTCTGGAACTTTTAGATATCTTCCCTTAAAACAAGAGCCCTTCCAGCAATTTAAATTCAAGTCAATGGCAAAATTCCTATTGATTTAAAAAGATATGCTCAACTCATGAAAAAGGGAACTGGGCCTGAGTGTTGGGCACTTTGTATGTAACATCAGAATATATAAGAAATTCCAGTCTCTGGATGTATTCATCAAATTGTCTTGATTATTTGCAGCTTAAAAACATGGGAGGAGGCCAAAAAAAAAGGAGTTTTGAAATGGTTTACAGGAGAAATGATGGCTGGAGTTAGATGTAGCCCAATTAGCTACCTTGAGCAGCAGAAGGCCTGCAAGATGGTCCCCTTTCCCTTGAGGCCATCCAAGATGGGCCATTCATGTCAGTTTCCTCAGCGCACTTCCACTCCTCTGGAAGGGTCTTGCCCAGTTTGCAAGACATTGCACACCCCATTTCTCTGCTTTAAACCCCTTGGACCTGCATTTCCTCTCACAGAGATGTACAGTGCTGAAACCCTCCAAGCTTCAAGGTCTAGATTCACATCTGCAAGACTCGTAGGAAAATCAGATCTTCTCTATGCAATCATAAATGGTATGAAGTGGATAGAGGTAAGAACCAGAACTTTTTATGTATCTGGTGCAAACCTCTACATGGTAAAGGGCTCATCACAGACTAATGATCAGTTGGAGAGAGAACCTGGAGACCAGGTGTGCTGCTGAAGCCTTAAAGAAATATTTGCCAGTAGAGCTTTGATTCTGGTCAGGGAAACTTTGCAGCCTTAAACACCACAACTGACTAAATAAACGTCTCATAATTTTATAAATGACAGCAGGAATAACTGTAATTATGGTTATTAGCAGATAAAAATGTCTCCATAGGATTGGATTGGGGGGGCTTATAAAGCAAAACAGGAAACAGGCTCATTGAGCACATCTGTGGAGCATGGTTAATCTAAGCCGAAGCCTTGCGTACGTTCATTTCCATGCCAAGCATGATCATCATAAGACATGATTATATTCTATCAGTTCTAGGGGTTATAGCTTGAACTGCTATAGAAACCTAGCTTAAAATTATAATCATGTTAAGATATTACATGTATTTTCTTAAAGATGTGCTTAGCAATTCCGTCTTTTGAGTGCTTCAACAATATTCCCAGAATCAAGCTTTTAAAATTAACTACTTCATTATTTGTGTTGCTTAGAAGTTTTCTAAAGGCAGAGTAGAAAAAAGTTTTAAATGTGTCACAAGTTCTTCTTTGTAACCTGCTTGTGCTGCATAACTTTTGATTGAAATTCCACATAATTTATGATTTTTAAAGTCCTCAACAGAGTGGTAAGTACTGGAAAGAGAAAGTAAGAGGTATTAATCAATCCCAGCTCAATGATTTGAATATTTAGGATGCCATCATGGACCCAGAAAGAAAACATTTACGATTGATTTCAAAATATCCAGCATTTCAGCTTTCGTATTTGTTGAAATTGCAGATAATTTAATTACTAAAGTACCTAATTGATAAAATAACTGGACACGGGTAAAAGCTCACTAAAAATAAGTTAACCACCAACAAAACCAATATTTATCCTTTTAATTCTCTTCATCAAGAGTAACTAGCGTTCCTGCCTTTAAAGCCATGCACCATACCTAATCTCTATACAGCTGAAAGTCACAAGACACATTCCACAGACAAAGAAAGATACGAGGTATGGGACCTCCAAAAGCAATTCACAGGTTGGAGATCACAAACTCTCTCAAGAGCCCTGCTGTTTTACTGCACAAGTGGGCTGAGCTGAGCTTGCAGCTGGGATGCTGGGTGAGTTGCTAATGTTGGCGTCCCTGGTCCCCCCAGTGAGGGACGGAAATGATTCAGCAGTGCCCTGTGCCAGCACAGCCCTGCTGTGCATCGTACATCATCCCTCCTCAGCCCTGCAACTGGGTTGAACTCGAAGTGCTGACATGCCTGAGTACAGCTAAAAACTAAAATCTTTCCTATCACTACTAGGAGATCTGTAGATTAAAGGTCTGCAGGTCTATACAGCTTGCTGTGCTGAAGGGTAGATATACCTGGGCCAGCTCAGGACAAGCAGAGATAAGCCCCATAGGGTTCTTTACTAGGGGAGGTCAATTAGCTGCCTAATAGGAATATTTTAAGATTTTATGAAAAACAAAAAAAATTCAGTGCAAGGCTGACTTTGTAAAGTAGGTCGGGATACCCAGACTTCAAATTTAAATTTCGTCAGAGTCACCACAACTGAAATACTTAGATTTCTGTTCACATTCCAGAACTTGCCAAGCTCATGCTTTTTTATTATTTTAATATTATTACTTTCCCAACATGTACAATTCCTGCATCGAAAGAGCTAGCCAGGTACCATGTTTGAGATGATAAGGCTGTATGAATTTTCTAGAAATATTCACCATTCACTTGCTCAGAATGGCAAGTTTCAATGAGATTTTCCTTGCTTTAATCGGTTTGAGCTAGCTCTTTGGCATTCTCTTATAAATAATAGAAGCTACACACTGCACTTTTATAACATCATTCATCTAAGGATCTCATAACTTAATTAAGAGGGACATTGTCAGGTTAAAAATCATATATTTTTTATTAAGTAATTTCCTTATCTATGTTACTAATAACATTTTAGGCTATTAAGCTGAAACAAATTCTTAAAATCTAATTTAACATCTACTACTAGCGTGTATGTATTATATATACACACAGCTGGTTTACTTTCTGAGATATTAAAACAGATGTGCTGGCTTTACTTTTGTTTCAAGTTGGTTTCATTTACAGATTTTCATGTGTGAACAATGCTCTTCCTTCAGTGTTATAAACACTCCACAAGAACATTTAAATGCAAACAAAAAACTATATTAACACGTAAGAAAATAAAACATATGTTTTTGTTAATATAGGACTAGCAAGGATTCAACAACAATAAAACTTTTATTTTGGAGAAAACCATCTAACATTGTATGGTGGTTATTTTCACTTTCTCTAAAGGGAAGGTGACAAGTACTACTTCTGTATTGCTTGATTATGAGAGAGCATAAATCTGTTTGCTGTGAGGGAATACAACATTAATAAATTCATTCAGCTATATTTGAGCCTTTTCAGACATTCAGAAATGTGCTGTTGCTTTACTGAGGCTTAGAGCAGAGATATGCTTTTGATAGGAGAAGTTAGCTGTGGGGAAAGTTAGCATAATGAAGTTTCTACCTGTCACAGTTTAGTTAAACTGTAAGTTGCTGAAGTCCACACGTCACTTCCAGAATAGACGGACAGTAGCTAAAACACTGCGGGGTCTCTTGGAATCTATATAAATAAAGTGTAACATCAAAAACTACAGTACGTATTTTTCCAACCTTCACTTAGGGGAAAACTAAGACACATGATCAAAGTCACACAGTGAGTTGATGATAAAACCAAAATAAAATCCATAGCCTGCACCACTCACTCCTCACTAAACCACTTAGTTTCTTCTTGACGTTTCAATGTATTTTATATGAAGAACAAAAAAAAAAAGCTATTTTTCACTTGCACTCTTACTTGCTAATACAGAGAGGAAGATGGGGTTTTGACTTCCAGTAGGTCATTTTGCTTTGAAAGAGATTCCTTCTCCTTCCTCTGTTCCCTAAGTTCAGTGATCAACAAAGTGGTTTTTCACTTGCAGATCCAGGGCTCGTGCCACACAAGCCAAAAGTTTTACCTTTCATTTTGCTTTTTAACGGTCCATTGCTCAGACATCAGTCTCAGGAGACATAGTGCCAACTACTAAACTTTTTAAGTGGGGTGGGGGGGCGGTTGAAATGGGGAGCAGGTCCTGGAGTCAACAGCAGCGAGTCAGCTCTTTTGAAAAGAAAATTGCAATAAGACTGAAAATAATAAATGCAAATATTAAAACAAACAGACAAAAGGCCTCCCAGGAGCCGGTGAGGAGCCATGGAAGTGTGCTAAAGCCAACTTTGAAGAATGGTGGTGCAGCCCAGTACTCAAACCCAAACACAACACTGTTGTGCAGAAGAATCCCTTGGATGAGAAACACTAGGATTCTTCAGCATTAAGTGAGATTGCCTTCAAACTCAGCTGCAAATGCTACATTCTCAAGGTTAATCAGTTTTGTAGTGCAGAGACAACATGAAATTAGGCCAAGGACCACCTTCCACTGCAGGAAGAATTAAAGAAACACATAGTTATTCTGCCTGAAAACGTGTTTTACCTAATAAACGTGAGCTTTCAGAGGTATCCTTTTGCTGTCTGACTGCAGTAGTGGGACTTGAATGTATATTTGTTTGCTCATAGCCAAAACTGATAACCTCCAGTAACCTCTGATTCTCTGGTTATACTCTGGTTAAACTCTCATTATTTCACCTTAGCATCATCTTATGTCAGTGTCAAATACACCTGCATTAGAACCATAGTTTTCCTAAACAGCAAGAATGTGTATCCAGGATGCTACAAAACATGGAACCCTAAGCCAGGATCAAGTTTTTCGGTTACAGACTTTTCATGTTGCACCTATTCAGGATCCAGGACATAACAGCTGGGAAACAGCATTCCTGTGTCAGCTGCCGACCAGACATTAAAGTTGCTTCATGGGCTTGGTTAAGTCTTTCAAATTATCGCTGTTCCATTTTCTTGATTTGTCATGCACAAGACATGTCTTGAGAGACCGTGCTTTAGTACTATGAAGTCCAACTATCATTATGTACATGTCAGCCAAACTAGCCAGTGACAACAAATGACAGAATAATGCTTTTCAAAAATGTGTTTGTGTCTTTCTGTTGGTGTCTTAAAAGTATGAGGTCTGATTACTCTTGCATTCATGTGTATGTCTCATTAATCAGCACAGACCTTTTCCAACTGTATGCATGCTTCAGCAGTGAATAAATTGTAACAGTGATGGTATCTTTCAAGTAAGAAAATTTTTATATGTCACACATATATGTCTGAAGATACCTGCCTTCCTCATCGGCCATTCCTAAAAACAGAATACTGAATTTAAAAGGAAGCTTGTGTAATACAGCAAAATCAGTCCTGAGAGTCATGCACAGCTATTGCTCTCCATGCCCACTTTGCCCACTTTAAGGCTATGTTAACGCCCAGAAAACAAATTTAGTCCTGTATTTCTATGCCTAGGTAGGTTTCTCTTAAAATTTAAAAACAAATCCCTAGTTCACAGATTTAAAAATACTGCTGAAGCCAAAGTAAAAATAACAAAACTAACACATTAAACCTTGATATAACTTAAGAGTACATTTTTACTGTAATTACTGAGGAAAAAAAAATAGCAAACCAGCTGTACCTATTTACAAAGGAATTTAAGACAGACTCTGGGGTCTGATATCCTTATCTCATGGATAGGCTGAGCATACAAGGGAGATGCTCACAGTATAGTGCTCTTACATTGCTAAAAAGATTAGCCAGAGCAACCACGAGCCAATGCTCTCATCCCTTTCCACATAAAGGCTAAAAAATTCAAGTTGACCATTATCCTAAAATAATCCCATTAGGTCACCACATGGTAATATTTATTATGTGTGTCCAGTTCAAAGGTGTTGCAAAACACAGGTAAAGAACTTGGTTTTTCAGAGCTGAGCATTAACATCAAAATAATCAGTTTCACACTGCTGATTACACAGGAAATGAAATGAGTTTCTGTGTTCCAACAGCTGAAAGCAAATACGATTGTATTGCACATCTTTCTCTCCTTTGCCTGTTATTTTTTGGGCTCACACATGCACTGTTTCTCCTCCTCAAACATGCACCGTTCTCATTTGCTTTCTCCCTCGCTCTTGCATTCCTCCAGCCTCTCCATCCATAACCACCTATCTACCCATGGTTTTACCAGGTGTTCATGTTCTCCCTTCCCTCTTTAGCCATTACATGAGCCAGCAGCAGGGTCTTTTTCCCCTGGAGCCACCCTCTTATCAGGTCATGGAGAGTCCCAGTAAGGTAGTAGTTGCTGCAGGAATTCCCAGCTGGCAATGGGCTCCTCTGGGGTTCATGCAAAGAACTAAAACACAGAGTCTTTTGGTCTCTGTTTGAGATTGTAATCAGACAATATAGCCACTAATTATAACTTTGCCTCATCCCTCACCTCTCCCTGAACCAGTTTCCTCTCTTCCCTATGAAGAGAGCTAGCAGCAATGAAGTACATCCTTCGGGTATGTAAGGAAGGCCTCCTTCATTAAATGCTATGAAGTGTTTCGATATCCTCAGAAGCGTGGTGTTATTTAAGTGCTAATCACTCTAGTCTTCAGTATGTCCAAAATGATTTCACTTGTTACCAAAAAGCTCCGTTGTCACACATTACATTGCCATTGCACTGAAAAATAATTAACAGCCTACATTTTGGGGTCCATTATTTGAGCTGTCTGACGAACTAGGGAATTCTCCAGAATTCCCAAGTTTTCAACGGCAAAATTAGAAAACATTAAAAAGCTAGGCCAGGGAACAGCTCTATGAAACAACTCGAACAAAGAATGAAAAAAGAGACCATTCCTTCCAAGCGCTAAGACAAAGCAGTAGGTAAAAGTCAAAATAATCTGACGTAATAAGCAATCTATATGGTAATTTAAGAAGGTAATCTTTTAGATGGAGTCCCAAAGATTATCAAACTCAAGTATTCAGTAAACCATTCTTAAACAGCTAGAAACCTGAAAAGTTATGAAGAACAACACATAGTGCTCAAAACAGAAGGTGTAACATATGGCTATACCATTTTATATTTCAAACAACACATAAAACCTGATGTATAGAAGAGAAGCAGTCTCTAGTAGCCGGAGCACTAGTAAATGAGGAATTCACTGTCTCCCTTCTTGGTTGTTCAGAACCTCTTCACCTCTTTGTCTCTCTGGATGCAACCAACTTTTATCAGCTTGAAGTCTAGTTAATACAAACACTCTTACACGTGTGAGTCAGAGAGTCAATATCCTTGGCTGACCCCAACGAAATCAGGTGGGACTGAAACTCTGCATCCAAACAGACCTCAGACTTCAGTGCCCACCAGAGTATGACCTGCATCACTTCTTTATCCTTCAGAGTTCCCAGATTCAGTCAGCTAACACTGGGCAAATACTTCCATTAACAAAAAAAACTATCAACCCTCCCCCCACCAAAAGAAAATCCCACCACAACAATAAACCTAAACCACAAAAAACTCTACGTAAAGTACCAGTGGTACAGAAAATTCAGTAAGTAAACAAACAAACCAACCAACCCCCAAGCTGTCAACAGTTATATAAGCTCTAAATTTGCACTAGACCAAATCCGTAGCTGGAGGTAGAGGAGCAAATGTCCTGTAAAGGCAGTAGAGGTATGTTGAGAACATGAACCCCAAGATAAAACTCAGTCTCTGAGAAACAGCAGTCTGGGAAGGGGCATCTTTCACAGACTCTTTCCTTACATTCCCCAACTGTTTTTTCTTATAGTCTCAAAGCTGTAGAAAGTCATCTTTCTTTTCTTTCCAGTTCCAGCTCCTGACTTCCAGCACTGCTGGCCAGGCCGGCACCCAACGCACTCAGCCTCTAGCCGCTGTGGAATTTCTCACCCTGGCACCACATGCCCAGCTGTGCTCATGGAAGTGGAAAATCTGACAGCATTGTCTGAAACCCACAGCTTGGGATAATTGTGCTTCATAGTTCCTCTGTCAGTGAGTATTATCATATTCCTCTCACAGGAGGGCTACTATACCTTTCATATTCCTCTGCTCCCAGCCACAGAATTCCTCTTTGCCTTGAAAGCAGCAGTGAAGTATGTTATGATGTGAGAAAAGGTTTAAAAGTCCTGTGCAGATTAAAGCTAAAATCTCCATAACTGTACCTGCTTTAATAACTTCTTTGTGCAGCATAAACATGGGAATAGGTGGAAAACTGAAAGGTACCTATGTTTATGTACCACGGATGGATGTCCTTCATGCCTGTAAAATCCTTATTTTGTAAATACAATATATAGATTACACTTGTTTTAATGTAGGAAAGAAAAATCACTATTACAGTACAAACACTTTGGTGTAAATTTTAAATGAAACATAGAAAGAAACGCTGTGCAGCAGCTCACAGCCAGGCACGTATCTGGCGCACACCCATCAGATCCCAGTACGAGGAATTATTTTCATCACAGATCTGTGCTTTCTACCTTCAGTTCAATTAACATCACTCATCGTGTCGAACCTTGGTATCTATCTAACCTTGGAAGGGTGCTGTTACCAACATGCCTAAGCTCCTCTTGACCTCCAGTGCCTCTGCCCCCCTGGCCCCTGGGAGGCAGAGCGTGCTGCTTCCCCACGGTCCTCTGGGAAAGTGGTGGCAAAGCATGGGAAATAGCCCAGGGCTTATGTGTTTCAGGTGACAACTTCACCATCCAGTTATTCTCTCAAATGCATGCCATGAGGATTTTTTTAGGGACATAGAATTGAAAAAAAGATGCCAATGAAAATCCCGCTGACTCCAGTGGGACAAGGACTGGCTGCACTTTCTAACATTCTCTCCTGATTTTCCTCCCCTTCTCCCTGTCCCCAGCCCCAACCAGTGATTTCACATCTAATTACTTGCTGGTCATCACCTTTTTTTTTTAGAATCCTAGCCGGTATTTAAACATTAACTTTATTGGAGATAGTCAAAACCAAGGTCATGACTGAAAGGACATTCTCTCTGCTGCTTCCTTCCATTTCTTTTGCTACAGGTAACGGTGCCATTGTTATTCTGAGTAGAATAAACAATATTCCTGCTTACTTGGAGAACTTGAATGACAGTTTCTCTGACCAATTTTCCACCCTCACATTTGTGTATTTGCTCCAATGGCAAGCCTTGTGCTGACCTCATCTTAACATTTTTAGGTGAAAGCTTGGGTTAATAGAGCAAATTAAGCCACAGATTTTCATGCCACCTTGGCTGGTTACAGGCCAGACCTAATCTCCTCTCTAAAATAGAGATTAGTCAAAATCAAAATCATTTAACTAACGCCACTCAAGGTTTACACTGGTACGTCAAAGTAACTTTGGTGATCCAGAAAACATAAATAAATGGCTGATGCCCAGGTGTGGGAAGCAATGATGTTGGTAACAGATTAAGTGGTATTCTTTCTTTTGATTAAGTAGAACAATATTCACAGAGTCCCTCTCTTTCAGCAGTCCCAACAAGTCTCCCCTTGCTCATTTCTACAGAGAAGCAGATGTAGCCTGGTCATTCATGTATCAATATGTCTCTTCCAAAAGTTAGTCATGATGTGAGGTGATTAAGAGATACCTTAAAGACTGTAATAGTGCACTTCAAATGGAGGTGCACAAAATCCCTAGGCATTTTATGAAATTTAGGCCAAAACATATATAAAACATGCATAAATAATGCATGTATCTAGTGCAATGGATGCCTTTCCTATATATTTTGTATGTTATGAATTGAAATAAATGAAAAAACATGAAGTAGATACAAATACATGCACACACAGAGAGAAAATTATGTGGCCCTTTCTAGCATGAAAAGGAAATTATTAAAAGTTGGATAAACAACAACGGAGGATATGACAGGGGCAGCTGGAGAACCACACTGGGGGACAGAACTTCTAAGTGAATCCACACAAAAAAATGTCTCCCCTGACAATCCGTTGTTCTTCAAAGAGAATAATGATTCTAGAGATGAGTTTGCATTTGTCTTCGGATGTCACAATAAATGCTAAGAAAGCAGCCGAATGAGAGTTATTATTTCCTCTGAGCAACGAAGGATTTGGGTAGACTGTCAGAACACCAGCACCCGCAATCTGAGGGCAGATACAAAGCAACAGCAAGCTAGCAGGAAGCTCAAAATCTGTCCCGGGCCCTGGGAAAGGAAGATGAAAGAGGCCATGGGGCAAACAGGAGATCTAAGAAAGGTAGATCTAAGAACCACAACTGCAAGGCAGCTGTTAAATCATGAGGGAAGTAGGAGCATTGTTTGAGAAAGCGATCACAGGAGGCATAATGTTTTCCAAGACCAACAGAACATAAATGCATGTGAATCAGTGGAGAATGTGCTCCACAGTGGTCCATGCTGCTTAGTTGGAATAACTCAGCCAGTTTGGGGTTACTGGGGTTGCATCCAAGTCCTTGCCCTAATCACACATTCACTGCCCTAAGCACAGCAGAAGGGACTAGTAACCCCTCAGTGCTCAGGAGCATCAATAGCTATATTATGGGCTATCTGATCCTCCCTCTCTAAATGAGCATGCTGGGCAGAACATAAATCCAGCCCTACCTCTGAGTAACAAGATGCTTTTCCAACTGGCCTGATGGAGTACTTGGCCTGATGATGACTCTCACAGTCAGATGTGCAATCTACCCTCTGGTTCCCTGTTGGTTTGGACTCGTTGCTTATACTCGAATATCCAACACTGCAAGAGATAGAAGAGCAATTCCTTTTGACTGTATAAGAGACTATGTTACTGACAACAGGTAAGCTGTGTCCTTGCACCTGCTGTTTGCAGAACTGTCCCTTTCCACTGTACACTCTTCCCTGCAGTGCTTCTATATGGAAGAAGACAACTCTAAATGACACAAGAAGTAACCTTTAAAGCCACTGTATAGCAGTTGGAAAAAAATCACAAACTGATGCAAGAAAAGTAGGGTGTATCCTCTCCCACTTGGTCAGACTGCTTTGAAGTGTTAAGTGTCACAACGCTAAGGAACCCATTTCATTATTTGCTAACTTCTATGGCACATTTTAATATCTTTGTTTAATCAGAACTAGACCTAAAAAGGACTATGGATTGTGTTATAAAAGCATAAAAATATTTTTTTAATCCACAGCCCTGCCCCCCGCCCCCAAGCCATTCTATCAAAACATGCACAGGAAAATGTTTACGAGTTATAATCTTCTCAGCTAGGCTTAGTTTCCTGTATACATTTCAAATACAGTGTCTTAAGAACACACACATACAAAAATCTAGGAATGCAGGTGGGGTCCACACAGAGCTGAGCTCCAAATTTTCAACGTGAACCATGTTGTCATCCTAAATGTTGGCTTTGGTCTTTCAGTTTGCCCCATAACAGTGGGGAGAAGATAGGAGATGAAGTTCAGACTGAAGCCGAACAAGGAGGAACCACAGTGGAGTGCTGCTTTTTCTCTACATGAAGTTGCTCACAATTAAGGGGAACTCAAGAGTCACAGTTTAATTTGGCATTTTCAGAGCTGAGATTTCTTCATTTCAAAGACTGAGCTAAGTCTGCAAATTTCAAAGTATCTAGCACACTATAAAAAACAAGTAAATGGAGCAATCACCAGAAGAGAGAGTCAAGTGCTTAAACTAGGACAAAGTAATAACTGACATGGAACTGGGACTTTCCCCCTGTTTTCATTCTCATGATCCTGTGGTAAACCCTTTCACTTAATTTTTGGTTTAATTTAGGAGAAAATTATTGAAAACTCTCATGCTCGGAATGAGTATATATTAATCTTTTGTTCCGAGTAATAAGGTGCAAAGAAACATAGTCCTGGCAGGATACTAATTTCTGATGTTGTCAATTAAAAAACTTCTCCTGGTGTTTTGAATGGAAAAATCTCTCAGAAAATGTTTTTATCGAAGCACCCAGTTCCAAGTCCTGGATTATTAGGTTAAGCTCCATCAGCAGAAAGACCAATATAAATGCTTTTCATACCATCTGCCTCAAAGCCTTAACAAAAAAATAAAGAAGTGGAGAAAATATGTAGGTTCAAAACTCCCTGATTTTAACCTGTTTCCCTTTAACATAAAGCTGGGAAATCCAGGTCCTAAAAAACTAAAATGAAAACACATGATTGCTTTTATTTTCTTTTAATCTTTCCTCAAAACCTCACAGAACATCCAAAATCACCCAGCGTTCCCAGGACCTGATTTCTTTTTATATTTTAAAATCAGAAAATCAGCTTTAAGTAAGTGTAGGCACTAGCAAATTGTTTTCTCTGCTCCCTTTTGCTGTTCTGAAAAGAGCTCGTTACAGCGCATGCATTTTTACCTAATGTTTATTAGGAAGCTCTATATAATTACCAAGGTTTTGATTTTCCTGTTTAAAAACAAATTAGGGTAGTGTGCAGGGCCTTGCAATATTAGGAGGCAACTCCAACAGCTAATGATGGAGGACAGTGCCTCAGTGAAGGCGTTAGCGATCCATCTGGCCAATTAAAGAGTAACTTAGGCAGAGCCCGATACTATTTCTCAATTATGGTGGCTGTGACATTGAGAGTTGAAAAGCAGCAAGATTTGGTGTGAAAAGATAAAGTGCATCCACACCAAGAAAAATTGGGTAAAAGCTGCTGTAACCCCACAGCAGAGAGGAAACGGAAAACACTCTCAGCCAGAGATGTACCTTGACTTACCAACCAGAAAGGGGGACAGACTTTAAAGAAAACAAAACAGCTCAGACGTGAAACAAATACTGATTGTCTGTCTTCCCACAGATTTGCCATCAGAGCCTGTGAGCGCTACACGATACGAGTACAATTATCATGGGTCTTCTCTCCCACAACAAAGATAAAATTCTCAGTGAGTAAAAGACAGCATGTGCCGTGGCTCTTCTGGAGCAAAGCCTGTGCTGGCCAGCCAGCTGTCCTCCACTGAACATGCTTAGCTGATAAGTTCTGCTTGTCTTTCCCTCAGCAGGGGCACTAATTTGAGTTTTTCTCCTCTCCTTAGATACCCATTTTGTAGAAAACGAATTATCTTTTCATTTCTTTCCGCCTTGGCTGAAAGGGATCGGCACGCTCAACAGCTATGTATGGGTGTGACAGACAGTCCCATAAACTCAGATGAGATAACTTGGCAGAAGCACTCCATAAATCTGGGGTGATTAAAATCTGGAAGGGAATCCAAACTTTAGCTTAAGCCATGCCTAAGGTAGACAGAGACTAAGGCCTTGTTCTGTTTGCTGCCTTCACGTTCGCACCTCTGTGAGGTCTAACCATGCCTTCATTTCCCTTGGGGCCATGACTGCAGATGCAGACCAGCCAGATCTGCCACGGCACAATTTAGACATGAGCATCCCATGGGACTTCCTAATGCATTTCACATCATAGACTATTTTAAAAGGAATTTTGTTGTTGGTTTTTTTCTTGTCCTGCACCTTCAAAAGCATCTAACTTGAACTCAGAAGTCAATAACAGCATTTCTTCCTGTCCATTCCCACCTGAGAGGCTTCTTGCCCCCATCTCTAGGAGGTTAGTATGTCCCCTCCCTGCCGTAGCCAGTCTCCTGTGCTGGCTTCTACTCCCTTCTCTCGTCTTTCACCCGTGACAGAAGAAGGAGTTAAAACATTGTACTGCTTTCCAGCCAGTACCTTCTCAAGTACGTCACCCCTCCCCACGCACACACAAGTTGCACTGCCCTCCCTCTGGATGGTTCCACATATCTGTCCTCTGAAGTTACAGAGATGGGAATGATTTTCCTCAACATGAAATGCTGTATACAGAGTGTGGGTGGGAAATATGCAGTGTAATGGAACTGAAACCCCATAAGGGAAATGAACACGGGCAGCTGCTGATACACTATTTACTTGGATAAATCAACCATTTTCCTCCTGGGCAAGATGACTTGAGGTATCACCTACCCAGGATGGCAAGTGCAAATATAAATAATAAATAAAACTATCTGAGGAAGAATTCTCACTGTACTGTTTTTTGTAGAGAACTAAGTTTCAGTTAAACTTAATCCTTGCTGTCTTCTGTGTCTCCAGCAGCAGAAACATCTGGTCGGTTTTAGATTCCCCTTGGATTCCCAACTTCAAAGGGAGTTATAAAGAATAACAAATACATGTACTGGCACTGAAAAAAAAAATTAGAGCAGCAGGAGAGAATGGTAAAATTGTCCTTATTTGACTGCTAGTGACAGGCGCCACAGGCAGAACTGTGAGAAAAAATCTTAACAGCTCAGGCAAATAAGCTTTTTTTTTTTTAATGACTGGCTCTCTCTACTAATGACGCAGAAAATCTATGGGATCTGCCCCATAACAGCAAGAAGCACATGTGCCAAGGAATATGCACGCAAGGGTATGCAGAAAACAGATTTTAAATCAGATATGTACTAAATAATAGGCAGGAAACCAGGAACTAAGTTTTGTTCCCAGCCTTTTCACTGAGAGTGTTCTGTGTATATCATTGGTTAAATTACAGAGGTCCAAATTTTGGCTCTTTAAAGTCAGTAGAACATTGTAAAGTATGGTCAAAAACAACTGTCATACGCACTTTTCAAATCCTACTGCTAAACCTTCAGGAACAGGGGTAGGTAAGGAAACACAGTAACAGATGTCTGCGGCTCTCTGTCTTTCCTCCACTCTCTGGTGGCTGGAAAGTGAATGCCATTCTCCCTTTATGAATGCAGCACTACCAGCAACAACTTCTGACGTATTTCTGCTCTTGTGTGCAGTGAACAGAAGCATCTAGCTTCACGCTGATCTTCTGAATCAGTGCACTTGTGAAATAATCACACCTTGTTCCCCCCTTCACCCATGCAGCGTCAAGATCTCCTTTATCCTTTTTTGTTCCTCATGTTTTACGATTTAAGTCAGAGGGTTAATAAAATAAAAGTAAAATGAAGGATGTGTGAGGAATCATGAACCTGTGTGAAGCCTCCTCTCCGCTAAACACTAACTCCTCTTGTACGAACATTAACTCTTGTTGTATGAACACTAAACTTATAGAATCATAGAATCACAGAATTGTCTAGGTTGGAAGGGACCTTTAAGATCATCTAGTCCAACCATCAACCTAACTCTGATAAAAAAACCCACATCACTAAACAATGTCACTAAGGACTATGTCAACCCCTCCACCCTCTTTCATCAAAACTATAGACTCCTAAATGCCAGGTGTCATGTAATGCAAATTTACACAATGGATGCCAGAAAGGAAAATTATAGAATAGGATTTTGCAAATAGCATTAAAACCACAGCCATGCCTCTTTCATCTCCACCTACAGAAAGTCCACAGAATATAAGTTTTGAAGGTAGTCATGAAATAAATTCCAACAATTCCTGAGTCAAAGAGACTGATCAACTTGTGGATATTTGACAGGACAAGAAAAGCTATATTTGGCAAAATTATTTGTTGCAAATAATTCATTCAGCTCTGTTGCTGGAGTTGCAACGATGACTTTTTACATGACCTTATTTTGCCTTATTATGTCATGAGGTAAGCAGCTTCCCGTTGTTTCATCTTTAAAGATATCTCAGGATCTCTTAAACGCCCCACATAACAGCAAGATCATATCAAGATTTTACCATAAATACAGCACTCTCATATTTATATCAGAACTTTCAATCACAAAAATCCTAAGTTCTTGTACAATGTAAGGATCAAAGGACTCCTGCAACAGGCTCTTTACTGAAGGACCTTATTCCCACATTGATTTCTCACTAAATATTAGAAAACTGTAAGTGAAGATGCTTTACAAACTCCTATAGAAGTAGGAATTAAAGAATATACTGTGGAATTTGTCATCCCCAAGATAGAAATCAACAATTTCTGCAGCTCACAGTGCAACGCTATTAAATAGTTTAATCTGAAAGGGGGATCCAAAATTAACCTGAATGCACAGCAGAGACAGGATGAGCCAATTCTATGTCTGGTGTACTGCTAATGGTTTTGTGGGAGTCATGGTGGGATAAACTCGTCTCTTTTGCCCAGGAACTACCACTGGAAGCAACGCTATGTGCAGTAGGATCTCTAGTGACATCAGATTGTTGGGACCTGTGAAAGATAATACTTTTGGAAGTGCTACAATCCACGACATACTGATGCAAAATGACCTTTTGGGAAAGTCTCTGACTTCTTGACCTGAAGACTTTGACTCTTGAAAGGGGGCCTGCTTTCTTAGCAGGGCTCTATTACCTTTGTTGCAAATATCCTCCTATCAGAAGCCCCTTCAGATTAATGCTTACAATCTCAATTTTCCAGCAAAATGGCCCGTTTAACTCTAGAGATGGTAAGGAAAGATAATGAGGCAGATCAGGAAATCTCAGGGTTTCCAAAACTATTCCAAGAGGGGCTTTCTTCAAGTAACACTTAAGGTAACATCAGAAGCTTTATGATTTCTGTATCTGCAGTCAGAGCAGCTGTACTGCCAATGTTGATTCTGGGCTGAGGGCAGCATAGGCTGTAATAGCTTGAACGACAGTCACGAGTTCTGACTGCGTCCACCAGTCTAAGTGGAGAATTTCCAATATGCACTTGATCCCCAGCCTGCTAAAGCCAAGGAGAGAATTTAAGATCAGGCTCGATACACATTCCAAGGAAACTTCATCTTTTTTCTACAAGAAATACTATATACAGCAAAACACAGATCACTTGAAAACCATACAGTCGTACTTCCAGTCTACACCCCTGAATCTTCACTCCCATACCCTGCAGAAATGGCCTCGACTCTCTGAAGACAGATTGGCAAGTATCAGGTAGAAGTGAAGGCTGAGAGACATGTATCAGTATTCAACTATTAAAAATAGTGAAGGAAATAAAAGGCTCGAATGAGAAGGGGAGGCAGAATAGCTTTCTCTTTACATTTGCTACAAGTTTTTAGTGATACAAATCTTTCCAGTTAAATTGTATCTTTGAGCTTGATGTGGTATTTATTAAAGGCAGCAGCACAACAAAAGGGCCATTGGCTATCAATCCTGGAACACCAACTAACAAAAACTTCAGTTAGATCCTAGGATTTCTCCAAACACCTTTATAAATGTTTCTTTACATCCCGTTTATAGCACGTTACATTCTCCTGTGACTAGAGCTGGTAGACCAGATCCTGCATGGTCTATTAGAATTTCTTGAGTACCTTTCCTGTCCCCTTACATGTCTGTAGGCATTCAGGCACAATGCAGCAATTGAATATAACCATTATAAAGACAGTTCAACTCCTGGCCAACCCTCAGCATGCACATATACATTTGCAAAGCATTAATGGCACTGTAAGCTAAAAACAACCATCCCAATAATATCAGACAGCTAGGCAAGATCTACAGATGCTTTCTGTTTGCTTGGGATATTTTACTGCTTGTATTATTATCTTTTTGATGTGTGCTGCTCCACAAGCATGCAGGAAATATTGTGACTGTGTCTACAACATAAGCTATTTTATTTATTTATTTATAGAGCTCTGTGGTGGGGCAGCTTTTATTTTTATATTTTTCAGACCTAAACACATCAATATTCCAGCTCTTCATGTCCAAGATCAGTGCAAAATATATTCTTCACATTAAATCAGCCTTCTTAAGACTAAATTCAATTTATACTGATATAGCAGGTTACATGCTTAGTCATGTAAAAAAAATCTGATGAATACAGGAGACAGCTGTTGGGACAAAGCATATCTTCCTGCCTGCCTTGTCACAGGCCTGTAACTGAGAAATACTAAACCAACTACACTATTGTCCAAACCTATTTACACGCAGGTTTTCTGTATCACAAAATACCCCTTTCCAGGTTCAAAAGCAGAAACAAAACGTTAGGTGGTTTAACAAATGTAAAAGCTTTTCAATTTGTATTACTGTGTCATCTTGTGTTTACATATGACTGGAGTGAGAACTCCGAAGTTTGCAGAGCCACAACTTCCCCTGAATGGGTGATTAGGTGTTGACTGCTTTATCCTCTCACTTAGAAAAGTATTAGAGATGATATTCTTAAAGAATATTACATTGTTGTATCTAGCCAAATTTAAGGAAGCCAGATCTGAATAACCAAGGTATCACAGGAGCAGGTTAGTATCTCAGACCTTGTTGAAAAAACATCACGCTCTTGAGATGAGGTCAGGTGCTTTACATTTTCCAGCAACAGAGCAATTCTTAACTACGTTCTTTGCTTTTAATCTTCACCCTTGCCCTACTTGTCCAAAATACCCCACTTAATTTCATGTTTTTCTTTTGTAGGGTGCTCCCACTGAGATGGATTTAGGCACATCCTGAAGAATTTAAACTTAGCCAAAACCATAACCTAAAGAAATATGCCTCCAAGGCATAAACCATATTGTGGCCCTGGACAAGACTGCTGCCAGAGAGAATTTGACTATTTAGGTACACAAATCCTACAGGAGAATGGAGAGGAAAAAACATCGAATATATTAGGAAGAAAAAGAGAATGTTTGGGGTGTTACACAGGGCAAGGAAAGACTCTGGTAACAGGAAAGTACTCTACTAAGGGAAGGTCCCTTTTAAATCAAATCTAAGAAGCAACAAATGGAAGTGAACACACTAATATTAACTGTATAGGCTTTACACTCACACTATCATTACATTCAACTTTTTGCTGACTTTGCAAGCAATTGCACCAAGACAGGCACCCAGAATTTGAAAGGTTTGGTCCATGACCAGCCCACAGAGAAGGAAGCCAGGAGAGCTGAAATGGCTTCCCAATTTGCTGAGCAAAAACACAGAATATATTTCCAGGGGCAATCTTAACACAGTTGCAAAGACAGATTAACAATTACGGAGACAGAAAGTCCCATTATGCCATCAATACAAGAAGACCTCAGCATAGTCTAAGGGTCATCACACATTTTAAAATTTTTGTTGATTTAATAGAATATGATAGATTTCATGGATTTTTTTAAAACACATCTAATAGAATCGATTGATGAAGCACTCCCCTAAGCGCCACCCAGAAGAGTCCAAGCACAACCCAACATTCCTGCTTTACAGGATAGCTACAGACTTTGAAATTTGCTTTTATTTCACAGTTGAATCAAACAATGCATTGCAAAGTTGCCCATAAAACAAGAATAAAAAATAATTTCAATCAACCGAATGTTTTATTTTGACAAAATAATTTAGTTTTGATCGTTACTTTCAGTTTTGATTTAAATTTTATATTAGAACATAGAATACATTTTTGAAAGAAAAGTTTGAAAGAAAAGCATTTCTGTTCCAGAAATGCCAAAAAGCTTTATCTGGAAATATGAATAATGAAAATAAATAAGAACGCTGGAGAATTTTTTTAAACAAACCAGTATTTCCACAAGAAGGTAATATCACTATGTATTTTTTTTAATGCTTCTAGTCCTGACCTTCAGTGCTCTTTAGTAAGCCTCAGAAGCTTGTAATACCTCTGCAATACTATCAATATATCAGTGACAATCTAATGATTATTAATAATCCAGCTGGTATGTTGTTCTCGTCCAAGATCCTCTGGAGCTTAGTGATGTATGAAAGGTAAGAGGTTTTTTCAGACAATCATTTATGTAACAACTAACACATGTCTTGTTGGGTCAAGTATCCTTAATTGCTATTGCCATTTGGGGAAGTATCAAAACCAGTTCTAAGCAGGATAAAGCAGCAGACTGAAAGTCACAGAGAGTCCTATGGAAGAATCTGGAGTGAGAAGTGGGGGCAGTACAAGCTGTTTCTGCTCTGTCCCTATAACCTTAAACATAACTGGTAGAGAAATATAAGAGCAGTTGAGATTAATAAGATGTTTAACATCTAAGAATTCCTTTTTCTTTAACCATTTGGTCTTCCTGCCAATAAGGCTCTCGATCACTGCTCATACATTTCTAAATTAATAAAATGCAAAATACCGTGAAGTCATGTGAAGCTTGACTGACGCGGTGAGACAAATCCTGGCCTAAACCAGGAAGAATTCAGGGACTTCACCTAGATCAGGTAGCAGCAAGACTGCCAATGTATGAAACTATTCACTTAGGAAGACCAGAAAGAGAGCTGAAGTACAGCTAGGCCTTTAACTGCAAGAGCACATAATTCACAGTGATTGGCATCCCCTGGCTGTTTCAGCGTTGAGATGCTTATGAGAAATGGTTGTCTGCTGTGCCATTTGGTGAGGGTTTTTTTGTAACATGGACAGAATCTCAGGAAGAACCAAATAATTTTTCTTATAAAGCTTATTTCTGAATGCAGTGCTTGGAGCAGAAGTCCAAGGATTCAAACAACTGTACTGCTTAGTCCCCCACAAAAGCACTTTCTGACTGGAACTCGAACCTACCTACTACAACATCAGACGCCATGCTTCACAAAGCAGAGATGAGGAAAGTCTTAGGGAGAATTGTTAGGATTACCTCACCTGTGAGTTTTTAAGGCATTAGATTTGGTGGGGGGAGGGGAAGGGGCAGGGAGGCATCTGGGAAGAGATAGGGTGGCTAAAATGAAAGGAGTCTGGATTGCATATCTTAACAAATAGGTTATTACCATATGAGAGAAATACAAGGCTTGTTCAAAAGCCTTAACTACAATTACGTCTAACGGAGCTTTTCCTGCTGCACACCAAGCAGACTGTTGAATTAGTGTTCTGTGGACTGGGCCCACATGCTGACACCTTCCAAAACCTGAAAGGAGTTAAACATTCTCTCCCTTCATCTTTCATGTGTCTTTAGCTAAGGCTCTCTGTAACCCCTTCCTAGCAGTAAGATTTCAGAGCCTAACTGCCCAAGGAAGACGACTGACTCCCTCACTCTTCACAAAATAAAAATACGTATTTAGAGATCAGAGAAAACACAAAATACCCAAACGCACTTCCATGCCTCAGCATCCTCAGCACTAGCAGTGAATGATCCTCAGGCTCAGATCCACGTTAGGCGAAAAGTTTCCCTTTCCAAAACACAGTGCCTCTTTCAAATGAGGGACTCCCAATCCTTTACTATCAGCCTCCCTCTCCCTTCGCTGGTCTTGGTTATTAAAACAAACAAATGAAAAACACCCTGCCCCTGCTACGCATCCGTCCCCTCTCCTCTTGGAACTTTCCTTGTGTCCCTTCATGCCTCCCAGAGTTTGTTGTTTTTAAGTCCCTACACTAATACCTGCTCTCTTTGTTCATTTTTCTGTTTGCTTAAAACTCCAGCCCCCAAAAGTGAATTTGGAAAAAACTGGCTTTCTCTAGTTGCCCCATTGTTCTTCTCAGGCAAGATCTATTTCAGATGTTTCTATTTCAAATATTTAATGACAGACCTATTCATACAAAGATATGCCAACACCACTCCCCTGTCTCTTTGGCATGATGCAGAGCACAGAAAAAGACTGTCACAAGACACAGGATTCAGTTAGTCAATAAAATCAAGTTCTAACATAAACAGTACATAGCAGATTCCATACATTGCCACGCTTCACAGAAGCAAAAGCCTGACGAAGAGCAGTTTCAAGGGAGACCCCATGGGACAGACACATCCAGTTAGCACTACCACAGTGGACCCTGGCTGGCTTCCCTTCCAACAGGACCTGAAGAGAAGCCAAAGACTGTATTGAGCCTTGGAGAGTTAACCTACTTTTGGGGTCTTGTCTTCACTGCAATGTCATTTGGAAGTACGATGCTAATGTTGCCCCCAGCGTGACTCCCACCCACAACTGAAGCCTCTTGCTCAAACTAAGTGCTATTTTAACTCGACTCTTTGGTCTAAAAAAGAATTGTGTCAGCCTGTGTGCTGTAGTTACTAGTGTCAGTAACACAGTGGGAACTCAGCAGTTCTCTGGTTATGGGCTTAAAGAGTTGATATAAGGCCCTGTCTTGCAAGTGAGATCTAGACTAAAAACACACAACCCTTATATCCCATTACCTACATGAAGCTCATGCAGATAGCAGGTGACAGTCTGACATTAACAATCTACTTCTCTCCTCAGTCTCTGCGGTACATTGCTGACAAATAAATTCTCTAAATTTGCAGAAGAAATCACATGTGTACAGATCAGTTTAGGACAGACAACCCTTACCAACATCAGTCTGTAACACTGTTCTGATAAAACTGCTTCAAGGCATGTAAAACTAGTTTGGTTTTAAGCATTTTTACTCACTACTTCTGCCTACCCAGGCTATCACTGGGAATGAGGGGGGCTTTTTGCAAGTACCTTAGACACTGTCTGTGAAACACAGCACAGCTGCAACAGTAGCCAACTCACATAAACACAGCGTGATCACGGTTTAGCTCCGTGTGAACTGCAGACCTAATATAGATGGATGAAAGTATTTTAAGGCACGTAGTGGCGTGTGAGAGCAAGCTAAGGTGTCCATAAAGACAGTGTCTATGTGGCAAATCCAGCCTCTTGCATCTCGACTGTTACCTACATAAACCCTCTCTTCACTCTAATAAGCTAGCATGAGATGAGCAAATCTGAGTACAGGCAACTAGTACAAACCACCACAAAAGTGGCCATATTGTCATCTGAACATCTCATGCTCTAGTTTATTTACAGTCTCTAGGGCTGTAATCCCAGCTGGTAGTTTTAATTAGTAGTGAGAGTACTTTCACAACAAATTGGACCTTCTCCTTCTTGGGCATCAGAGATTCCTTCCACAGATGACTGTGGAATATGAAAAGACAAATTTGGGGGACGTCGGGCAGGCAGTTTTCTCATATCATGTATCTGAAAAACTACCATCACTCTCTGGCTCACAAGAGGACTTGGCAGCAACTCAGACTATTTTGACTACCCAGAGGACTCTTCCCCCAGTGCCAGAGTAGTAAGATACAGGCATCATGGAAGCTTGTAACGAAGCATAAACTAATGCTATTTAGAAGTCAATACAAAATTGTGGACTAGAAGGCCAGCTGCAGGGGCTGTCTTTTGCTTGTGGGGTTTAAGCCAAAGCATGGGATAACGTGGCAAGCATCATCAGTGTACGTACATACGTACTCATTTGCTGTTATCATACAAGGGTAGCTTTGCCTATTCTGGAGCCATTAGTAAATGCCTTACTATAAAACTGCAAGTGTAGCAGGGTTTTAACAGTCTTTTTCCTCTAGCTGCTCTGGGATTTTTCCTTTCTTGGCTGTAACCAGTTGCAACCAGTTGTGAATAAGTCGTTATCCCTCTGTGCAACTCGCAGCAACTAAAAGAAACCAGTGTCATTATGCAAGTTTCCAAAAAAAAAAAAAAGTTTTGTTTTATGGTTAATTATCCATGGTCTATTTACAAAATAAATCAACCCATTGTGCACCACCAGGATTTGTGGCCTCATTTGAACTTTGCTTTTCATTAATCACTTTAAAAATAAAAGCTAACTAGATTTTTTTTTTTCTTTTTGGCTTATTACTTGCATCTGGGTATAAATTGTAAAAATGGTGAGAGAACCAAGTATGGATTATTCACCCTCAGTTTCATGACTTACATGATCTCAGTCTTGTCTTTCTCCACATGCCTAAACAGATGCACAGTCCAAAAATTCCAACATTCTGTAAGAAATGCAATCATAAGAACATTGAAGTATTTTTTAAACTCAAACTTTGACTTAATCCAAATCATAAATTGTAAAAACTTCCCTTAAGAAACAAAAAGGTGGGCAAACATTTACAAATATATTTAAGCTACTATAAGAGGCCAATAAAATTACTCATGTAGATACCAAAATAATACACAAATGTTTGTGAGCTCTGAGTAGAAGGCTATTTTGTTTAAACAAAACCTACTTGCAAGCATGCTGGAGAAGGCAGAAAATGGACATCTGATTTCTTTATAGTGCTTACAATTTATACAAGAAACCAGAAATATTTTTTTTCTGAAAATGTTTTAATTATATAAGATGTTTAGATCTTGTACACGTGATGGCAGTGAACTACTGGATTTCTGAAAACTAGCCAATGTAGAGGCAGGCAAAGGACATTTTTAGCTACTCTGTTAAAAAACTAAGTCTATTACCGCTTATTTCACTCTGGCAGGGAAAAAAATATATATTTGCATAAAACTGAAATTCTCCTCAGCTTCAACTGAGCAAGCTTGAACGATGTATTTGGTTCCATTACAGACTTTTCAAGTAAAACTAAAAAATAAGAAAGGCTGATAGACAGCCACAGTAAAAGTGCATATAACACCCAGATATCAAAATGTTGCCCCTCCCCTCCCCCCTTTTTTTTTTAATCTACCAGTCACCCTTAAGCATTATTTGCCTTTACTATGAGAAAGAGAAAGTCACAGTGCTCCACGTAATCACCAGTGAAATGCTATGGAAAAAGCTGCGCTGTCAGTAGGTCAAAAAATGTGGTTCACCTGCACTCAAGACTACAATGTTTTACTTCAAAGCTCCTGAGCTAGATGCAAGTATAAAGAAGACTGCACACAGCCAACAGGTATCTTTTAGAAACAGAGATGAAGAGTTGAAGCTAAGACATTAGATCATTAATACTACATATTATTACTAATAGGAGCTCAGGAAGGTAATTTTTGCTCTCCTGTTCATGCGAAATAGAATTGTAGAGATTTGAAAAGTTAAAGAAACCCACTGCCTCCTCTTCCACTTTGCAGACGGCTGAGCTGCTTTAACTTTCATTTCCAAAAGTAAATTAGCTCCTACTTAAATGAAAGTAAAAATTTAAAGCTGCCTCCACCTGATTGCAAAGCAGAGCAGCTGGGCTAGGAGAGGAATGGATAGGCCTTCAAAGAAAATAAAAGCCTTTCTAAGCGACTCCTAATATGAACGCCTGCCCTTGCAGCAGAGAGCTGTGGCCCTACAGCCGCTTTCCATTATAAATGCTAAATTGGGAAATGTTTAACATTCTTTGTTTAATCTTTGCAGTATAAAGAAAAAACAGCTGATTCTCAGAAACACGACAGCCCGAACAACCATTATGGATCTGCCCCTCCCTTCCTCACAGCAGAACAGACCCTTTCCAGCCTCAGCGGCGACTGACACTTTTTAATCGGAAATGTATATTTAGACAGACCCCAGAAGATGAGATTGAAACTTTGTCGGTTTTTTTTTAAGTCATGTAAGGGGCCGAAGGCAACCAGGATATTTAATAAAAACTGTAAGCAGAAAAATAGCTTAAGAAATATATGTAGTGGAAACTATGGACAAAGATGGTTTCAGATGTTTTCTGCACTGTTCTCTGTTAATACCTTTCCACAGTCTTTCCATGAAGAGCATTATTATTTGTTTTGATTTAAAACATTATCAACTGAGTGTGTTTTTCTCTTGCTCACAGCACAGTCAAAGCAGTGAGTCCCTCTGTTCTGCTGCAACCAGTCACAAATAAATCAGCAAAACCTCGGGAGTGAACAATCCTCTCTGCTGCTTACACAGGCGAGCTCTCCTTCTATCTTGTCTCTGCAAGAACTTCCCTAAAGGGATGAGTTTCATCATGCATTCTAAAAGCCAAATAAGTCAGAAGTTTCTTCAGTCGAAATTATGAAATGATACCCCAAATTCAGTCCCCACAGAAACTGAACTGTTTGCAGTTAGTTTCTTACAAGATCTTACCCTGAAGCATGCTTTCCGGATTATCAAGTCTAGTTCCTTGCTCTCTTTTACTACAGGTATAAAGGTCACATCCTAAAGAGTTGTTTTTAAGCCACCACCTCAATAAGTTGAAGAGAGCTTATCCACCCTTCCTATCCTGGCTACAAGCATTCAGTAGTCAGCAGTGACAAGACCAGACATCCAGGAAGCAAACCCACCAGCAAATGAGGATGTGCACCTTCCCCAAGTGCAGTGAACAGACTGCATGGTGCATCCTCTTGTGATGTGGGCACTCCGTCCAAATACAGCCCACTTCATTTTGTGACAACAGGAAAATATTAACCACTGGCAAGAAGAAAGAGCATAGAATACCCAGGTGTCAGTCCTGCTCTAAGCACTGCGCCCATCCCGACAACTCCTCTACAACACTGGACTGCAGTGACCCTTCCCTGCGAGTGTCACGACCCACCTACATACGTTGGATTTAACAGCAATGACTAGAATATACAGATTCTCGGATGGGAGAAACGAACCCTCTGCTCGTTTGCTGAGAATGTGGAAGATAATAATTTCGAAAAGGAGGAGTGCAGGAACATTCAGTGCAGCTGGGCCTGATACTTTTGTTACAACTACTCTAAATATATTGCTTCTTGCTTCATTTCTTACAGACTTCTCTAAGTCAAAAAGACCTGTGAAACTATTGAAGGCACTAGCAATGAATTACTGGTAGTGAAGGTTACAAAATTGTCATAAACTTCAACCAAAGTGTCGGAGTTGCAAAACCCACTGCTCTGAGGAAGAGAGGGAGGGAGGGAGGGAGGAAACCTCGCAGAATAATTACTCGATTAAAAAAAGACTACTGTAGCTAATTCAGCACAATGCTGGATACAGCAAAGTCATATTAGCTAGCTATTTTTCCGATATACCCAACCCCAAGCATGTGTCAGGGAAGAAAAATAATGAAGTTTAACAATAAAAATTAATGTAGAGCTCTCTTAATTTCTGCTGTTGTTTTTAACCTTTAGGGTTCATATTTAACCTTTTCTCTAAAATAACAAACTCGAATTTAAGAAAACTACGGCACAGATCTTCACAGTGGCAGGAGTAAAACAGCTTATGTTTAAAAATAAAATACCAGAGTCTTTTTAAGTTGTGAATTGAAGTCTTATTCATCGAAGCTGAATATTAACATCTCATTTCAGAAACTGTTCAAACCCATCACTTTTGCCTATGAATTTAAGAAGACACAAGTTTCACAGGTTGCATGTCTAGCATCTGGTCAAGTCAAATCACCCCCTTCTCCATAAATTAAAATTCGGTTTCCATTCTGCAGAAAACACAAAATTCCATCATTCTGGTTGCTGTCAGCTGCATATATATAACCAGACTTTTAGCAGCAGGCATTTCCAAGGGTTTTCTTCTTGTTTAATTTGTAAATACTCAGAAAATAATTAAATGTGCGTTTGACCACTAAGAAAGGTTAGTGCCCTGTTACAGCTCCAAAGCAAAGCAAAGCAAAGCAAAGCTAAGCAAAGCTGAGGACTGAAGACTTGAGAAGTTAGAGGTAACCTAGTGACATGTAAAGAAACTTCTCAGTAACTGGAAAGCATGCAAATGCCTTTAAGAGGGAAATTTCCTTATGTACTGTTAAAAGTTATCAGCTTTTGTACACCTATCCCAAATAAGTCTTCCATTGTAATTATCACAGACAAAAAAACTTATAGCCTAGAAGTCTGAGAAGACAGGCAGAAAGTAATTTTCATTCAAGGACATATGATCACTCTTTTGATTAAGTTAAACACTGGAATCATTATTTATCATGCTCTCTGTAAAGCTACGCAGTCTACATCTTCCAAGAATTTTATAAAGGCTTAACAGCTGTTAAAGACACCAGGATAAGGGATTTTAAGGAGGCTACTCTCCTCCACTGCATGCAACCACGTAATAAACTGCTACCAATGCATTGATTCAGCTGCATCTTACATCTATACAGGTTTCCAGGTCCTATAATTCCTATAGGATAGTCTTCCAGATTTTAATCCTCTGATGAGGATTTCCAGCTAAAATTTAGATACGGTTGGTGCCCACAATTTGGTCTTTGTGGCAACACTGGCCTGAAGTTTAAATCGTTTTTTAACCTCTCCAAATTATTTCAACACCTTCTCCTTTTACATTTAAATCCACTTTATAAACATTAATAAAATAGCTATAGAATATTTCTGTAGGGCACAATAAATCAAGTATCTACTACTATAATCCCTAAGAGATTCTGTACTGAGACAGAAATGGAGGCAGAAGTTGTTTTCATTGCCCAGAGCCAAAGCAAGGGCTGGTTTCAGAATCAGGCAGGGAATCCAGGTGTTCCAATATGCTTTTGAATATATATGTACTCTCCAGCAATTTGGTGAGATATATTTATACAGCTTATAATATACTTATAGAGCTTAAAATATTCCACTTTCTGTTTTCACGAAACCTTATTTCATTTAAAGCTTGTCTCAGAGATCACTGTTGAAAGATGTCAGCTTTAACTATTTTTTCTATTATGCCTGAAGTGGGCATAATTCACACCCAGGCTCATTTTACAACTACTTTCCAATGCCAGAAAACCACTTTAAAATAACCGAGAATCGAGCCCTATAACTTTATAATTGACCTAATAGACTCCTGACATAATATCAACAGAATTAGCAGCATTACACTAGGGAAGAATCTGTTCAAGAATGTGCACAGAGACAAGAATGATTTGTAAAGGGCAAAAGAAAACAAACCCCGACACAATGCTCGCAACCACAAACAGGTCAGATCCTCAGAGGATACAACTAGGGATAAACTGGTTGCAGTAAGTACAGGAAAAATTTCTTCCTGTGATCAAAAAGTATGAACTTTTCTTAGTATTGGCCCTTTTCTTCCCATTTTTGAACCCCTCAAACCTCTAATTTTTTACTCTTTTAGCAAGGTTATATATTTTTTTGCTTGCTTTTGGCAGAAAACAATTAAAATATCTCAGCCAATCCTAATCAAAAGAATCTCGGGATCTCTGTGGACATCAATCACTTAAATGAAATAAAAATGAATAAAATTCAGAGCAACCTAAAATTTCACTATGATTCTGCACTTGTTGCTGTTATACAGAGACTGACCTGACACTCGCATTAAGGTCAGGAGAGGAAAGGGAAAAAGCTTTCATTGTATACATCCAAAGTTTGGGGCGGGGGGGTGTGGGGTGTGGGGGGGGGTGCGGGGAGAAGAGAGAGGAGGAGAGAGACAGAAACACTGTGCAGAAGACACGGATGTTCCAGAGCGCACTGTGACAGGAAAATACTCAATAAGAATTCCTGCAGCCAAAAACAGATCTTAAATAGATCCATTGTCTTCCAGCCTGAAGCCCTTAAAAAGGCTCAAAATTAAAGTCTGTGCTGTGGGCACCCGGTCGTTCTTTCCTTTCATCAGGATTTGCAGGTTTTAATACAATCTGTCGTGAGGAAAAACAGTAGAGCTGTACAGTCCAGAGAGGTAACAAAAGCGAAAGGCAGGCGAGAGTTACATAACTGGCTTTTTACATAAATATTACATTGAGAGATATTTTGCTTTTCAGAAAGGAAAAAAAGATTAAAAAAAACTCAACACACACACACAAAACCACACCAGAGAATTCAATCCAGCCTCCCTTACTCCTCATCCCTCTTTCGCTTTGTAACGTGTATCGAGTACTTAAAGTGAGGTTCTTCTTTTCCTTTTTCCATTAAGACTAAACAAAAAACCAATTCAGCCTTAAACACTTTATAATAGTTTTTCTCATATTACCTGAAAAGTGCACCACATCATGGAAGCTGGAAAAAAAATCTTATTCTAAAGCACAAGCAAGTCTGCCTTGCTTATCTGCAGCACAGGGCAATTAGAAATGACCATGGATGTTAGACTAAGTCCCCTCTGTACAGTCTGAGAAAAGGGAAAATAACTGCAAGTCTCCCCATCTGTTATTTCCTTTTTTTTTCTTTTTTTTTTTTTTTTTGGCTGTAGAAAAGCAAAATTATGCAAGAGCTTTTGAATGTAAAGCCTGTGTGTGCTTTTTCCCTTTTTGTCTCTGTGTACACGGTATGTGATATTGCGTAACAGAGTACAGAGTGGGCGGTTAGCATTTACTATTGATTTACACTACTCCTTATAATGAATTCAGAGCTCTAAGAGAGACACAGACGAAGAAATGCAGAGTGGTGAGATGCGGATTTAAGGTATGTGTGAGGAGGGGCGCCATGGAAAGGCAAAGCATTTAGAAACAGAATTATGCCCTTCTGAACTAAACATGCTTTTCCCAACCTTTTCATTTTTGTGCCCTTTCCTTGAAGAGTGGTTGCTTAACAAATCCGATGAACCCTTCTGTCCAAAAGCAAGGTTTACCTGCCATATTCATTACCTAAATTCTATTAGAAACTACAGAAAAATACGTATTAATGCCACAGTGACACTTCTTGTGCTAGATCTAAAGATGCATAGGAAGCTGGTACTCAGCTGTGAGGGCCACAAGCGTTACTAAGAGAAATCTTTCTTTAGTAACACTATACATCAACTTTTGACTTACTGCTTCAGATCCTACAGGCTTGTAGAGTTCCAAAATCATAAGCACTATGCACAGTATGTAATACAAAGCCCTGCATTTTTTGAGATGGTAGGGCGACACGGGAATTTGGGAATTAGAGATTGGAAACAAGGAACTTGTGACCTATTTTGCTCACTCATTAGATCTGCCAAAATATCCCCGTGGCTCTCTCTGGCACACAAGCACACACCTGGAGTCCTCAATTCAGACACAGACAGGCCCCTAGCTCTGTCATGGGAATCACACTGAGTCAGTAAGGTGAAATTCTTTCATTCCGACAGGCAAATGCCCACCACATTGCTGAATCATAGAATCATTTTGATTGGAAAAGATCTTTAAGATCATCAAGTCCAACCATTAACCTAGCACTGCCATGTTACCACTAAATCAATCTTTCGCCTCAAAACTAAGACACGGGTTTCCAAATTCTGCCTGCTCCCACTTGACACTAGATCGTACAAAGCAGGGAAACACCACCAGGATTGCCCAACACTGGACTGCTACGCATCCATTTATTTATTTGTATGGAGTTAAGGATTTTGTTAATAATGTCAATGCGATTCCAGAGTGTTCTAACATAGCTTCTAAAGCACACCAAATGACTGAAAACTAAAAGGAGCTTTATTACAAGGCACAGCAGACACCTAGCCTAGTATCAGAAAAGAAACTGAGTATGCTGATAACAAAAAAACCCCAAAACCCAAAATCAACTAGCAATGCTCTTAAAGCTTCTTTTGCATTATCTTTACTGGAAGACACACATTCCCTGTTGTTTTCTTCAAATTCTGTGTAACAGGCAACATGCTTTTTCTTTCTAGGTCTGGCATCAGGCATTTTTACAGGTCCTAAATTAGCACAGCAAGTAAACAAAAAATCCCATGTTATGAGAACAGTAAACCCTATTTTAAGGCAATTACACAGATACGAAATCTTTCTGACAATTCTACTGAGTTTTTTCCTTACCCCAGATCCACATCTAGTAACACTAGCTACGATACTACCAGCCAGCATGCAGTCAGTCTGTCAGGATGTTAGAAAAAGAAAACAGTAATTCACTGTCTTGCACGTTATTATTCATTTTACTTGCAAAAAAACCCCTGAAATTGCATTGAAATTACCCCAGAAAAGTTTTTAACAAAAAGTTGCATGCAGCCTAACTAGTCTGATTTGTCTTAAAATGAAACTGATCCTTAAAGGAAGAGATGAAGGTGTTCTTAAAGAGGGACCTAGGCATGCATTCTGGATTAAACACTCCTTAATACAGATTGGGCCAACTCAAAACATGCTCAGGCATGTCTTTTTTTGTTGACCAGGAGAAACCCTGGGGGAAAGAAACGAGACAAAGAAGACACAAACTCTATGTTACTGTCATGTGGTCACTAGAAATGATGCTTCACAATCAAACTTTGAGTGACACTACACAAGGTGAACATGTGGACTGGACCACAAGACCAGTTTATCAAACAATGAAACCCTGCACTCTTCTAAATAGGAGTGCAGAGGAATATATTTTTCAGGATCATTTATACACTTAAAGGTAGTCTGGATGTTTAATATGTCCTCATCTTATACGATGAGGGATGTTCTGTATTGTGTTACAAACAATTAGCTTATTTTTAATGTGGATGTTACATAAAACAGATACAGAGAGAAAATAAAGAAATACCAGCTAAGGGAAACCAAGCTCAGATACCAGGAAGAGCAGTTCCACCGCTGCTATGCTTGCTTTATCATCGTCCAGAGTACACATATCTTTAAGCACTTGTTTGCATGTTAGATTACAAGCAACTGGCTGTGGACTGTACATACCATGATCAGAAAGAGATCTGAATACTCTAAAAATATGGGGAGACAGATCAGGGAGTTAAATTCTGATATATTTTGTACTTGAGGCACTATTGAGTGAAGCTGACAGAAGTTTCCATTATAATCAACTTGCCTTCAATCACTCAAAATTTTTGTAAAATTCACCATGTAAATTTTCTATTCTTAGTGTTTACTTAATTTGAAATGTCATGAAAACTTGAATAAACACAAGTTCATCTGTTTTGCACAAAGGGAATGTGAAAAAAAGAACATCCAGAGATTTAAGAGAAAGGGGAAAAAAGAGAGATCTTAATCTACAGTAAAAAGCATTAACAACTGAAAATATGAATGGACTCATAGCTTATAAAGTCAATACTGGCTAGATTCATGTTTCCAGAAAAAGCTTTCTACTACAACGAAAATACTGAAGTTTTTAAAAGTCTACAAAGATATGAAATCCTACCAAATATTTTACAAACAGCATCTTGGATACATACTTAGGTAAAAAATCCTAAAAAAACCTTTGTGCGTGCTAACAAACTGCCCTTTTTGCATGTGACTGTACGTTACAGCCTTTAACTTCTCTGATATACATTCTCCCTACAAGGCAACATACCTGCAAAGCAGCATTATTTTTCACTATGCTAGACAACTGGTTTGGCTTGTTTTTCAATTAGCAAAACACATTAATAGTAGATGCCATTTGCACATATCAAAGATTCTATAGCTCTGTACTCGCAGAAAAAGAATGTCACTCCTCAGTAAAGACTGCATCATAAGGGAGAGACTGAGGTTATAAACAAGTTATTACTCTAGGATTTCATGATTTTGCATGTAAGCTTTATGTTTCTCAATACAGCTTCTATCTTTTTAATGACTGTAGAAGGAGATATGCACAGTGCTAGGTTGCTATGGGCTTTTAATGGTAAAATGAATAATAAAAAATTATTAAAACGATGAAGACAAAAATAAATGCATTAGAGATGCTTGCCAACTCTTCTTGCTAGTTAAAGAATCGATAAACCTTTTGCAGACCTCCTGCAACATGATTTCCCTTGCAGAGAAAGTAACACACAAATACACTTTTCTTGGCAATTCACTTTTATTTTCCTCCTACTGACTTCTCTTTCACATGAACCTTTTGGACTCCACCATTTTGGAATGACCATGACTCAGCAGAAGTTACTAAACTTTCCCCACCTCTCCACCAAACTATTAAACATGTGTAATGGTGTTATTTCCTAATGGTTCTTACAGACTGACATATTTCCAAGATGGTTTTAGTCAAAATGAATGGCAGTAAAATTGGCAAAGACTCAGAAAACAAAGTCCAAGGAGACTAGCAAAGAACTTAAGAGTCAGAAAAAAAGGTCCCTGGATATTTTCGCCATGTCTGCCAGAACCAAAAGTGTTGAGGTTATGTCAGTGTTTCCATAATAAACCTCAGTTTTCAAGACTATAACTCAGCTGCAATCATCTGATCCAGACTGAAATCAACACATGCAAGGTTTTCGATCAAGAGTCAATCCTTTCTTTTTTTCTTAAAAAAAAGAAAATATATTTCCCCTCTTGCAAATACAATTCAATGCTATAAATTAATCCAATAAGGATCTATTAATTTATCAGAATTAGGGAGAGAAAGGAGCAGGGAAGTAGAAAACAAAACTCAGAAATCACAATGAATGCTTTCTGGGACAGCATAACTTCCCTTCCAGATATTCCCTATGAGACTTTGAAAAGACCATATTTCTATAGTGATTGGGGGCTCACAGTGTAATCCCTGTCCAACAAACCTTAATATTTGTTTTGGTCCCTAAAAGCAAAATCTTATTTTGAAGCTAGCATGGCTGTTGCAATATGCCACAGACTCGGAAGAGACTAGGAGGGATTTGGAAGAATTTACTGGCTAGGCTTGTTAATTTTTGAAGTACTGTAATTTCTGAAGTACTGTAACGCTGTACCATTCATCTTATACCTCTTAAATATCACTCTTAGGCTACACAGGTTTCGTCCTACAGGAGTGTGAGTAACTCAGGGATACTCAGACAACAGGTAGCTCGCATACCTGAGGAGTCCCCAAACTGCAGAGGAAAAGGTACTGCTGCCGCCAGGCATGCGAGAGCTGTGCCCAGAGCTGAGCACATCCTCCAGCCAGAGGTGAGAGGTGCTGCTGCTGCTGCTGTCGCAGTCACCACAAGCAACAGCACCTGAAGAAAGCCTGCAGGTCCATTTTCCACTGGCTCATGGACAAGTGAAAGTGCCAATGACTCCTATATCAAATAGAGATTTCCCCATAGCTTCTTGCTGTTCATATATACGTGACTTCAGACTCCTCTTTATTTTTAATTCAGGTATCTCAATAGGTACAGTAAAAAGGCACATTCACAGGATGCTTCATGTGACTTGAAGATCAAATTTTTAGAACGCACCTAGGTGATTGGAAATTGGGGTGTAACCTGAGTAACATGTTAAAATATACCTGGAAGAGCTTATTTTCAGATACCAAAATAAGAAAGCTGAGTAAAAAATGGCTTGCGCTAAACCATATAATGAGCTCAGGAGCAGAACCCAGATGTTCTAAGCTGTCTTTCTCTTTTTAGCTGCAGAGGAAAATTAGCTTAAACTAGATATTTTAAGAAAACTAGCATTATATGAGCTGAATACCACAGCAAGGCTTCCACCACTTGACATTTTAATTTTCTGTCTTTGGTTACGTTTTGTCATATTGAGTACAGTTGGTCTAAGTATGAATACATACACGCTGGTTTTTATCTTTCTTCTGCTTTGCTGTGAGTTCCTCAGAATACAGAAACTTGACAATATTCATCAGCTAATGGCATATTTTGAAAACAATTAAATAAATTAAATATAAGTTAATTGTTTTTAACACAATACAGAACATCAGCAATAGTATTTTCTACCGTTATTTCTTCATTTTTCCTCAAGACTGTCATAGCACTTTGTTAAAAGAGATACATACTCTTATGGAACACTTTGCTCCATGGGTAGTTCCAATGAAATCATGAGAAATCATCGTAATATTCAATTACCCAACTCTGTGAAATAATTTTTATCTAATCTACTCACAAATGGGGAAATAAGTACATAGACTTTAAACAAATTGTGCAAGATCTCACTCCAAGCAAGCGGTCAAGCTAGAAAGAGAATGCCAAACTCTCAGCTGCTGCATTCGTCCTGTAAACACCTCAATACTAGCTGTATTACACAAAGAAAAATAAAACACAGTACTGACAATTTTCTGGCATTTTCCAGCAATTTGGATTTATATGAACACCCTCATCAAAATGTTACAGAGTAAGAAAAAATTTACTTTTCAGCCTCCCTGAACAGCCACGGTGTTTTCTTTATCTCTAGTAAGAGATAAAGACTCTTTGACTTTACCTAAATTACAGCTATGGATTAGTCAAAGCTATATTGCTACAACACACAGAAAGTGGACTGTTAAAACAGGTATCAGATTTGCAAACAGAAGACTAAGATACACATTAACACACACACTCACAACATTATTTTTGAAAGTTAATTTTCTCATGACCTAAATGTTTTTCCCAACGATCTGCCACCCAAGTTCATTCAGAGGGACTGTAGGACCTGAAGCAAAGATCTGTTGTACAGCAGAGGCAGAAAGCTGACAAACACAGCGCATGAGGCTTATTGTAAAACAGAAACTAGAGGTTGTGCTTCCTCATACTGTGGGTTAGGATTTTTATTTTATTTACTGATTTTAATGTAAAGTTACAAATGTTATGTTTTGTTTCCATCCTCTGACTCCAACCCCAGAAGAAACTACACAGTAAATCTTCTGTCATAATTGCTTCTCATATCAGAAATAAGTTTTCTTACCTTTTTACTACGTTTGCTGAGAGCCAACAGTGTCATCCCCTCAGACATTTCAGTGTCAGCTACTCTTATATTATACAGAATGCAAGTAATAATGAAACTGTGCTGATCTGCTTGCTTTCACTCTATATAGCATCTATATTTATAGGCTTATGCTTCTATTTGAATCTATATTTATCTGCTTTATCTGCCTACAGTGCATCTGTTTCTCATACACACAGACATATATACATACACACGCGTGCATGCACACAAATATACAGACATATATAAACACACATACGGACATACCCAAGAATATGCATACTTACAGCAGGCTTCTGTTCAACACTAAGATTTGTATAAATATAAACATATGCGGTATACACAATATAAATGAAGACACATGCACAAAGAAAATCATAAACAATTACATGAATATGTCTTGCTGGGTTAAGGAAGGTTTATTATTCAGCGGCTGCCTAGTCAAGAGGACTGTATACAATTAGTTTCCTTTACATTACTCTGCTGCTGTAGCTTTGCAAGCAGTAGCAATTTTTGCTGTTATTTTGCCTGGAGTTTTTTCTGCATAAGCTTACTTGGCACAGTTGTGAAATCACTGCTATCCTGTCTGTAGACTGATTCCCTGTTGGTACCACTAGCAGTTTCCCTCAGGCTAGTCATTAAAAAGGCCAGAGCTAAGCCACCCCGTGCCAGTTCAGGAGACCATCCCCTAGAGGGAAGGAACAAGGTATGACTCCAGATCCAGGTCAGTCTGGCAATTTTAAGATTAAACATTCCCTGGGCCTTAACAGTAAACAGAATTTTGCCAAATTACAGAAGATAAATGGGGATATTCACCTGCACGTGAGGAGAAACTAGCACACCACACTTACTTGTAGCACCCGGGTTGCAGGTATTCTGTCATAGAATCATAGAATGGTCTGGGTTGGAAGGGACCTTAAAGATCATTGAGTTCCAACACCACTGCCAGGGGCAGGGACACCTCCCACTAGACCAGGTTGCTCAAAGCCCCATCCAGCCTGGCCTTAAACACTTCCAGGGATGGGGCATCCACAACTTCCCTGGGCAACCTGTTCCAGTGTCTCACCACCCTCACAGTAAAGAATTTCTTCCTAATATCTAATCTAAATATACCCCTTTCAGTTTAAAACCACTACTCCTTGTCCTATGACTACACTCCCTGTTAATGAGTCCCTCCCCATCTTTCCCGTAGGCCCCGTTTAAGTACTGGAAGTCTGCTATAAGGTCTCCCTGGAGCCTTCTCCCATCACTTAAGACTGGAGCTAGGTCTTGCCTCAATCTTTCTTCTTCCTAGCTAGGCTTCTGTTAAACCTATCAGAACTACTAAAGATGATGACGTAACTGAAGGCTGTGAAACTAAGGTCTCAATGGTGCTGCATTAGGCTAGTGTGTAAACAGATTATAGCATGTCTCCACTGGATGACCTTAATTCAGTACTTAATTTGTTCACATCCTACCATCTCAAAGAGGTGTTGGAGGAGGAGGTTCCACAAAATAAGGGAAAGCTAAGCAACAAAATCACTGGGGATTTCTTTCTGTGTCCCCATTGCAGAAGCTATATTTTGGCTTCCCAGTTGCTCATAAGGCAGTGAAAATGAACTGCTGATACAATACATGACTTCTGGACTCTCTGAAAAGGAGCAGAAATCCCTAAGCCAAAAACTACTGGACATATAGGCAAAAGAAATAAGATACGAAGAACCCACTGGGTATCTGTATACAATGCAGCTGAAAAAGACAGCCTTGCCCATAATCTTTTTGAAATCCTGCAAAACTTCAAATATGCCCAAATAACATGTGTTGGCATTTTACAGGAGTAAAAAACTCAAGTCTAAATAAAGTTTCCTCTGAAATTCAAGTAATAAGTATATTAACTAGTAACTTAATGGACAAACAAATTATTAGGGTAGATTTTAAAACCCCAAAGAAGTTCTAAAATATCCTGTAACTCAAAATCAGGAAAAAAAAACACCTTAAGACTTTTTATGTCAAGATCATGTTGGATAACTAAACTAGAAATACTACTTCCTAAATCAAAGACTTCTGGATAATTCTTTCATTCACTTGATCATAGTGAGGAACTGCTCCTGTAGTGATTTTATGCTTATCCGGTATTAGATGGTCCATTTGAAAGGGCTTTCAGAAAATCTACAGACAAGAAGGTATTTAAATATAATATGAATATACTTTCCATATAGACAGATTTTCTACATATCTTAATTTCATTTCTTTTTGGTCTTAATATTCCCATTTCTCAATCGTTATACTGAACTGCAGCTACTAAGCAAAACTCCATTCATGCTTTCCTCACTGGTAAAGTTACCCCTCACCCCCTGGTGGCTGACACAACCATTTTATAATTTAAAAAATATAATTCCATCCTCTTAACTTCTTAATTTTTTTTTTTATCTGCTCAGTACAACTTACATAGTAACAGGGGATACACTGTACTTTAAAATTTTTGCCATCGAGAAATAAAATACCAATTTGAAAGAGGGAAGAGAAACGATTTTTGGTTAACTTCTGCATTATCTGAGCACCATCAATCTGGTAGGTTCTATTATGAAAATACTACCATACTCCTGAAAATGACAGTTTTGTGATAACTGTAATGACTCCACATTTATCTTTAGCAGTGACCATTTAACAACCAGTCCATTCATATTTTTCTCAGCAGGGTATTTTATAGTTTTAGTGTGTTTAAGAGAACTTCTAAATTGAAAAACATTTAATTATTCAGGTGGCAACAGATTGACTACAGAATATAGTTTCTCTTTGAGGGTGCCCTACAATGTACCTTTATACATATAAGAAACTATTTAAGCATTTCTTTGATGCACAAATGTACAAACTCCTACCTCATTTGTTCGGCATTCTTTGAAATTCTGTAGGTAGAACATAAAAGGAATCTGTTTAATGCAAACTCTCTCCTTTCTTGTGACAAAGAAAGTGAATATTACTGGAGTTCAAGAAATGCATCCTTTTCTCTGTATACAATGCACTGAAAAAATATAGGCTGGGACAAACGCCTCATACATCTTATATTGCTTGAAGGAGAACAGCTATATTAATACATAAATACCTCTCAATTCTTGGCACATTGTCTGCCAGTATATCTTTATATCTGACATACATCTATGCCTCCTTAGGAATCCTTGTATTAGATTTGCTAACTGATATCTATGATCTTAAACATACTGTATTATTTATTGGAGAAGACTTAATGGTATGTTAAAGTTCAAATCAGATAAAGTAACCCTCTACTTCCAAATAAATTAAAATATTAAAACTTAAGCCCTATCCTTGCCTCAACAAAAGACTCATGTCATTTTATGCTGATGCAAATGTATGGGTTTATAACTCAATCTTATATTTGTATAACTACATGCATGCATGAAGTTGATCCAGTATAATTACTTCAGTAAAAACATCAATCCTTTGAAATAGAATGATTATATTAGTATAAAATCTATGCACATACTAGGCCTTACTATATGTCTGAGACTCCTAAGATAAAATGGTAAAGACCAGCTGCCCATTCCAATGGTCACAATTCCTGATTAATCTCAACAAAGCTGAAACTGCCCCAAATATATCAGACTTAAAACAAGTAAACCACGTGGGCTGTGCAGAATCAGAATTTCAGAGACCAACAATGAGCATTTAAAGATTAAAAGAAAATATTTGTCCAATTTATCAACAGACAAACAGCAATGAGAAACTGTAAAAGGGTATTCTTTTGTTGGGTTTAGTGGGACAAATTCAAAGAATGACATGGACACTAAAGAATCCAAGTCTGTTTAGCAGCTTCTCTTAGACCAGGCTGAAATCTCATCAGCAACAACTGATCAATGCTGCTTCCTAACAAGCAAATACTTAAGCTGTAGATATACAAGTAAAACTTGGCACCATCATCATCTCTCTACACAGTAGAAGCTCCCATTGGCCAACAACACTTGATATTTGGAAACAGGGCACGCAGTATGCTTTCTGAAATACGCCACTCCACCAGTACCTCAACTATTTACCCATAACCGTAACAGAAGACTAAAAGTGCAACTTAGAAAAGTTGGTAACAGAAACAATAAAACTAAAATTTGAATGCTGCAGGAATGCCTAGCTTAGCACAACGCATATCTTTCCTTTCTTTTTGCTTTTTTTTTAAAGCCCCCCCAAGTAGTATAGATGACTTAAGAACAAAATACACTCTTGAAACTGACATATCAACAGATGAATTTTAAATCATTATAAAGGATCTTCCCAAATGGCAATGCTCCAGGGCTTTAACACCAAGTTTGATATACCTTCAGGAGCTCCCAGTTCTTTATAACCCTAAAATACTCTGTGATTCTCTGAACACAGAAGAAAAGCCTTATTCCTCCTTGGAAGCCAGCAGAAACAAGTTCTTGAGAAAAAGACGGGGGGGGGGAGACGGGGGGGGGAAGAAAAGAAAAGAAAAAAGTGTTTAACTCTTTAGATCACCTTGACCAAAATAATGAATTACCTCAACAAATAAAATGCTGGCCAAAACATAAGAAACTGATTATCTTAGTTCTATCACTATTAACTTAAATTGGTCATCCCAGCTTTCCTGAAGAACTGCTGCAAATCACTTGCCTCCCAACACAACGAAAGGGAAGTATCATCCTTCCTGCAATAAGCACTAAAAAGCTACTGAGTTTTTTTTGTAGAGAATTATCTCAGGAAGTTATCTTGAAGGCTCAGGGGGAACCTAAGCAATGTGTATAAACAACTGTGGGGCAGTAAAGAAGACGGAGCCAAGCTGTTCTCCACGTCATCCCAACAAAGACAACAAAGAATGGTCACAAATCGAAATACAGCAAATTCCATTTGAACATGAGAAAAAAAAATTGATTGTTAGGACACTCAAACACCGGAATGGTTGCTCAAGAGATGGTGGAGTCTCTCCTTGGAGATACTCAAAAACTAGCTGGACATAGCACTGAACAACCTGCTCTAGGTGATGCTGCTTTGAGCTGGAGGATGAGACTGGACACTCTCCACTGACTCCTTCTGACCTCATTGGTTCTGTGCAATTTTCTTCTCACATATGAATTTAGGAGCTACACCAAAACGTATTAAAACATCTTCCTATGCGTGGCTTTATTTGACTTGGTCCTGCTCAGAAATATAAAGCGTGACTCCATGTAAGATTAACAGAAAAGATGTCAGAAGTATCAGTATGCTATTATAATGCCTTCAGAAGCAGCAAAAGGCACATCTTTTGTCATGCACATTGTTTATGATAGCTGCTGAAGACTGATAGAGACTCAAGTGACCATAATCTACTCATTATCACATCTCCCTATCTCTGCATGACAACTTGCTTTAGAAATCAAATCTTCATTCCACATCTCAACAAAGCCTAAAGACTCTTTCATCCATCTGATGTAAATATGCCCAAGAAAGAATTTTGTATGCATTCAACCACATATATTTTTCTAGGCTAACAGTCTCTACCGAAATTCCAATGGATGAATGAACAGATCTGACCCAACTGATTTACACCATTAATACTAATCTGCAAGCTCTCACCTACCCTAAATTCAATTTCCAAAAAGTATGATTATTTACAAGCTAAGATAACATAGTGATATAATTCCTAGAATTCTTAAAAAGTCTTTCTATTATTTCTCTTTATTTGGTACAAATAAGAACTAGAAAGTGTCACAGCAATTGCAGCACAGAAAGAGATGAAGCAATAATCATCCCATTGAGGTTTCAAAGCCAGAAAAGTGCAGGCAGATACTAACCACCTCAACTAGGAAACCTATATCTAGAGCTCCCCAACTGGATGCATATAAAGCTACCTATATTCTTAAGAATTAAAACCAGTCAAATCTGCCAAACCAACGAAGAAAAATATAGCAAAGGCCAGCTTTCTCTCTGACTCATGACCTCTGTCCTCTGATCTCAGAAATATGGGGAAAAGCACTAAATTATGAATATAATAACACAGTCAGAATCCTTTGGCTTTTCTACCAATCTAAAAGATGTTAATTTTAAAAGACAGTGTTCTCAGGCACACCAATCTTTGCAAGATTTTACTAGAGTAGAGTGCTACTGAATTTTCACCTGCTCAGAATTAAAATTAATTTGTCTTCTTGAGATTTCTGTAAGTATCTACAAGTGAGAACCTTTTCAGATGTGATTGCTAAAAGATGTGATATGCTCTACAACAACTGATTAGAAGAAATGCTTGGACAGCAATGTAATTTAGAAAGACTTTTCATTGTTACTGTCCAATTCTATTTTAAGAATTCGCATTTGTACTGCTCTCAACTCAGAACCTTTAAATGCCTAACATAGCCAGGAGGTCACACTTTTATGAGGGCTACTTTTGAAGGTTTAAAAAATTACTAATAAAGGGCTCAATAAATGCTTATTAGCTGTTATAAAGGATTGACTGGAACAAGCCAATAGATGTTAATAATAACCTATAGATAGATCTGTGATGTGCTTATAAAACGTGTAACATATTATCCATCTCGAAAATGTTCTTAGAATATTGATAAATCATATATAAACTTTTATGAATTGTTTATAAAGTGTGTCATCAATAAAAGTGTAACTGGATAAACAATGGAAGAAGGAACTTGCAAGGAGACTATTTACAGCACCTATAAACACATATAATACTTCATTGTGCGAAGACTTGAGTAATAGTCTTCGCACAATAGTCTTGAGTAATAGTTTTGAGGATTAATCCTTCTCATCCCTCAGCTGTTGATCCAAATCTTATCTCCCCCCCCGCCCCCGCCCTGTATAGTACCTGGAGATATCTCAAACATCCAGAAAAACTGAGCAAATTGCACCCGTAGTGACATATGGACCATCAACTCCCACAGCATCAGTAGGGAGCCGTATGGCATCACATATTCAAAACCTTGTAGGAAATTCCACCCTAAGGAACACCAGGGAGTATATATGTAGGAGGAATTTGTGAATCTCTTTAAGGAACTTAACCAATGAATAGATTATTGCTATGAACGCATGCAAGTTTTACCTATGTAACAATTATAATATTGACAATATTTCTCCCTTTACCCTTGTGTAGTCATAAATTACACATTCTGCAGTTAAATCAGTAAAAATCCTTTCATGTCAGTCAAATGACCTCACATTTCTTTGAAAGTGGAATCTTGTCCTGAATGTCACGTCAGTGAGTATATAACAAAATGGAAATCTCTTGTGAGAAGGCACTGTAGAATTTCATGGCACATTAACGAATCTTTTCTGATTGCGGTTAAGGCTTTTACTTCATTGACACACGCTAAATAGCACAGACAACTACCAGTCCTTCCTGCCGTTTTTTCAAAAGAAGTTTCCTGGTGACAACAAATGCCCATCCAAGAAGTTACATACTGTCAGGAAGTTCACTGGAGGGAAACAAACACACAAGATATTACCTATTGAAAAATATAAAGACTGAGTCTTATACCTCTAACTATGCAATTTTACCAACATCGACACTAGAGTGTAACTCTATTCCTGGTTCATGTTTCTGCAGAAATCATAGTTCTGCTTTAACAGTAGTATCATATATTGACTGTTTACAGTAGAAAGTATCAAGATTATCATGTTCCAACAAGAAGCCTATGTAGATTTATGATGAGAACAGAATTGTCTATTTTTTATTATTTAGCCCCTAATTTTATTATTTTTGGCAGCCAAGTGAACTATACTATCTGAAATTCAAGCACAACTTCCTATCTAACACCACTGACTGAACGAGTGTGCTGCAGTTCCATGGGTTTTCCCAGAAACACAACTACAAAGCACGATTCTGCAGTGTGATGGTTATGCACAAAAAAATACAGATAACATATCTGGTTTGGGAAACATTGTCAGGTGAATACATCGCCCCAAATCAGCTCTGACTATGTCAGAGTAGCACATCAGAAACACATTATGGTTCTGATGGGAGGGCAAGTGAATACAGAAACATATTACACTGAGTATAGGAAAAATCTAAAGGCATCATAGAAAAGCTGGAGAGAGTGATTATATAGGCTCAGGGGGATACCAGCCATTATGAAAAGGACATTGCCAGCCACAACTGAAAAGCAAAGAACAAAGCCAACAATACGGTATTAATCACATGCCCTGTCCGTGTATGATGCCAAACTATTCAAAGCACAGAATGTTCTTTATTCACCTCACTATATTGCTTCAATGAACATAGCATTTATGAAAATGAGAGATTAAAAACATTGATATTAACCAACCTTTGGGCCAAATCCTACTTATCTTATTGATGCAAGTAGTTCCACTGATTTTAATAGATGTAATTACTATTGACTTCAGCAGAGCCACTCACAGAGTTAGGAGAGCAGGATGTGGCTCATTGCATAACCAAGCTTCCCTTACCACCATGAATGGTGCCAACTCATCATTTCTGACGCAACTCTCCCTGCTTTTCTGGTAATGGATCCCTTGAGCAGAAGCAACTGTACACACCAAAGTCTGTGATACTTTTGATGTGAGCCCAGTAATAACTTGATTGAAATGACCGATTTTATTTTTGCTCCCCTCTTCAGAAGCAATAGGCAGAACCTTCCGACACCTAGAACTTCATAGCATGGTTTTGTTGTTCATTCCTCTAATTCCTTATGAATGAAACATCAGCATGGGGCTGGAATTAAATTTCTGCAAGGACTACCTATCCTCTGATGATTACTGTATATTTGAAAAGGATGCTACAAACTAAACTGATTTATGCTAAGTCTCTTGGGTGCAGGAATAGAATGTTTCCAGCAACAGGTTTCTAGCAGTGGATAGCCCTTCTGAAGATCAGACTTATCTCATCCTCCCTACTTCCAGATTTAAATGCAGAGCCTTATTTATGACCACATCTATTTTCTTCTGCAGTATCCCTTAGGGCCATGCCAGAATAGAGGAGATTTGAGGGACCAAAAGGAGGGATTTGAGGGACCATGCAGCAAACAACATGAGAGAGTAAAAAGAAGGGAATGACCCTGGATTTTGACAGTTTAAGAGTGATGCTAGGGATGCTACCTTGTAGGGGCTCAGTCCTTGCTCTTCAGTCATACTGCTTCAATGCCTCAGCGGTAGGGGCTGTTAAACATGTAAGATGGCATGACACACATGCAAAGCACAGAAAGGCAGAAATCTGGAACTCTTTTTCAATGACTTATAACTGAAAAGGCAGCAAATCAGTGCTTTATGGCAATTAAACCCATTGGAATATACTATAAGGGAAGAACCTCTGCCTTCAATCCCAACCTTCCACAATCCACTTGCTACGGCATATTCTGAATGGCTATTTATGGTGGGACGTAATTCTAATCTCTTTCTTATTTGATTATAAAATTTAAGTTATCTCCATCAATCTCACATTCCTTTGTGGCCATCTGAGATAAGAACCAGTCTGAAGATGTTCTGCTGCTCTCGTTCTTACTCCTCTCAGTGAAAGGTTATTCACTGCCCTGTGAAATTCCTCACTAGCTCCTGAATGTAGCTGTAGATTCAAAGCTGACACAGATCTATATATTTAAAGACACAGATTCCAGACACTTTGAAAAAAAAAAAACAAAACCTGATCTTTTCTTGCAGAGCAAATCTTTGCATGTAGGACATTATGAAATTCTTCCTCATTTTACAGAAATAATACAACTAGGCTTAGATCCTGTTATGTGCACATTTTTTTAATGATTATTATCTCAAGCATACAGAATAATGGTTAATATTTCAGATTTTAAAATACAGTAGAGCCTCAATTATCCAAACTCAGTGAACCCAGACAAGGTTTTGCCCCTTGTCATTTATTAATTAAATGGTAAATTGCTTCTATTACTAATTATTTCCACAGATCCATGGGCATGCAGGGCATTTTGGTTACTGGTAAACGCGATTATCGAGCTCTATTCAGTGTTCTTCCCATGTTCTTCAGATAATTGAGATTCTGATGTACTCTGAAAACCATTTAAAGCGTTTTTTACAATGTATTACTGGGAGAGCTTCCAGGTCTTGTAGGTCCTCTGGGGTAGAGGCATCCCCAAGATTGTGGGAGGTAGCACTCTTGACAAGCCAAAAGACGGGAAAATGTGTCAGCCAATACGTAACACAAAAGCAAAACTATTTCTTGAGCTCAATTTCTAATCCCAGCAGTATATTAGTTTGAATGAGTGACTGATTGTCTGAATAGGATGCTAGCAAGTCAGATATTACATTAAACTTGCTCTTTTCTGTGGCTGGTCTCTACTGAACGGAAGAGAAATTTAGCTGAACAATCATTCAGATGCGAGGAATCCTACAAAAGAAAAATGGTTCCAAGCAGAGCAAAATGGACCAGACAAAAAAAAAAACATCTGAGAGATTTTAAGGCTAGAGATACAGAACTGTACACAGGCTAAAACAATGCAGTATCTATGGCTCAATCCATGAGAATTCTTGTGTCTTTGTAAAAAAGAATAGGACACAAATTGATAAAATTCAGGTACCAGATTCAGCAAAGGACTGCCTCAACAGACAATTCTGTTGTCACTTTGAACAGTATCTAAACAGAAAGCCAGGTCAAATGTGTAAGCACTTCAATACAAAACTTAAGGACTAAGATAAGAGAAGTACAATGCCTATTTTTCAAAGAAAACACTTATGTAAGACACAATTTCAGCAGCTGGAGAAGATGTTCTATGTTGCAATACTAGAGTGTGTTTCATAATAATTACAGAGTAGAATGCACAGGTAAGGAGGGACTGCTGCTGTGAATTAAAATAAATATAAATAAAAAGCATAAATGAAAATTTAAAAGTACCATAAAATCTCTATGGTTTTTAATTCCAAGGCTAAGATGAAAAGAGAATGGTGTTAGAAACATACTATGCAATATCCTACCAAAATGTTGACAGTGACTATGAAATGCAAAATGGAAGACTTGAGAGGCAGGAGCTAGTCAGAAAACCTATGAAAGGAGGAGCAACTTTGCTTTAGTCCTAAGATCACTAAACCTACTTTAATATGTGCATATTAAAGAACCACCTTGCAATAATGAACACAATGCAGATAAATTCAGTTCTCTATATAGGACTGAAATAATAACAACAAAATCCACTACAGCAGAACGTAATTTCAGAAAAAAATCTTACTTAAAATAAGAAACATTGGAAATTAAAAAGAAGCAGCTAAAGGTAAAATGCTTTAAGATGCTACTGTTAGAAGATATGTTACCAGAGATTCATGTTTCCTACAAGTAACAGGAAAGCCTTACCTTAGAATAGCTGCAATAATCCTGACCCCCAGTTATCTGCCTCAATCATTTTGAGGAACATCTCAGCAGTTTGTCTGGCAGACACAGCAAATTACAGCCTGAGGTACTAAAGAAATCCCTAAACAGTTCTGATTTACCTGAATATGGTAGGTTGTAAACTGTCATAATTCAGTTGCCACTTTAGATGAAAATCCTTTGCAAGAGGGCAAAAATCTCCAGGAGAAAAGCATGATACGGTTCCTTTAGGTGCAGGAACCTTTAAAGTTGTCCTATAGTAATTCCTAATAATTACTCAGAACTCGCAAAACAAATGTATAACCACATGTGAAAAAAGAAAATAACAGGATTTTTTAAAAGTGAGCCAAGCGAAAGGATTTACTAGAAGTAAAAAGACACCATCCAAAAAGAGGAAGTCATATCTAGTTGCAGAAAGCAGTAAAAGATGTACATGTTGATGATGGCTTTTTTTTAACAAAGTAAATGTAGAATAAGGCAGGCCCATGAACATGTTGAGGAACAACTTTTTAAAGCCAAAATTTTAGAAACTTTTTTTTAACCTTTCTAAACACCTTACACAGAATATGTAAGGCCAACAGATGAGGTATAAAAGAGTGTTCAAAGAACAAAACCCCCAAATTAATTCATTGTACTTGTGTTCACTATGGAGAAGTTTAAAAAGGTTTGCAAGTGAAACCTCTTCTCTGGAAGGTCAAGTCTTAGAAAATGTATAATGGAAAGAATAAATGGTTCCCATCTAACAGTTATAAAGAAACTCAGACATGAAAGAGCTTAACTAATAACTCTTGCACATAATCAGGGTGGACAACAAAAAAATAGAAAGTGATTTAATGGCAATAGTAAAAAAGGGCTTAAGGAAGACCAACATAGATAAGTAGGTCTATATTATATGCCACAGAAACTGATAGAAAATGTAATCAATAATAACAGACACTTGGGTAGATAAAAAGGGAAGATTCAATGTGAGTTTTTTGCAGAGGGAGATTTTATTCACAAATCTAGCAGAGTTCTCTGAAGGACTCAATGGGCATATGTGTGAGAGATTCAAGTAGTACTAGTTCATAAAAAAAAAAAAATATTAAAAGCCTCACAAAAGATGCTAGAAGAAAGTTATCACAACATAAAAGAGACTAAATATTAATACAACACAACAGGATTTAATTTAGCTATTATTACACAGGAAAGATAGAGTGGAATCCTTGTGGATATACCTATGAAAGCACCAGCTCAATATTCAGCATTGATCATAAAGGCAAAAAACCAAAAGTTGGGATTTCGAAATTAAAAATAAAAACATAATTATATCGTTCTAATAAAACAATAGTAGACTCACATACTGAATACTGTATGTGGGTTTGAACCTACATATGCAAAAGAGGATATAAGCAGCCTAAAAAGATGCAGAAAAGTGCACAAAGATGTTCAAAGCATGGAATAACTTCTGTGCAAGCACAGATTAAAAAGAGTTGGGTTCTTTGCCCTGGAAAATAAACAATTGAGAAACATATAAAGGAGTTCTATAAAATCATAACAAACAAGGACAAGGTGAACTGTTAATAATTGCTCCCTATTTCTCATTACATATTTCTAGGAACCATCCAAAGAAGTTATCAAGCACCAGGTTTGAAGCAAACAAAAGGAAGTACGTTTTCACACAATATGTAATTAAATTGTGGAATTCACTGGTACAGGATGCTTTTGATGCCAAAAGTGAAAATGGTTTCTAAAAGCAATCGGACAAAATCAGAAAAAAAACCTTGGGCTTTAATAGTCTTTCCACCACAGCTATTAAACATTATGATGCAAAAGCAGAAAACATTACCCCACACTAAGAAACAGGAAGGCTCATCCGGACATTTCTGAAGAGCAGAATGAACTAATCTGATGTGTATCAGACAGCAGCTAAGCTTCAACATAGCTAACACATAGATCACAGAGATTCTGGCTTTAAAATGAATTTATAGAGCACATGGATTATGGCTACAACTGATGATTTACTATTGCACTGTCAACCCACTGGATATTGATTAATATCCTTCCCCAGGTACCACCATAGTATAAGTGTATGTTAAGGACAAAGAGTTGAGTGAAACAGAGAAATGTTTGGAGAACACAATATTCTTTCAGGAGACTTGTGATATATAGATAAAGCAGGTTTTCCTAACTGGCTGAGATTCCGACAGGTGATATTCATACCTGAGATAAAAACCATCTACCTTATGTAGTTACCAGTGATGATACCCCCCTCCTGTCCCTGGCTTTTGGTTCTACTGGGTGTTCAACACTTGCACTACGGAGTGATTTCTGTGGGAGCTGCAGTTACTCTGTTGTGCACGTTACACTCAAAAATGTCTTTTAAAAACTACATAAAAACATTAAGGTCACAAAGCAAAGCACACTAAAGTTTGAAAATATCAAAATGAAGTCTGTCACAACAGCTGTAGTGTTACAATACAATCTTCCATGTTATGATTGTATATTTTGTGTTTTGTATAATGGATAGCATCCAGGGAATGAGACTAATTCAAATACTCTTTTTTTATCCTCTCTGTTCAGTGTGTGGCCCCAAGCCTTGTTTACTGAGTGGCATCCAAGTCTTGCATGAAATAAGATGGTTTTTTGTTTCTGGCTTTTCTGTGGTACTCATCACTATAGCATCTGAATATCTCAACAATCTTGGTGAATTAATCCTCACAATGTACTCTCAGATGTCTGGAATGATTTTAATTCCTCATTGAAGAAAATTATGAGAGAAATGATGTGACTTTTTCGTGGCCACACAGGAAGTCTGTATCAAAGGCAGGAAGGCAATTTAGATCTGCTCATTCTAAGGGGTGCCAAGCATCTGCTGAACTCATCCTACAGAAGGAGCACTCTGAGGATTCTTGCTGCTCTTCCAGCAGACCCGCAGTTCATCTCTAGCATAAACATTCCAGGGACTGGATACCATGGACAGGGACCTCATACCCACCACACCGTATATCTAATCCTGTGAATTGGGAAAAGCGGCTCTAAGCATTCATCGCTGCAAGATTTGCAAAGCCCTTGGAGATACTCAGATCATCAGCATGACGAAAGGCAAAGTTATGACATTCTGTTGTTTCAATCTTTTGCTGAAATTTCTCCTCCTGATTTGCATTCTCCAGGATTCTTGCCAACATGAGGTATTTTATATTATATTTTTCTAAGAAGTCTCAAGCAGGGGCAGTGGTCTGGGTGTAAGAAATCAAAAACTGACACAAGGACTGTTTCTTTAATGTTAAAGATTGCAATTTATAGTTGTGGTGTAGTTCATAACTATGAATTACAACTTTATGAAACACTCTCTATACACTGCACTTGTGCTCTAAGTGCATAAAAACACACAAAAAATTGCCCTGATGTACTGCTACCTTAAGAGTCTGTCTCATACCTTCCTAATCCAAGAAACAGAGAGTAAAGCTCAGTCTCTGTTCTTCTATTGTGTTTCCTATTGTGCCTACATATTGCAGCATTTGTGGTCTGTAAGATCACCCACTGCAGGAACAACTTTCAGTTCTGTGACAATAGGGTGAGCTGAGGACAGACTGGCAATCTTTGGAGATGAATTTCCTGCCCTTTGTGGGTTTCAGTTAGACTCTTAGCATTATTTGAACTTTTGTGGTTTAATTTTCTTTGTTTTTTTGTTTTTTTGTTTTTTAATTCTAATGGCAGAAAACGGGAGAAGAAATAACATCCCTCTGGAGGCAGTGACTCTCAGGATCTGAAGACTAAACAGCCTTGTTTTCTCTTTCTGGAATTTTAAGATACATCAGCAAACAGAACAAGGACATACTAGTTCTGTAGAATGGCAAAGGGATGTAGAGCTTCTTATTTCCTGGTAAAGATACCAAAAGCCTTAGGATCTGTTGGTATTTTATGGCCTTCTGAACTAATTTCTTCCCATTAGCATCTAATCACAACTATAGGTTCAGAAACTGCTCACTATCATTCTCTTAATAAAGCCTGAAAAAGATATAGGGTAGAAGAAAGGCTATCACATGAAGGCTATCCTGCAGTAGCAATATCATTTGCACAAAACACACAGGAATTAAAGCGGCTGCCAGTCTGAGACCCAAATATTTGTTTCACTTAACTATTGCAGGTTACAGTGGTGCACATGTTATTCAGAGAACAGGAACTCTTAATTACTCAGGGAGCAATGGAAGTCCTTGGAAAAGGCAGCCAAAAAAGTCCTGTCCCACATTCTTAATTTACAGAATTTATTGAATTGTAGTAGACTGCCCTTCTCTCTCCCCACTTTCAACATCTGTGGGCCAAACCCACTACCTTTAGGATGAAAAAGTAATGAAAAAGATGTTTTCTCTGTCAATGTGCAAGCCTAGCTGGGCAAGGATATTTTTCCACAACCACTGGTGGCTTGAATCAAGTGACCCTTTCGAATAGCGGTGAACTTCTGATGCAAAGATGAGATCAAGAACTATACTTTGGTAACTACAGTTATTAAATTCTTAATGAGGGTCATATCTGTTTGTTATGTTCTCCCCTCAGAGACACAAAGGACATTATGAAATATTATTTCTTATGTATATGCAGGGATTTTCCCTTTATATGTTTGAAAAAGAATCATAAAGTAACTCCATTGTAAAAATAAATAAGCCACTAAAAGAAATAACAAATTACTTCTCTGAGGGGGAAAACTGCCAGCTATGGAACAACAGTCATGAACTACTGCCATGAGTTTTCTGAAATTCTAGGGATCATCAGTATGAGAGAGTTTCAGTTAGGTCCATCTTGACTAACATAGGCAGAAGGGAACATTTCTATTTCTTCATTCCCTCGTTCTCTTGAGTGTCATAGCTTCCTATCTTTTCCTTCTGTTTATAGTTGTCTCTCACAATGTATTTCAGGAAAAGAAAAATCTAAATAAAGATCACAGCCTGTTCCATTATGTGCCCTTCCTCTTCTTCTTCTCCTTTCTTGCATTTGTGCAGTGTTGTGGCACCTATTAACTACCCATGTTTTCAGAATGACATTATACAAGGTGCAGGATGTACCACTGTGCCCTAAAAATATCAACAACTGCATTAGTCTCACAATAATTAATGGTAGGCATTATGCAAATGACAACTTTTTCACTGCAAAATAATGACATTTCTTCATTTTGAGCAGAGTTATGCAAAACAATGAATTGGAGATGATAAATCACACAGGAGAATTAAGAAAGCCATAACGTTCCTGCCCAGGCAGGCAGAAAGACAGACAGACCAACAATTTAGAACACATTGTTTGTTCTCAAACCGCTATTAAGAAATAAATAAAAGCATAGCCAGCCGGTCATTAGAACGTATGTGTAATTTAGTTTCCCCCCTTTAGGCTACTATGCATAAGGGGACGTTAAATTCTAGCAATTATATTATTACAAGTCACAAGCAAATTTTTTTTTATTAACCTTAATAAGTCATTCACTCAGAGACTACAGTCATCAGGCAAATAAAATGTATCGCATATCGTTTTCCTACACATTAACTAATTTCTTATGCAAACATCACAATGTATAGCAATTACCGCTGCTCAAAAAAAACCCAAAGTCAGTTTCAATTTATTTTATTGCTTTTGTGCATGGCCATTTCCTGTAGCGCTTTATTCTCTATCCCCACGTTTTAGGTGCAAAAGAAAAGAAATGCAAGAAACAAGAAGCTACTTCTCTGAAACTTTCCCACAGTTTTTTCTCCTTATTGTCAATGCTGTTGGAAAAAGACATAGGTAAGATGCTCTCGTAAGCCTAAGGATGTTTCCCAAAGGTAAAAACCTAACACTGACCAGCTGCAAGCACCCTCTCTTCCCCATTCCTTTCTCCACGACGTGTTTCCCACCTCCTGAAAGAGCAATCCCTACCCAGTCCTCCCAGTGCCTGCTGCCGGCAGCCTGGCGCAGGATGGTCTGTAAGCTCCCCAGAGCCACCATTCCTGCACCGCTCCCCGAAGAGCAGGCTTCCCAGCGAGAGTGGGACTGGAGGGTAGCTTTGAACTCCCCTATGTACAACACTCCTCCACTGTTCCTTACAGTGTCTCCTGCTGGAATGAAGTATCTATAAGCTTTTTAATAGGCAGCACTCCTGGATCTTTCTTTCTAGTGATTCCTGCTGGGAGTCTGATGTATCAAAGAATTACAGCGATTAAAGCTGGAAAGACCTATGGTATTTAATCATTTACTCCATCCTCCCACCTGAGCTGGCGTATTCCTTACAGTATTTCTTCTGACGTTCTATCTAGCCTAACTTTAAAGAGTGCCAAATAACTGGGCTCTCACCTCTTTCCTGAGGAGGTTATTCCAGAGTGGCATATCATGAGACTGGAAATTTCCCAAGGTATTTGGTGTAATTTTACTTCTTTCTGTTTAGTTTTATTAAGCAGGTATTAGTTTTCAGACTCCCAATACTGCCATGAGATTTTTTTTTTTCTCTGTTGGTAGCGACTGGAACTGCACCTGTCTTCCTCACATCCATAGCTCAGCATGATATTTAACAACATTGTCCATTGAAAAAAAGCAAAGATTGTCCAAAGACTGTTTTTATTCTTCACAGTGACTTCTGATGAGAACTGGTATGAATAGGGAACAAGGACAGGACCATTACAACCAATGCAGTACTACCTCCCTTCTAGCCACATCAGCCACTCCCCTCAGGAAGCACTGGTGGCAGTTCCAAACACACATAGAGCAGAGCACCAGCAAGGACTACATATTCCCCATGATGCCGGGAGGTTAAATTGTATAGTTCCTATTAAGCGTAGTGAGGGGGACTGGAAAACTAACAATTCGTGCATCACAGTGAAGAGTCAACTCCACCTTTATCAGAATAAGTAGGAAAATCAACCACCACTTGCTCTTCTCCCCAAATGCAAAGTACCCTTGCCTTCAACCAAAGACAACTGAGTACATCATTGGCATAGTCATACAGAGAGCCCAGGAAAGAGAATGGTTGTGCTGGAAATAACTGGTGTCTTTGGAAACAAAGTGGTAGCAGTTGATCCCCCCTTCCCAGGTCCCTCCTCTTACTATCTATTTCAGTACTTTTAAGATTTAGTGCAATTCGCCCCCCTTTGGAGCACTGCAAAAAATTCTCCACCTCCAGCCTCTCATCCGGAAGTTAATAACATTTTGCAGCTCTCCTTAAATAAAATCCAGCCCATCCTGGATCAATAAGACTGATGCCTATTTCCCTAATGGCAGCCGATTGCCATTTGCTATTCAAATCAGACTAGATAAATTACAGTACATGCCAAGGAACAGGCCAGTGAATTAAGACAGGCCTCCTGAGGACCAGCGATATTATTAATCTTTTAAGACACTATCATATTTCTTCTTGACAGTGTGCGTAGACTCTCAGACATGCTGCACCCAGATTGAAATATCAGCTGCAGCAAAAAATCAATAGCGTTAGAAACACAATAATTTTCTGTCTGCAGGGCCCCCAATAAGCAACACTTGTGTTTCTCCTCCTTTCCACATCTCTACTCCAAATGCATTTGTTTTAAAACCCAGGCCTCAAATCTGAATAATAATTGTGGTGGGCAAAGTTGCTTTTGTTGTCATCCTTTGCCACAGAAGCCACAACTGTGATTCTTGACAAGGCTGTGGTTCTCAGAGACAGCGTAAGGTACTTAAGGGTCAGATACTCACCTAGTATATTTTACCCTTCTCCCCACACCCTCCTGCTCAGTCTCTTGCTCTCTCACTGCGGGTTTTATAAAGACAGATATTGCTAGAGCTCCCGCTATCCCTAAGAAAAATGAAAACAGGGACCTTGGACCTGAACTGACAAAGGGAGACCGTACATGACAAGAAAGCAAAAAGCTTAAGGGATTTCTCTTCACGCTGGCAACAGAAAGGGTCAATTCAAACAATTTTGATCTCTTTAGACCTGTGGATGAATTCAATAGAGGCTCTGACAGTCAACTAAGCTGCCCGCCTGGTTTCTCAACTACTCTTTATGCTAAAGGGGAGAAAGATTTTACAACTGATAACTATTCCAAAAAGGGTATTTTATGATTTACAAGAGCAGCAAGCTTAGGGAAAAATGTGCAGCTTAGGGGACTGGCAACAAGATGTTAAAATGAGGTTTCTCCTCACCCTTGACATGATACAGTTTAATTGTGTGAAAAAAGCCAATTATAAAACACAACAAAATCGGAAGTCTCCACACAATTGTAAGCATAAGAATATTCTGCATATAACTGGGTAAGAAAAACATCTACAGAAACAGACCAGAGTGGATAAACCAACTCCAGGTTGGCTAAGTTGCTATTCAAGATTGCCAGATTGCTGGCATCCCAGGTCAGCAGTGACCAGAAAGAGTTGATGAATGTCCCAGTCGGGTGAGAGAAGTAGGGCGATGAAATCATTCAAGTTACATCACAATTAGCAGTTGCCTTCTGCCCTTAAAACATTGTTAGCAGCATTGGGAGGACCAGAGACCAAAAATATTAACCCTCCTCTGGCACTCACAGAATCTTGAGGGCTTCAATTCAATTTCTATTGAAAAAGTCAGGTAAGCATGGCCACAAGCAATACAAACATAGCCTTGCCTTCTGGGGAATGCTAAGGTGACCTAGCCGATGGCCAAGGCGACCTAGCCGATGGCCAAGGCATACCAGCAGGGCACTCATTAGTGAACGGATGAGGAGTCAGCCTGTGCGGTTGGGAGGTATGCTCTGTCTTCTCTATGTTGAGCAGAGGACTTGGCTCGTCTTCTCCTTCCTTGGGATCCTCAGCACAGCACCTCTCCCCAGTGCACAGTGACGTGCTAAGACAAAAAGGAGAATTAACTGCTATCAGGCTTGTTGCTGGGGAGGGGGTAATTTTAATTAGAGTTGGCCAGTGGATGAGAATTTTGCTTCCTTCATTGGGACTGAAATAACAGGTTTTGAACATTTTAAAAAATAATGCACTGGACAAATGCCTTCAGACCTAAAACCCTGAGGTTTTCAATCTCTCCCTTACCATAAGTGACCAGAAAGTTCTCTTCATCAAAGTCTTTATGCTAAAGAGAAAAGGGAATATTATGACGAAATGACATCTTGTCAACAGCGTTCTGACCATCTCTAAAATTAATACAGCAGCACCATGATGCAATTTTCAATTAGAAAATGAGTTACTTTCCAGTAACTTGCACATCTGAGGAGCAGACTTGAGAGATTCGGCTCTTGATCCTGATTCTCCATGAGCTGGATTTGATTTGCTCATCTGACTGGAACTGCTCCTCATATAGACAAATACCTACTTCCGATAGATTTTGTTTATGCCACGTGGGACCTAGGAATATATTGATAACACTTTGTATTATTTAATTTCATTGCCTTTTTTTTTTTTTCTTCTGAGTTTGTCACCTACCTAAATTAAATTCTGCTTTCATTAATCCAGGAAAAACCTGCCCCTGAATTAGTAAAGTATGTCTCAGTAACTGGACATTAATTTGGGAAGCTGAGACCAATGTATTTGTAAACATGACCTTGTGAGCAATGTGCATGTGGAGTTCAGTCTTATGAGCCTGGAGTACAAGACTACTGGTGAGCAAACAGTATGGGGGCTAAGGAATAAATACTGAAGGGCCAGCAAGGACAACATCACGGGCTATTAAGGATGGGATTTGAGCCTACCACTTTTCCTCTCCTATCCTCAAATCAATTCTCTGCTTGCTTCTCCTCTTTCTCCTATAGTCTCCTCCTATCTGTGCTACTTCCTCTAACTACAGATCATCGCTGCTTTGATTTTGCGCAGCAAAAATCATTAGCTCACACAGTACGAGGGCTAGCAGCAGCATAGTTTCTTAGAAGATGTCACCGCATCTATTCTAAGACAACTGGGACCTACAAATATCACCAAGTGAGAGAGTGAAGGGAAACTCGTTTCTCCAGAGCAGATAAGAGGCTAAAACAAAGTATACAGCCATGAACACTTTGAGTGAGGCCTTCTGACACGTTCCTATGGCAGTCCCGATAATGCGGTGGTGGTCCTAAAGCTACCCGCAGACCCTATGCCACATCTAAACAGAAAGCCCTGAAGTTTTAAGTGCGCTGCAGTATAGCATCATGGACACAAAACTTCACACATCAAAGTATGTGAGAGACATTACATTAGAAATGTCCTGTCTTTATGTATGTAAGCATACCAAAAAAACTGAGTATGAAATGAGGTCTTTAGAAAGGTGGGAACTTCACACCACTGGACACTGTAACAAGGCTTTCCTACACTAAACCTGTACTCCATGTGCATGTATCCTTTTCCTGCTGCAAAGGAACACAATTTATTCTGATCAATATACACCAATTTCTTCCTTTCTTTTTAAGGGCTATTAAATGCTACCCTATGCCCTCCATTATTCTCACATTTGGAAAAGAAATCATTTCTGTAATAACTGGTCATACAACTATTGTTCAGGTTCCCCTGATATTTTCCCCTGGGAAGCAAGATCATCAGTGCAGCAGACTGGTTTAGCTAGGCCATGTAACTAGATGGACTCCTTCATGCCGAAAAATACCCTCTTGGGATTTAAAAGAAGCTGTGCACATCTTCCTTCTGACATTTCTATTTCTAAAGCAAAGGATTAGACTGAGGGCAAAAGTACTGTACAAATAAAGTGTTAGGGCCATCACTGCTGGTCAAAGCTGGTTCAGAGGAGATTCTCTAGACAGCCTCCTCTGGATAGATGCTGCTGGAACTGAGTCTGCAGACTGTAATGTTTAAATACCATTCAGAAGTTAAAACACTAGTGACAAACCCAGTTAGGTTTAAAGCCAGATTTCCATTGCAAAACACCCTGCATGCCATCCCTGCTGACAGGCAATGCTAGGCACCGCTGTCAGCTACAGGGTACAAAAGGAAGAGGAAGAAAGTAAATGTATTGCAAGTTTAAGGCACAGACACATACTGCTAACAACTGCTGTCTGATATTCTTCCTCATCCCCAGTCTCTGCCACAAGACATTGCTCTGATTTTGAAATACAGAGGAGAACTGGTCTTTGCACAGGAATCTACCCACAGGCTATAACTCCAGGATACCTAAAGTATTCATCTTACCCTGTGCTAGGCCTCTTTAGTCATAGGTGCTGAACAAACCCATCCTTTGAGCAGGAAGCAGCACAGGGATCATCATCAAATTGTGGTTGTGATTCACTATGATAGTCTACCAGCTCATTCTATAAAACAGATGGATAGAGATGGAAATTGCAAGTGCTTTTAGGGGAGAGGAGCTGGGAGAGGAGTGACAGTGTAAGATTTCCATGCTAGAAGGGTGGAATAGAGAGTCAAAAGTGCAACTCAAATGGTATGGGTTGTATAGAATACTTCATGTGAGAAGAAGAAAAAGGAAGATCTGGCTAGAAACAGCCCAAAGATATAAAACATGCAAAAAGGAAAAGCAGAGAACATCGAATGATGAAAAAGTAAGGTGAGATAAATCAGGATTTTGGAAGTGGTAGGGTGAAGAAAGCTTAAGCTTTGAAAAGATGTCCGTCAATTCAACCAGACTTCACTCAAACAGCACAGGATGTAATGCCCTCCCTAAAAGCTGCAGCTAGATAAAAACTGTTTCCTTTTCTGGTCATTAGCATCTATGTCTAGCAATAACATGAGAACAAACCATTTTTGAGGGTTTTGTCAGATATTCTTCTTTCCATATCACCACCACAACCTCCCTGGCATGGCCAGAAAAATATCCAAACAAAGCATGTATTAGAAACTTGGATCTTCTCACCTTTTGTTAATGACTTGGTTCAGCTGCAGTCAGAGGTGACGGGAAGTCACTGGTATACAGTGAGCTCTGTGAAATGAGCCTGGAAAAGGTAATGAACTTCTCCAGAATAAAAGTCTCCATGGTACATTGAAAAGAAATTGCTGTCGACACTCCCTGGTTGCACTCTTAATAAAGTAGGTTAGGGAGAAAGAAAGCCTGACACTGAGAGATCAGGAGCATCCTAAATCCTCCCTTTGCTTTCAGCAGGACTCATTGCAATGAGTTCCCACACAGCTGCAGGAACTGAGCCATACATCTGTGCAAGACACATTAAGTAATTATCCTGGTTCCAGCTGGGAAGGAGTTAATTTTCTTTTTAGTGATTGCTGTGAAAGGACTGTCAATAATGCATACTGTTTTAACTGTTGCTAGGCAATGTTTATACTTTTCAAGGACTCATTTCCATTTCCCATAGAAGCTGAGAAGAAGCCTAGACAGAACAATGGAATGACCAATGGAATATTCCATACCACAGATGTCATGTTCAGTACATAAATGGGGGTTGGCTGGAGGGCGAGAGATCTGTGGTCACTGCTCAGGAAGGTACCAATTCACCGGGTGCTGAGAGAGACTTGTATCACTACTATTATTATTATTATTATTATTATTATTATTATTATTATTATTATTTTCCTTTTTTGTTAGTGTTCTATTAAACTTTTATCTCAACCCACAAGGCTTTTTTCCTTTCCCTTTCCCTGCCTTTTCTCCCTCTTCTCCTGCCATTCTAGGGAACAGGGAGAATTGTGCAAGCAGCTCCATGGTCCTAGCTGCTGGCTGGGGTTAAACCACAACAGTAATGGATGTCAGTAAGCCATGGCCTCTTCCTTTGTCTGAAGAAATACTCCCTCCAAATCATGGCTAACATCTCCTAAGGGGGGTGGGAGGGAACATCTCACCCTGTGGCAGCCCTGCTGCCTCTCTCACAGGGGTAGAAATATGATTTCTCACACTCACATGACTCTATCCCTGCACTGGAACCTCTGGTGGAGACACTCCCAGATCAGTTAAGGTTTTAATTATGAGATGACAGTACCGATGGCTGCTTTTGCTTGAACTGGCATGTGTCACTGAAGCCGATGGGAAATATGTAAGAAAGAGACCCAGTTTAATTAGCTTGAATATTTTACAATGATTATTTTCTACAAGCAAACCCTCCCACATCTTATTTGTCACCTGTCAGGTTACTGTTCTTATCCACCATGATCTCTCCTTGCCTCTTCATGTTATAAAAAACCAATGGTGAAAATGACAGACAGATGCAAACAAGATTTTGGTAATTACAGCACTGTGGCTGGTGGTTGTTTGAACATCGTTTTATTTCTTCCAATCAAACAAGTCCTTGGACTTCACAGCCCTAGAGCTTCAGACAGGGGTGAAGCTGATTATATTATGACATTACAGTGCAGACTGGCAGATCAGACAAAGTGGATTTCACTCAGTAATTAAACTGCAGTATCTTTCGTCTAAAGTCCAGGGCAGGATTAATCGAAAGGTAGCTCTTTATCATTGCGATTAGTGCTGGGATTTGAAGAGTGAGTCCACAGATTTCTGATTTGATAGCTCGTCCTGGGTACCAGCTTATCGGTAGCTGCACATCTGTCTGACTTGTAAAAATAGCATGAGGTCAAGACGTATTTGCCAAGTTGCACCATTTCCTTTATTTTATTTTTAGCTGGAGGAAATTCAGATTGATTTAAATATTACAGTGTCCTTTGTCCTTCTGTGGCAGTATGAAGATTTCTGTTTCAGACCTGTTAACATCTAACTCTGCCCCCATCCTAAACTGCATCATATCTGTAGGACAGACACTTTTCTTTGTAGATTTACCTTTATTCTTCAGGGTCCGAAAAAATTCACCTGAGCTTGGGAAACAGAACAATACAAATTTAAAAGACAGTAGCTTTATAGCTGCTCTAAAATGGTCTAGCAAATCAAGTTTCAAGATTTCAAAGGGCTCCTAAGATTTACTGGATAAAAACAGAGTCTTAAGATTTTGGTTTTGTGTCAGCATTGTATAAAATCCTTAACACCAAACACCAGCTGATACTTCTTTTTTCTTTTTTTTTTTTTTCTTTTTTTTTTTTTTTTAATTGAAGTTTCCAAAAAGCTTTCAATGCTCCTGCTTCTCCTCACAACTTTAATAAATACAGACCTGGGAAAATTTGCTCTGTACAGCCAGAAAGTTTCCTTATGCTGCTGGCTGGGGAAACAGCACTCCTGGCACCTGCTCTGATGTACTCACTGGAGATTATCTACAAGTGGAGGCAAGGCAGGGAAAAGCAATGGATATCTCTTTTTACTTTCTTCTGCAAGTAGTCATCATGTCTAGGAAACAGAATAATCAAGGAAACAGAAAGGAAAACACTATTTCTTCCTCCCATAAGAAAAACAGAGTTAGGATTTGACTTCAAATTCCAGAGATACTGTCTACCTAAAATTTGGTGCAGACAATGCTGTTTTCTGGTTAGATTCTAGGGGGAATACCCCAGTAAGAATTCCAACTCCCCAAAAGTGTGTCAAGGGTGACTTGGCATTTGCCCTTAGGAAACCATATACAATTTTAGGTTCCTTTCATTACGTTTTCAAGCCACGGCAGTCACAAAAACCAGTGAGCCACAGGCCACTATTACTAGGTTCCAACTTTTTTCCCAACAAAGACTGACAGGAAAAGAAATGTATTAGTGAAAACTTCAATAAAAAAATATTTACATCTAAAGAGGGTTTTTGCAAGACAAATGCTTTTACTGAAAATGTTAGGAATTCTTGTAGAAAACTCTCAGCTGAAAATCAAAAATATTCTCTCTGGAAGTCAATTTTCAACAGAGTCCTTGAAAATTTTTAGCCTTAAAAAAAAAAAGGCATAATTTACATCGTTTTGTTTCATCCAAAGAACACAGTGCTGTGCCTACTGCATTCTGCATGATTCAAATGCAAAAGGTAATTTATAATAACTTGGCCCATCTCTACAGCAGAATAATCTCCAAAATGTCCTTTGACATTTTGTCTATAGCAATGTCTCCTGTAATTTGTATGAATCTCTGATGTAGATTATGACGATCTAAAGCAGCGGCAATCTCTTAATTTCTACTCAAACATTTAGTACAAACAGACCCTAATTCTGTTCAGGGACTGGGGTAGTATTACAATCCAAATAACAAACTAAACAATTCCCTAGGCAAGCAAACTATTTTATTTGCAGTTTTATTGTTATTGTTATTTTTGTAATGGAATTTTCAGGGAAAAAACCCAAATTATTTATAACCATTCATTTTAAGTCTTGAAAGCTATTTCACGGCTCTCAGAGCCATAGAAGACCCTCAGTATCATGTAGCTTGATTCCCATAGAATAAAGAACTTACAATTCCACCCAGTAACTCCTAAAGCAATCCTAATGACTAGTGTCTGAATGGGCAGATAACTTTTACTAACACATATGATCTAAGGAGTTAAATCAGCAGAGTATCACAAAATACCTTGGAAATTTGCTTTAATAAGTACTTTCACTGCCCAAATACTTATAAGTGGGGAGAGAAGAGGAAATCTAGCCAAGCAAACAAGCAGAGGCACAGAAACGTCATACACATGAATGATGAATAGTGCATTTCTTGGTCAACTAATGAAGACATAGATAAGTAATACCAGACAGGACAGTTTCAGTAATCTTTGTTTAAATGGCTAGCAAAATATGTAATAAAATCTCACTGCTATACTTGTTCTTTGTAGAGGTGTGAAGGCGTGAATTTTATTCCTAGTCCTGCTACTGATACTGTAGATACAGATTCAACTCACATAGGGATTTCAAAGCTAGTATTCAGACCACTAAGCTATTCCTCAGACCAAACTGAAAACAAAATGTAAATGAACTACTGCTGATCCTGATCTCATGCTGTTTCCCTCCTGCCTTTCACCATTTCCCCCCATTTTTCCTCTGAAAATTCTAACATGTTTTTAAAATAGTATTAACCAATCTAATAAGTACCAGCCTTTATATTTATATTTTTTCTCATTTCTGAGTCTCTGTATTATGCCTTTGATCATAAATTCAGTGTCTTCCCTCCAATCACAAGGACTAGAAACTTATTTTACAAACAAAAAACAAAGATCTTGACATTACTTTTTACTTCAAGAGTAGAATCTTTAAGAAAAACATCAGATATTATGACACTTTCGGTAACACTGCAACCACTGCCAGCAAAGTAAAACATTCGTGTAGCTGTGCACATCCCTCTGGTTTTCACATCATGCGTAAACACTGCAATTCCACAAAAAGAGCCTTGTAGTTGTGAGTTGCTCTGGAAAAAAGCTGGATATCGTAACATATCCATGATTTCACAAAGTGGCCAATCAACAAGTATTTCCTACTACATAGCAATGGACCCTTAAATGCCAAATCCTGGCTTTGGGGACACAGTGGCAGATTTCATATTAATATCACCCAGTGTGAGATTTGTCCCAGTGTAAATGCAACCGGAATTAATGTTATGTTTTACAGAGTTCCTAACGAACTACAAATTTCTTCCACCAACCACCTGGAAAAGGGGAAAATGCATGCATTGCAGCATGATGTTGCTTTTTGAAATTAAATCACAGCTGAAAGCTTGGATAAGTCCAGCTAAGAGAGGAAGAGAAATTCCCAGCCATCGATACCAAAAGTGACTGCATATGTTCCCCAAATGCAGAAGATGCTGTCAGCATCCAGTTCCTAAGCCATATGTTAGTCAGATGAACTGAATCGATCCATAAACCTAACCAGGAAGTTATCATGAGGGCTGAAACTGTGATACACTGATTAAGAATCTGTTTTTCTCAATTAAAGACAACCATAATTATTTTCAGTTGAGTCACACTCTCGTAATGTATCCATCCTGAAACGATATTTAACATTGTATATCAAGTATGTTAAGCATTCATTCCATTAATAATACTTTGAACTTCTACTCTGCTTTTAATCCCAGGAGCCCAAAGCACTTTGTGATCATGAATTAATCAATGCTACCACCACCTCTGTATTGGAAATAGTTGGCTGGAGTCCACTCAATGACCATGGATGATAGCTGGATCCTCACTCATCCTATCTCCTACCTTAAGTCTTAACCAGAAGACAAATCATCAAGTAATAAAACTGACCTCCCCAAATTCACCAAGTACTGAGCACAACCAAAATTAATTTGTCAGAGTAAGCAGAGATCATAAACTTTGCATTTACCAAGTTACAGAATATGAAAAACAGAAATATCAAAAACGAAAAAAGGAAAGCACAACTTAACATTTCCTAAATTAACACCAAATATGCCAGGGTAACTGTATCTTATTCCACTACACAATCATTAGGCAGGTTTACAGCCTCTCTCTCCTGTGCTATGCTTACAGACAACAAATGAGACTGAACAATGTGGAAGATTAACAAATTGGAGAATAAAATAAACAAATTGGAGAATAAAATAAACAAATTGATCTTGCTAATTTCTGTTCTCCAAGTTTGGTTCTAGGTGAAGTTTCATGAAACTAAACCCTTCAGCTCTGTCAACAAAATACAGGTTTCTGCTGAAAGTATCTATAGTTTGCTTTCTCGAAAAGGTTTAAACAGGACAGGCAATATTCAAAAGCTCCTCAGATTTCACCGCCAAACAAATCTATGTTTTCAAGTCCCTCTAAATAGAGCATAAAATCCTAAAATACTTTGCTAACTTTTTATTTGCTTTCTACTTCGGTAAAATACTTAACAGAAGTTAATGGGAGCTTTGCTGGAATAAGGGCTGAGAAGAGAGTTTATAAAAGACATAATTTTTATTTTCATGCTAGAAAATAGCTGCAGAACAGTATCAGTGTATGAAATGGAAGAAAAAGGTTCAGACTTCACAATGTTGTTTCTAACAAGGATTACATCTTCAAAAAAAGGACGCAGTGGACCAGATTGATCATGTCCGATTAGGTGATACCTGATACCATACATAACCTTAAATTACCAGCTTAAAATAAATAATGCCATTAATGATACCTGTAGAATAGGACAAAATCAATACATGCTGTACACGATCTAGAATTATATCCAACTGTTTAAAACATACGGTATACACCTTGAGTAACTTCAGATAATATACACTTTTCCTTTGTACTCCAGAATTTAACAAACTGCAGATATTTAGTACTTCCTTCTAATATCCTGCACAGACTTCAGTAACCTGGACACAAATTCTGTTTTTTGCTTTTGCTTGATATGTATTGAAATTAATGCAGAAATTAAATATAACAATTCAACTTTTAGTAAATTTTTCTACAATTAGTAGGCATCATCATGAGTTGGCAACATGTGCTCACAGCCCAAAAAGCCAACTGCATTCTGGGCTGAATCAAAAACAGTGTGGTCTGCAGGTCCAGGGAGGTGATTCTGCTTCTCTGCTCTGGTGAGACCCCACCTGGAGTACTGCGTCCAGCTCTGGAGCCCCAGATAAGAAGGACATGGACCTGTTGGAGCAGGTCCAGAGGAGGGCCACAAAGATGACCAAAGGGCTGGAGCACCTCTCCTATGATGACAGGCTGAGAGAGTTGGGGTTGTTCAGCCTGGAGAAGAGAAGGCTCTGGGAAGAACTTATAGCAGCCTTCCAGTACCTAAAGGGGGCCTACAGGAAAGATAGGGAGGGACTCTTCATCAGGGAGCATAGTGATAGGATGAGGTGTAATAGTTTTAAGCTTCAAGAGGATAGATTTAGATTAGATATTAGGAAGAAATTCTTTACTCTGAGGGGTGGTGAGACACTGGAACAGGCTGCCTAGAGGAGTTGTGGATGCCCCATCCCTGGAAGTGTTCAAGGCCAGATTGGATGGGACTTCGAGCAATCTGGTTGGTGGAAGGCGTCCCTGCCCATGGCAGGGGGATCAGAACTAGATAATCTTTAAGCTCCTGAAAGGAGGTTGTAGAGAGGTGGGTGTTGGCCTCTTCTCCCAAGGGAATAATGACAGGACCAGAGGAAATGGTCTGAAGTTGGGGCAGGAGAGGTTTAGATTAGATATTAGGAAGAATTACTTTACTGAGAGAGTGGTCAGGCACTGGAACAGCCTGCCCAGGGAGGTGGTGGAGTCGCCATCCCTGGAGGTATTTAAGGAATGTGTAGACATGGCACTTCAGGGCATGCTCTAGTGCCCAAGATTGTTGGTTTGTGTCTGTTTGTGGGGTTTTTTGTGGGGGGAGGTTTGGTTTTTTTTTTCCTATGGCTGGACTCAATGATCTCAAAGGTCACTTCCAACCATGAAGATTCTGTGATTCTCCCTTCCCACTCTAACCGTTCTATGATTCTATGAATACACGGCAATCTGGAAACTCAAGTCATATTCACACACCTCAACAAATATACTGAGGGGAATTCCATACTGTGTCAGATAGATGAACTGTATGTTAAACTGTATGCTAATTATTCTTAACTGCCCATCACATCCCCAGTATATGGTACAATAAGAATAAGCATTTATAGGTAAAAATCTTGGCCTATGGGCTCATCTAAATTGCCAGAGGATTGCTGATGTAATCAAATTAGCATTAATGAAATCAAATGGTCTAGATCTGGCCTCCCTTCTTTATATGATACACCATTTTAACAGAGTCAGAAATCACCTCTAATAACTGTTATAAAAGTATTTCTCCTAAAGTACTTTATGGTAGGATTATCATCAATAAATCATACACTAGATGTGGTTACAAATATGTAAAGTTTGGTTTCTAGGGCTCAAGGCATTTGCTTAAACATTGCTTTCAAGTGCCATCAAAAAAGCCCTAGGGCTTAAGAACCTCTGGACATGGCTAATGGATATGACTTACCACTTCTGAGATAGCTGTCTTTTGGGAAAAGCAGCTGAAGGCCGGGAGGTGTATCCTACAGCATCTCACATGGGAACAAATACCTGTGTTTGAGCCCTTATTGTACAGACAGTCCATGTGTACCTTTCCACCTACTCATCCCTTTCAAGCCTTCTTATCCTCAGCACAAATGTAAGAAAAATAAAATTCCTTCTGTTTCTGCCCAAGACAAAATAACATATTAATGAAAAACTCTGCTCACAAAACTCCACTTTATGTCCTCCAAGTCTTGGCTGAGGAAATTCAAACTCCATCTCTGCAAATTAAACTGTCTTTAAGACACACAAAAATTCCTTCAGCTGAAGAACCATTTGGAATTCTAAGAAAGAACACCACTTTTACATTTTATAAATACACTAGGCTCAATCCTGACATGAATTCACAAGCAAAGTCCTGACTGAACAAATCATCTTGGACTGCATTACCCCTGATTCTTGAATTTTCCTTTCAAGATTATGAGATTGGATTTTCCAGACTAGATCCAGAGTCTATGCTAGTCACTTATACCGGCCAACACACTTAACCCACTGATTTCAAATGTTTGCCCAGATGCTGCAGGACAGCATTATTTGCTCTTGTTCTCACCTTCTTTCTTCATCCACTGTGAAAGCTACTGGGAAGACAAGCTGATGTGAAGAGACTTCTCTCAAAAACTAGAAATACCTCTCTGTAAAGCTCACCCAGTGCATTGTCAAATTTCAAAATATGAATTTAAAAACACAGAGACTTATCCATATTTATTCCAGGTCTCAGAGAGATGATAAATACTATTAGACAGGCGTTTTATGACAAATATCATCTGCTGTCTCATCTTCACTACTCCAGAAAAAGACGCCCAACACTGGCAGAAGCATTCAAACTCCAGCCTATATTCTTATGACTGTACAGTTCCTTTTTATTTCACCCATACTTGCTTTTTTCACTGACAGTGGTGGTACTTTTCAATGGCTGTATTTTCCCCAATATGTCCATTAAGAACAAGAGTTTTGGTTTAGAGCACTGAAAGATTTGGTAGCACAATGTGCACCCACAAAGGAGACATGGGTTTGGATTGAAAGCAACCTCAGGGACCTCGGTCAGTGGAGCACAGACATATTATAACCACACATTTATTGAAATGGGAGACTCCTCATGCAGAGTGCTACTGTTGAATTCTTGAGTGTTTTTCTTTCAGAGGCAGTATACTGTCTCTGAATTCAACAAGAAATCAAATTAGGACTCCTGGGTTCCATTTCTAGCCTGCCACTTACCCATGATAAGATATTGGGCAAATCATTTAACATAAATATGCTTCAGTTTACAGAGCTGAAATACTGCACATGGGTGTAGTAAGACTGATGAAAAGTATTATAACGGTATTATTAAAGTGCTTTCTCCCAGATTTTTAAAATTCCTTATCAAAGGTTCTCTTAACCCTCCTTGCTGAATTTTAAAGCCTACGCACTTTCTTAAGAATCTCTTTTTCAAAGGACAAAATTCTTCAAATGTCTAAAGATTTCCTTGCAGACATTTGTACAAGAATTTAGAATAAAGCTACATATGATGCCAGCAGACTTAATTTATTAAATTACTATCTTCAAGTCCCAACAGAAAGTGGAATAATATGCTAGTATCTTTTTACATGTCTTTATCTGACCTTAGCTTATGGTTCTGGGTACGTGTGAGAAAGGGCAGCTGTTTCTCTCTCCATCAACTCAGTCCTGCCCAGAAGCCATCTCATTTCACTCAGCTTGGTCTGTGCTTGGGCTCTGTCAAGCAACTATTGGTTTGTGTAACTTTTTCAAACCAATGAAATTATCTTCAATTCAGTCTTTTAATGCACAAATTAATGTTCACCAAAACCCCGAGGATCAGATGTAGCAGATTAGAAGTACTAAGGGGAGTCAGGCTACATCAATTAATATTTAAGAGAGACCAATAATTTCATATACAGCCAAATTTAGCAATAGCGTAAGGTACCCATGCTGAGACTAACAGACATATCCACTCAATGCTAATCTTTACTCATAGTATATGTGAAACTAAAAAGAGCTCATCAAATTTAATGTAAAGCATTTAGGAGCTAATAAGAAGTCTCCTCATTATAATTATGTACCAAGTAAGAGACATCCATCTTCTCATAACCTGCAAAGCAGTGTAGTGCTTCCATTTTACACACAGAAACAGAAAAGCAAAGACTCACATTTCTGGGAGAACTCCCTAATTTTAGTTCTTCAGCTTGAAGCACCGTGCATACAAGAACCTCACATAACTTTTAAACTGGTTACAATCTTCATCCAGACTTCCTTTATAGTCTATGAACAGACGTGTACCCTTATGTGAGGGTCTATTTCAGATGCCTTTCCTTGTGACAGGCTGAATCACATCTCTAAGTGCCTAATATTCTCCAACTGACTGCAAAGGGAGTCCAAGTGAGGATGGAGTTACCTGCACCATATGTGACTAAATGCCAGTGAGAAGATCCTTTGACCCTGGTTTTCAGAAGCTCTGAGCATTTCTGGCACCTAATGAAATCCATAAAAGCTACAAGTGCTTAGCCCTTACTTGAACCGAAGATGCATAAAAAGGAGGTTTCCAGAATTAAAGCACAATAATTGGGAGATCATGTTGTGAATTCATTAACAGTTTGTTAATTTAAAACATTAACATCATAAGCACAGGGTAGGAGCCTTACTAATCCTGCAGTCTTTTTTTTTTTTTTTGGTAAGATGATGTCATCTTTCCAGCTACAAGTAGTACAATGTTCAGACTGGCCATAAGGAAGTTTAATACAGAATGCTCCTCTAGAGACACCGTCACTTTAACCACAGTCGGATCTTTGGTGCTACCCTACCAGGCAAGCTCTCCAACTAGCTCTTCACAACACGGACCGTATCTGCTTGAGAGCAAGAGCATTCTTCAGCAAATGGCATTGTCACTGAGCAGTTTTCTTCAGCTTTTGTGGAAGTTGTGCAGTTGCCTCTCTTGCTCTTTGCAAGTATTCTTTTTTCTCCTTTCCTCTTCAGTGAAAAAAGAAATCTAATCTTCACAGATGGAAAATTAAGTATTGCCAGGATGGTCAATATACCCAACAGCCATTCAAACTGGTCTGATAAATGAAAGCATTTAAATAGTTGCAACCAAAATAAGCGACAGAAGGTGGGAAAAGAAATGCATAATTACACCAGCAACTAGGGTATTGTTTATGTTTTATCAATTGGAGCATCACAAAGTACACAGAACACAAACTACTACTAGCATTTTTGCATGCCTTAATATCTGCATACTAAATCACAGGTATGTGTGGTATATGAAATTTAGAATGAGTATAAATTAGCTTAGTTTCTCCAACTGATGTGTCAGTGTCGTCAGTTTGTCGGAAACTGCCATGAAAATTGCTCAAAAAAGTTAAGTGGTCAATCCCAACCATGACGCCATGTGGTTGCTTTAAACTGACTCCATTCCCTACATGATGTCTCCATGTTTGCAGGTGGTGGATGTTAGAGATACTAGAGACGAGGTAAACCAGATTGTTGACACACAATTGACAGAATCATCGTTCTCTTTCACATGGTCACCGTGCCCGAGTAGCAAAGAAAGGGGCACAAAGTAGCAGTGGAAGGAAGGTCTTCATGGCTGTCCTTTCTTTCCCCTTCACTAAGTGACTTTTGAGGGACTTTCCTGCATGTTAAGCATCTTTTTTGCATTGCTTAATATTGTTATTAATAATTCATATTTTTGTCTTTCTCCTCTCACTCTGACAACTTTTATTTTTAATCAATGGGCATGTGTCAAATTGCTTTGTTATTTATTTATAATGTAAGCTGACAAAAGAATGGGATATGTGGTATAAAGCTGAGAGAGTGTTTCTTTCCTACAGCTGATATCCTCGGTAATAACTGTGTGTCTTGTTCTAATCGGTAGGGTCCAAAAAACTAATTTTGCCACAAATAATGGAAGACACATTTAGTAGATTTGTACAACTGGATGTCTCTTTGTTGTCCTCATGTCCATGTACTGAAATAGAAGTTGAAAATGTAGGTTTATTTGCATGCACATTGTCTTTGAGAAAGAAAAGGAGTAGAGTGCAAAAAGGTGTTAATAACAGTGTACCAAATACTGATGCACTATTCAGACAAATGTATTACTCAGATCAATGTGCTTGGTCCCCTAATATATCAACAATTCTCACAAGCTATTTACGACCGAAACCCGTACCACTTTTCTCAGCTAACAAAACCCAAACAGAATCACTAACTTGCCCAAGACTAGAGAGGAATTCACTAGCACAATGCCTGCTTCTACCAGCAGCCCACTTTGCCTCATAAAGCTGGGAAAACAATTAAATTACAATTGGCTTCCACATTATGTACTTGGGATTTGACTCTTATGCCTCTTTCACGCACACGTATCTGACCTTGACTGCTACTTGAGAACTCATTTAGTTACTCTTTGGATCTAGTTTTGTCAAATAGTAAAAGCATCCCATGGTTCCAGTTGAACGAAATTCAAAGTTGTGACTGTGTTGGTGTGTCCTGAGGCAGGAGGCAGCCCTGTCTGGACTGTGGGAATGGTTTGGTGGAGCTTAGGACTGTATTCTGCAGCAATGTTTGCCTGCTGGACAGGATGTTGTCATACAGGGTGTAGTCATTGTAAAATAATAAAGCACAAAGCTATGAGGAAAAAAAAAAGGATTAGACACTTTTTTTTGGATAACAAGGATACTGTGCCATGCAACTTCTAATTCAACGGAGGGCACAGACTAAGTTTGCCTACTTCGACTCCTTCTGCCTGAAAAGCTCCTGCTTCCCATTTCCCTATAGTCATCACCATGTGTTGAGCACTCAGTAGGAACATGTTGGAACTTTTTATTTCAAAGCCTAGTGAGAGGGTTGGTGCAACAAAGTAACATCCCTTTACATCCTGTGCAAGCACAATGTAGTATCAGCAGACACTAGGTCCAGTGGAGTTACCTGTTACAGCTCTGAAAGCCAACCAAGTGACACAGGACATCTAAAATCTCAAAGCAACCATATGGGCAGGCCAGTGAATTTGAGAAGGTACGTCAAAGAAAGCAAGGTAGAGGATCACGCTATTTGATCATTATGTCATTAGAGCTATGGTCTGGGGGAGGGAAGAATTTACTTTGATTTTCAGAATAAACTGCTATAGTCTACACATACACATTTGCTTTTATTTTCAAGCTAGCTGGTGTTTCATTCTGTTTTAAATACTCCGCCATGGAAGGAAGAATGAAAATTGAGGCATTTTCTTTGATGTTATCCTAGCCTTAATGCTTTCTTTCAATGCCTTCTTCACCACACACATCATGCTGAGAATAAGCATGGCATTCAGAATGAGGACTGTCCCTCCTGATTTACAATTCAGGGATACAAAGAATGCAAATGTCTATTTCTTATGAGTAAACACCAGTTGGTAGCCAGATCTCCTCCATCCTAAGCCTGCTTTTGATACAGTTATTCGAGAATCCAGACTCCAATATGGCCATAATAGAAGTGGACAGTTCTCATATTTCTGCCATGAACACCACCAGTAAGTGAATTTCCCCTCGTTTGCAAAATAAGGCACAGTTCAGATTTTGAGTGCCAGAGGAAACTATGGCAATTTAACATACTTTAAACAACAGAAATACAGTAAAACCAGGATAACTCTTAGGTATCATAACTAACGCCACTGCATAATCAGGGATCAGACACAGACAGCATCTAGACAACCTGAGAACTGGAGAGCATTGCCCTTGCCTAAGGGAGAGGAACCCAGCAGTCCAAAATCTGGACACTGCTGGGGAATTAGTCTGTGATTTCTGACCTCGGAAGTCTAGAGTGCTCTCCTCACCTACCTTCCTGTCCCAGAAGAACCTCACAGAACTAGCTTTTTATTTCTGTTTGTGTTACCAGTTAGGAAGTAGAAAGAGAAAAGCATTCCTGTCTAGTACATTCAACAACTTTATGGGTTTTAAAAGGCCAGAGGAAAACCCTTCGGATGCACAGATGAGCTGTGCTGCAAGACAATTAAAAAATCCAGCAATTTCAAAATAAGGCTAGCTGGAAAGTACCAGCTCTCCCTGGATATGAAATAATGCCCATTTGTGTTCATTGTCTTCCCTTATCTGATTCAGGAACATGAAAGCAAAGGTAGGTATGAGTTATTCAGTTGCTGTTGGGTTTTTTTTTTTTGCTTGGTTTTTTTCATATGAACCTGCTTTTGTTTAGGGGTTAGATTTTCACAATATGCAGTACTGGTCTATTTCATCAGTGTATGATAAACCCCATATTGACTTCCGTGGACATAAAATAAAGTCATTGCTACTTTCAAGAAGCTTACCCTAAAAAAAAAGCCCTGAAATCTAAAATAATCATTTAGTGTCAGTATGTATCTGATGCTTACGGGTGGTCCTGTCTTTTCTCACCATAAATTTTTCATTTCCCACCAGCTGAAGCTTCTCTTTTTTCCTTCTTCCATAATATGCTTGACTAACAGATGTAGTTATGTACCAAAGTGATACAAATGGGGGAAAGTGATTGCCACAGATATTAGCTACCTATTCAATGCATACTGGTACATACATATCCATATGTAGGGGAGAACTTTGTAGAGTGGGGTTGATGGTTGGACTCGATGATCCCAAGGGTCTTTTTCAACCTGAATAATTCTATGATTCTATGATATAATTACAATCTGCCACTAACATGATGTGAATGCAGTTCTAAATGTTGCTTAGTATGTGTTCAGTCTAAAATCTACTTGACATCAAAAAAACAAAGGGAGGCTTGCCCTAGTGGAGAGTGACACTACCTAGGATTACTGATTTCATGACCTGGGTCTTGGGATGAGAGAGTCAAAACAATTGGATCATTTGAGGTAACACATAGCCTGCAAGAACAAAAATCAGCTTGACCTGTAAGGACATGTGTGTGCTTTCAAGGACTACAAATCTTCTGATTTAAACAGCAAGGAAAAAGTCAGGGCATCTGTTTTAACTTCCTCAATTGCCACTTTATTTGCTGTGTGGCCTACTTAATTTCTCCATGTCTCCATTTCCAAATCCTTACATAGGAAATACTAATTGTACACGACACAAACGCCCTGAAATGGTGTGGTGTATTTTGATCAAGTTCTTTTGCCATTGCCTGAAGAGGTGTGCTATCTGAGGATTAGGTATTGTTTACCAAAAAAATTTGAGGTTTTCATGTAAAAAGTAATGGTACTACTGCTGATGTGAAACCAAAGGAAGTTTATCTTTTCATGTAGTAGCTTTCCAAAGTATTTACTTCTACTCTACAAGCCTACCTTATACTGTATGTCCATTTCGAAATGAAGTATACTAAGAGGTAAGTCTTCTAATTACATTTAGACCATGAGCCAAATTTAATCCTGCCTTATACACTGGGTAGACACTTTGACCTTCAAGAGATGCCAATCAAGACAGAATTTATCTCAGTACCTTTCTCTGCCAAAGTTTTCCACAATCTTGCTCATGTGTTTTACAGTAATACTTTCTTTTTCCCTGTTCATTAACTATTAAAATAAAATATTCACATGACAGATTTTTGCCTCAGTTTTCCCACAGCAATCATATTTCCTCACCCAAGAGGATGTCAGGAAGCTTCATTAATTGTTTCTGAAACATTTACAACTTTTCATGGAAAAGGTAAAGCATCTATCTCCTAAAGGAGAAAAATCGTTTCCAAATGGATGAAGTATCTCAGTTCCCCTCTGAAACACACACGTATTTTTGTTCTTCTCTCAGAGATAAAGAATTTGAGACACAGACTTTATAATCAGTTTGTCAAGTTCACACATATTATCTAAAGACTGGAACTTGCCTCTATTTCCCTATTTCCAGTCTTTTCACCTCAAAGTGATGCTTCTTTGTTAAAATACCTCTGGATACAGTGACAGACAAGAGGGTACCTGAATTAAACAAGTCACCCCACAAGTAACAGCATCAGTGAGATTTGGCCTCCTTTGGATTTGGGTTCTCCTCCTCTACAACATTCCGGCCACGATATCCCCAGTCTTCCCAGCTATGACTGCCCTCTCCCGCTCTACCACTTCTCCCCGCCTCGCTCTTTTGCTTTTGCCTGTGGCCAACGCTAACAGCACCTCCAGCTCCCTCCTCCACACAGAACGGCTGGGCGCCCAGAAGTGCTCAGGAGGAAGAAGGACAGGTGCTAACCACCAGACCAGTCTAGGAGAGCTGACTGGCCCAGCTGGCAGGATAACACTTGTGTGCATCTCTGGTGTGCACACTGCAGGCTCCCTTGCAGGGCTGGAGTAATTTCTGCCTCATTTCTGGTTTTCAAAAGCCTGTAGGAATTCAGTCTCCTTTCAGCCTCCACCCTTCTGCCAAGCTTGCTTAAAACCAGATGGTTTCAAGCTAACAAGAGAGGACGACAGTGGTCTTCTAGAAAAGAGGAATCTTCTCATATCAGTAACTTACCAGTGCTAACACTCCTGTAACCTTTACTTGTATTTTTCTGGATTCATGGACTGTTACCCAGAGTGGTTGCAAGCCACGATGGTTAGCCCATGGGAAATACAAAACCCACTTACAGTTCAAAGAAATTACCAGCTGGCATCAGCTCACTTGAGCTAATCTTACACGAGAGTTGCTTTTTTTATTTTCTTTAGAATTTCTTTTAAAAGCCAAATTGGAGGAACAGAAATTTCAAAAAACTCTGTAGGATTTCTAAATAAAAGTATCTAAGGTAAAAGCATCAGGAGCTGATGCAAATAGAGAAGCATGCTAAAGAAACGAAAAAAACTAAGAAAAAAAGACCTTGAACTTCAAAACAGATCACCAGGGATACCACCAGGGATGGCCACCACTAATTTAAAGACTGTATTGTCCCTTTCCAGAGGGTGCATTTATTTTCTTTCTTTCTACATATCAGGACTGTAACAGAATTTTAACATTAAACTATTAATATCGAAATGATAGGTTAGGAATGAGCTCCGCAGGTATGCACTGAAAAAGTCCTATGCTGCAAACTGAAAAATGGGGATGGATGCTCAGAAGGCATTAGGGGTATCTCAGGAGCAGGGAAATAAAAACCATGTTAGAAAGCTATGCCTTCAGGATGGGAAGCCACAGGGAGTTTTGGGAGGATATTGAGCCACTGTTTGCTGAGATCTTGAATTAATGTGCTAAGGCTCCATAATGATCACTCCAATGAACATATCCAGACTGAGATCCTCTAAAGGAAGGATTAACACTGAGTTACAGATCTGAAAGCAAGAAGGCATCAAATAAATACTATTCTGCCTTCATGCATAATAAAGGCCTTGAAGTCCTGTCACCTACACGCAAACCAGATGAGCCCCATGCAAAACAAAGATCTATTGGGTTTCACTTGTTCAGGCTGATTACCTCAGCCGATTCCAGCCCTGCAGTCACCCACTGCAGCAGAGCACCACCTGCACAGGGGAGTGCTTTAACATCTCCCCCATTCTGTGATGCCTTGTGCCAGGCACAGCTTGACAGTTTGTCCTCTGGTGTGCTAAGCACAGTGCACCCATTGCCCAGGGCTGGGGAGGAGCCATGGCCCTGTAATGCAATACAACCGTGCTGCCCAAATGTCCCCACATTCAAAGTCCTTGCTGAAGTAACACATGCTGTTTCAGCCTAACACTCTGGCTCCTCTGCCGCCACGGGGCTGGTCACATGCAGACTCCTTGGCTATCCTGGCTAAATAATGTACATTCTCCTAACCCCTCTGCAATGTGACCCCGATGCACAGCTCTCACGTGCTGGGCCTGAAAGCAAACAGAACATTTGGGGAGCCTTGGATTTATTTCAAAATAGATGAAGTCTTTTCCAAAAGAAACAGGAACATAAAAGTCTTTGTAATGGAAACAGCAAGACATGGGTTTCAGACTGATCAAGCTGAAGCAGTCTTCAAGGCAATCTTTTGTCACAAACGAGCAATATTTTCACTCCCCGCCCCACAGCAGACCCCTGTGATACATTTTATCTCCTTTGCAACTGGCATCAACTCATTTCCCAAAGTCAAATACATCTACCTTCCTTGCTTCTCTCTCTTGGGACTCTTTGAAAGAGAAGGAAAACATCAAGACTAGACTGTGCTGTGGGATTAAACATGTCAGGAGAGAAACAACAGAGAACACAATTATAGGCATGATACATAATACAAAATAAATTGGGAAAAGGGCGAGAAAAAGCATAGCCAAATCATCTGAGGTATAGCTGCAGAGCATAAATCCCCCTGTAATTTGCCCACTCACACTCGCTTGGTTTAGGATTCTGCTGTAGTCTGTTTCACCACTGCCTATCATTCACACACATAAAACCAATGCTGCTTTGAGCTACGCTGCTTCATCATAAAAAGCCCTCCTCCCCCCAAACCTGTCCTCCTGCCAGCACAAAAATCCCAGGTAAATCTGCCACGCAGTATCACTTACTCGCAGCATTTAGAGCTTCTGTGCCCAGCCACCTTTTATCCATCTCACTTCAAGCATCATTTTCCAAGGACTGACTTGCACTACCGTGTCCTTTACTTCTGAGAGGACTGGGTAATTTGCCCTTTGTAGAAACATCCATTTTGTCTGATTTCCACTCCTCTTGGAATTTCATGAGGTCACATCAATTCTATGTCACGGGAGAGTATGTGAACCAGAGTGAGGGTGAAAATCATCATGGAAAGAACAAATGTCTTCATAAAAGAACACTATCACTGCCTTACATCTGTTTACATTCCAGATATCACTGGTTTGGACGGCAGCTCTCATTCTGTCTCTGACATCTCCCTATGTGAATGTGTTTGTGGCACTTCTCTACGTTTCCTGCGTAATTTATACATTATTCTGAGTAAAATCCCAAATGTATTCATTGTTCTGCTCCCCTTCAAAGCTCCTGCCTTGGTATACTGAAGCCTCCATCATTGACCACCTTTCACACCTAAGGTTAAAGCAGCTTTCTGGAACTTCTGTTGGTTTGAATTTTCTACTGCTTCGCAGAGAAGGGATTGTATAGTAACCTGAGCGATGCTTTAAATATGCAGAAAAGAAGTAACACCTTTATAATGAAAAGGTGAGCCTTCTAGGCAAAGAGGTCACATTCTAGTAGTAATGTGCAAAGAAATGCTAAAGCCTCATTACTACTCACAGCTACAGGGAGATCTCCTTCAGCTGAGCTGATAATTGTGTGGAACTGAAGGACCAGGGCCACTAAGGCAATCTGTCTGAAAATAGGAACAGGAGAGCAGTGTTTCCTCTAGTGGTATCACATTTTCACTGTTGGCTACAGTATTCTCCCTGCTTAACCCTACATCGATACTCCATCTTTTAAACAAAAGCAGAAAAATATCTCCCCATTACTTTATTTTCTCCCAAGTGCTCAAAAAGTTTTCCATCCTATTCATCTTTTTCATTTTAACTTTTCAAAATGTTTTATAGCTCTTATGACTTGTTTTTCCCATTTTTATAAACTTTGTTCCAACCTGATGACTAGTGGAAAAATGTTTTTACAGAAGAATCGAGAATATGATGTACCAGATTCCATAACTCCTAGAGAAACTCTTGCATAAGATTATTGATCTATAATACCTTCTTATTCCTATACTCAGTGATTTTAAAATGTCAATTATTATGAATTTGTTTTCTAATAGGACTAAACACAATGAAACACCTTCCTTGCAATATAGAATTTAAAGACTTTGATATTTAATGCTTGGGCAGTAAGAGCCTATGTTCATTATTTGCCCTTTAATAATTTCTCACTACTTGCTAAAATTCTGATTATCGTCTTAGTTTCCTTTACCTCTACTTGAAATAGAAGATCCTGCTCTCTAGTACTCAAATTAGAAGGCTAGAACTTGTGGTCTCTGTTTTTAATACCTCCAGCAATGCAAGAAAGTCATTTTGTTGCCTTGTATAAATTCCTTGCTTCAGAAAGGATAACTCTTTTGATCTCTAGAGAAAGGTTACACCAATTCATAGTCCTCTGATATCCCAAGACCAAATGTGCTTAAGAGCACCTACGATAATGAAGTGCTCCCAGCGCTGCACTGTGGCCCCAATTCAGTAAGTACCTGCCAGGGATTTAAGTCAGACAGCTCAAGCTTAGGATCACAAAATTAGGGTGTAATGACTATATTAACAATGAAGCATTTATATTCTCCAACCACTTTTATTCTGAATTGGGATTTACGGTAGTGTGAACAAAACCCTGAATAAATTGCATCTGAAAGTTATCAATAGCTCACAAAAGCCAAGCTCTATCAAAACACGAAGAACTGAAACAGTGCAGACATAGCGCCTTACCCACTGGAAGGCTAGCTACATGCTTTGACTACCCCGTATTAAACCTGTAAGATAGGACAGACGCGACTAGAAAGAGGTAACGGTAATGGTATGATTTTTCTTTCTTTGCTAATGACCTACATGTGTTGTTTTGCTTGAGGTATTGAACAATTTACGTACTTCAGAAACATGTTTTGAGGAGCCTCGGTATCTAACGTTTCAACAGTAATTCACTTTTCCTTCCTTAGCTTTCCCCATACACGGATGACAATGATCTGTAGAAGGATACATTAATTATTCCTCCACTATTGTCCTGCTTTTGTGTGGGAAACAGACATGAAAAGAGTTGTGCAAATTACTCAGCTAGTCAATGGCCATAGCAGAATTCAGTGCAGGTCTCTACCTTCCAGCAGTCTGCTTTAGCTATGAAGCTTACCTTCTTAGCAATGGATGGCTACTTCCAGCTGCCCCTGCATCATCTACCATTGAAGAAAAAATTAAAAATATATGTATTTGGACTCTTAAGTCCATTTTTTCACTGTTTCTCCTTTTTTTTTCTGGTTTGTCTGGGAAACAGGATTTCTTTGCATTGCAGCATCTGAATAGGGAGCTGCACCTGTTAGCTCTGCGATACCTCAGGGCTCTCTAGTCAACCATCTGCTTTTCAAAATCTATTTGTTATCTCTTGGGTAACCGAGAAGGCATAAAGTATGTTTTATCACCTTAATGCTGAAAGTGATCATTTACATTGTAGTAAAATATACCAGGCCAGGCAGAATTTTTACTAAGGGAGAGAGGAAGAAGATTCAAGGTGGAAGGCAGAGAGGGGCAAGAAGAGAAGGCAAAATAAGGGAGAAGGGGGATGAAGTTATAGGAAAGCAATGGGAATAAAACTCACTCGCTTCCAGCAAAAGCCAACTCGATACAATCTAATTGGAGCCAGGGACTTTGTATTGCGTGTTTCTATAACATGCAGTAATCTGCAGAAATAAAAAGATAAAATTTGATGATATAAACTGAAAAAAGTTTTCTTCCAGACATTTTAATGTGACTGCTGGCCTTGATTTAGTGCCTGAAATGTGCATCTTTCAAAAGACTGAAGTATCATAGTTCTACCCAAGAAACGGTCCTGGGCTCTGCCTGTTTTTTCCAGTAAGAGTAGACCAATGACTGATTCATACTTCCATTATATCACAATTGTGCTTTTGTTTGGCACCCTCTCATCTCTTGCAAGTCACTTGCAGATGGTCTAGAAGTCACAGAACAAGCTGTACTTCCTTTCCATGTCAGCCATCCCCATCTTATGGAATCCCTCCAGTTTGCTGCACACAAGGTACAAGGATCCTTCTCCACAGATCTCTCTCTTGACTTTAAAAAAACCTTCCCTAGGATTCTGTAGTTAGCCTTTCCCATTACGAGAAATAAAGAAATGATTTGCACTGCTTCCATCTCTCAATGCACAGTACGTTCACAGCATCCAACTCAGGAAAAGGAAACCGAGGGATTTGGTGGAGTTGCTCAGCACCTCACACAGACAGGGGGTCCAAAGGAAATACTTTTGAGAATACTATAATGCAGTTACATAAGTTTGTGTTATGCCATCACTTCGAATTTTGCAGTCAACCCCGATCACCCTGTCTCAAATAGGATAGAGAAGAAACAAAAAGGGTTCAGAGAGTAAAAAGACTCATTAAAGCCCTCAAGAGCTTTCCACATGCGAAAAGTTTAGAAAGCTTCAAACTGACAGAGAAAATGAAAAAGACTGAACATAGTGGAAATGATATAAATGTAACTGCACAGAGAAAATAAAATAAATCTGACCTCCCAAGAAAAGAGGGGACAGTCATTAAAACTAAAAGGCAGAACATTAAAACCAATAAAAGGATTATTATTTTTCATCCACATACTATATAATTAACTTGCAGTACTCTGTACCCAAGACATCAGAAGGGCCAAGATTTTATGAGTTTAAAAAGGACTAATTATTGCCATAATAATAATAACAATAATAAAACCCATTATAATAATGATAAATATATTATAATTATAGAAATAATTAGCATAGTACTGAATAAACAGAATATCCACAATTATGGTACAATAAAGTATGAGGACTGAAAACTGCCTGTGTTTAAAGACATAAAGCAACTTCGATTTGATACCTAATTAAGGAGAAACTATCCCTGTGGGAAAGGTTAAATCACCATTACTTTTTACTGGGAACTTCGCATTTTTTTCTGAAGAACCTGATACTGGGTTCTGTGATGCTTACTGTGTGGCTTTCTAAAGGGGTGTCTGCAACTCATAAATGCCCATCAATTGCGTATTCAGCTTGGATACCCCACCTGACAGGGTCTGTACAATCAAAAGCAAATCCCTATAAAATCAAAAGAACATTTTTGCTCTTCAGGGGTATGTGCTATTCTCATTTACTTGTGAAAGGTGAGGTTGTTTTTGCCATTTCTTTTAATGCACATGTTGCTATGGGGAGTAGAAAGGAAGAACAACATTTTGTAGGTCTGATAAAAAATGATAATGTTACTGTTTTGTTAGTTGATGATTAAGATGTGAATAAGAGTCATATTTTAAGGCAGAGTATTCTTAATGACCTATACGTCTCCACAGCTGTAACCCACTTTTTTGTTACTAGATAATGAAGTTCACATGTGGAATAAACAAAATTCTCCAACAATTTGAGACAGCTTACAGTGATCCAAAAGAGCCTCCTTTCTTATGGATTTCTGTCTGCATTTGGTCTCTGATGTGTAATTTTGGGTATAACTGTAAGGCAGCCTCTCCCCCAGCGGGGTCATTAGAAGAGCTTTTCCCCTTTAAACAGCTGCCTACTTCCAAAAAGCATGTGGAAGCTTAGGTATCTATTCCACACATCAAACTTTGCTATAAGTGGCCAAATTCAAAAGGGAAAGGAATAGGAGACAGGTATGCAAACTGTACACAGGAGCAAAACAGAGTGGGTTCCCAGACATCTCATTTCCCCGGGGAGCCGCACCTAGGGAAGCCCTAGGGATGTAAGCAGTCCCTAAGAGTCGCTTAGAAAAAGTTCCTTCCCTGCAGCATCTCACAAGCATTCCTCCAGTGAAATCAGACTGCATCTACGGGCAATATGTTCTGCCCCACATCAAGCTGATGTGTAGCTTTTTAATTAGAGGCACCTCTGTAAAAGCCGGAACCCATTTAAACTAAATAAAGCTGGGCCGTATACTTTCTCCCACAAGCTTGTTTTGTTTTCCTGTACATCAATATATCTGTGCTGATAGAAAAGCACGCAGTACAGCTTAGAAGACTATCTCCACTTCCCCAACTTTAAGATGAAACATAGCTGCAAAACCAAAACATCAGCTCTCTCGGGAAGAGAAAATAGTAGCAGTCCTGTCACCAATGGACAATCTAAAGCTTCAGAAGAAATATATGCAGTAATACACACATTCTTACCTGAGCAAGCCTGTACCATCAGCCTTTGAGAGGTTTTTTTACATCTACTCTGTAACGATGCATTTTTTGAAAATGGTTCTAGTGCTCTGGAATGCCAAGAATTTAGGAAGAGAGCCACAGCTTAAGAGAGCAATTATTTGCCAGTAAATATTCAATTTGCTTGTCCTGTGATTTTTCTTCTCCTAACTCGGCCTCTCCATAATCCGTCTCTTGCTGCGTCATGAGCACAAGAGGTCTTTTCTTCATAACCTAACACTTCAGTTTGCTATTTTGTTAGCATTAATTAAGAATTCCCTCTGCTGGTCATTTTCTATACTCTTACAAATAGCACCTTGAGCCCCGGACATTAGAAGGCAATGAGTCAGTGTGTGGGATTCAGCCACCGTTTATAAACACCTTCAACCACATTCACCCAGTTTACAATATTCAGGACATCTCAGCTGAATTACTGCTTTGTGTCCAGTTTGTATTCAGATGGGGGCCATATGTTCCTTCATGTATTAGAGCAGAGCTCATTAGCACTGCTGCAGTCAAGCCACAGCAAACATTTTTTTTCTATCTTGCCTCCATTTTAACCTGATTAAAAACATTTTCTCCAGAGTAGATTTCTGGAAGAGAACTGCTCAAACCAAAAGTACTGTTAAAATGGATATGAGTAAATTTTAAATTATTTTTAAAATTAGTAGCTGCTTTTGCTGCAAAAGAACTCAGTTGTTACTTAGGATTAAACTACTTACTAAAAGCACCTTCTAAAAACACAGAAAAGCCTTCACAAAAAGTCTGTTGCAGTAACCACAAGGGCTAAATATTCAGTGAGCACACAGAGCTAGAAAAACTCAGTATCCAAGCTCTCTCATAAGGATTTAGGGATGTAACCTTTTTTTTTAAAGAGGGTATGTATGTATGCATCTGTGCAGGCAGCATCATACAACCAGATTAACACCTTGCAATAATGGGGAGAGTGGGTGTAGTTAGAAATCTGGATGTGCAAATTGTATTTCCTAAGAAATTTTGTGTAGGCAAGTTCCATTCTGCTCAATCAACAGTAGGCAGAGAAATACTATATTTGGCAAAAATTAAAGAAATACAGAAGGAGTGACTTGAATCACCCACATTAATTGCTAAATGAAAATCTAAGTTCTGAAATACACAACAGGAACACCCTTTCAGGGAGCAGAATGAAAAAATGACCCACCTGAGTTTGAATGGTACAATAAAGAATCCATTTAAATCAATTTTAGGATATAAATGCATCATCTATCAAAATCAGTTTGGGTCTGGCTACTTCTTCCGTGAGTGAAAACAACTTGTGGGCTCAAAATTGAAAATGAACATCACATCATGGACACATAACTACATTTAAAAGGACTGTGTACATTTCATATGATGCAGTGACATTGTAGAAAACCATTGAATTTTCAAAAATTCAAATCATGGCGTGATAAAATGTAATAATAATTCCTCACATGCAAATATGCCTTTTAAAATACCATGTTCTGAGCAGAAACAGCATCAGAGGCATCAAACACCCCTAATAAAAAGCATTTATGTCATGTATATCCTATATATCAGCTGCTAAAAAGCAGACAAGTTGGAAACGTGCTTAAACAAACTAGTCATCTTTAAGATTCTTGTACACATATATCCCACAATGTCATATGCCCAAATTGATTGTTAGTTCATGTTAGAAATTATTAAATTTTCCCCTCAAGGCCCCACTATCAAACAGCAACATAAACGAAAGAGATCTGTGAACTTTGTAAGGGTACTGACCATCTCCTTCACACAAGACAGCACTCTCCAAAGGCAAAATAGGATGGGGAAACGAAAGGTGAAAAACCCACTCTGAGTGCGTTGCTCCCTTCATCCCTTATCTGATTTTCCTCTGAAAGCTTTAAAAACAGGATACAAAAAATACACCCAATGGCTAATACACCTAGCTGTACGAGTGCCTTCAAAACAGGAGAACTTCCAAGGGCCCCGGTAAGACCTGTCCTGTATCCTTTGATGTAAACAACAGAATTCTCATGGGTTTCAAGAAGACAGCGGTGGACCGGCTCTCCAATGGCCATTTGTGAGGGAGAGACTTTGGAAATATCGAACTTTGCTTAAACAGAGTTACATGCTAATTATATGTAAGATAAACTAATTGTTTTCCCTTAGGCTTTGACTTAAACTGACATAAACAAAGCATTTCAGAATTAAATCTAACTATTGTCTAGGATGTCTTATATACAATTTAAGAAGAGGACAAGAGAAGAATAGATCAGCCTTAGGAGGTACTTTCAGGTCAAATTTTCAATACTTAGATGAGAATCTGAAAATGAAACTTTAAATCAATTTTAAACGAAATTAAAGTACATTAAAGAAAATGAGAGTGACAAGAATAACTGTGTTGTTAAGGCTTAGAATTGGAAAATAAACACTATGAACAAAAATAAATTTAATTTTTATAAACAACTGTAAGCAAGTAGTGTCTGTTGTAATATTCTGCAAAAAATAACTCTTTCTGAAAAAAATGGATAAGGGCTTCCTAATTTTTGTTGTCTTAAAATACAGACTTTATACATACATATATTAATATACTAATTTGTATTTGCACAGCAGAGCTTTTGAAAGAAAAGCTGACACACTTAATAGGGACAACTGGGTTAAATGGGAATTTACTGGATAAAGTCAGAACATAACATTCTTAGTTATCCAGTGTAATTAATGTAAAATTATACTCTTCTCAACAGGGACTGCATGGTAAAAGGGATATATGGTTTGCTTAGGAGGTGCCCCCATTAACTGGATTTTTTTTTTTTTCAGCTGCTCTAAGCAATCAGCTAGTAGAGCCAGACATTGTCCTCAGGTAACCTCATGCAGCTGCTTTCAGTGCAAAATGCTGTCACTTCTCAGACTTCATACACTGTGATCTGCTTCCTTCCTTCACATTCATTCCCCAAGGGACGGCAGTCCCTCATCTCTGTGCGGCCCGGGGAGCGAGTGCTCACGTGGCATCATGCTTCAGCAGCAGGGCTGAACACGGCCCTGTGCCTTAACCTGCACATTTTGGTAAGAAACCCTTCCAACTCCTATCGACAGGAAAATAGGCATGTGGTCACTCTAACTTTTTTAACCTCACACTTGTTTTCTCCGTGCTTGCAGCACTTACTTGCTTTCGCTTTCAAAGTTATTATTATTTTCCAAAGCTGGACAGGAATTCTGCAGTGACGTCTAGCAAGAAAAATCTCTCTCAAAACATCTCAGTGCTTTTTAACTGTGTCACAAACGCCCCCAGTACTAACATCTCCATCCCATCTCCCCACTGAATTAACTCTCAGCATTATCTACATAACATTTACGACCACTACACACTAGCTACAGCTGGGCACCTTTAGCTACTTATAAATGAAGGAAGTAGAACTCCAAACAATAAACTTAAAGAAAATGTTAATTTTGAGGAAAAGAGAAAAACATCCAGCAAATTAAACCCATATTTACCTACATTAACCAGGTAACAAAGGATTCCAGGGGCCCAGAACAGTTAAAATTCAGCTGCTCAACGTTACGTCTTTATCAAGGTAAATTCCTACTGAAATCAACAGACCAGCTTCTGGTCAGTAACACTGACACAAACCTGAGCTACTTCTACTAAAATCAATACTGCTAACACAAATTTATGAAGGTATGGCCCACGCCTGACCCAAGGCAGCGATGCCTTAAGGCTGACCAACTAGGTGGTTAGCAAGAAACAGCTTGCTGTGGAAAACTCTCCATTTGGAAAGCTGCATCCTGGAAGGCACCAAGGTCCACTGCAGCTGAGCGCTTTTCCGGAAAGGGCTCTTGGAGGAGCTAAACACTATCACTATTTCCCATTAGCAGTGTTAGGAAGCTACAGAGGTACATAGTGACATGTCTCAGCCCGAGCATGGCATGTGAACTTATTTTTTATTTTGCTCTCTGCGCCAAAGTGATTTTTTCACTAAATAAATCTTATAATCCATTTTCTGTACACATTCAACAATAGATTATTCCACAACATGAAAATATGATATAACTTAGGTCAGGCGTGGAGGCGTAGTTTGCACAGGCTGTTACTAAGTGACAAAGGAACTTAGGGCATCAGTGAAGAGGTTGCATTCGTTAGTTGCTCATTTCCAAACGGTAGCTACAAGAGGGTTGCGTGTGCTTGGCTGTTTTTTGATGGGGTTTCCTGCTTGCCTCTGCTGAAAGTTCCTGGAGAAAAGCTGGCCAGCTATTTCGGTGGAACAATCATTCAGAAGAAATTTAACAAACAGTCCAGGTGCTAAGCAGACATCACTGATGTACAGTTCCAGCCTCTGGTATTTCTCAAGTATCTTTTTTTGTTTTATACATCTCCACTTAAGAGTTCACCCAGGGCACTTTTTTCCAGCTCTGAGTTAAAAACCCACCAGGAAGAAAACGTAATACTTTATCCTATTAGACTAATAACGCACAGCTTATGTGCCATTTAAATCAGAATTGCTTTCCCCCAGTGAATGGCGGACAAAACCGTTCTAGACTGCAGCAGATGGAAAGGGAAACTTTGTCTTCCTGTTTGTATCTGGGGCGCATACGATCAGCCTATGTGAATAAGGCTTCAGCAAAACATTTTAAAAAGAAGTGTATCGGGAACACTAGCATTTGCAGATAATAAATCACAGAAGCAGCTCTATAATTGTGGCTCCAAAACAACCGCTTTCACCCTGTAAAGGGGATCAAAAACTCCAAAGTAATGAGCCAGGCTGGGCAAGATCATTCCCTGCATTCTGCAAGGGTGAGAGGAGCACACAGAAGTCTCCTCTGTGTCAGCAGCCCAACTCAACAGGGAGGGAGACGTGGAGGTTTCCCGAAGCAGCTGCTGACACGGTGTGCTCAGGAAGGAGCAGAAAGGCCAACTGCGATTGCCTTCAAGTATAGAAGATTTCCTGGTGGATTTCCTGGACCCTGCGCTGGGAGAAAAACATCCCACTCAAGGCACAGGCTGGGAACTTGACCCACACGTGCATTTTCCAGGGCTCACTATCAGTTTCAGAGAGCAGGTTTATCTTCAAAGGACCTCTGCAGCAGGGAATTGGCATCCCCTTCCTTTTACAGCTGGGGAATGTAGGCACAACTATATTATTGACTTTTCCAAGGTTACTGAGGCAGAGAGGAGAAGAGAAGCGCCGGATCTCTCTTGGTCTGCTGATCAGAGCCTTAAAAACACTAAGCAATCCTCCCTCCAGCTTCAAGGCCACAAAGTTTGCAGTTTAGTATTTTCACAGAGGGCATAATCTGGGCATAAGTGATGATGTGCAAAAGAGAAAAAAAACCCTCTTGTTTGATCTTCACAGGAAACCTTAGCCCTGAAGTAACCTTGAGGTAAAAAGAATAATGAAAAACATGATTTCTACTTGCAAGTTTAACACATGAGGTTTGAAGGTCATCAAAGGGGTTTTGTCTCTGAAGTGAGAACTGGTGTTTTTACACTATACTTTCAGCGCAGCAGTTTTAAATTATCTTTGTAAAGATGGATACAAGCAGTTTGTTTACCAGGTTAGGAATTAAGGAAAAAAAAAAAAAAAAAAAACAAAACCAAAACACCTAGATTTAAAACTCTCCTTGGCTTAATTATTTTCAACATTTAATCAGAGGCAAGAAAAAAAAATCAGCTTGACTTTTTTGACAGCAAAGTCAAACCAACTGGAAAATTCACCTCCTACAAGAAATGTTGAAAGGAAAAACTCTGGATAGCAACACGTTAGTGAAATTATTTCAGCTGCAGACACAACTGTATTGTAATGAAATCTTATATTCTCTTTGACCTGCTAGCTCTCCTTCCCTCCAGAAGACAGGGAAACCTGTTGGATTACAGTATTGGTTTTGATCATCTTCTTTCCCATTGGAAGGGGCACTGCGTGGGATACAGACATATAAAATCACACACCTGTGAATTTACTTTGAGGATAACCTGTACACACAAAAACGTGAAAGAAGTTGTGTTAAGGTTAGAGAGTACAATTATTTCTTCAACTTTATTTTTTCCTTCCTTAATGCATAGTCTTAAGTCAGATAAATACTCTTAAATTAATTTCAGAACTAGAGATTCCTGAAGATCACTAATAGGTTTTTTCCAATTATAGAAGAAGTCAGCAGCAATGCTGGGAATGGACTGGAGCTGTGAAGTCCTCATGCCATGTCTCCCTGGCTCTTTTCTGGGGCCCCAGTGATCTTCTGTAGCCACTGGGACACATGGGAAACAGTGTTTTTTATATCTGGAGATCAAAGGGGCAGAATCTGTTCTCTGAGGACACAAAGTCCTAATACAAGCTAAAACTAAATGCTCCTAAGTTGTTCACTGTAGGGAACTTGGACAAGAGATTTTGTTTTGCACCATTTATAGTGCTCTGCAACCAAAAGATTTTAGAGAATGCAGAAAGACATATACATAAGTTTAGGACTGAGAGAACTGTTCCGAGCCTTATCCTAACATATTATACAGAAAAATAATTAAATGGGCATAGATCATCTTCCATAACAAGCTTCCAGTTTTATTTCATTCTATTTAATCACGTATTTTGCTGTGGCCAACTGCATTCTCTCTGGTCTCTTAGACAGTGGGTTTCATGCATTCTTGCATATATTTGAACTTTTGATCATTTTCCAAAAATTCACTGCTAGTATCCTAGGCAGCCATCACTGGGCAGTGATACGGGTCATTCTAGTTCAGAATAAAAAGGAGATGAGTGTGACTGATCCTTTTTCTCAAGGCCAAATCTCATAACAAATCATCTGGAGAACTGCCAATAGCTTCAATAAGACCAGAAATTGTCCCTACTGTTATCTAAAAAAAATCTGTAGCCAGACTAGATTCACTCTTCTACAGACTGGGAAAAAGGAGAAACAGACAAAAGAGCAAAGGGAGGGACAGCAGTCTTTACTGATGCCTGTATGTTAGTGCTCACAGAATTCCAAAATAGATGGAGGGAAAGCAGGGACATTTGAGCAGTGTTGCATCACTTCTTTTTGAGGAAAAGTGGAAATACTACCTCCTTCGTTTCTTTAGTACAATTTAGAACAGGTTTTATTACATAAATAACATATATAATATGTATATATATAATAACATATAGATATTATACAGGGTTGTTCTTGTCTTAATCTTTTAGTCTTCTCCCAGCAAACAGTGAATGGAAGAAAATAAAGCCGGAATGCAAACTACTTATGAAGTTCCTTTTTGTCAGAAAATGAAAGGACAAGGGAAAAAAAAACATGCTTTTGTTCCTTTTTTTGAATTGCGTGCTTTGGAAAAATGTCAGTATGTCTATATGAGTATGCGTGTGCATGTACGTATGTCGGATTTACTGGACTGGCAAGGAAGAAAATGAGTCGATCTCAAAAGAAGCCAAGAATCTGGGACTTGAATTCTCTGACTTCAATAGTGTCGCAAGGACTTGGAATGTGACAGATACTGGCATATTGTGTCTTGCTGTGAATGAGAGCTTGACTCTGAAGCTTTACAGCGTCTCTGTTCCTAAACAGCAAAACGCACTGCTCACGAGGCACATCTGAAGACTCGGGATGTGACTAGCCATTCTTGACCTCTCCCTTTCCAGTGTGCAGAGCTTACACCATCAAATGCCTGGCCTGTTACTGACCTTTAATTGCATATTAGGCTCACATGTTGTCAAATCACTTTGAAATGAGATAAACACAGATATGTAACTCATGCTATGATACAGACAGAAAGGTGTTTTTCAAAAGCTGGCGAGCACAGGAGATAAGCAGTAGCAACATATGTAAGGGGAGCTACATGTTCAACTGTTTGTATGTGGACTACCATCTTCAAGTACTGCATCATGTTACTAAAGCACCTTTTTTCTTGTAAACGCCTATAAAACTTTTTTGCTGTTGTTTTGGTTTTGGGGAGGTTTGATGGGCTTTTTTGTTTTGTTTTGTTTTTTTAACTAGTCCTATACTTTCACTCAGTTTTATTAGCTGGCCATCTCTAAGGTGAAGACGGAAGGTGGAAAGAGTTTGCGAGGAATACTCAGAACTAAAGAATTTCAGTCTTGAGCTTCAGACCCCATAAGCTGCCATTTTATCAAAGTTACCTTGTCTCACTGCTCTTTATGTTTAGGAGTAAATACGTAAAGCGATAATTTAACCACAGAATGTTTGCATTAAACAGGGGCCTCCTGCTCTCTAGTTTCTCTAATTTACAACAAAGAGTTTATTAAACACAACTCTTTCTGTCTGACATTCAAATCCATCTCTGCAACACGCTCTCCTCTGGATTTGCGCCACCGAATGAAATGCTTTGGAAAAACAAAATAAACCAAAACCCTGCTGTGGAAACAGGACAAATCTAGTTTCACATCCCCTGCAGAGAGAGAAACAAGACGGAAGTAAAAAGCACCAAATGGAGCTCATAAAGCTCCACTCTGATCTCAGCCTCCACATTCTGGCAGAAAGCACTACCTAAGAGATGTGCTCTGCTTCAAGTGAGAACAGCCTCTGATTGCACCGCGAGCACAAAAATATATTGTCTGTGAACAATTATCCTGAACAAACTCTGAATAAGGGAAATCTGACTACAGAATAGAGGGAAATGTGGTGGGAGGCAGGCTAATCGCCCCCCTCCCTCACCGAGGCCTTATCTTGCACACCAGCCATCTGTAGTAGCTGTGCCTGCAACTACGGTTTGTGGGCTCCGCTGAACCTCCTTTCCACAGACTGCCTGCATCGTGCACCACAATAAGGTGGCAATTTCCCTGTCTGGCAGAAACGGTCCACCACAGGAGGGAAGTAATTTGAGTCCTGTAAGAAAACCACTTTCTTGCTTTTGGTCCAATTTATCACATATAGTTGCTCATTTCCCTTATAACATTCCATATAGCAGCACGTTAAGTGGAAGGAAACCCATCCTAACCCTCAGGTGCCATGGGGAGTTAATGGGGCTAGCATTTAAAGTCACTCTATCTCTTTCAATATAACTACAAATAAAAACAATGTATTCATTTGGAAGTGACCACACAAACCAGGAGAAGGTTCTGAACAACTTGAACGTAACATGACATACCTAGAAAGAGAAGGATGCACACCGGAGTACAGTCTTTCTCCATTCCTGGATCCTGGGCAGCTCCTCTTTACTTACATCTTTGAGGACAGTCAAGAGTTTAGAGAGAAAAGGTGTGTTGGGGTAGAAGTGAGTTTGGGGGAGTTTGTTTTGTGTTTTTTTACTTTTACGCAGCATCCTCGTGCAGTTTGGTACATATATATGCAGATGGGAAAGGAAAAGAAAAGCACACAGCTAGATACAGGGAGGCCACCTTGTGATCAACCAAGCTCTCATCTTGCAGGTAAAACTACTCTTAAATTCAGGAAGGAAACAGCTCTTTTTTTTTTTTTTTTTGTAAGAGAGCACAGCAGAAAGCTTTGCCTAAATGCGGGAGATTCTGTAACACAATACATTGCTGACAGCTTTCTTGTGACCCCCAGAAGATCACATTTACTTCTGGAACTCCGAGTTTGGTTTATTAGCGTACTGGGCACTCTGTATATATTCCTCACTGGGCCTTTACAGCAAGAGCATCTTTGAATCCCATGTCATAGGATGGTCTCTGTTTTAGAATTCAGTCCTTTATTCCATCAGAAAGACAACGTTCTACTGTGATTTTGTTGTTGTTGTTAATTAATTCATTTGAGACTATTCCTTAAATTTTCATTTTAAGGCATTTTTGTGTGTGGTTATATTAGTCACTCCTGAGGTTGCATACAACTGTCACTGATTGAACGTCTTTGTTAACGTACATATACAAATCTGTTTGTATTATTATTATTATTGCATGTGTATGTATGTGCATGTGCATATGTATGCATGTATGTACTAAAAAAACAAACCAAAACCCCTTTCCAACTGCATCTTCTTCCCTCCTCCCTTCTCCATTCTGAGCGGGTTCCTGCTATCAACTGCTGGAGTGTGCTCACTCTACACCTAGAGCTATAATTATTTTGCTTTAATTTTACAAAACCTTTTGTTCCATTCCCACGAGCCCACCTGATCCTTATATTACACTTGCTCTATTAAAACACTCATGCAGAACAAAGCACAGTTGTACTGATTCATAAGTAACTCACCCCCCCCCACCCCCTTTCTCTTTTTCTTTCTAGTAGGCTCATGCATCTTACTGCAGTTTCATGACGCTGTCCCTGATGCCAGTCCATGGTCCCAGTTTTGCCTTTTTTTTTTTCCTTCTTTCTTTCAAACCATTATTTTTATGTGCTTAGGGTCCAATTACACTATTGTGTGCTGTTGTTTTGAATTGCTGTTGTTCTCAGTCATTTTATGTTATGCTCTTTGGCACGACAACAGATATAGTGCAGAGGGTGTTATGGAATTTATTTGTTGTAATCAGACTCTAGGATTGTTTTTTATTATTATTATTCATAGAGTACAAGCACCAAGGCTAGCCGTGTATTTTTCTGAGGCAACTAGAAGACCATTTGTAGACCAGCCTCTGACAACATTATACCCTATCTGCGGAAAAAGGGGCCAGCAGCAGCTTAGGTCAAGGTGATTACTATTACTTGGGCATGGCCTGCATGAACCACTAGGCTTTACTGAAGACCAAACACACTGACAACATTTGCAAACAGGATCTTCACAAAGACGCTGGGCGTTTCAGATTTAGAAAAAAAGACAAATGACCTCTCATAAATTATTGCTGAAAAATGGAAGGACAGAGTACTGCTCATCAGTAAATATGGGAGCAACAGAAGGGCTGTTTCATGTATTTGTCCTGTACAAGAACTTCCTTGAGCTGATACAGCCTTCATTATCTGGCTTATAAAGCACCAAGCATGTTGTTAGGACTAAGTAACAGATAAATAATAATCAGCCAGAACAGTGAGGAGTGGGTGCATGTGGAGAAAGTGCTGGCAAAGAGCAAATAAAATTGAGCTCTTGGTAGCCATCTTTTCAAAATGGGGATCAGGACATTCTGCAGTACCTACCGCTGGTGGTAGGTGAGTACAGGAGAACAGACCAGGCGAAGGTGTGAGAGAAAGCAAGAAGGGGAAGGAAAATGGGGTGTGTGTATGTTTTTCTGGGTGACATGTGTAACAATGGTGAATACTAATGATTTCTAGCAATGAAAGAGAATAACAAGGAAAAAGAAGAATGCGGCAAGGCACAGAACAAACACGGCTGTAAGGGGTACAAACGAAAGTTGCAATTTACCAAAGAATAATCGTTCTGCACATTTTATGTAGCATGTCAAATCTATCAGATTTTCTCTTATTAAATCATCATTCTACAGCAACAATCATTCTCTCAATCAATCCCCCGTGTTAACAACTCTTAGTAATGACTAACTTGGCAGGAACTGATGTTTACATATATTTTAAAGTCCTGAGCACTGTTCTGTATTTTTTGGATATTAAATTTCCTTTACCTTTTTTCCCTTATTTTTAACCTGTTTTAAAGGATGGGTGCATTCAATTGGAAAATAAAGTTTTGCAACACACACACTTAGATTATGTTAGCTAAGGAAATTGGCAGAGGGATAAGAACAAAACCATTCACCTCCTGATTGCTGATTCAAATCTAGCCCAAGTGAGATAGTCACAGAAGCTATAAGCCTCCCATGGTAGCTTTGTGATTTGAGATTATTTTTTATGAATCTCAATCCACTTCAGGCCAAGAACCAGAATTGCAAATCCACTGCCTCAATGAGCATTAACTGGCATCACTGCACACAGTAACAGAGGAGATGCCAAAAACCAAACTGGTCCTGGAGACAGACTTCCCACCTTATCCTGGAAACTGATCATTAAAAAACAGGGTTGGTTCACACAAATGTGGAGGACAAAAAAGCATGTATATACCTATCTACCAAACAGAAAACAAACCAACACATCAGCTAGGTGATGCAACATTTATCTGAATTGTGAACTGGTTCTCCAAGATTTCAGCAGTCCTAACCTTCCCCAAAACCAGAACGTGTCTTATGGTGTGTCCTGTGTCACTTTAGAGCTCAGAGACAGGGAGGGCAAAAGTAGAGGAGAATAAAGCAAAGGTTTTCCATCATAATTCCTGAGGAAGAAGCAGCCAGCCTATGCAGTCCTTATCCCTTAAAGATCAAAAGAGCCACAGACAAAGCAACTGCAGACTTTGTCATTCTTTGGTTGACTTTTCCTGCCTAGATAAGAGGAACAAATGAGGCATTTAATTTTGCAGAAGACCACACCTGAGGAGGGCTGCGTTGCACTTTTTATTTGGGACAGGACTGATTAACAAAGCTATTAGCAATGCTATTTCACTAAACAAACATTCTATAGCATCCAACAAAATAGTGATGCCCAGGCATATTTCCCATGGCTCCTTCTTTTAGGGAGAATGAATACTTAAAATCACTTGAGAATTTAGCTACACCAGCTTCCTCCCTTAGATACATTTGCTAACCTGGGGGGGGTAAAGGTCTCAGGACCCAAGAGTAGGTTTAAGTTTCTCCACCATCTGTGCTGAAGTGCAGCCAATGCAAATTCCACCTTCAGATCTGCACTCTGGTGCCTCCCTGTTACATTTCATTTCACACTTGTGATCTTTACTCCTTAAAAACAGGAAAAATGACCCACATTTGCATGCAGCTTCAAATTGTTCCTTTAGTGGCTGTTGCTTGGACGTGCACTTGACTATTCAAAGGGAGGTGAGATGAGAAACTGAGCTGCATTTTAAATGGACAAGTATTCCTAATTTTACACAGGGACTTTTACACAGGAAGCAAGTAGTTCTCTTCAAATTTTCAGAAACATGACTGAAAGTGTTCTCGTACACAATAAGGAGAAGTTGGTGGGAAGGTCAGACTTTTTCCCCTTCCTTTGCTTTTCATTCATTTTTTCTTCTTTTCCTTTTTTGCCAACAAAAAGAAAAGGGAAGACACTAACAAATGTAAAATGAACAAGTATGGGTTTGATGGTCTTTGTCCAAAATAAAAATTTTAAGAAGGGCACTTTAAGAAGTTAAAGCACTTTAAGAAGTGCTAGAAACACTAGCATTTACCATCTTCTTCAGTGACTACATATCTGAATCTGATCATCATTTGTGTAGCAAGTGACCCACAAGCTGAGAGCCTTTGCCAAGAGTCAGAGGACGCAGACATTTACCGTGACGTTCCCACAAGATGATGTTTAGCAGTATGGATAGTAACATAACAGTGAAAAAAACTGTTCAGGTATTTCCTACAGGAGAAGGTCCCAGATAAAGAAGTACCCAAAGTGAAGATGTTATCATGTATACATCCCAGATTTGGCATTGATGTGGTATCTGAACCTAGAGGGGGATTTGAATTTTACAATTAGCTTCACATGTCCTAATTAGGTTCTCAAGGTGTACAGACAGCAGAGAAAGTTCAATTTAGACATATAAAAGGAGACAATAGTAAACTTTTAAAAAACATTATGGGGAATAATTGTGCTCTGGAGGATTTGTATAATAACGTAATATAACATTAATAATGTAATGCATTTACATTATTTACATTGTAAATACATTGTATTTACAATAATGTAAACAGTACACACTGAGATAACATCTGGCAATGTTTATGACAATGAAACCCAATCAATACCTCTGTCTACCACAATATCTGTCCACAAAATAGTCATTCCTCCTGGCACCCACAAGACATATTCATCTATCTATTACAGTAACCTTTGTCAGCAAAAAGGGAAGTGGTCACCTTAATTCTTCTATTTGAGACCCAAGAGAAGACAAAGACTTAGAGGTTGCTAGAAACAAGAATGATGATGGAAAATTAGAGCAAAAGTTAGAGAGAGAGATGCAGCTTGTAGCATTGCAAAGAATACACAATTCATCCCCATAGAATTTCAAAAGCAACAGATCCCAGATCTTTTTTCTTGTGCCTCAAGAAGTTTGAATTTAGGGCAATCCATTACTTTTGCTAGTGAGCTACCAGGCCTTTTGTGGCATTTTAGAGCTACAAGTAAAGGCAGAAATTTTGACTTCTCATTTGCTTTCGAAATCAGAATTCAAAAAAAAGTGATACTGAACCTTCCCACATAATTAAAAAGCCAAAAATAAATTTGTTTTGAAAGTTCTGTCTATTAGAATTTCCAAGTAAGCCTCTCCATTCTTTTCTATTTCTATATTTGCGTTATTGCATGTCACTGGAGAAAAACTAGCAGTTTTGTGCAATGAAAAAAGTCACTAAGCATTAGCTTAGTACTTACTGAACCTTCACCTTTCCTAAACCTAAGTGCATCTTACAGTGTAACACTGACATGCAGTAAGACATTCATTCCTACTTATGTATCATGAAATTAAGCAAAGAATAACAAAACCACACAAAACAAAAGTCAATATTATTATTTTTTCTCCTTACATTTTTAATTGCTATAATTTTGCTTTTGTTGAAACGGTCATTTCCAAAGAAAAATGATATGTCTGATTAATGTGACTATACATAAAATAAATGTGTATTTGCACCTATTTAATTTCACATTTTGCTGGCTCACTGTTCAAGGCATTTCTATTTATACAGGGCCTGGAGATAAAGTAAGACCTTTTGTGCTACATCAAGTCCTGAGGCAAGAGCTATGTTCAGAAGTTATTGTGGTGATATGTTACCTTTTTCCCCATAAAAATTTCTCTTTGACAAGATAATTGAGACTGTAGTTATGAAGTGGGAAGGTGAAATTTGTTTCCCTCTCTACTGGCCTAGGTCTACTGGGCAGAGGAAAGCACAGTTTAGTTTGGACTAGTAAACTGAGCAGCCATAGTAAGCACAGCGGCCACCGAGGAAGCCATTATACATGACACCAATTCCTGCAATTTGTGTTAGGTAAGATTTGCATCAGGATTTTTTATTTAGCTTCTTACCATTTCTTGCCCTCCACCCCACCGAAGTAATACTGTAACCTAAACTTCCTAACAACATGGCCATTTTCAGGGACAAACTGGGGAAGAATTTCAACAATAGTGCTCTTTTAGCAAAGTGGAGAAAGATACAAAAACTGACCTTCCAAGCACTGAAACGTGTGAAAATCCCACTAAAGTAAATGGAGGCCCTACTTAAAGGGCAACAGTACCATGCATCTTTAATATCCACCCATTATTGTCAATTTAGCTACATGAAGGAGTGCTAAACTTGCAAATACATCAAATATTTGAGCTAGCTTTAAGTGATAAGACCAAGATTTCAACTGTGCAGAACGAGCTTCATTATTTTTTCTACATTTAAACAAATACAGGCCAAATACATATTCAGTTCTGTAAGCTCTCAACACCGAGAAAGATCAGTGCAGGAGCTTCCATTGGCAGATCAGGGCTGCAGAGGAGCAGAAAAGCCAAACTGAGAGAGAGATTGGGAATTTTACACCTAGTTCCAGTACAAGCAAGAGCCCAAAGACCCAGCCCAGCAGAGGACCAGTTTGTCTAAACCTCATATTGAATTTGCCAGTTCCTCATTGGCTCCACAGAAGAAAGAACTGCTTTGTAAGCTAATATTAAAACTGGGCTAGATAAAATGGGAGGGGGGAATAATTTCTAACCAATGTAGTCTAAAGTTTCACAAAAGAACGCCAACCCACGTAAAATTAGGAGATTAAAATCAAAATAAACCTTCACTAAACCACTACTGGCAAAACCATGCATATGATAACTTTTACGTCATTTTGGTATGAAAAAAAGGCTAAATCCAGTTGTTTCAAAAAAAAAAAAAAAAACCCCAAACCAAAAAAACCCCACAAAACCAAAAACCCCCACAAAAAACACCTCTCTAAAGAAGTCACGGTGTATTTATTTTCCCACTGTAAATTCTTTTCCCCTACATCAGCTAAGGAAAGTTCTGCGTCTCCTTCTGTACCTGGAGGCTGACAGGAGAGCAGACAGAGCAGCCAGTGTCTGCCCCCCAGCAGGGGCAGCACTGCTGGAGAGGTGAGAACAGATGTATACATGGAAATGCATCAGGCATACCATAACCCACACCGTGCAAAGGAGCAGCTCAAGCACACACATTTGCAACGCATACTAGCTCCACTGACAGGAATGTGGAAGAATCCCACTGACTTTATTTGGGGCTGGATTTCATTCTTTATCTGTAAAATAAGTGATCAGAAAATAGCTGCACTCAATACAGAAACGGTGTGCAGAGCTCTGTCAGGGATTACACGTGATACCATGTTTCCCCAACCTCTCTGGGCACTACAAAGAAAACTTGATATGTCCCACTGCTACCTGCAGCCCTGAATTTCACTGAGATCAAGAGCCTGGAGTTGCCAGCTCTGGCAAGCAGCAGGGGGGAGTTACAGGCAAAGTCCTGTCCCATTCAGGCAGCAGGATGAAGTACTGGCAGCAGTGGAGGTGAGACTCAAGTGTTTCACGATACGAATATTTGTGCTTCCTACCACCTCAACAGAGAAAAAGCAGGAGGAAAATTCCATTACCCTTCCTAGACTTCCACCAGCACAACCATGATTAACCATGATGTGACTTTAAGAATTACTTCAGCATTAAATAAGGAACATCTATTTTCTATACAGTGTATTTCTTTTGCAAGGTTTTCTAGGTATAAGGAGGCTTAAAGAATAACTCCTGTATGGTATAGACACATTCTAAACATTATGACAGAGACAGTGTAAGAGACTTTTAGAAATGAATTGCTTTTAAATGTAATTAATCATAATAAAGATAATCACATAGAAAGCTGTGCCCCTGACACTCTGACAATGCAGGGACACTGAAATGTTTTCCACCATCATAAGCAAATGGGAAATGTTTTTCCTGTGAGAGAAAATGTGTTTTTTCTTCTGCCATAAGAAAATGGTAGAAATGTTTTCCACCATCGTAAGGCACAGGACATCTACACCTATCCTATGTTGCCAAAAGTCAAGTTCTACAGGGAGACAGAAAATGTATTTTAACAGCTAAAAATTTGCCTGCCACATTTGGAATTCTCTGGGACACTAATGGCTGCAGTAATGAAAAGATCCTTTTCTGTATTTCTCACTGGTAAGAAATCCTGTCCATGGAAGAATCATTGAGCCTTCAGCCTCTAGACCTTCCCTTTGGCTGCCTCTAGGTTGCACTCCACCCAACAAGATTCCTCCTTTTGCCCTTAATACATCCCAAGTACTGGATAAAGACACTAAATCTGTGGTTTGAATTTCACTCACAGTCAAGCACCTAAATGTTACTGCATCTATCTTTAAAGACCCTAAAATAGACTGGTAGCAAAGTGGCCTTTCATCATCTAAGACTTCACATATGAGAAAAGAATGAAGCTTTGAGAACCCCAGAAGTTCAGGGACTATCTGAATGCAAAGCTTTAGTTCAGTACCACCCCAAAAACATACACATTAATGTAAAAGATTTTATATTTGTTACAGATTATAATAATAAATACTAGTTTTGATTACCTTCCTGCACAAAGAACTCTCCTGAACTCTTGCTGAAGGACAGTTCCCTGGACAGGGCAGGAAAACACTTGAGGTGACCACAATTGGTATCCTGAAGAAACCAAATATTTGCTAGATATCTAGAGTTGTACTAATATCTGAATGTTTTCTTTAGAGCAGTTCTAGAGCCACATGTCAGCACATAGGCATGAGAAGACCACAGCATAACAAAGACTGGTAAAGCAAACAGGAGTTTATCATGGCAAACAAATGTCTTCTTGAATGGCAAGCATGATCAGAATAAAGGCAGATGTAGCCATAAAGAGCAGTATATATATATATATATATATATATATAAACAACACCACCATCACCCCCCTCAAAGAAGCTGAGCAGTAGTAATATGTCAATTTGTGACACAGGAAGAAACAGCAAACAGTACCATTTCTGGGGTGATTTTCACATGACCAAGAGGCACCAGAACAAATTCAATAGCACTGAAGCCCTGACAGAAGTAAAACGCGTAATGATTTCCTTCCTGCAGAACTGAAACAATTATGAGGAATCAAAAGTCTTACATTCAGGTGCCATCCATGAGCATCAGTACCTATAGCAACCTTGCCTATTGAGTCAGGGATTTTTCACTTCTAATCATGCTGTATTTCACAAAGGGTTGATACACTAATGTAATTCTATTCCCTATTGGTCACCTGATTTCTGGGTCCCTCAGCATCTTCTCTCTGCATTCCTCAGGCTTGTGTGATGTCCTGACTGCTGGAATTTCCCTCTAGTTGTTAACTGCACCCAGACAAAAGCTGTCATTTACCCACTAAGCGTGCCCCAAAGGGTGATCGTTTTATAGTTGTTTGCTTCAGGAATGCAGTATCACTGGTTCTGGAGAAGTGACAGCCACTCAGACATAAGAAGGTTAGTTATGTATCAAAACAGGGCAAGAGACATGACAAAACAGACTACCCTTCTTGCTCAAAACCCTAATGAATGGAAAAAAAGAAATGGAAAAGATGAGAATTCATCTACCTCTGGCTCAGACTCTGATGTTCGGCAGATTTTCCCATTGATGGTCAGATCTTGCAAACTATATACATGGGAACTGTGCCCCTATCCTCTACTTAATGAACTGGGACTGTAGCATCACGACCTAAACTGGTTCATATTCAGAGAGGGCATGCAGTGATCTGGTGCATAACTGCTGCCATTGCTGCAGGGAAATATGTACCTAATTCCTTGAAAAGGTTCTGGTGCTAAGAGTCACAGGATTCTCAATTACTTATTGCCAGTCTTGAAAGAGATAACGCTCTTCATTTTACAAAAGATTTTCATTAGTCACAATTTCCATAAGAATATTATATGAACTAGAGTGAAATTTCTAAGGAAACATTATGAAGAAAACTAAACTAAAATTAAAAAAGAAAGAATCTGCCAGGGAAAGTAAGAGGTTCAAAAAAATTTGTTCATGCAGGTTCTGACTCAGAGGTGCCTCCAATAATTACTGACACCAAAACATCTCTCAAAGACAAATACTTGTCCGATGGTCTTTAACAGCAAAGACTAATCTGCCTAGTGCTCGCTATCTCCAATTTGGCTATCTTGCTGCCAGCTCCTGCCGGCTCCTAAAGCAGAGAGATACAAGAGAAGGAAGCAAAGAGCAAGAAATAGGTCCTTTTAAACCAAAATGCTACAGGATGATGACACTCATGCAGAACAAAAGATGCTGGAAGAATTCTTTTGTCATGAGGAAATACAGCACTGTTAAAATACGTATCTGAAGGATAGCATTCCCTCTCAGTCTTCTGAAGGCCCTTAAGAGTGTGCACTGGCACCAAAGCCATGGACATGTCAGCAGTAGAGCTCTGTAAAGGATTTATTTTAAAAAATAAATAAATATGACAAATATTCTGATCTCTCTCCTGCCAGTGGAAACCATTGAAAGCAACAGACCAATTTTGACACAACTGAAATTAAAGTATCTTCTAATCTATTATCTAGATGCAGGGATAATGAAGGCTAAGAAGGCAATAAGAAGAACCAGATCCTCTAGAGTAAAATTCAGAGCTGGACCCTTACACTAATGAAGAAAACAGATCAGAAAGTTTGGGTAACTTACATTCATCGGACTGCCCTACATCAGACTCTGGAATTTGAGATGATTCAGTGAGAGTGTCCTCAGGGACACTGATGTAAATATAGAATAACCACAATGCCTTTCTGTGGAGTCCCTCCCATTATACACTGGTTTAGCTGAAGAATTTCATTTCAGATAGAACAAAGTAAGAGTACCAAGGCTTGGAAAAGGCCAGGTCTGTGTTGTGTTTCTGACTTTTGTAGCTTACCTGATGACATCTCTGGTCTAAGATAACTTTCCTTGCTCAGTAATATTTAGTCTTTCTTTTATCTTGAAGCAGACCAGCAAATGCTTTGATAAATGGAGTGAAAGATTTTCTACTTTCCCCATAACGTCTTCAGGTGCTGAAATGCTGAAGTGTTTTACAACTTACTAAAGTAGTGCTACTCAGGGAATCAATGCTAATATTCCCATGTCTTTTTAATATGAGTGAATCACAACCCATACTTCTTTATATACTAAAGCAACCACACACCAGAGAGACATCTTCCTACCTTCATCTATTGTGGCCACTATTCTGCAAAAACAAGAGCTGCCACCTAAGAAAAAAGTCAGGATTCTACTCATTTGTACACTAGAACAGATGCCCTTAACACACAGACCTACAAAAACAAGCAAACAAAGCCCCACACAACCCTTCCACCTCCCAAAAAATTCAAGCCTTAAACATTTGCAAGAAAGCAAAAAAAGCATAAGGGAAAAATCAACAATTATTCCCAACTCCTCTTTTTTGTGCTAAGTTGAGAATGGGACTGATTAAAACCAACCTGAGAACTAATAAAATTTTTAGGTTGTCCCACTGCATTTTGAGATTTGCATTTTCATTAACTGAAGATGTCTTTCAAGGGTGTTTACATGAAAATTCAGAAAAACAGACACAATCACAAAGCTCCCAATCTCTTGCAACATTTACCTTTTTGTAGCAGGTTTTACTCCAGCCCCATTACACACTTGCTCTGATCATCAATCCTATTTGCAACTCTCAACTGTCTCCACAATCTGTGTCAGAGGCCTTTGTATCAGGCAGTACCTGGAGTGTCTCCATTCATCCAAATTTTAAAACCTGGTAACTGCAGCAAATCAGCATTTGTGCACCGACTAGAAAGAAACCATGCAGACTCACAGCAACTGAAAATCTGTCCTTCGGTGTCTATACGACTCCCTCCCCTGTCCTTCTCTAAAAAAAGAAGGGTCAAAGCAAAATGCTGGCAGCCCAATGAAATCTTTGAAGAGACAGTATGGTTTCAGTTATGAGAGGATGGAAAAATAAGAACCCTGGGGATCTTTTGGGAACATTAAGCTTTATTAATCAGGAATGTATTAGCAACATACCAACATTCCCAAACGGTATGCTGAATCACAGAAACGCCAGGGAGCAACAGAACCCAACCAGGCTGGTCTTCTGCCTTACAAGAAGTTCTAGCACACCCTGAGAGATGGTTTTCCAAGCCATTCCCTAAAAAAGAAACCTCTCCTGCTTCCACAGTACCTACATGTTGTGCGTCCCAGTGCTTTAAAACCAATACAGTCAGAACATGGTTCTTAATATGTAACTTGGTAATTTTCACTGCTCGTTAAACTGATTTCTTTAGGTCTTTCTCCCAATGGATATGAAGAACAATTAATCACTGTGCTCCTGATTATAACTTTTCACTCACTAGAATATTTTTTTCATATTCTCCTTAACATACAACAAAAGCAACACTTTCAGAGACATAATGCCATGCAGGGATCCTACATATCCTCTTGCCCCTGGGCCAGATAACAATCAACCAGTTTCTGCTTTCTCAACAATTTTACCACTAGGACAATTTCTGCTTTTACAAATGTTTTTGACCTCTCCATATTTCCACTGGGGTTCCACAGGTAGAAATCAGGGCAGAATTTATCCCCATGAGTTTCTGGATTAATGCCATGGTATAGGAAGGGGAAAAGGCAAAATTAATTCTCTTTGTTAGTGCTAACAAAATTCCTCAGTGACAGTCAGCCCCAAGACACTGATCTTTGTTCAAAGGAAGCACACTTCCATACTTATTTCACATCTTTACATGTCTTCTCCAGCATAGTTTCTACAAGCCAGTACCTTGTGCATAAAAATAAAAAACCAGAACAGCTTAACAAACTATTGAGGGTTTATATTTTGGGAGGGGAATAAGAACAGGCAATTTGCAGGGTTCAACAAAGCCCACCTTAGACATGAAATACTAGTTAAAACAGCAAGTTACAGGAGGGAAAGACAAATCCCATATCCATCAGGAACTGTGAGGATTCTTGCACTGTAAAGAATGCAGTAGGGTAGCTTGTTTGTTGCTTCAAAACTCTTCCTTCATTTAAAAGCACTCCTGTGATGGACGAAGCCCTTCTCAGCCCTGACATCCTGACGCTATACATGCAGCATGCACTCTGGGATGCCAGCTTACTGTGTCACATTGGCTTGGGTTCTGCCTGTTCCTTTCCTTATGCCTGCAAGCTCAATTGAACTTATGAAAATTCAAACTGTCTTCTGTCTGTTTCATACATCATCAGCAAACAATCATGAGACAAAATGAATTTGCTGTCTATAATTTGGAGACTACACAATTGTCTCTGCTGTATAATACAAAAAAGGGGAATAAAGTTTGGTATGCAAGGTTAATTCAGCATGGAGGAAAGTAGCAGAGAAACAGACGGAGAAAGAACATGAACAATAAAATACTCAACAGTGGGGAGAGTGACATGAGACATACTTCTGTAAATTGGAGTTGGCCTTGATACCTTTGAGTGATGGAATTAAACAAAGGCACAAGTGAGTTGTGAAAGATCACCCCCGTGAGTGGCTGTATCTCCATCCCTCGTGATTTGTCTACACAATTTACTTATTAATAATAACAATGGTTACTATTTCTCCTCTAAGAGCTTTGCAAACACAAACTCAATAATGTTCACAGAGCTGTATCAGTTTGAACCAGATTGAAAAAGTGATCTGTTGAACAAGGCACAGCAAGGTTAAATGACATGCCCAGTGCCACTCAATGAGCCAGCATCTGTCAAGATTAGACCACCGGACCTCTTGGTCAGTAATCAGATCACAGGGCTGCATAAGGCTGTAACCTTGACAAATCTCTCTTTTTAACAAAAATAACGTGTCATGTATTCCTTATTGGCCTTAGCCAATGGCAATGTAACTAAAACCATTGATTTGGAAGTGCATCCAGTGCGTCTCCTGTACAGGTTTTCAGGTTGCATGTACAGTATCTTTTTCTTTCACACACGATATGCTGTCACTGTCTCCTTCTAAAACTAACTAGACACTGAATGTGAGTAGAGGTAGTTCCTCATACTAGACTTAATCCTATTTGGCGTTAGTTGCAAACAGCAAAGTACTTAACCACATCGTTAAAATTAAGTACTTGAGTACTCCCATGGATCTACTCGCCTATCAATCCATGTAACTTTAGTACACAGCAAAACATGGCTAGAGCACCCAACACAGCAAGAATCCAGCCCACAGACCTTTCCCATTAAGAGCATGCCTGCACTACATTTAGAAGGCTGTGTTTTTATGAAATTTTCTGCCAGATGTTCAAGTGTTGTGAATCCATATTTTCTTCTAATGCCATGTCAAGCATATTTTGTATCAGCTGAAAATATGGGCCATCTTATATTAATCAGTTGCTTTATGCACATCCCTATCCTAAAGCAAGTTTCCATCCTTCAATTAAGGAAATCCAACTCAAAAAAATCCCAGAAAAGTACCAGAGCATGTCTTGCCTTTTCAGGTTAATAGAAGAATGTCATACTGGGAAGTTCACTATATTAAAGAGCTTACAATTAGAGACACTTGATTACAGCAAACATACATAGGAAACAAAGGAAATCCTTAAAGCATACTTTCCTCTATAAACAGGGTGCCCCCATTTTTATTGTGCCAAATTACTAGTTACATGGACATAAGGTACAGCATCACATCCTCATTTTACAGCATACATAAAAGTTCCCCCATCTTGTGATTCTGTATTCCAGAGTCAGGCTGCATACCAAGGCTACAAAACTTAGGAGCAGCTAGAAGCTTAGAGGTGGGATATTTTTATTTTGGAAAAAGCAAATGACACAAGAAACTCAGATTAGAAACTTGGACCTTTACTTCACGGAACAGAAAGAAGAACTGGGCAGAACAGAACAGTTTTGAGAGTCATGATCCCACACTCCCATTTTGACCACTGGTTTACTCTGACCTTGAGCAAGTTGCTCAACATCTCTGCCTTGATGTGCTTGCCACCCTTGATTAAAAAAAATAAAATATTCCCCTCTACCTGAGTTTTACACTTGCATATTTATTTCCCTCTCAAAGCCTAGAGTCTTGTAAAACTGAAAAAAAAAGCCCATTCCAGCCAGCACCATTCATCAGGCCCATATATTGCTACCTGGTATTTTGCCTTAGGGCTGTCCATGCAGGACTTGCTGACCATCTGGATCCTAAGGATTCAAAGAACATCCCTTAATTCACTTCTCACTCTGCTGCTGCATTCTGGAAAAAGAATTTCTTCTACTTTCCAACAAAAATTCTCCTGGTTGTTCACACAAAACTGGAAGACAACTTTGAAATTCTGCATTCACAGATTCAGAAGTGAATCAGCAAATCCACGAGTGTTTCCAACTCTGCTCACCAGTGTAACTGCAAGGTTAACCTCTGGTGGTCAGGGGAGCTGCTCATACTCAGGAACGATGAGCAGAAAATGTTAAATACCATTCACTGGCCACAGCCTGCAGTTAATACACAATATTTAAACAACACAATGGCATGGCCCTTGCCAGTAATGTAAAAACACAATGGAGTAGAGCCAGAATGGCACAATCTGCCTGCCTGAGTCATGCTTGGCGCTCCATGCTGGAAGGGGCATGCATTAGCTGCCCACAGTGTACTGCACCCTTTGGCTAGTTTAAAATAAATCATTAAAATACAATTTAAAAAAAAAAAAGGAAGGCGGGAGGGACCGAAATAAGGAAAAATCCCATGTAATAGTTAAAATATTTTAACACTGAAGTACAAAAGCACTGCTTTGGAAGAAAGCTCTGGATTTCATTACAGACTGCACATTTTGATCTTAAACAAGAAAACAAATTGACTTTGCTTTGTAATATTCCACAGTTTTGTACTATCCAATCAAAATCAATTTTTACCTACTATCCACAAGCTCCTGGATTTTTATTCATATATTACTTTATTACATTCAGAGTATCTGAACCTACTATATTTTCCAATCCTCTTTTGCGTGCCTGTTGTTCAGCCACTGAAGTTCCAAATCTTAATTATTATCCCAAATACATTCAATAAACAGATTCTAAATAAGGGTAGATCAGACTGATGTACAATCTGACTTGCATTTATGGAATAACTATGCTCTTAGAAAGAGACTCCTTTCTTGCTGAGAGACGCAAGACATTATTTTGACTGTTTTGTTGTGTCACAGCACTGACAAATTAGGCATTTCTGCCTTCATATACACCCTAAAGCAGCTGAAGCCCCCATGATGTCATCAGGAAGTTGTTCCTTTTTTTCCTTTTACAAAGGAGAAAAAATTTATGACATCACGAAAAGAGAATAAACTATATTTTATGCTATAAGGAATCTTCTGCTACTTTCTGTTCTCTCTGCACCAAAGTGCAGAAATCCTCACTGACAAAGCGACAGGAACTGTAAGTCAACAGAGGTGCACACTATTCCTAGTAATATTCAAAACAAAGCAGAAAAGAATGGTCTATTCAGGGGTCTGAAATTAAAGATCTGCAAGATGTAAGTTCGGTTTTAATTTTTAAATAAAACATCCTTTGAACTTCTAAATCCCATTCAAGGGGACTCTGACCTTTATCCAAGACCAGCTACTGTGCTAACACTTTGGATGCGTATAGAGGAAAAATACGGACAAAAGGTACCGGAAAAGCCTTTACTTACAGGAATGCAGTGCAGCTTAATCTTTTTGTTTTTAAGGTGCAGTGATTTCAGCATCTACAATGTAACTTCAGGCAGTCTGAAAAGAAACAGGTTAAAATCTCTTTCAGTTATAATTGGTATTTCAGATTTAATTAAAAATTAAACTTTCATAATGTTTCACCATCCAAAGCAATGCATTATCAGTCAAGCGTAGCCTTTTTTTCTATCTTTTTTTTTTTTTTTTTTGTTAAAAGAAGCTCTTCCCAGAGTAGTTTGCAATGAAAGAAGAAGGGGAAAAAGGCAATTGAGAGTAGCAAAATATATTTCTTCAGCAAAAGATCTCTGAATAACTTGGAAAGAAGCCTTCTGCCACTTAATTTTAACAATCAACCTTATACTAATTAAAAAAAAATAAGCATCACAATTAAAGAAGACAGAAAAACACCATCACATACCAACGACTGTGAGGGGAAAAAATGTTAATTTCAGCAAAACAAGGACATTACTAGGACCAGAACATACGCACCAAAAGGGAAAATATGGTTTTACATAATGCCAGCCAACAACATTTTTTTAAAATCCGTTCTACAGTATGTAGCACTTTCAGACCATTGCATGGAGGAGCAGAGAAAGAAAGACAAGTTCAAAAAGAGGAAAGCTGTTTTTAAAATGTACAAGGCAAAAGGTCCCTTGCACCCTTTTGTAAAGGGATACGAAATAGCTACTCTATAAACTGCAAGGTTTCTCATCATGTAAAATAAATGTCATTTTACTGTTCAGAACAGATGATTAAGAAGTGGTAGCTGTAGACATAGCATTTGAACAGATGCAACAGAAATATACTTTTTTTTCAAAATGCAGTTGGAATGACAATAAAACTCCAGGGGTTCCACCATAAATATGAGTTTAAGTGTTAGACTGGAGTTTAAAACCTGTGGTTTTAATTATATCTAATTATAAAGGCTCCAAAACCAGGAGAAATGAGAAACCCAAAAAATATTAATAATAAATTAAAACAATTTTGCAATAAGTTGTCAGGATTTGGCCTCATAATAACAAACCATACAGCTATATACACAGATGCGTACAAGGTACCAATGATTCATTAAATGAACAAATCAAAACTTGATTAAATTTTATTTTTAAAAGGTGACAGCAGAACTTGCCTAATTTACCCCATTCAAAGTCAAAGCTATTCTCTTCAGTGGCAGCACACTGACAGAGATCTACCAAGGAATACTGGATGTGAATCTAATACTGATTTTGAATGTCCCACAGGCTGGGGGCAATTCTTAAGTGCATTTTTTTAATTTGTTCTCCCATGAGTAAAAACAGAGTTCTTCAAAATTCAGCATTGTATGAGCCTTCCCAATCTGTCCCCACAGATGTTTAAAAAGAAATGCAATGTATCAGACAATATAATTTCACACAAACATGTTCATACACACATGGATACCACAAACAGGAATGAGCTCAGGAATTTATTTTTAGGTTTAACTTTTCCGCTCTGTCAAGATCAGAGGTATTAAAAAGCAGGAGGCAAAGCAGAGAGCACGGAAGAGGACAGCACAGCAAGAATTATCAAATCTTACACAGAACCAGTTCTTGAGCATTCGAATGAAGGAACAAGAACCCCCAGACAGAGACACTAGGACAATGTTGCCAAAGGATAACCTTTATAGGCTTGGATGAAATTTTTCTTGAAGGAATCATTTGAGAAACATGTTCCTTCTCCTTTAGACAATCCTTACATCAAGTAACTATCCTTCTTTTTCCTGATTGGCATCTAGTAAGATAGATAAAGGAACAGTGGAGAAATCCAGGCAAAAAATCCTAAGTCCATTAGAAGCAGGCAACAACGTAACTGCCAGATAAATGCTAACAGCTTCACTTTCTGAACTTCCATTTCTTTCCCTTCCGAATTTACCCCTTTTCTAAGATCTTCAGGACTGTAATGCCGGCTTGCTGGCAGGGAAGAAGAGGGGCTGCGGTATTTGCAATCCAATGCTATTTCTTTTAATGAATGCAATGAAAAACTGACCTCAACTGAGAAAACAAAGAGCATTCACTGACGGTGAAATGTATCCCTGTATAGAGAGCCAGCATACAGACTGCACCACTGAAGCCCTATTCTGATGACCTAAATAGGAATAAATTGGTGCATCGACTTCATCACAGTGAGTTTTGTCCAAAACCCCCATTTTCTTGTACAGAACGAGGAAGCATTTAGCCCTCGCCTATCAAGCACAAAGTTACGGCACCCCCTTTGCATGCTGGGCACCATCCTGGCAACTGCTCTTTGGTTTTAATCCGAAGTCCCTCCTGCTCCGTGCATGTTCTTCCGATTGGAAAGGAAAAGGAGGAGATACAACACCTACCGTTGTTCTGCGAGTTAAGCACTGGGGCATGGTGCCTGCAGATAAAGAGGCCCCTCTCCTCAAGGCAGGTTGAGCCGGCTCAGGCTATGATCCACCCACTAAAATAAAGGAAGCCTGGGAAACAGCTGGCTGTGAGAGCCTGATCACTGCCATCTTGAAATAACTGTAGTTAACAGAACACTTGACATAGAACACAAACAAACACAGCATCTTAAAGAACTATTTTAGCTACAGGTTGGAGTTAAACCCAGAGCAAAACCTACAGAAAATTTCCTTAAACTCAGAATACCAATCATTGCCACTTTTGTAATACCTTTTATTTTACAAACTGAGAAACCTGTGGCCTTGAGATGAAATTACTTAGACGGGTACGTACGAGCAAGAGGTAGAAATGGCGGCCTGCATTCCTGTGCTCAGGTGAGCATGTTTAGCACTGCGGGGCAGGAAAACATTGTCTGAAAGGAGTGCCCTAATCCCCTTCTGAAAAGCAAGGGACGTGGCTCAAGAACAGCCAGTGAACTTTTGCTTGAGAGAGGCCGAAGAGCTGGAATTGCAAGAATGAGGAGTATGGCAGGTCAAGAAAGAGGTACATTAGTAGAGTGTCAACAGAAAAGCAAGTGTTAGCTCTCCATAAAGGCTTTAAAAACAAGTTTCAGAAGGTAAACATATTTCACTCTGCTTTCTAATGATTCTTGCTTGCCATAAAGTTTATGCAGAGCCTGAAAACTGTGACAACAAAGCTACCAACTATATAACGACTGAAGTTCATCAACAATATTACATGACTTGTATGGCACCTGACCCTACTGTGCCTAACTCATGTTTATGGTCTACCCTGCTCTCCTAAGAAGCACATTCATTCCATCTAAAAATTAAAGAGAAGAAAATTAAATATCATTTGTCATTGGAAAACATTTCAGAAGATGTCAGCCTTCTGCAACCTTTTAGCAATAAGGAAGTTCTGTATCTGTAAGGGCTTGAATAGCTGAAGTCAGCTGAAGCAGGTTAATGAGAATCATATACAGTTGACTAGTTATGGGGAGAGGGAAGGCTAAGAAAGAATATAGCACAACACTTACTGGTATCTTTTGAATTTTCTACATAGAGTTTACAACATCGGTCAATTATTCTCTTTCAAAGTACTTGCTCATATCATTGCTCTCACTTCTGGAACTGCAAATCAATGATGAATCAACTGCCACAAATAACTATTCACAGAAAGTAAAATACTGTGTCCTTACTCATGAAAAAAACCTCATTAATTATATCAAGAAAGCCCTCTTCAACAACCAGGGAAAGGGGGACAAAACACCCCACCAACAAAAAAAATCAAGCCTATTACTTTCAAGAGAATTTTCAAATAAGCGCAGGGGCCACTCAAGAGACCTCATTCCAACTTCAGAGTCCAAATAATGACTTAGGGTATGGCCCAGGTTACTTTCTGGCATTTTAGGTTTGAAAACCTAAGTAGGGTCATGGACTAACTGTGTCACAGAAATCAGAGAGGGAGGTCGATGCTGCACAGGCTCCTCATCTAACAAAAAAATAAGCAAACTTTGAAATTAGAACCAATATAGATACGTCAGCACAATGCTCTGTTGAGGTTCATCAGTAATGCAGAAGAACAAATCTTATTAGCATAGATACAGCATTACACTACTACTCCTTTTTTAAGGTGAATGCACTTTAGTTGGTACTAGTTCTCTGTATTTGTCACCATTCTCTTGTCTTGAGGGGATAGAATGAAAAAAAAGGTAATGGCTGTGCTTAAAGAATCCTCCCAAAAAGGTATGTTTTCCTGAACTGGAGCCCTTTGTACACTTTCAAAAGTACACACAGTCATTTCCAGTTCTGTCTTTGAATTCATGGCCATTTGTATGGTATAGCAGCGCTGAACTGGGCTTCTTCCTAACTCTAGAACTGTGGCTCAAATTGGGGTCACAGGGCTACTGATGGGAGAAACCTGGGGTTTTTTGGTGATTTAGTAGAACAGTAGCAGAGGACAACCTACAGCATTGTGCTGGGTTTGAGGGTTCCTGCCACTGCAGTAACGGGCAACAGGAGACCAAAGGTTTCTTTATAAAAATGGTAAATCTCCATCTGTTATTAGGTCACTGCAAAGCTGTGTGCCCACAGAGATTTCATCTTCCTTATGACATTCATCTTTTGAGTTTACTTTCCCAGTGAAGTCTGTACCCATTACAAATTTTAATTTCCAAACCATGGCTGTTTCAGCTAAAGAAGCATTTTAATCAGGAAAAAGGTGTATTTTTGGCTACTTTTCACACACTCCACCCCGTCCTCAACAGTTTGAACTATTTTTGTTCAAGTATGAAAAATACTGCCTTTGGGCAAAGACTAACACTCCTTGAAATGTGGGTTTCAGAAAGTTAGAGACACTCAACTGAACAGAAGCTGCAACGCATAATCCACCCTAATGGTCACTCTGAAGCAGGTACTGGATGCGATTTCACCACAAGGGCCCTCATACCTGTTAAAAGTTTTGGATCCTTTAATAGCGCAGTCCACCCCTCTCATTTATTCCTACTGTTAACAGACTAAGCAATAAGCACTTGAGAAGTCCAGCCATGAAAGCACATTAGAGGCTGAACTTCTCAACCCGCTGAGAAGTTAGTCTCTTTATAACTGCACTTAAGACCTGACCTGGACTCCTAAAGTGCAGTTTAACTAGGAGTTCTGCTATGGCCAGGTGGGACCCAGCATCCTTCTAAATACCTCTTGAAGCTTTCCTCCTACGCGGGGACGATGATGGTAATCAAGTTGGCTGCTGAAAACCATGATATTCCCTATTCCAACTGTTTTCTTGCACAAGCTGTCCCTAGATCCTGTTTATGTTCCCAAGGAACAGGAACAGTGACAGCATGCAGCTTTCACGAGGCCTTGCCCAAACAATTCTTTCTCTAAAGATACAGTTTTTTTGTGAAGCAGTACTGAAGCTGATATTCTCTGAGCATCTCTTGGAATACAGCTTGAGGACTTTGCTTATACCCTTTACAACTTATTGTAGCATACGAGCTTCTCCCACTTCTTTTCAAGGTTCATAATACTTTGATCTTCACAGCCTCACTGCTCCTGTTGAATGGTATCATCTCCCATGGCTCAAATTATCTTTAGTGCATAAAATGATAATACCTGTTAAGAAGCAGGGTCTATCATATAATCACAGCAGAACCTTCACATTTATTCTGGTTTAACACAGAAACTTATATCAATAAATGTTTCATTGTGATGGGTATTTCAGTGCAGTGACAAACTGGGCGGATAAAGGAAATGTGGCGGATATAATTTGTTTGGATTTTAGCAAGGCCTTTGACACAGTACCACACAGGAAGCTCATAGAGAGACTAGGAATTATGGTCTGGATAATAATACAATAAGGTGGATAAAAACTGTCTGACAGATAGGAAGCAATGAGTTATTAATCAATGTTATTAGATAAGAATAGAAAGAAGAATCTACTCCGATGCCAAGCAATAGGTTCTAGGATTATTATCATTGAACAGATTCATTAAGGATGAGAAGAAGAATGTAAATGTTGACAGCATCGAAAACTGATGATTCAGAAATAAGTAACGTATCAAATGCGAAAGTAATCAAAATTGTAAGAATTCGCAATCCATTCGAAATAATGGAGATGTGTGTGAGCCAGAACAATGTGGTATTTAATGTATCTTAAAACGTAAAAAATGTTATTGAATACCAATACAGAATTTGGTTTTGAACTTGGAAATACAAGGCTTTCACTGTGTGAGCATACAACCTCGTCATGTTACTCTGCAATGGTCTAGTTGTGAAATTTACTCCCTTGCATAGCAAACTAAAATCAAAATCACAGCTGCTGTGGTCATGAAGGTCATCTGACTTCTTTTCTTAGAGTTAGGATACTTGTTCTAATGATTAAAATTTTGAAGTTTAAAGTAATCACATATAGCACCCTTAAATTCTTCTTTGGAAATGGGGTCCTCTTTCAGCTGTAGGCCAGCATTTCCAGCGCCCTGCACAGTTAAAAGCTTTTCATTGCCAGTTTCTGGTAGAGATGACGACATTTAGTTGTCTCCACAGAGACACTGTGTGCACATAATACTGGCTGTTGAATAGGTACTCCCTCTCCCCTTCTTCCCTTCATTCACAGATCTGCCCTGAAGAAGTCCAATCTGACCCTCACCTGTGAAAGGGCAAAATCTTGTACGAAAGGCAATATACTGAGGTGAAATGAAAAACTACATAGCAATGCACATACGTTTCATGGGACATACGGCAGAAAAAAATCAAAATGATAAATCTTTATTTTGAGTTCTAAATATCCCTAAGTGTTGAGCAATTAAGCATGGCAGTTGAGTATTTTCAGCAATATCAGCAAGACATGAAGTTCGCTATATCTTGCCTCTTTCTCTCTTACTAACACAGGGACTTTCCTTTTCCTTGTACAGAGAACACACCTCCAGCACCACAGCCCCAGCTGACTCGTGCTGCTCCAGGAATAAGGACAAAATAACTTTTATTGGCCTCATTCTTGAGACAACAAAAGCAAACTGAACAACTGAGTAAAGGCTGCAGATCTTCAGCTGCAAACTTTGGAAAGTCGTCACAACTCTTACTTGTCTGGTTCATTGCCCTGCAATCTGACCTCAGGAGACTGTACCTAGCAATCCACCTCCTTTTTGAGATCCATCATCTGTTTTTGGGACCTCTGATATCTTCCCCCAGGACTTGAAATATTCCTTCTACCTTCATGCAGCAGCCTAACCCCATCTGCCTGACAAGCACCTCCTTCCCTTTCTGCCTGCACTATTCGAATCATTTAAGCAGATGCATCCCAAGTGGTCTCAGGACTCTTCCAGATTATGCATGAACTAAGTTTACCCCACCATGTGCAGAAGCACAAATCAACGCACTCTTTTACTTAGGCACATTACTTATTCTTTTGCCAGTAGGCCATTAACCTGAAGTCCAAAACCAGCTTCATCTTGCACAATGTCATGCACAAACCAGAAGTTTCACATTATTTCAGTTTATGTAACTGCCATATTAAGCTCAAGGCCCAAGGAGGATACTGAACAATATCTTATTGTACACGCTATTGAGACTCAATATTATAGGGACAATGCTACCAAACCCCCCCAATTTCATTCATCTCAGAAATCTTTGGAAATTTAATACCAGAGGACTTTCAGACCTTTGGACTGTATTGTAAATCTGCTGCTTAAACTTTTGATGTAACACCAATGTGAGCTCTCAAATATTTCCCAGTAAAGTCCATGTATATAATTCCTGTTTAATTACACATCATCATACAAGAAGTGAAACTCAGACCAAGCTCGAACTATATGAAAGTTCAGAGTTCAGTTCCTGCATTATGATCTAGCAAAGCTCTATTGTAATTTTTTTTTTCCCCCAGAAACAACACAGAAAAAGAGAATATATCAGCAATGATTCAAACTGATCACTGTGTCAGAATAGGAAATAATATTTGGGGAAAAAAAAGGGAAAAGTCTTCCATTTACTTTCAATATTAGAAAAAACAACAAAGAGGTTTTTATACTGCCAGTCACATCCTGCAAAATCTAGCTAATAAAGCAACAGCATAATTACTAGATAAGTTTAAAATGGATTTTTAAAAAGAATGGCTACTTTTGCTGGAAGCAAAGTATATCTAAATATGTTATAGGACTGGACTCAGAGACCTCAGCATCCTGTCAGCCCGGTCCAATACAAATTATGTTTCTAGTTATTGCAGGAACCTTGAGCTATAGAGTGTAGACACGTAAATCTATGAAGTATTTATCTCTGCTTCAAACACATAAGATGAAGAGTACATGCTAGGTATGAGTTCTGGCTAGTAGGGCTTCTGCAATGACTGAATTGTTCAAAGTGCCAAACTAAAATTCACTCTGGTTCCATTCGCGCTACAAAAAACAAAACACCTCTAACATACAACAAAATATTATTATTATAAGAGTAAGGCTGGGTATTCAACCTGTTCCATAATCAATGTTTAAACAAAACAGATGAAATCAAATGTACCCCCCTGGTGGTCAACCAAACTACAGAATTGAAACCAGTATATAATTTTTTAGCAGTTAAAAAAAAAAAAATCTAGCAAAAAATTGTACACAGCAAAATACAAAATTAAGTTCCATCATGTTAACACTAATACTCGGCAAAGGAATACAAGACCATATGCTAATGTTACAGTTAAAGACCATATGCTGTGTTACAGGTAAAGGAGAAGTTCACATATGAGGTTGGTGACTGGATTTCTAATAAAACAACAACTTCAATCTTTTTCAAGTCCTTTCCAAAATACCAGAAGTGATTAAAACACATTATGGATCCGTCACTTGCCAAGCTTCATGTTTGAAATCAAAGCTGTTTTAAAATTTTCTGAACAACAAAAAAGCATTTTAAAACTGGTAACATTCAGTCACGGTGATATAAGCAAATACCAGCCAATCTGAATCTTGGAACATTCTTGATCTAATGCCTTTGTGTTACCACTAAGCCCAGAAAAATATTTCAGGCCCAATTGCTAAGACAGTTAAAAAAATACTCACAAATTAAAAAAAAAAAAAAAAAGATCATTTACATATTATACAACTAGACTTTTTATTTCTTCAGTATACCTTGATGGAATTAAAAGCAGAGATCCTTCAAGACTTTTTGTCATCATAACTGAAATGCATCTACATTTACCAAAGATGAACCTGCCTGTAATTTGTATGCAAGATCTAAACCCCTTCTCTCCTTCCCTCCTCTGCACCTCCCCCAGAGAGAGCTCAGCACTCTTGAAGCATCTTCTCTACAAATAACTATACAAAGGAAGTGGGTCTATCATGGAGAGGCTGCTTAGTTTCTTTTCATATGCTGAGGAACTCTCTTTGAAATAATGCAGACCAGCACTATCTCGTTTTTCTCCCCGCTTTTCTCCCAATACTAAGCAATGCATAAGGAACAAAATTTGAACCCGTATCTTCCACAATAAAGGTATTTGCAAAATACATCAAGCCCGCCAGGAAACAAACCACCAACTACTCTTCCACTCTGTGGCTACCTTTTTTAAGACTGTTGCCCATTTATTCTAATGCACGCAGAAAAAAAGAAATATGATAAGAAGCCAAACTTTAGGGCAATAGTTTGCAAGAAAAAGAACAAGATTCTAGGAGTTATATACACCTATAAACTCCCATTATACATTTGTGTGTACTAATAGAAACTATTATGTAAAATACTGTATTATTTAATGTCAGTTGAATGGAGGTTTGCTTTCGATTACATGTAGTCAAATGCCCCTATAATCAGTTGGTACAGTAATAGGGCAGAAATTCCCAAATGTATTCAGCCTTTGCTCCTTGAATCTCAAAATTATTTAGAAACATGCTTTCTTTTCCATCAAGAGATACAGTGATGCCAACAACAGCTACATTATTCCCCTGGCAGATCTGGAGATGCTAGAGCAGAAGTCAGAAGTCCGGTCGCCAGATCCTCTGCTGTAATCATCTGACACAAGCCTCCCCTTCATGCATTTCTCTCTTTTAGCTTAAGTTTTTGCTCTTTAACAATGCCCTTACAACATTAATGGCTTTGTATTTCCTAACTGTGACTGAACCTCATATTTGGGCAAGAGAGGGACTTTCCATCTCCTGAGCTATAACTCAAACCAGCCCACAATTTTATGTAGTCAGTGATCGCCTTTCTGTCCTCATTGAATTGTAAGTCTGCATTAATAAAAAAAATAACCAGTACAGTAGGGCCCTGATGTTCACAGAGACAAATAAAGATCTAACGTATTTAAGAATGCTTCTTCCACTGGTGAATTACAGGAGAAAAGTTGTTTTTCCTTTGTTCTATGCCATACTAAGTCCAAAAGGAGGAAGCCCTACACAGTAAATGAGTACAAAACTATTTCCCAGTTCTGCAGGCTGCAGAAAGTCCCACTGCTAAGTAAGATGGTACCAAGGCCACTTAAACATATCAGCCTATTAAATCTGCATTTCCTTACTGTTCTTAGAATGCTAACAAAATGTTCCAGGCCAGAGCTTATTTGTGGGGTTTCTGAAGAGTCACGCACTACCACCATTTCTCTTAAAGCAGCATGATGGTCCACGTACCACTGGTAAGCCTCTTGCTGATGGCCTGCAGAAAACTCACTAGTCACATTCTCTGGCTCACCTTATTCATAGTTGCTAAACTGCATTGAAAGAAAAACAAAACAAAACAAAACACCAACCAAAAACCAGCTGAAAATACATTCAATATTTAACTTTGCACTAGAAGCAACCATAGTTTCTTCTCAAATAGAAAACTACAGAATTCCAACCTGACGGGGAGAGAAGCCTCACAGCTATTAATCAGAGGATGATTGTCTCAGATTTCCTAAGATGCGTCCCACATTAAGTCATGTCCATATCAGGAAAAAATTAAGAACCCTATCTTTAAGTTCCCACAAGTACAGTTCCAATTAGGAAGGGTTCTTTGCTTTCAGCTATCACCGTGCTAAAAATAGAGATGTTCAGGAAACACATTACTCTCAAAAGTGATTTCACATACAATCTGTAAACATGTTGCCCTTTTAGGTAAAACGGCATTTTTTTGAAAGCCAGAAGCTAGAAATATTAAAGTGGAAGGGATCTTCAAAGATCATTTGCAACCCTAAAAATTGAAATCTGTGCATTTTCTTGTTTTCTGTAAAAAAAAAAGAGGCTGAAAGGACTAAGTACAGTACGGATGGCAGAGGAAGGAGAGAGAACGGAAACTTCTGTAGTTTTGCTTTGAAAGTCACACACATGTATGTATATGTCTATAAAAGAAATGCAGATGTTCTTTTATTTTCATAACCTTGTATGCATCTCTGCGGGACATGACTTGTACCAATCCCAAATTTTGTCACGTTTTATGCAAATTTCATGTTTTCATTTTATTAGATATAGATTATAAGACAACTTAAAATTCACACTGTTTAGGTTATAAGTACAATGCTGTACAATAGTTTCCTTTACTAAAAGCTACCTTTTTTTTTTTTTTAGGATTCCTTCTTTTTCTTTTCTGTTGTAGCTTCACTTTGTGCTTTGAATGGTACAATGCTATTTTCTTGAAAGATATGGTGGACAACTCGATTCGCAGGTGCAGAACACTGGATAATTATCTTTAATATTAAAGTTGGAGGCATTAAGCAGGAAAGTGATTTTTATTCTTCTATGTGTTCAAAATACTGTTTGTTAACCTTCTTAATGCAAGTTCTTAAGCAACCTTGGAAAAATACATATCTCGCTAAAAGAACCGACAGAACTTCCAATATAGAATTGAAACTGTGTGTAATGTCATCTAAGGATTTCAAGAAGTCCTTAAATAAAGAAAAATAATTTCTGTCATTGTCATTACTTGAAGGAAAGAGATATAGACAGGTAAGCCAGACTAGACAAGAATTTTGAGGAGAATGATAATCTGTTCCTTCTCTTCTGATCATACTGAACTCTCTCAAAAAGCGATTAAAGTGCAAAGATCCAAAACTGAGTTTGTATCTACTCAGGAAGAAATAAATGAGTGCTATTGCCAGTGGAACTCCTACAGATAAATCTTAGTATCACTCACCCTAGAATATCAATGCCATTAGTGGAAGATTAAAAGCCAAAACAATACACCGCATGGTTAGAACCAAGACTGAAGGAAAGCAATAAAATGATGAAGTGAATCATCATTGCAGATCCCTTCTTGCAACCAAGTAGCATGGTTCTTCATAATGTCATGCCATGCCAAGCCAAGTAGTTTGTACACTGAGAACCACAACAGCAGTTCTTTCCTGCTTGGCATAAACAAAATAACTATGCAAGGACATCAGAGGTCTAGGACCCTCCCTTTTAAACCACAACACCTGCAGTTTTTAACCACCTCTTTGTAGTCAGTACTTCATTCTGTCTTTAAGAGAGGCATCATGCTACTGCCACTGTGTAAGCAATGCCATGGGAACCACATAGTGATGAACTCATCTGTTACACCACCAACCCCCGGCCCTGTCTACAGAGACAGCCAGAAGCAGCCTTCTCTTTTCCTCCACTATAGATAAGGGCTACATAGCTCAAGACTTCACACCTCATTTTTAAAGACATCCTAATGTGGTCTTTGTCACACACAGTTTCCAACCATCTTTTGACAACTGGAACAAGTTGGCCCTCTGTTAATAATTGTTGGTAAAAATAAAGCAAGGTCCTGAGTCCAAAAAAATGCATTAAATGTAATTTGGCATAGTCTAATGTAACTTCTGACTGATGACCCCTGAGATTTCTTGCATTATGCCTGCTGGTTGATATTCACTGAAGACTCCCCACAGAATAGAAAAAGAGACTTGGAGACCAGTGAGTATAGAAAACCATATGTGGCAGCCGTAACTATGGAAAATTTGGTAGCGGCACAGACCCCTGTAGAGGAAGCAGCTTCATCTCAACTTTCCATACCACAGGAAAAAAAAAAAAAAAAACCACCAAAAAAACCGAACCAAAACAAGAACCAACATAAAACACCCTCTCCCTTTTATGAAGTGCTATAACGAATTCTGAAAACACCAACGATTTTATTACACAATCAAAAAATGTGAAGTTTATAACACATCAAATGGTCAGCCTCATGCTTGACAGAGAGCTCAAACTCTGTGCATGCAAAGTAATCAAAGTTCAAGGGCCACAGGGATAGCAAACTCAGTTAATCAGAACCATTTGGGGCTCTTGGAGCTCACGCAATAGCCAACTAAAAGCCAGGAACAATAAGACATCTTCTATGCGGAGCTGTACCTGTTATTCTCACTATCCTTCCAACATAAGGAGCATCACAGAAGATTCCCACCCTACTAGAGAGAAATCAGACATATTCTGTGAAAGAGCTTGACCCAGCCAGAAAGTTACTTCTTTTGGAAAACCCATGGTGTAGCCAAAGCAGAGGCTGTTGCACACCTAAAGCAGAAGTACGCTAGGCTGGATATAATTTGCTTGCCATGAACACAAACATAAGTACACTGCAATCAGTCAGTGACATGAGTATATAATATTTTGTAAGACCATAATACTAACAGCATAACTGGATAAAATGCATAAACATTTTGTAATAGAGCTAAGCACCTGTGTGTATGTAACATGTAATCACAAAGGGACAAATGGATATTTGTGTTATTGCTGCAGAAAAGGGGGTACAGGAAAATACATAAGAAGCACTAAAATCTGCAGGATAAGAAAAAGGACACAGAACAGACAGGAAAGGTACCCGCTGGAACCAGAATAATCCTCAAGATTAAGCTGGAAAAATGTCCAGTAGAAACAGAGTGAGTGTTGCCTAAAAAATAAGAAAATGTTGAGAGCAGATGAAATTACCCCACTTTTGGTTGGGGGCAAGAGGGATGAGAAGTATAAAAATCTCAAAGAAGAGCAAATGAAAAAATGAGGAATAAAGAAGTTACTTCCCTCATGAAACAGCTCTCAACTGATGACCTCAGCCTTAGTGACTAAGACCACCTGGGACTATAGGACAACCACAAGGCATCAACTCCGTGGTATGGTACACTCACAGCTAACGTAGAATGGGATTGTCAAGAACCAACTGTCTGAATACGCAGGCATAATAACTAATAATGATTGACAACTATTGGCTATATGTATTGTTAATGAATGCCAGTCTAGTAAAGATTTGCTTTTAAGCTTTAAACTGACCTGACCTCCAAACACCTGTTCATTATAATTGATGCTCATACCCAGCTTCCCACTGTATGGCTCATATGTCTCACCACATGATAAAATAAGAAAAGAAGGGGGGGGATTGGCTCTAGCATAGATTACAGACAGGTGAAAGGAATGAAAAAGATGCTTTACTTTTCACAGATTTGCCAGTGTATGACAAAACAATAAACAAAACCCGACCCCAAACTGAGCAAGTAAACTGTAGTCTGTTTCTCTTATAGCAAGTTTCAATTTGCAATAAATCATAGATAGTAAATGAAGAGTTAAACAATCTCTCCTAATTTCTGGGAGATCTTTTTATTAATGATAAGCTAACGTTCAGGAAAACTTCTCAAACCCATAAATGCTCTTAGGTCTCCTTTCTTCAGGCCGCACAGTCCACACCCAAGCTGTCCTCAATTCAGAAAAACATTTTCACCTGCATTATTCCATCAGCGGAACCTGCTCAAACCTTTCAGTATGAATCATTATCAAGAGATATGTCAGCATATCTTAAGAAAATACTGACAGCCTGTTTACCATTACCCTCTACCTTCTCAGTATTTGGCAATAAAGAACCCTGAGACCCTTAGTCAGGAATCTGAAACTGGCCCTCATCCCACATGGAGATCAATTCAATCAATTAATATTTTCTTACTGCATAAAGAGACAAGTGGTTTGCCAAAGGTCATAGAGCAAATCATTGGTTAAATCTGGAATAACTAAGCATATCCTATCTCTGGACACCAGCTTTTTCTCTTGGACTCCTTTAGGCTAAAATTGTGCTGTCTGGACACATCCTCTCCCTAACGCTCTTTTAATTTACCTATTTCAACCACATTTGCTAGAGATATAACCCTGAATAAAAAAGCTGATTCCTAGAAGCTTCATAAAAAAAGGCAGGGGTAGAGAGAGACACTATTAATTCCTCCCAGACAGAACCAACAGTACAAGTTCATACCTTAAGGAGCACAGAATTGCTTTTATAAACATCTCAAAACCCAGAAAATACTTTAGTGGGAGGTCACAACTTCTTAGGCAGCAAGTCAATCAACCACAACACTAATCCACAGAAAATCTAGATTCATAAATTCCAGTGCTCTCTAAACAAATTGTTTCTTGAAAATTATTGGAAGTGCATTTTTCTTCTCTACTACCTTCAGCAGTCCTGATAACAATGAACCCTATGACAAGAAGTCTTCTTATCAACTTCTTGAGGTGAGAGAAAGGCTACATATCACCAAGAAGCACCATTTTTGGGGGGGGGGGGGAAGTCTTCCTCTTTTAATTGACAGCTAAAGAAGTGCGAAGACTAGACCTGCATTCCAGATCTATGAAGCACTTAATATCTGATTTTGGCTAAGATGAACAATTTGTATGCCCTACCGAGACACGAGGTTTGATAAACATTGCAGAAGAAAATTAGGATCTCAAACAAAACTCTAAAATCTGTTATTAGAGGAATCTGCTACTATTTTGGATATCTGGTATCTTTATCTGCTAGTCTTAAGATAGCCAGAACATTCTTCTGAATCTGCAGTAAGGGAAAAAGTTTAATTCAGTTTCTGCAACTTCAAACCAGACAGCTTCCTGCTTCAGAAAATAAATAACTGTTAATGGCGCAAGGCACACTTAGACACAACCATAACATGTGAAAGGTTACATAAAAGACTTCAAGCCTCTACAAACAATCTGAAGTCGCTGAACAGCCATTCATTAGTACATCCTTTAATTGCTTGAGGTGGGAGAAAGATTTGGCATAATCTGAAAACATTAATGCATTGGTTCACAATGGGCTGGATATGGACAAGTGAGTATTTCCATCAGCTCATCATTTTTCCCAAGGAGAAGGCAGCAGAGAACAGAAATTCTCCTACAGCCACCACAGACAGTCCCAAAAACCCAGGCTACGGCTCTTGAGGCAAAGAGTTATTGCTGCTGAGAGGCAGAAGAAGGATGATGCAGCCACTGTAAGAGAATGGACAGGGTATAACACAACATGGCCTGCAACACAGGATTGAAATGCAGCCCTAGTAGTTACCATGTTGGGGGTGGGGGTCTAGAAGAGTAGACTGGGAGTCAATCTGCAGTGTCCTCTCCACATTTTATGAGATTTTTGCTTCTTCCTGTTTGAAAAACAGGCTATGTAAACTAACAGTTTGACTTCTACGTTGTCCCTTTTAGGCATCATCAACCATTTCAGGATGTTGTTGTAAAAGCCAAGTCTAAAAATAATTTTTTCTTCTCTGACAAGGAGTATGATTGCTCCGTTAGCCAATACCATCACTTTTGCAGAAACTGTCAGTAAAATGGCAACTGATACCTACACAGGAAATAACAGCAATACCTCAGGTCACACAGTGTGACAGCAACGTGTAAATGCTGACTACTGTGTACGCTGAACTTCGTTTTCCCCTCACATCTTTCTTTTTCTTTTTCCTACCCAATCATGTGACTCCAAGGATTCTAATGTGGCAACCCCCAACTTGACCCTCATTTATACCTTAATCAAGCCTTCAGCATGTGCTGCAAGCTTCTTAAAGAGCTGGCAAATAAAAAGAAATAGCTAGTCATTTTCAGGGCTTCTGCCTTTTCCACTAACACTCTGGAAGAGTACTATGTGGACATCCCTTATATTTGAAGTACCTGCAGACAGTTTTCCCCTCTGCTTATTTCATTACTGGGGCAAAAATCCCAGCATGTAATCACATAGTTCCTGTTTACAGCTAAGACTGCTGCAGAGCTTAAGCACTACATCAAGGAGCAAACTGGTGGCCCCCCAATGTGTCCTTCAAGCATGGAAGTTGTACACAGGTTCTGAAAAGAGTAAGCACATGAAGAGCAATGTTTTCAAACCACACTGGAGAACACGTGTCACTCCTGAGAAGGTCCTTGATTACCTGGACAGTTTCTTTTTGCCTTTTCTGAGTTAGAATATGACCACCACCTTTAGATTAACTCTTGACAACATCTTCTTTCTCTGGGAGGCAGTGTTTCTGGAAAGCATCTTGCTGTGCTAGAAATCTTAACAGGCTCATCATAAAGGTGGCCACAACACACCCTCTTACTGTGATTTTTGTTTCCTGTAATTATGCTTCAGAATAATTGTTTGGGTGGCACTGGTAATGGAATGAGGAAAAAAAAATAACATACTACCTCCTGCACTGGCAGGATAACATAATTTAATCCTCAGGCCAAATTAAAAAACTCTGCATCTGAATACCTCCACCTAGTATGCAAGTTTGGTATTTTATCCGAGTGTGAAGTTGGTGGCCTGGGTCCCTCTGTTTTCATTTTCTCCTGTGCTCTACTTTATATCCCAACTATGACTATTCAGCAGCACACATTAGTGATTTCCAAATCATCAGCTCATATTTAGTCCCTATTTTCAACTGCACACTAGAGACCTGCACCTATTCCACAAATAGAAAGAATCCAAATGCTTTCCCCTAGGCTCCTGCTTAGGATTTCATTATTAATTATATTTGAAGGTTATACAGTTAAAATACTAACTTTTTTATTTGAACATTTATATTAAGCTGCCGAGATTTCTAGCAGCTTAGCAGCATTATTTCTGTGTAAGAGAATAAGCCTCTTAAATTCTGCACGCAGGCCTCTCGTCTAAAATGAAAGATTTTAGAAAGGCACTGAAAGGTAACACTGAGTTAATGATGCTTTTTAAACCGAGACCTCCAAGACTGATCACATGGAACTCTATCAGTTATGCACCCCCTTGACCTCAAGCCCTTTCACATGCTCTGCCAACAGTGCCTGAATTCAAATAAAGTTTAGCAAAAAGTTAGTTCCAGAAGATTCACCTCAGACTCATTGCTAGTTACAATTCATTACACGGATTTACTATTTCCAATGCAGTAAGACGTTTAAATATTTGGTAGCAAACCCCAGAAGACTGTACTTCAACGTTTTCTCCAGAGATGATCAAGGTTAGGTACGAGAGTCATCCATCAAGAATAGTATATATTAAGATAATGACATTTTTTTTGCAGGCGCGGATGTTGGCGGAGAGAGCAGATGACCTCAGCAATAGGAGGTCTATGCCAACCAACTGCTACCTCACAACACAAACTCAAACTCCCAAATTTTAGATAGCTGGCCAAATTTTGATTTTACATATATGCTAGTGTAAATCCAGAACACTGACACCTGTATGAAAATCCACAGTTGTTTCTGATTTATGACCGCATAAAAGAGGAGAATTTGTTTCACTGGGCCAATTTCATTTCTAGTGCTGTCCTTTAACCAATGGATATAAGCCAAGAATTAGATCTTTAATACGTCAAGTAAGGAAAAAAATAAACAGAATTGTATGTGTAAAGTATGAATACGTGTTTTTTAAATACATATTTTATATTTATTAATGATAGCAAGACAAGCACCATCTTTCCATATATGTCAGAGGCTGATTTTTACTCCACTGATTTTTTTTTACCCTTTGCCTCCTGTTGTACCTCAAATAGACCTTCTCTTGAAATTTTTGCCCATGCTTCTGATTCTGATGTACAGAAAGGTTCATTTTCCCAGGTCAACTTCAGATTTCACAGCTGGACCTATTTACTTATAAATCTGTGTAATCAAATGAAGAGTTACCACTATTCACTTCCTTTCTTTAAAGGGTTCTTGCCAGTCTGTAGCACCAAAGGTACTCCCTGATCACCATGACCAGCTACAAAATCTAAAGTAACCTGATGGCATTACTGCCAAGATGGTAATCCTATAAAAGCATCCAACCAGTTTGAAAAATGAATGCCCCTTCAAAAAAAGCGTTGATCTTCATACCCTGATGAACTAGAGCATACAAGTACACTAAACCAGGCTCTCTTCATATGATTACACCGTGCCTTGTACCAAATGACATTGGGTCAGAGCAAAGGTTGCATCATTATAACTACCCAGTAGTTACAACTGCATTACGGCCTTGAAATCCATCTCTTGGAAAATATTACTGGAAGTATTAAATAACAATATACTTCATACACTTAGAACACGTTATAGCACCAAAACTCTATGCAACTAATTAATAGCACCTACTTAAATGGAAATGGTAAATGCTGTATAGACCTTAAAGCATAGCAAAACAACAGTGCATTTAATTCCCATTTATATAAATGCATACAAAGTGCTCACGGATTTTTCTCCATGCAAAACTAACAAGGAAAAGAACAGATAAGTTATGTAAAATTTAAATAAAAGCCTTCCTAAATTTAAGACATATTCAAGAATACTGAGGGGCATCAGGGTGCTCCCTCTAAGCAAGCCAGAATCCAACCACAGTGTCATTTTAAATGAAAAGCAGAAAATGCTGGGCCCTTGTCCCTGTGCTCTCTTGTCTTTTGAAAGGAGCCATACACACACCTCATGTCTTTTAACACTGTCAGGAAGCTGCCTGAGGACAGCCTAAGTTTCAGCATAACTTGCAGAGACTTCATCTTGTGTGCCAAGTTTCAGCCTGGAGTGAATTTTTAACAGTTGAGTTATAAACCCATGAAAATAGGGGCTTACAGTTGAACTGCTGACAAACCCTTAAATATTGGCGGTGCACACGGCGCCAATAATAGACAAAACTGCCCCATTTTATAGCATGCAGAAAGGCTGGAATTCAGCTGTTATCAGGGATAATAATAAACTTCTGCTGGTGACTCAGGCTCTCAGCCTCAGATTTACATTCCCTCTGTCACTAAGAGTTTTTAAGTTAAACAATTTTACATGAAAATGCAATAAACAACATTTATATTACCGGTGGTATTTGTTCCGACCGTTCTTGTGCTAAAACACCGTGCAGCTTTCCTCCTGCTCTCCATCGCCTCCTCCCCGCCCCACGTCGCCCAAACTGGGCACCAACCCACTCGCTCCTTGGACTCTCGGGCAGCCGGGACGAAGCCCAGGACGGCCCGTGGCACCCAGCCCAGCCCCACACCAGCCGCCAGATCGCAGCGAGGGGAGAGGCTTGCACACTGAGCACTGCCTGCCTCCGTTCCCCCCGCACTGCACCCTCTTTCTCCAGAACGCAGAGGAAAAGCAGCGCACAGCACCATCAACAGACTTACTTTATTTTTACTTTTTTTTTTTTAAATTTATTCCCCCCCCCAATACCTCTTGCAGCACTCATCAAGCCATGCCAAGGGGAAAAAAAAAAAAAGAAAAAAAAAAATAAGCTGTAGCTTAACATCACATCCTAGCTCTTCAGTGTTTCCTCCCACTAAAAAGCCAAGGTCAGATATGGAAAAACTTGACAAAAAATGAGGCTTGCTTCTCACGCAACAGACACTTGAGGGAAAAAAACCATCTGGTCTAGAGGATGTAAAAGGCCTTTGCAGAGCTGTCACCCAAGTTGTCCCCAGTCACTGGCACACAGAGACCAGCTATTCGGAGAACTTCTTATGCGCAATTTACTACTCATCTGAAGTTTCCTTTCCTCCAGAAAACTCTTCACTCCCCTAAGGAGCAGAATTGCATCAGTGGCCACCAAGTTTAAATTTATCTGCCCAATGTCTATATTTTATTTTTTAATCCATCTCTCAGGAACAGCTTTTAACGCATTTGGATTTTTTTTCTGTCACAAAATATTCTATTTATTTCCCAGCAGCTGGTGTCAAAAAAGTTGTTGTTTTCTTTAAATATTACTCTTAAATAAATAAAATCTGTTTTCATATCATGTAAAATTAGTTTTGCCTGCTGTGAGTTTGTGGCATTATGAAGTGATCATTTTTCCCATGAATTATTCAAACGAGGATGAAAAAAGGAAAAGAAAAAGATGACGGACAATAGCATGCCATTCAATTTGTATAAATGCAGCAGTCGCACTAATAGTTTACTATGTGCAACACAGATGAAACACTTTTTCTCTGTCAAATATAGCCAATAACCTTAATTTAGTATTTCAGAGAGAGGTAGTGAAAGAGATTTATTTCACTCCTCTGTGTCCTTCTGTGACTGATCTAGTGGGGCAGATAATAGACGAGTCTTTATTTGCTAGCAAGATATCAGTATTTTAGACAAGTTTTTGGTCACTTATCCTCAGTACTATGGCTCAACTGGCCCTTGATGGCCTTCAAGTCTGTCTTTCTTTTTTATTTTAACCTATTCTTTGTTTAAACCTCTGGTTTGACAGTGTCTCTCTGTCTTTTATGTAAAACTACTAGAATTGTTAACATTTCCTCTAGAGTCTTCATATTACCCTGTCTTTCAGAACTGCTGTAACTGCACAGCTGTAATTACTCTCACTTTGAATTCTGACTGTCGTATTTGGAAAGGGATGAAGGGTGGGGATTTTCATAAATCATTCAGGCTCCCCAAGGCACATGGTATCTCACCAAATCTACCATGAACTTTTAAAATGGAGTGGCTTATGGACTGAATGTATAGATAAACTACTAAGGCATAAAATGCTATTTTCATGGAGAATGAGAAGATGATAATAAATTTATGGGTGAAAAAACTACAGTAACTTAAAATATGCTATTTCAAATGGCTTATCACTAATAACTTCCTTGTATAGGAATCTTCTCTTGAAAACACAATGCTTTCATTAAGTTTCAGAATAAGTAAAGTAACAGTTTAGTGCTAAAAGAGTGGGTTTGAGACTCACGAATTCAATCTGCCATTACAACACTGAAATCACTTAAATTCTGTTTCAACTTCTCCAACCCATACATTATGATAATTAAAATATTTGTATCACAGTAATGCCTATAGAGCTGGATCTGAAACAACAATCTTCTGCACCATGTAGAAAAGGTTCCTACCTCAAATATTTTCAACAGGGATAGCACTAACCTGCCACACAATGTTGATTGGAAACACTAGCCTTTATTATGTTATCCTTTGAACAGGCAAAGAGTTTAGGTATTTTGAAAGAAAGAAAGGAGTTTTTGAAGGAGATAGAGACTGGGTGGCGGGTGGGGGGAAAAGGGGGTGTTATTAGTCTGTTTTTCAATTACGAGAGTGAATTTCCCTCAGAATACAGTGCAGAGGGATTCAAACAAAAATCCTGGACCTGGACATTGGAATCCTGGACTATTTGGTCTGAACAGCATCATAAAAAGGATGGGTGTCTCATGCAGCAAAGGTATGTTGATCACAAAGTCCTTCCATAATGAAACATAAACACGTCTGTTGTCAATTAAAAGCAAGATTAGGATGAAGTGTAGTCACCAGTGTCCCAAATTCCATTATCCCATAGCTACAAGCCATTCCTCTTTTGTTCCAATTTAATTTTTTTTTTTAAGTAGGTCATTCTTGTACACTCTAATTCATTTTTTTTGCCATCCGTGCCAGCCCAATTTTGGCCAAGTCTCCATGCCCTAGAGACAAAATAAAATCCACACATTTATTTTATACAAGATTAAAATATTTCTATAACAACTCTCATCTACATCTTGCAAATTTCTATACACTAGATAGAGTCAAATGCAGTAGTCTCTCAATCTTGCTTGCAGAGCCCTTCAACATTTTTCATTTGGAGACTGACGTAAATGATAAATACTTCAGGCTTACTAGACAAAATAGGGTGCAAAGCGCAGAACATCTCAAGACCTGATAGGAAAGAAAATCACATCTCAATCCATCTGAAAGGAACATCGAGATATTTACAGGAGTCATCAACCTCCTGCCTCCATGGCAGCACAGCTGCTTCATCACCATCTCATCAGCACCTACAACTTTGCAGTACTTTGAGGATTTCCCCTCTAGATTCCTGTTGTGAACTTTAGAAAATGAAAGTAGAGACCAGATGAGGAAAAATCAAGCTTTATTTTGAGCTTTAGTACAAACAAGAGAAGATTGTGGGCCTACTGAGTCAATGCCCATAGAGCATATAAATATGCTTTACGTAAGATAAAAGAAGGATTCAGATCCAACATTAACGTTTGAAAGAAATCCCACAAGCATCTTGATGGATTAAAATTCCAGTTAGAGACCTTCCCCACTATCCGCTCTGCCTACGGTCACTGGGACTTACCAGTGCATTCCATCCACAACCACACAGAGAAGTTACAGACTGGCTCTCCAAATATTAATTAAAGTACTCTAGCTTATGTGGCTGTACTCTTAGCCTTGATGTTTGCTATATTCCTATTTTTTTGGTCATACATATTCATTAAAAACACTGTGAGGAAAATGTACAAATCTACCAACACCAGTGAAGTTGCACCCATGCATGCTAAGTCTTGAGTTTACTGACAAAGGAAAATAAATAATACTGATAAAGGGGAATAATTCATGCTAGTTAACATGGTTTTACGGAATATAGGTCTTGTCAAACAAACCTGATTTCATTCTTTGGTAATTATATAAGTTTTCTAAGCCTAAGAGCTTATACAAGTACAATTTTATAATCACTTGACTTAGCACTACTACAGAGCATGCCAGTTCTGTCAATGAAGGCACGTGTTGAACAGCCAACTTATGGAAGACCCTTTGAAAAATGTTACCTAGGGGGTCTTCAAACACGGCTGTTTCTAGTAAGATGCAGGTAAAATTAGTAATAACGTCAACACTATTCAGCATTTTTATCAATGACTCCTAAGTTATAAAATCACCGCTGATAATTTCTGACTGATGCAAAGATTGATAAAAGATCAGGAGAACAGGGTATCGACAGATGGGGAAAATCAGACATTTGCACAAGCTTTTGCTCTTTCAAATAAAACTTTTTAGTATGGCATAACTTTAAGAAAAAGGAACACACACTGCATCCACGCAATTGGGCACGGGTGCATGTGGGGTGTGCTACGCCCTGGAAAACAGCAATTCTGAGAAGGACTCAGAGGTCATAACAAATAAACAACTGAACATGAACACCCAGTGCAATGTGGCAAAGATGGCTAATGCAATCCCTGGAGACATAAACAGGAGGTAGCGGGTAGGCTTGGGAAAGCGTTTTTACTTTTCTTTATTGCATTGTCTTCTAAAGGGATCTTCATTTGGGTGAAGAAAGGCATAACAAGAACCAAAGTCTGAAACATGAAGCCAAGAAATAAAGAAAGAAAAGTCAAATCAAACCAGAAACCAATCCCACATTTTTAAACAGCTAGGGAATTAACCATTGGAACAAAACTATCAATGGAAGGGAGGAGCTTTAACCTCCTAATGGTTTCAAGATGGAGAGATACTGACTGCATAACTGGGTTCAAAACAGGGGTGGCTGGACAAACCTAATAGCTGGTGGCACACAGAAAGTCAAACTGGGTGATCTAACAGTCCTGATCTCAAACCATATGAAAGAAAACTTCTGATGTTCTATTTTATGTGACCTGCAGAATTAAACAGAATGTTGTTCCGAGTGACTGCAACAAGCACTTCTCCCACAAAAGATGCACATCTGCGCAGCACAGCACAACAGGACTTGCTGCCTCTGAAGATTTCTGAGAAAAAGAGTTCTGAAGGCTAGAGGCAGTTTAGAAAGACACTGCTTATGTCCTCTGAAAAAACTCATTGCTTTGTTTGTTAGTTAAGTGACTGTTTCACCAGAGTGTAGCCCACTGGAGAGCCATCACCAAGAGCTCACATTCAAGCAACTCCCAGAGCTGGAATGTTTGCGGTACTCTCTGGGTCTGCTTCTGGATTCAACTTCACCTTGCGCTGGAAATCAAATCTGGTGCTACCTGGAAGAATATTATCTACGACAAATAGCTAGGTTTTCAACACCTTCCTGAAAGCTAGACCTGTAGAAATAAATACCCCTAAATATCCTGCTGCACACAACATCAGAGCTGGCTTCTAGGGAACAGCACCACCTGCTGAATCGCTCCCACTCCTCCCTCCAGTTCTTCCAGATGATCCTCTTGACCAAGTACTGACCAGACAACTCTTAGCAAAATAAATCGCACTCCAAAATGGCACACCTGCCAGCACTGAAAGAGATAAGATGTTTTCCATTGCTAACTCCAGCTTTGAATTTTCTTTCTACCTGCTGTAAATGGTTCAGCTTATAAATGCAATAATTTTTTTGATGTCACTAAAACTATGTTTTAGTTACAGTTACAAGCAAATGTCACTCATCTACACACTCTACCTACTGCCTGAAAACAATATGATTTAAGGAGTATGTCAGCAGTAAGAAAAGACTCTTCCCACTGGATTAAAAATGTGCATTTTAAGAAAGGAAACACTTTTAGAAAGAAGGAGAGGGAGTCTTCTGTTTCTGTAGTTTATTTTTCTGCTTAATGAAACAAGGCTTCCAGCTTCTACAATAGCAGCTGCAACGGCACTTCATTAATCTCTTGAGTGCACTGCCTCTCCCTGCATACCTGTAGCTGCCCTGTTCTAGCCTCCTGAAAATTATCTGTTGGCATCACTTCAACATTCTTACAAAATAAAAAAAAGGAAAAAGCTGTACTAAACTATGTAAATTCTACAACTTTCAGGAAGAACACATTAACCACAAAGTTCATTATCTGATACTTCTCCCATATTTTGAAGACCTTCAGAAGCACTGGACTCCAACTTGTTCACATTGAGAATAAATCAAAAGACCATCCGTAGAGACCTGCTCAAGTAAACGACAAACGGGAAGAAGTCATTGCTGCAGTCTCAACACAGACTGCGTCAAATGCCAGATGCTTGCTCAGGCCAAAGCCTTCAGGGATGATTAAAAAAACACACAAGAATTTTCAGAAGTGCTCAAGTATGCTAGGAAAACAAATGCCATGGGAAGCAGAGTGTGCTGGTCTCCTAACGTCATCTAGATGCTTTGAAAATCCCGTATGATGAGATTCGGCCCAAGGATTTAGACAACCAAAGCTTTCCCTCCCCATTCTGGAGTATTTAACTTGACTCACTTATTGAAAACAGATAGATACACATCTATTACACAATCTATTTTCAAAGGAAACAGCATCAGTGAGACTCACACCTCACTATCTTGTGTTTCTTAGTTTAAACACTAAACGCTAATCATGCAAGGGCTTTAAGGGGTTCTCAGACCTGTAACAGCAAAGCTGCATAGAGGAAATGAAAAGCTTGTGAGAGGGCAGTGCTCCCAGGTCTGATTACTAATTACATTTGCTTCCTTATATTTGCACCTGCCGTAATTATGATAAAGGGTGGAGTTTCAAGTAGAGCTGATAGGAAATTTTACGATAGAATTCCCCCCAGAACACTGGAAAACACCACGCTTTTTATAGTGCAGTCATTGTTGAAAACATGAAGATTTTTGTAAGCGTCCATGCCATGGTTAACCCACAGCTCAGGGAATTCCCTCACAGATGAACAAAAATAGTTGATACCATGCAAAGTTTAGTTGACTCCAAATATAGGACTTTTTAATTGTATGGAATGGAAAAAACCACCTTTGTTTAAAATTCATTTCATATATGAGTTTAAGAAAAAATAAATTGTTATCCCACCAAGTGAAAAATCTGGCTTGTGTTCCACTCAAGGTTTTAGAGAACAAAAAGGAAATTAATATGTACACTCCAGTCTATTCATGCAGTTACATTTTAACTCTGCAATATAATCTCTTCTTCTTCACAAGATCACAATATTTTTCCTAACTTATCTCCAAGCTCTTGAACTTCACTTCTGCGTAAAACAGGACATACTGTTTTCCACATGTGTACAGTGTACACAGTAATAAGGAAATCAAATGAAAACTACAGAAGTGGCCAAAACGGAGATAAGAATCAGGCCTTATTTGCTGCAGCATTTTTTCCCCACTGGTGGAGTGACTTCAGTAATGGAGTCCCTTCACTAAAAAAATTGCTCTTCATTCCAGTACCAATTCCAACCATAAACTACAGGAAAAAGGCTTGATAATACTTCTTAATGCAAGAAAACAATAAACACCTTTCTGCCACCAGGAAAACAAGTCACTTAATCACAGTATTTTTTTTATTTTTTTTTTAATTTGCAGGAAAAAACAGAGCTGATTAAGGAGGAACCAGTCCCTCCCAGCAGCTACCCCGCCCCTTCAGAAAAAGGAAAAAAAGAAGGAAAAGAAAAGAAGGCCTTAAAGAATGGGCAGATGAACAGAGGAAAAAAAATATCCCATGCATTAGGCAAAAGTCTGTAATACTATCTAGAACGACAGCACAGCCATTGTTAGTGCTGCCAAAGCACTGCATGTTTGCTATATCACCCCAGGTCCTAGGAGAATAATAAACTAAGCAGATTAGACAGAGACTGATGTCTCTGTGCTGCCTCTACCTCCACAGAACACAGGAGCTGGTCTGTGCTTTAGAGCACACGCGGGCAGGTAAACCCAGAAAATGGGTACTCCATGTTGGCAGGGGCCGGGGGGCCGGGGAGCTGCTGCCAACGACCAGGGCCTGTTTATTATTTAACAGTTGGTATTGCTAGAGGCCTGGCACTGCAATAGAGCAATCTCTGTTTCAGTGCAAGTAAGCCTGATTACGAGAGCACGGGAGCCAAATCATGTTTACCATCGTCAGCGAGAACCTCAGTGCCCCCAACAGGCATGGAAATCCTTACCACAATGTTGGTCCATCCATCTGTAGGCTGCCTCCCTGAGGCAGGGGTGAAGAAGGGATGGCAGTCACCATGCGGGACAGGGAAGCAATGTTTTGGACAGGATGATCCTCAAAGCTGTAGGGTACCTCCTGTACTGGCACAGGCCAGTCCATACTCTCCTCTCCACTTTTTATGAGCCAATACACCAGCCTCAATTCACCACCTCAATCACTTGATGTCATCCAGAGCTAAAATAAGTTTCCAGCTCTGGGGAGGGCAGGGGCAGGAGGCAACAATGCTCTTGTGCATGTAGTCTACTTCCCCACCCCCACCAAAGACAGTATGCCACAGACAAAGCCCTTCCCCAGTGTAACCCCTATGATTCGCAGAAAGACGTCACTGACAAAGAACTTGGCATTAGAAGTTTTCTTAGCTTCTGCTGGAAGTTGTTCCTGTACGTATAAAAAAATCTGGAACACCTCCCTACACACACACCAACTTCAACTAACCCAATTTTTAAAAACTATTTACAGGAATGCTCACAAAGATTCAGTCACACTCTAAAAAAGGTTTTATGAAGTATCAATCTATTGAGTAAATGCAGTTACCAAGTTCCATGAATAAACAACACTGGGTCAACCCTCAACCATCTATTGCAATAAAAATCATAATAAAGGAAGATCAGACCATCCTGGTGATACGAAGCCTTCAGTTCTAGCTCGCTGGTTTAAATGCTAACTCATTTTGGTATCCACAAGAAGCTAGTCGCATCTGATAGATGCTTCTCAGTCTGTACAAAACAAGTTCAATGATGACCACCTACTTCCTGATGAACAGGAGTCATCGTCTTTGGTGTTTCTCCAATTCCGGTGAAGTTCATGCAAGGGTCCACTGTTGAAAGACACAATCTACTTGAATCTCCACCACTGGCTTGCTACACAACTCTGAAAGCTGGTGGAAAGTGACTCTTCCCACATCCTCCTTAAAAAGAGGATAATGAAAAGCAACACATGTGAAAACTAACAATTGATTCTTTAATATTGATGAAGAGCTTAGCAGTACTGACATGTGCTTAGAAACACAAAACTGTATTATATTCTGCATCTCTACAGCAGACCCTGACCAGTCTCATCAGCAGAGGGATGGCAAAGGGAAAAGACTGGGGAAAATAAAGTTTAATTGTAAGCTGAAGCCACTCCCAAGTTAGGACGGCCAGGAGCACAGCAAAGCAGCATCCTTGAATCCACTGGTTATGATCTCACTGTGGGGAGGGCCCGGAGCATCATGAGGGATTCCATACCCAGGGAAAACTGGAGCCTGCCATAGCTTCTGGGCAGCGCAGGAAAGCGTTACTCAGACAGGTGGTTAGACACGCAAACCACCACCTGCTCCTGGATCTCTTCTCACTGTTTTCCCCAGCTGACTCTGGCCCTAACTGCTTTCAGCTGGCCAACGGCAGCTGCCCCACACGGCTGCGAGTGAGATGGCTGCAGGCTGCTAGCAGGCAGAGCGGGGGGGAGCAGCAGCTGCGCACCCCTTCCCTGCCGCCTACTGCCCTCTCCTCTACTGGCCACTCATCCCCTAAGAGGGGGACCCGACTTGGGTTTCTATTTAAATTCCCTAGTTTCATCAAAAAATCCCTTGGCTGCAGCACAGATGATTCGCAGGAGGAGCAGGCACAAAAAGCAGCTGTCTTGCCTGCAACTAGCAAAAATCAGAATACGCAGTAGATCCTTCACCACTAGCAGGAGAGATGGCTGTGCAGGACTCTGGGGTTGCACGGGAGGGCAGGCAGAGCGTACTCACCGCGGTACCTACCCTATGGATACACAGAGCAGATTGTAGTCCCCAGAACCACCAATTTGGCACTAACATGTAATTTGTACTAAATAACATTTCAGAAATACAACACAAATAATGTAATAATAGCAATTAGACCCTTTACCAAGCATAGCTGTATCAGACATGCAGTCCAGTCACTTCACAGAAGGTAAAAAGCACTTGATGAAGGAATCTGCACCTTCACAGGCACGAGAGGTGTGCAGGTATATGAAATAATTGCATTCCTTGTGTATTAATGTTTGCATATAAGAAATGCATGCTGAGCTAGCATAACACCACCTTCCTCAAATAATAACTAAGTTTCATACTGTGCCTGAAGTGCTCTTTATATAGTACGCAGAAATGGGTTATGTAAAGATTAGAGCTGTGAGAGTTGTTCACAACATAACTGAAAATCTAGTAACAAAATCCAATTCTAGCCGAGGTTTCCCCAACACAAAACTCAGGCCAGCTTTGCAAAAAGGTCTGTGAATTTCTGATGGTTTTGACACTGAAATCATACCACTCTTGTACCCAGAGAGGAGAACAGAAGGAGAATAAGAAAAGAATAAATGGCATGGGAAGAGGCTGGAAAAAAAAAAAAAAAGCAGGGGTAGTGAGATTATTTCCCTTCTTTCTGTGCTACTGCCCTTCTTTCCCGTGGTAGAAAGGGAGAAAACAGCCCCCAGCTTTCAGCGAATGCATCTTGTTATACTGGAGCCACGATGCAATGTGTGCAGTCCGGGGTGCTCAGATGCATTTGTATGTATGTGCATCGTTACTAGGAGATGACTAGATTTGGTACCAGGATAATATTTCACCATTGTGTGGTGTGTTCCCATCTGATGTTGCCTTTTCCCCAGTTTAAAAAAAAAAACTAATAAAAAAGAAAATTAAAAAAGATACAATAATTGTTACTGCACACTCTAATGAATTATTGTGTTCAAGGTTCCTACAAAAAAAGTAATATTATACTCGGCTTATGTTTTAATTGATTTATTAATATTTTATCACAGGAATGTAATTTAAGCTCCTCATGATTTAGATCTCATAAACCTTTAGCATTTTGCAAATTCAAATTCCAATTTAAAGCCAGGGCGAGCAATTAACTTTTCTATCATCTTGTCAGGGGAGAAGGTTCGTGTTTAATTTGAGACAAAGTGACAGAAATATATATACACTGTATGTATTACTCCAATTTAATTTATGAGTCAGCACCATCCACCTTCCAAATGGAGATTTAATGGAAGGGGAGGAGGGAGTGGGGGGAAGACCCTGCTATCGTGGCACTTACTGCAATATCTGCCCCAAATCCACTATGAAAAAATGTCCCTGGTTTATTGAGATACCGGGCTAGACTGATTACAGCTCTATTTTGAACCCTTTTGTTTTAATTTCCATTTACTCATCACTTTCTCATATAAACGATGTTCTCTCAAATGTCAACTAGCAGTTCCGAGCCAGAGATGGATGGCTGATGCCACAGCAGGTTCTATCCTGTCCCAACCACTCCGCTTCCTGCCCCCATCAGTCCCACTAAAAGGCAGATAGCATGCAAAGAAAGCTCCCCATAGAACTGATAAGAGTTAATACCTGTGGGGTCAAATCCTGTAGTCCTCACTGATACAGCAGTCTCGCTGAAGTCTGTGTGATGTTCGTTTGATTAAGGAGAAAACAGAAAAAAAGATGGTACTACTAAACTACCCTTGTTATTATTTCCCACTCAAAAGGACATTCCAAGCTCTTTACGTGTAACAAAGGAAACATGCCTAAATTTGCATGGCCAAAATTTGCATGAACAAAATAAAGAGTTGGTTAGTATTTGCAGGTGCTGTTTTAAGAAATGAAGGGAAGGGCTATTTCACAGCTACCTACCAGAGATTTTTCCAGATCTGCTGTCCCCACAACACAGCGAAGCACCGCACATGAGTTAGCTCATGAGCTTAAAAGAAGGTCACTGAGAAGCTGCCCCACATGTAACCTACTGGTCTTTACTGTGACCCTAGATACTTAGATAAAGCAAGATGTACTTCAGTTTTCTAGAGGAGGAGAGTTTTTCTGACGTGAGAACTTTACCATTACTGTTGATACTTCTGATAGCCCTTATGTATCAGAGGGGATTGTTTCAGAAAGGGATTATGGGCTCATTTACAACATTTCTACACACAACCAAGCTGAATTTCAAGACTGCCAAAATCTTGATGCCACAGACTCAGGCCCAGACATTCCAAGATACCAGAATAATCAGATCTTGTTCTGATTTACAGAGCTGTGACACACACCGCAAACACAGATCCAGCTCAACATCCAAACCTAGCTAAGTGTAATTGTAACTTGCAATGTTCAACAAGCATGTTGGATGGAGCCAAGTCAGAAATATTCTTCCTCCTCATGAATTCAAAGTTTTGGCCTTCATCTTCAAAACATTTGAAAATCAAAACTTCTTTGAAATAAACAAAAAATCTCCATCAGTTTAAATTAAATTCTTTGTTTCTATAATTTCAGGACATTTCCTTGGAAATGTAAGGCATCTTTAGTATAATTGTCTTCGCTTAGAAATAAAAAAGAATATTCTTCTATTGAAAAATCATGGTCTCTTTAAACAAACAAACAAAAACCTAATATGTTTGTGTATATATACATATACGTACACAGATGAAAAGTTCGTCCAAAGCTTTTCTCCAAAACTCCCTATGCAACCTTATATGAGCTTACAGTTCAAATTTATGTAGCAGAAACCAGACTTGTGGTACAGTCATGATAAAAAATCCAAGATGCAGAACATCTCTGACATTCAGCCATGCTTCACTCTCAATACACACTGGGCTTAAAGACAAACCTGAAAATCTTGTTTCATGCCCGATTCATTTATGAAGCTTCACTCCAATTCAGAGCCTTACCACTTTCTAAACTCAGGTAAAAAAGCTTTGCTGTCATGCATATTTTTAGACAAATTATAGCAGAGTGTCTTGCAATTTCCATTACTTTGTGGTGTCTGCACTGCTGATAGACACCAGCCCACATTGGCATAACTGCCGAGGTGTCCTAATACTTGTCTGAAAAATACTATTAACTGCATATCACAGGCATTTGAAGTGCACAAGAAAACCATAAACTTAATTACACTGGAGGACTAGTGTGATCTCACATGAAATTTGAGCTACTGTTATTAAAAATAGAGAGATTGCATTTACTTAATGCTTCTTACAGTAAACCAGTTAATTTTAAACTTTCAAAGTTGTATAATCAGACAAAACAATATTGGGGGGGGAAGGAACTGTCTGTGGAATTTACTAGGACAAGCATTTCACATGTCAAGCAGCAAAAATTTGTTTATTCTGCTAAAAAGAATATTCATTGAATTACTATTGTATATGAGAAAGGATAGCTATTCAGACTGCACAGCATAAAGACGTAGACTAAAATAATTTGCAGAAAAGATTGGTTGCCATACAGCATTCTTCCTTACCCCACCCCAAAAAATCCCAACCCGCGCTGGACCTCAACCAGCTTTTAAATTCTCAAATCTGTTCTTAATGCTGTATAGTCATTACATCTACTAATCATACCGGGAACACTGCCTCCCTGTTCTATATGCTACCCACTCCTAGAGGGGAAAGAAGAACTTCTGTTTTCTTCACTTTTATTCTATTATCCAAGATTTACCCGTCTGAGTCTACGGCGTTTACCGGGGGGGACCCAAAAAAACAACACAGGGAAAAAATGGATTGTGCTTAAACTAGCAACATGAATCCATGGTACTTGGTAACATCCAGATTTTAGATACTGAGCTCAAGAATTTTATATTTAGACATCAAGATTTTAGATACTGAGCTCCTTGGAATGAGTCACATCCAGAGACACTCACTTCCCTATGGATACCCTTGCGCTTGCCAGGTCTCCGTTATGAGGGAGAGGTGTTCTCCGGCAATGGCTGGGGGCAAGAAAGGTGGAATTAAAAAATTACCCAATCTCTCTCTCACCCTCACAGTGGCAGAAGAGCTATATTACACAATGCTATTAAACCATCCTTTTGCTTGAGAAAAGCAAACCCATTCACCTTCATTTGTCTTCCCATGCCCACCAATCCTACCTCAGCCTCTTCAGTTTCAGGGACTTTGGTAAGGGAACGAGCATACAAAGCAAACTGCTTGCCAGGTAAATGCTTGCCAAGCATGCCTATCTCATAAAAATCCAGAAGTTAAAAAACTTTTCCAAGGGAGGAGTCTTAAATCTGCTTATGACATGAACCTATCTTGGGATCATACCAGCTGGACTCAGGACATGATGTTGAATCTTACTTCTAAACATTAAAATTTGCTAGTTTAGATTAGGAAAAAAATTTACTCTTTATATTTTTTATCATCAAAGATATCTCCCAAGAGTACTGGCTCCTAGAGGAGTCTCAAATCTTATAATCTGTGCTGTCACGAGATTTTATGCAGGAATGCCTGTTGTTCATGCTGCATTATTTCAGGCCTCCATGACTGACTTTGACTTAGGGAAAAAAATAATAAATCCTATCTTCCCCATTTGGGGGGAATTATCCATGCCTAAGGTAGCATAATAATTTGCAAAAAACAACTTTTCAGATTAAACTGACTCACACCTGATTTTGCCCACAGCTCCTCCTTCCAGCAAGCAAAGTGCAGGCACTCCACTTGGATAAAAGCACAACACCTTGTAACACGCAAGGTAAAATTGTCTGCTGATGATTGCATTACTGCAGTAGTATCCTACCTAGGACCAAGTTCCCCTAAATTCTGTCCTAGCCTGCATTATACTCATTCGAAAAGGTGAGATGAACCTTCAGAGTGGGCATAAATAGGGGAAGAAATAATCTCCTTCCAGTCCTCTTGAAAGTTTGCATGCAAAAATGATGCTGTCACACAATCCTGCAAAACGTGTGCCTGAAAAATCAGTATGGTTTTCACTCAAAAAACCCCAAAACCACAGTGACACCTTTCCCAAATTGGTAACTTAAGTGGACAATAAAAGAGATTAAAACCAGAAGCAGCAGAATAACCTAGAGGCAGGGCCACTCTTTGTGAAAGGGCACTCTTCAAAAAGTAGCTTCAGAAGCACACCTACACAATTCATCCACCACTTTATTTAACGTTCCTTTTCATGTTTGCCCAGGTTCACGTCAAGGCTACAGCAACCCAAGGTATTTCCACAGCAAACTTTCATGTCCGCTGCAATTTTCCCTTTCAAATTCAATACAGTAAAATGAAATGAAGCAAAATGAAACAATCTTTACATACCAGTTCAGCTAGCATTCCCTAGCCCTCATTGTGCTGCATCTCTCATCAGCTCTCATTTACTCAGACAAGACAGAAAAGATTTGCAGATCCTATTACATTTTCCCACCCTATTTCCCATTCTGTGTGTAATTTTTTCCTTCAAATAATACTGATTGTGTCAACTGGAGGGAAAAAAAAAAGAGAGAGAGAAAGAAAGAAACAAGCACTCTTTGTGTTCTCGTTGTAGTAATAAAATATGAAAAGAAGAATTCACGAGAAAACAGCTGAATTCCCAGTGCTTAGAAAACGGACCTGGCTACAGACAGATACATTCTACTTAGAGCAGCATCTCCAACTAAACTGTCAAAGTGTCAGGAAGAGTTGTGTGCACTTTTTTTCAGTGAATAATGTGGAACATAGTGCACTTCCTACCAACTGAAAGTCAAAATCCTGGAAATTGCAATTTTGTGGGAAGACCAAAAAAAAAAAAAAAAAAGAAAAAAAAAAAAAAAAAAAAAGGCTTTCGTACACCAGGAAAGTGACAAAGTAATGAGAAAGAAGGCAAGACCAGGGTAGGCTGTTACTACTGGTATTGGCTTTATTTCTTCTTTAAAGGAAAATGAATAGGATGTTTTAAAGGGTAGAAATAGTGAAGGGTTAACAGGAATAAGTGAACTGGTATGAGAAAGCAGAAATACTAGCTTTCTTTGTAACCCGCCTAATGATGTCTGATTTTACAAGCAACTCAATTCAAGCACATTTTTTGCTTTAAGGAGATGCATGTTCTCTCCATAATCTTGAGAATAAGAGCACCCTTTCTTTTTCCTCATATATTAAACATTTTCCAGTGTTTGCAGTAAGTGAGGTAGTTGATCTTAAAGAAAATAGCCTCTTACGAAAGAACCTTTATTCAACCTCAGACCAGGTCCATTAGATGTACTATGAGAAGACTCGTTCCCACAGAAAACAGCATGTGATCACATAATTAAAAACTGGAAAAGCACAGGGAAGTTGAATTAAGGCTGCTCTGTCAACTTTAATTCTAGTATTCACAGATTTGACTTCAGATAAGCAAAATATTCTTCCACATTTTTTAGTGTATTTAATTCCCTGGATTTTCAAAAAGCCAAGTGAAAATGAGAATCTGCTACACACCAACATATCAGTGCTTTGTGATCATCAACAGTATGGAAACCTTCAGGCCCCCCAGACAGACCCCTGCCTCTTGAGTTAATTAAGAAGCTGGTATTGGCAGTAGATCCTCCTTATTTTCATGGAACAGCTATTGTTAGGGTGATGAGATGCACAAGTGTCAAGAGCAAAAGGAAAAAATACCTCCCTGCCACAAAGGTCATTTGGATGATTATTTTCAAAGCGTTATCCCAAACCACGAAAGAAGTTGTTATGAGAATATTTTAGCATGGCCAAAATCAAATATTTTCCTCTAGCATCAGATTTGTAAACAACACACCCATAGCAGAAGAAGGTCTCCCCAAAAATTATGTTTGAAGCTAATAAAACTAACTTCAAATGGTTAAAACTCAATAAAACTTATAAGCAAATGAGAGAGATTGTTGTAACAGTGACTGCAAGACAGCGAAACCTGCATCTAATAAATGTAGATAATGTGCATGTGAGAGCAAAAAGGGAAACATTAGACAGGCTTTAAACAATTTGGAACATCAGAAACATGTAATTTTAACTTGCACAAACACGACAGCACAGGTTCAAGGAAAATTCCACCTAACAGGAGAAATGGTGACTGATTAAGCTGAACTCTTCCTACATGTAACATTGTGTTCAGGAAGCACGCTCGTTCAGTTTGGTGGATGAAGAAGTAGTGCCTGCATCAGTTCCCAAAATCTTCTACACGTTCCCATTGCCCTAGGGATTGAGATGCTGACAACAACAGTAAGTGAAAAAGGGAAGATTTTGTTCAAAGACAAGGGAGAGAACTGTGAAACAGGAACAAAGGGACAGGAGGGGTTTCTGCCACCAGGAACCTTGTCATCTTTAACAACTTCAGACATTTCTACCCAAAAGAAAACATGCATCACCCTCATCATCACCGAATAAACTGAGAGCCCAACAGACCTGTTTCTTAATTAGATGAAAAAGCTAAACTAGCTTGATTCCTACCAGACAAATCCTATGTGGCTTCCCTCGCGCACCTACCTGCATTAACCTGGGCACAGAAGATCCTGCTTAACTAAAGCTCCTGCCACCGCAGCCCTCTTTCACAGGGAGCACAAAGACTAATTCAATACTCTGGAAGGAGGAAAAAAAACCCCACCCACTATTCATCTGGTTGTGTTCATAAAAAGCACTACCCTGACCATACTCCCAAAACTGCACCACTCCTGTAAATGTATACATTACAAACACACAGGTCTGGAATTTACAGTCAACAAACAGCAATACAACCAACCATCAGAGAATGTATAAACACTCAGAGAAGCAAAAATACTCAGCCTGGCTGCACCACACACAGTGTTTATTTATCTCCCTTGCAGAAGATCAATGGGAGAAGACATTCAAAACAACTTTTTAAACAAAGTGTCACTTTGTGTTAGTTTATGTCAGTGGGGCTTCCTCCAAGTACTTGTGTCACAGTAAGATATAGATGTGTTTAGATAGTTTTCTTCTTCCTCTACTCCAGTCATGGCAGCTGGGCACAAGCGAACAGAGAGGAGAAGTGCTGCTAGTCTGATCCAGTTACTGATTTAACATTTAGAGTCTTTGCAGCTCAAGAGAAAATTGCTGTGTATTTGTAACCTGAATGCAGGTCAGTAACTTTAAAAGGTCAGGCTGAACGTTTAAAATCTTTTTGTTATTAATTCCTTACCAGCTCCCAGTTCTGTGAATGCCAATGAGCAGACTCAACTTCTACAGAGCTGAGCCGCAGGTAGCCTGCACCTCTGAAGACCAGCTCCTCAAGAAGACGCAAAAGGAGTTTTGAAGCAGTGACTTTCTGCCATACAAGCAAATGAATTCTCTGTTCACTTGTTCTAAAAGCACAGGAGGCACAGATTTCTTTATTGGGGTTTCTTCATTTGTTGCTAACCCATTAGCCTAATGTCAAGGCAACTGAGTTTCCTCCATCCACTTATTAGGAACACACAAAATATTTTGGTGCTATTTTGCACTAATTTATACAATATCACAAGATTTGTTGATGTTTCTTAATAACACAAATAACTCCCCATAGTACATTGCACTTTTATAACCCCTTTAAACCCGAGATATTAAAGCACTTTGCAAACAATACATTTGCCTTACAAACATGTCTCCCCTCCCCCCCACATTAGGTCCATATCATTATCCATACTTTACCATTAAGAAACACTAAAGCAGAGCAAGGTGTTTCTGCAATTTAGCAGGGTTACAAAGAAAGCAGCAGAAACAAGAGCAAAATGTGAGTTTTCTGACTTTCTAGTGCCCTGATTCATCACGCAGCCAGCCATCTTAGATGGTAAAATTCAACAGAGGTTATGATAATGCCTCAAGTAGACGTACATTTCTAACATGAAAACACTATGGTGTGTGGTTTATGCTATTGGCCTTTCAAGGGTCCTCTGGCTCTTCAACAGCTCTTAAATACTCAGGGGTTTTTATTTCCACAGGATTAAACTCCCATTTGAAAAGATGTGAATGATAGCAAAGAACATACCTAAAGCATCACAATAACTTTCAAAAACTAATTCCCTTCTGATAAAATATGCCCAGCCTCTAAAAGATAGAGAAATAATGCAGAACATGTGTGACTGCTGCTTCTCTGTCGGTACAGCAATCTAAGTAAAAATCTGCTTCCTGCAAGGCTGTGTGATGCCAAGGGATCACATGAAGAACTTTGAGTTTTCCCCCCGTTTTGGTAGATCATACACACTCTCCTATTGTGTTTCAAACAGCTGATGAGGGAGGAGTGGAGAGCACTGAAAAGAGCAAACAGGCACTGGAGCCACTGACAGTAAATGAAAGCAAAATAGTAAATCTATGTAAGTAGTGTGGTTGTGGAATGGACTACTTCAAGTCAAATTCAGGTCTGGGGCAAACAGATCGACTACTTCTGAAGCAGCACCTAGAGGCAGCGGTGACCTGATTCACCACCAGCTTACGGGAAGCTGCACATTAACTTCAGAGGATTCTGATCAGACAGGAAAGAATTCAAAGTCTCATGACATTGGTGTCTTGTGTATCTCCCTCTTGCTTAGAATTTTTGCATCACATACTCCCCTCCTCCAGGTGTAAGGCACTAGACTCGATGGTGGACCATTGGTATGTCTAGGTAATAATAACGAATCTATAAGAATAGATTAGTATTTGTGACCACACATCTTATAGTAAACTTGTTTTGAGGGTCAGTGTCTTGTGGAGTAGTCACAAAGCAAAGAAAGCATTACTATTAACTTTCAGGCTCTAGTTTAAGCCACAAATTACTCATGCTTTGCTTTACTTCCTACCTTAAACATACTTGAAAGTTCGTCACAACTCCCCATAAGTAGGCCCCTTCAATGATTAATTTTTCAAGGAAAATTTCTCTTCCATTGTTGTTGCAGTGACCTTCCAGTACTGTGAGCAGTCTTTTGTTTTAATGACTTCAAAGATCTCTTAGGACCCTTTACCCAAGACTTCTACGAGCAAGTAGCTCTCTGCTCTGGGAATGCCATCTCCATTACTAACTGAAAAAAGCAGTGCTTATGTATCCCACACCAACACTGAAACATAATCAAATAAGGAATACTGGTTAAATATTAGACACTAAGCATAGTGAGAGACACACTGAATCATTAGTAATTGTCAGAAGAACATAGCTTAGTGAAAAAAGATCCTGTTTCACAGGAACACAAAATTCTAGTTTATAATTTAGTGCTAAAGAGGAAGAGGAAATGCAGCCTAACATACATTCCACTGATAAGGCACCCTACATTCTTACAGCTTGTAAAGGCATTACACAAAGAAATGCTCATGCAGTACCTTCAACTATACAAACATATGATCAACTACCATTCATGTTACATTATCAGTATCCTACTTACCAGTGCTTAAAATGTGACTCTACATTAGATTGAGTGAACTTTAATTTGTGATTTCTAGTTATGCATCCTGACTTATCAAGTGGGGGCAACTTCTACCCCAACCAATTACAAGACTCCTCTGCAATATATTTGCCCAAATCAGTGCACTCAAACTCCTACAGAAATTATCCAACAGCATGAGCTGGGTTGGAAAAAAAGTCTGCCTTGCTGTGAAAGAAGACATTACCCCACCAGAACTATCACCCTCATGGCTTCCTTTTCTTTTTTTTTCTTCTTTATTTACTTTTTAATGGAAGCAAAACCCCCTGTCATCTCACCTACTCCTCTTTTAATAAGGAATGACTGCCGTGACTACCCCCATCTAGAACCACCATTCACTGCCAGCACCTCTGCTCTCCTCGTGTGCTTAGAGAACAACTGATTAGCACTTTGCATAATTAACCTGATTAGCACTGTGCATAATCAAACTGATTAGCACTTTGCATAATTAAAAAGAAATAATAATAATAACAATAATAAGCAGTAGGTAATAGCAAAAACTGCTAGTCCCAATGCCTGTTCGTTAGCTCTAGGATTAGTTTAGTGCGGCATATTTTATTTCTTAAAACTATTTTTTTTAAAGATGCACAATCTCCTGAGAGAAGAGAAGTTAAATAATTCTCATTTACTTTCAAGATCACTAGTGAAAATATTGGTTGTTCCACTACTGCAGCCTAGGATTTCTTGTGCCTCCCTCTGCTGCAGTTGGAGACATTGAACAGGACAATGCCTGACCAGAGGAACCACTGGTGTGATTCCTACATCCGTCTAAAGCACTGCTTTTGGATCCATTATCAAAGGATACAGAAGCTTCACATCCCTTAATGTATATATCCTCACAACATACTTCAAGGGTAGGAAAGCTGAATTATCATTATTGTCAAGATGGGCAAGGTAGTAAGATGCATATCCTCAGAAGTACGAAGGCACTGAATTCCCTCCTGCCCTGAACAATTACTCCAGACCACAGGAAGCCTGGAGAGGAACACTGAATTAATCAGATTCCTGCCCCTAAGCTTGCATCACTCTTCCCCCATTTGAGCGTCATTCTTGACTGTATGTTTTGCATTCTGCTCAAGAATGTTAGAGACAGAAGGTACTTTCTTTGACTGCTAGCCTGTCCCACCTACAGTGTAATCTCCCAATTAGGGTTTCAGGATTAACAACCACCTCCCAAAACCTGAAGAACCCGCGTAGCTAAGCCTAGCTCAATTGCAAACTGTGTGAAAACGTCAGTGTTAAATGTCTGCATCACCACTGACTCAGTTCTCCTAGGACATTCAATGCCAGACAGCCTAGAAGAGCAGAGCCCAAGTGAGTGGGTAAACCACTAACACATTCTGTTTACTAACGTGGCCTCATCCCTCCTAGTCACCACTATACCCTGTGTTTCTCCTTACTTTATTAACCTCATCTCTGTCTAGCATCCTTATATTATAGCTCAGATTTTCTTTGCATTCCCTACAGAGCAATCTTCACCTTACATCTTATATTATATCTTCAAGAGCACCTAAAATATTCACTGCCAACCCTCCATCACCTCCTCATATTGACCCTGCCTACATTTCCCACCAGGTAGCAGACACATGTTATGCTTTGCTGACTGCTGAGCCAGTATGGTTGGCACACTGGGTAACTGGGGAGTCAGTTTGTTCAGAGTGATCAGTCTGCCTGCCCTGCAGCTGACCAGATAGCAATTCCTGCCTCCAGACTGCATGTGGCCCAGATGCAGCCCCATTGCATGGACCTGTCCTAGAACAGTGACAAAAACATTCCCACTGTGCTAGAGATTCTCTCATAAATGCTGTCTCATAAAATAAGCCAATGAGAGCCTATGGAGGGAGAGAGCAATAAAGAGAATCTTATCATCATTAACTGGAAATGTATTACCCACCCACAGCAGCCTTTCCATCAACCCAAGCTAAAGAACCCATACAAACAGCAAAGGGTGCAGAGCTAGTCACTCGTTTCACAAGTTGTTTAGTTTCAGAAGAAAAGTGTTGCTGTAGAGATTTTTCAAGTCCAAATGTTCCTGGGGAAGGTAGTTCCAGTAATTCTGGGAAGAAAGCCAATCCCTTGGCTTTATATGTAAATATTTAAACAACATTATTTTTATATACATATATTTTATACACAATATACATATATGTCTTTAGACTTCCAGACTTGCAAAACTGCAACAGAAAAAATATGCCAGTTGATGTACAGCTATCGGCTCACCTGTCTGAACCATGATAACTGACCGTCAGAAACAAAATACGACGACTTCAAAATAATTGAGCCATGTCATCTATGTATATTAATCCACCCAAACAGAAGAGCTGAAAGAGTGGAACTACAGATTCTAAAGTAGAGAGATTAAAGTCTTAAATTTTATGTCCTTAGAAGTGGCAAAAATATCAGGTTCATCAATTTTAAATCTTTCAAAGCCTAGATGGATGCCGAGTGCTCCATCCACGGGTGTGGGATCTCCAGCTTTGGACGACACAAAGCTTCACATTTCTAGCATCTTAGCATTTCAAAATATGACAGTAAAGCTGTGACTTCATCATATTTAGAAATCACTGCTGTTTTAGGCTTGAATCAGGGCCATACCTCAAAAGGTATTACTTGGTAGAAAATGCAAGTGAAAGAATGGAAACGTATCTTGCTCTGAGATTTAGTGAATAAATAAAATGTGAAGGAAAAAAAAAATACGCTTTAAAATTGTTGAGGAGGGGGTCGATAAAATGGAGGAAGATGATTCAGTGAGTATTCAGTCAGAACACGATGAATAAATCAATCCACAAAAATAAAATTTACCACGTGGATTCCACCTGTATATACTCAGTAAGCAAAAACCACACCCTAAGATGAGGTACATGTGCATAAATTTATAGCTGTATGATTTAAAGAAATCAAATATTTGTGAATACAATATTTACATGTCTGTTCAAGTATGTATATACAGCACAACCAGTGTGAGTTTTAAGAAAAGATCACAGAAGTGTACATACATATACTTTAAAAACGTGCAGAAAAAAGACCAAGAGTAGGGCAAGTCTTTTAGAAAATATTTTAATGGCTTTATAAAAAGCCCTCACCCAAAGTTTGAGGGGTTTTTGCAATCTTACATTTTTCTATTGCAAAATACACCTGCTTTCTTTTCTTTTTTTCCCCCCTAAACTAAATATTTCTTCCATCTAATGACTCTCTTTATTAGACAGCATCTAATTTGCATACATTTACATACAATTTAACTGCTAGCTTGTGAGAACAAAGAAATGGCTCTGTATTGTACTGAAGGACAATACTCAGAAAAGGAAGGTATAAAAACCAGCTAGCTCGGTGGCTGTGTATTCTCTTTGTTTCAGAAATACCAGGATTTTTAAACACACCACTTAAAGGGTGAAAAAGATTATTTCATCAAACAATGAAAAAAGATACAGTGCAGTTCCCTTTTAACACATTCTCTCTCTGGCCTGGTTAATGGGATTTAAGAGTCCAAGATTTCTTTGCTTTCTTCTGTTTCCTTTATTAGAACTGATGGATTTAATTCTGTCACATATTTTACTTCATATTTTATTCCTATAACAATCTATGCTGAAGTTCAGCTCCAATGCTAATTCAATACTATCTTCCTTTCCTTGCAGTCAGCCTGGAATACAACTGAATGATCTTCGATGGGCACGAAGTACTCTGCCCTCAATGCCCAATGTTAATGGATTTTAGAGAGAGTCTGCCAGAATTTTACCTTGTGGCAACAAGTCTAGAGATAATGAAAACTTACCATGTAGCTGACTGGGAATCAGCAGGAAGGGAAGCAGGGCTGAGCTCCGCTTGTGAGAACAGGGAGGGACTGTGGTCAGAGTAAACGCGGGATGTAAAGGATGTGCCAAGCCCTCTAGTTCCCTAAAAGAAGAGGAAAAGGATCTTTAAGACCTTGCATAAAGCAAAAACCTTTAGAAATAGTTGTCAGGAACTCCAACACAGGCTCTACCAAAAGCATGACACACCAGCAAAGGGTCTTTCTCCAAAGGCTTTGCAGTGGGAGTACCAATTGCAGAGGACAGCTGAAAATCTAATCCATGTGGACTTGACATAAAAGTCTTGCAAGAAAAAAAAGCATGATTTCAGGCTGCATGCTGTGTATCTCCATGTCCCCTCAAATGTGCAAAACTCAGTGAAACAAAACAGTCTGTGCCATTTGTCTGCAGAAATAAGCTGCTGGAGTCACTTCCGAACTCTCCCCTTCCCAGCATCATGCTCAATGACTTGTGCTCAGTGGGGCAGACCAAGTAATATCTATTTTTGAAAAAGTGAAGTACCGACAACCAGTGGCATGAGGATGGGGGAAAGAAGACCCAGTCACTCTAGTGGTATGTCATAAGAATCATAGAATGGTTCAGGTTGGAAGGGATCTATCTTAAAGATCATCAAGTTCTAACACCACTGCCATGGGCAGGGACACCTCCCACTAGACCAGGTTGCTCAAAGCCCCATCCAACCTGACCTTGAACACCTCCAGAGATGGGGCATCCACAGCTTCTCTGGGCAACCTGGACCAGTGTCTCACCACCCTCACAGTAAAGAATTTCTTTCTAATATCTCATCTAAATCCCCTCTCTTTCAGTTTAAAGCCATTACCCCTCATCCTATCACTCCACTCCCCTCCCTGATAAAGAGTCCCTCCCCATCTCTCCTGTAGGCCCCCTTCAGGTTGCTGGAAGGCTGCTATAATGTCTCCCCGGAGCCTTCCCTTCTCCAGGCTGAAACAGTTCAACTCTCTCAGCCTGCTTTCATAGGAGAGGTGTACAAAACAGGTACAGTATTTAGGATCCTGCAGTTATCTGCTCCATTCAGCTTGCCACAGCCAGCCACATGGTATCTGGTACACTGGCTTCATACCATCAGTAGAAGGCCAAGGGTTAATTTAATGGGCATTCTCACACCAGTATGTGTGGCACAGTATGACTGGGACGGAAGATACGGGAGCCACATCACAAGCTGTATATGGAAGAAAATTCTGCTGACACTGCCCTGACATGCCTCACTGGCACTCAAAACACATTATAGATTATTTTCAGACACAAATTTTAATTTAAAGCTGGCTGAAACGTTAATGAAGTTTTAGTTCTTTTTCAAATGGGAAAATTCCCTACTGCTTACAAAAATGTTTTCTTTTTTTTTTTCCCTGCCTGATTTGCTTCTAATGACATATAGCAACCAAACCTCATAAAAGAAATCAATCGAGCCTTCCTATAATTTTCGCTTTTCAAGGATGGGAAGGTTGAGGTGTATGATCTTCAGAGTTTCTGATGAGTACCAAAATGCAAGTTTTAGCAAACACTGGAGAAAGGAAATTCCAAAGCCTAAGTTCCTTTAACTATCACATCCTATGGTCACACCTACAGCTTGCTGAAACAACTGGGTTGTTATTTCCAGAACCTTAAGAATGTGGCTGCACTACGATGCAACCTGATTTTAATTGGAGCTGCCACAATCCCACCCTTCCCCTCACCTCTTTTGTCTCCTGGCCACATGTCCCTGAGCCCATCCTTGAGTCAAGACTGGATACGTGTCTGGTTCAGGGAGCTTTCAGCTGAATGAAAATTTATTTTCCATTGTTTTCAGCCAAATCAACTCCCAGTCACAGCTCAACATCCAGGCATGAAACCTGGGGGTTAGAGCTAAGGAGGCAGAACTGTGAGGAACAGCAACAGGGCAGCCTCAATGTCGGTCAGTTTAAGCTGCTGTGGACCTACATCTTGAGATGGAAGAAAGGCTCCTACCACATAGCTGAAAGCCAAACCAATCATGGATTTATAGGTAGAAAAGCTACCACCTCACATGCTAACCTAAAATAAACTGGCGGGCTATGCAGATCATACAGAACAGATGCAGTCTGCTTCTGATGAAAAATTGCTTAAGATAATGGTGTACTGCTACGATCTGCACCAGGGGCAACTTCCAAGTGGCAGGTTGAATTAGCCTCAAGTGACATGCATTAAAGTATTGCTTCCCTGAGGCAATAAGGCAAGGTCCCACATTCAAAAGGAAAGAATTGAGCTTTCTTGCCAAAGGCAAATGATAAAGCGATAAAACAATTAAGAACCATTGTTACCAGGACATCCAGAAGATCCTGAAAAATCTTTCAAGGACTTCAGAAAATACATTTGGAAATAAAGAGCAGGAATTTTCTTTTACATCGCCACAGTTACAGTACTAAGCATCTATTTCGCTATTTTTCCAGAGCACAAGCATTAATTCCATCCTGACTGGAAATTAAGCTGTCTAACCAGTGGCATTTCTGAAATCACTCTGCACAAACAGTTGTGCAGGAGTTTCTGATATGTGCACCTGGATTTCAGCTGAATACAGAAGACACTGCAGTCCAAATCTCTTCCTTTTGTTTGCCTGCTTTAGGGGTAACAAAAATTGGAACATTTTAAACCCTATGTGAGAGAAATCCTATGGCAGTAGGGAATCATCCAACACCATTATCTACAATTTCTTCAGGAGGAGGATTCACTAAGGAATATCTTCACTAACTAGTTAGCATCCACAGATGACTCATCTTTCGAAATTACAGTAACTGAGAGAACTGAAAGAATCAGAGTGGACAGCTGATCTTCATACACTTTCATTAGCTCAACAACCAATACCCACCTTTTCAGTACTGCAGTCAGAATTTTTATACTTGAGTTACAACCAGGCCTTAAGGACAGAATACCAGATCAGACACAAGAATTGTTGGCTTCTTCCCCTTCAACAATAATGCAATAATGCCTTCATGTGTAGCGTTACAGAGCAGCATACATGAATCTGAAGCAATGGCATCCAATCAGCTAATTGTCTTCATTCCAGTCTTACATATGATCTAATGATGGCTACAGTCATTCTATCAATCATGGGCAGCTGCACAGGTTGTTACACAAATCCATACATGTTCAAGTTATGTGACCCCTATACATATGACTCCTGTTTTCCTTCAACTGCTTTCAATACACGGCTTCCTGATAACAGTCAAACCTATTCATGCATATATTCTTGCTGTGGTGTCATCGAATATTTTATCTATAAAGTAATGGCCTGTCGGAAAACATGCATACATGTGTATCTACACACTAACATACATACATATATAAAATACTCTGACAAATACCTGTTATTAGTAAACTAATTAGGACAGTATCATTGGCTCATCTTTGCAACAGTTTGATTAAATTAGTTTTATTCTTTTCAGATTACAACAGGTGCCTACATGAGATTAGACGGTCCTTAAAACAATTAGGAGAATCTAAGAATTTTAAATTATGTCAATATTTGAATAATTTCTATTCAAGTGTTCTTGATTCGTTTAAAAGTGTATTACCACAACACTAGCCTCAAATTTTACCTTCACTTTAACAATTCTTCTTGGAGGTAAAAGTAGGTTAAGCAAATTGTTCATCAGATTTTTCCCTTTATTTTGTTGTTATATACTCCATTGAAGCTGAGATATGAAAAGAGCATCATAGACTGATTTAGGTTGGAAAAGACCTTTAAGATAATTGAATGAGTGCCAAGTCCACCACTACACTGTGTCCCTAAGCGCCACACCTACATGTCTTCTAAATACCTCAAGGTATGGTGACTCCACCACCTCCCTGGGCAGCCTGTTCCAATGCTTGATAACCGTTTTAGTGAAGATATTTTTCCTAATATCCATCCTAAACCTTCCCTGGAGCAACAAGAGGCCATTTCCTCTTGTCCTATCGCTTGTTGGTTGGGGAAAAGAGACCAACCCCCAACTCACTACAACCTCCTTTCAGGTAGTTGTAGAGAGTGATAAGGTCTCCCTTCAGCCTCCTTTTCTCCAGGATAAACAACCCCAGTTCCCTTCAGCTGCTCCTCATAAGACTTGTGCTCGAGACCCCTCACAAGTTTTGTTGACCTTTTGACGCGCTCCAGAACCAAGATGTCTGTCTTGTAGCGACGGGCCCAAAACTAAACACAGTATTTGTAGTGGGGCCTCACCAGTGCCAAGTACAGGGGGACGATCACTGTCTTAGTCCTGCTGGCCACACTATTTCTGATACACTCCAGGATGCTATTGGCCTTCTTGGCCACCTGGGCACACTGCTGGCTGTCGACCAACAGTCCCAGATCCTTTTCCACTGGGACACTTTGCAGCCACACTTCCCCAAGCATGTAGCACTGCATGGGGTTTTTGTGACCTAAGTGCAGGACCTGGCACTTGGCGTTGTTGAACCTCATCCCGTTGGCCTTGGCCCATCAACCCAGCCTGTCTAGATCCCTCTGTAGAGCCATCCTACACTCAAGCAGATCAACACTCCCACCCAACTTGGTGTCATCTGCAAGCTTACTGAGGGTGCACTCAATCCTCTCATCCAGATCACTGATAAAGATATTGTAAGATGTAAAAGTTAGTGTAAGCAGAAGAATAATTCAGTGGAAAGTAGCTCTTCTTGCAGTTAATTAAATTTTGGCATTTATGAAGTTCCACTTTTTGTGCTAGCTTTCTCATTACATTTTGTATTAGACATTATGGGTGGGATTATCCACAGGAAGAAAGGTATGACGCTCTATCGGCTCAAATCATGGTGAAGTAGTTCAAGTTGAATCCACCAGCTGCACATTCAGGCCAGCTTCAAGTGCTTTTGAAAATCCTCTCCTTTCTCAGCCTGCCCAGAAAGCCAGCAGAACCAAATAAAATTCCACCACTTTGTGTCTGGGAAGCAACATCTCCAAGTTGCAGCTTGTGCAGTCCTGTCAAGTTAAAGATGCTGAGAATTCTCTTTTAAATATTAACAATATTTCTGAAGCTAGTAAATTCTTTCAAACATTCACTTCGATTTGATAAATTATATTAAACACAATTTGTCTCAGCAGCATTTTAAAGAATGACATCTAGAGCACGAGTAGGTCATTTTTACACATAAAAGTAAAATCTATCCAGTTATGTATACAGCCTAGATTATGTATGCAGGCCCATACTCCCCGAGATAACAAAATTACCTGGCTTGCACTCCAAGCCAGTCAGAAACTGTGTAGTTGCAGATAGCAAAGTCAAGCCTGAGCCAATCAGTCCTGCTAAGCAGCTGCTATCTCAGTTGCTTATTAGTTCACCAGTACACTAGCCACAACCAAAGGCTTCAGATGGGCTTACAGTATGCACAGAACAAAATTGTCTCTGCTTTCAAAATACTACAGAAATGTAACCATGAATGAATACTATCAAAGGGTGGAGGTAGGAGAGAAATCTATTTTAAATTTTCTCAAAACATTATTTTTTTAACACTGAAAAGAAAATCCTTACTCTTGAATACTGTATAATAACAGAATCATGCTGTTTGTTGGCAGAATGATAAGTTTCATTTTCAGCAGAAAAAAAATTGTATAATAATTTTTCCTGATTTAGATGGGTTTTAGGTCAACCTTAGCTACACACAAATTAATGTTTTGTTCAAATTACAGGGTAATTTTAATTAGGACACCCTGTTAGACATCCTGTTGTTCTATTTAATGGACTTTCTCAATTATGAGAAGAAACGTCTCCCCACCCACCCACGACTTAAAAGTTAAAGTAAAAACTACAATGAATAAATATACAAAGATAAGAATTATTTAATTTGCATTATAGCTTTCTATTTCTCTTAATCTTTATTTGGCAACTTCTGTATCAAAAGGGCAGAGTTCAGAATTCCACACCCATTAAACACCTGTTTAAAAACCACTTGAAGCACTGGAACGAGCCAAATATGTCCCAATTAAGCAGAAACGTTGGCACTGCTGTCCCAAGTAAGGAACACCCATTGCCATTTGCTCTCATTAGGTTAAACAGGTTTCTTGGGACATAGCTGAATTCCTGATTATGTGCATTGCAAATGGATGGAGAACACCAGAACAATAAAGTTTAATTCAGCGTAGCCTTCTGTCCAGTTGTCGAGCATGGAATTTTGGGAAAAGCAAAAACTGAAGCTTCGGGAAGTGGCCAGGAGTTATGTGCAATACATGACACAAGTTCTTTTTCAAAAAATTGCCTGGCTGACCTAACAGAAAGAACTGGGCTGAGATTTCTTCTTGAAAATACTCTGAGATTAAGAGCTGACTCCCCTTTTTTTTTTTTTAGCATTTCCTCCCCTCTACAGTATATTAATTTTATTCCCTTGGACAGTTTTATTTGTTGGTTATGAGCCTGATATAGTATCTTTTATATTCACTTTCGTGTTATGTTGGTCACTGATTTCTTGATTTTGTATGTTTATGAATTCAGCAATGGAATGAAAAACCCAGAAAATAAAAGGCTTTGCCTATAGATCAGACACAGTACTTGTAAGTTTGCCAAATATTTTTTTCAACTTACTTAAAGACTCTTCTAGAGCGACCAACACATGGCAAACAGAAGAATCTCATCTCTATCATTCCTTTAACCTTTTGGCCTCTGTCAAGGATGTGGACATGCTTGCCAGTAAGTGACAAGTCAAGTGGTCTTTTCCCAAACACCCAACAATACATTTCAGGGTGGTGCCACTAGACAGAACCAGAGCAGAGTGGTAGTGATTAAAAAGTATGTCTGAAATGGTTCTAATATCCATGCTCAATCCTCTATAATCCCACTTCATTATCAATTTATTAGCTTCCTTTGTTGTCCTTTCTGTCATCCTCCTGTGCTAGTCGCTAATATACCTTAGTTTGGAAAGTGGTCTATTCCATGTGTGCAAAAAGCCAGCATACTTCACATAAAATTGGTCAGTTAACTGTATCCAAGTAAAAGATGTACAGAGTCTCTAAACTGATATCTTAATTTTAAATGGATAAAAAGGATGGTTCAGGACTATAAACACTACTTAAATCACAACTCACGTAGCCAGGATGTTAACATCTATATATTTTTCTCTTCACTTATGCCACATAGACTTCTTAAGAACATAAATTCTGTTGGTTTTCTACTACCTCTTCTACTTAGTGTAGAATTCACAATTATTTAGCGCCTACATTTCTAAAGTAAACTTCAGTACAAGAAAAAAGCATTTCAGGAATAAAAGATGTCAGCTAGCAGTTGCTGCTGACTTAAAACTATATTTATTTTCAAGACAACCGTAAGAGTGGCAGATGCTTCCTTGTTCTGGCTGGCCACAAATGGCACCAAGAAATCCTAAGATAGACACTTGCATACTTACTCTTTGCTTGTCATCCCTCTCCCCAATAACAAGTATTTTTGCATACAAACAACACTTTCTGATTTGCTATTGCTCTTTATTTAGATATCCACGGATGCTATATACACTGTGGTCTCAAGAACAGTTTCCCTTCCATATTCCTACTTATCTCAACAAGAATGTGGGTACCCAAAACATCTGTAAAAGATAAATATTCCATATTTTTTCTCTACTATTTAGTTCATAACAAACATTGCTGCTTACAGCAAAAATGCTTTAGAACAATATCCCTAAAATTTGAGTGCTGTGGTCCTTAGCCAATTTCTTAATTTAAGCCTTAGCAACTTCCCCTCTTAGAATTAGTGGCTGACATTTTATTCAGTAGATGATATCTGTAGCTGCAGCACTTCCAGACTACAAAGAGCTGCAAATGCTATCGTTACAAATGGATGTTTTTATTGGTAGATGTTTTGAGAAACTAACCAGAAAGGAGTAGGAAAGCAGGAGCTTGGGTGGAAAGAAAATAAAACAAGCCCACAAACAAACAAAACACTACAAATCACAACAGGACAAGAAAAAAAAATAATCAAGTGGTGACATCACCTTACTGGATTAGTAAAAACAATTCTGGCTTGATTGGAATTCCAGTTTTCATCTTTCTCTGTATTTCCATTAGAGAACTATAAAAATGTTTAGTCGCATCACTTTCACAGACACCCTGATAAACTGCCTTGTATTACTTGTATCTCAGCACACTTAATGCAACTTAAAGGTAAAAACAGTAGTCTTCTGTACTGTAAAAACAAATAAACAAAGGGAAGCATCTGCTGTGCACTGCACTCCTTGAAAAAGGAGAAACAATTCGTTCTATACATTTCAACTGGCAATTCACTTCCACTGAATCATAAGTGCATTTTGGACCTTAACGAAGTTGCCTTCAACAACACCCTTCAAATGGCTGAGCTCAACAAAATGCAGAGAGCTGCAGACTGGCACGTTGGCTGGAAAAGCAATGGAATTCCACAGGAGGAAAGACTTTGCTTACATCACAAATATCTATAGGCAAATCACATAATCTTTTTATATGCGATATTAATAAGAGATATAGGTTAAAAGGAGAGAAAGAAACAGCTTCAGAATTGCCTGGAACACTTTGTGAAATTGACTTTTAATTGCCTACAATAGCAGTTTTTAAAGCTTTTGCAGGAGGCAAGTAAGTCCCTGTACATCAGCTGAGGACAAGGCCCTCTCAGCCCTAGGGATATTCCCGTTCCCATTCATTCCCAACAAACGAGGGGAAAGAGAAAATAAAAGTAAAAAAAGGAAGAGAGGCACTGGAATAGGCTAATACAGGAATTTCTGCAATACAAAAGCCTACCTAAATATTTAAAGCAGAAAAAAAAATAAAAATGGATCATAATTACTCTTGTGTCAGGAAATACACTCTATCTCACTATCAGGATCCCACAGTGTAGTAGCATCTTTGAAGACGAAGTTGAAAACTATGGTCCATGAAACAGAAACTAAAGTAGCAAAACAAAAGAGCAAGAAGGTGTGAGGCAAACACTAAGGATGAAAGCAGCTGGAATTAAGAATCTAGATACATGCCCCCTGCCTCTGGGGCATGGAGGGACGAAAAAGAAAGGCACATAAACTTTAAGCACAAAGCAAGGGGAAATCAGTGGAGGGATATATTATTTAAAAAAAAGTTTCAATATGCCATCTTGTAATATCACATTAAAAAAACCCACACCACTGTGTGTTGTTACTGTATTTGGCCAAGTGCACCACTGTACTTTATTTGGACTTTGATTATGATAAATCATACAATACAAGGAGGCAACCAAGTGACTCTAAGTCCCTTTTGAAAATTTACCCTATTAAAACTTAGACTGTAGTAGCAATATGGTAACCAAAATCTATGCACATGACACCAGAGGAAGGGATCAGAAGTATTGAATGGAGCTTCCCATGATTGCTTCGTTATTTGTTAGACATGAACAACAGTAACTTTGCAATGCCAGCAGTTAGACTGTTAGAGCAGTAGATGAATTTGGTGCACATATCAGATGCAGCAAACCACGGGCTGCCCAGTTTTCTAAGGAGGGCACAGACGCTCCGCACACCTGAGCACGATTAAGTCTTACTGTTTATGACAAAGAAAGTCAGTATTGGCAGTGCACTGGCTTGAAGGGGAGGGAGGCAGTTGGAGGAGAAGCATAAACCCATTTCTGCTCACTACCAAAAACGTTACTGGAGGCAGGCACCAGTAATGAGGTAGCTAAGCTAGAAGGGGAAAAGGATATAGGATCTGGAGTGCTTTATCAGCTCCAAGACCAATGCTGGTTTTGGCACTATTTTCACTCTAGTGAGTTACAAACAAATCAAAAAAACCCCAACCAAGCAGGTGCTAGCAATCTGAGAGACCGCATGCCAGCTACAGCTGCTTCAAACTGATTCAATTACATCTGCCTGAATAGTCCCAGGACGTTGAATCCACTGAAGGGAACCACAGATCGAAGGGAGACCTAGTACTTCAGGATTTTAACACTCCATTAAATTAAGGTGGAAGTCCCCCAACTGAAATTGGGGGAAGGATATACAGGCAGAGTCTGAAGTACGTGATCACCTTCAGCCTAGGATAAGATGGAAGGGAGACAGCATATGCATGACACCAGGATACACAGTAAAAGCTCTTTGGAAATAACGCCTCAAAAATCTCCTGAAGCAGCCTGACAGCACTGCCTTGTTTCCCAAAACACTGGGTGCAGTACATTTGCTTAAACATGCTCTTGGGATTGGGACTTCACTCCAAACCTTGTTTGTACAAAAAGGGGCCAAGCAGCTGGGAAATTCTGGAGTGTAGTGTGTCCTCATTAGCTCCCATCTGCCATCAGAACTCAGCTCATGGCAAGTTTGGCTAAGTCCTGGTGTTCTCAGGTCCAAATCTGGGTCAGTTTTAATTACACTATACAGAATTCAGTATGCAGTTTTTAAATCCTTATTATACAGCGCAGAAGAACGGGCAGCTCTCCAACTAATCAATTTTTTAAAAGTACATATATAAAAATTTTAAACCAGGCTAGACAGACAGTGGGTGGAAGAGTAAAAAAAAAGTATAAGCGAGTACAGGGGTTAGTTAAGAGAACTGTTAGCAAAAGTGGGTCACCAGCAAGTTCTGCTTCAAAACTTCAAAGGAAGGGGAAAAAGGAAAAAAAAAACCCAACCCCTCTTCATTTTTTGAGACAGTGAAACTGATGTGCAAGATGTATACAATTCATACTGCTTTTAGCATCAGCATGGGTTACACACAACATTACTGCAGCCAGATTGCTAAGATTGTCTTGTGGCTACAGGAACATAGCAGGCATTGGCTGACCTATTCCCACATCTTTTAACAGTCTTACTGCCTAGCTTGGGAAAGTCCTTTTACCTACAGACAAAAACGAAGCTTGTAGCCTCTATCCCACAGGTACAGAAAAGGTGTGATGGTTAGAAGTATAGTTCAACTATAGGATTTCTTCAAGGATCAACTTCAAGGTTCAATGTCAAGGATTCTTGAAGGTGATAGTGAACCGCAGAATGTTAGTCTAAATCCTTACCCAATTAATGTTTTTTGGACTACTGTAACTGGTACTTATTTCCTCTTTTTCTATGCCATCAAATAGCCATCAGCCAGGTCAGGACTTGAAAAGAGTTTTGCTTGCCAGGTTGCTGGCAAACAAAACAACAGGAGGTCCAGAGAATTGCATGTTTTTCACTGAACAGACACTTGGGATAAGATAGCACGCCAAATCTTATCTATGTAAATTGGGCTAAAATCTACTCTCAAAGTCAACAACCAGAATCTGCCCTGTTTAGAATCTTTGTCAGATGCAAGGGAGCAAGCAGAAGTCTTCAGTGACAGCTACCGACATAAAGGTAGCTCAGAAATGGAGAAGGATGATCAAGGAGCAGAGTAAATAGCGATGAAATGATAGATGCTTGTTAGAAAAGCATAATATTCTACCATCCCCTACGCAAAAACTACACATTCAAAGATTTTGAAGTTTGCTTTAACCATTTCCATGAAAAGTTCCTGTTAAAAAAAGGCTTCCCTTCATACACCTTGTTAGTATTATCATAGCTTTCATCTTAGAGCTACAGCATAACAGAAACACGACACAATCCTGAACTCTCCCTTGTAAGTACTTCTTCACTTGGTAGCTAATCCATACCCCTCCAGCTGCTTGGTGAATCTAGTACATCCTGACACAGTAAGAAACACACTACTGACTCCTTCACGACCAACAAAAGCTACAAGGCTGGAGTAAACAGACAATGCTGCTTCTTTGAAAGGAAGCTTTTTATTTAATGTAATTCCCCTTCCCTCACACACCACCTCCAATACATGAAAATCCATACATCAAACATACATTACATATCAACCCAAACAGAAATCAAAGAAATAAAACCTACCACAAGAGCATTATAATCTTAGGTATCACCACCTTCTCCATTATGGTACTAGTTCTCAAATGTTGGAGGGCTTTTTGCCCATACCACCTGACTGGTCCCAAGCTCTAACTATCCCCACCTGGGCCCACTTGTATTAATTAGGACAATTAGCCTCACCATCTCTGGGATAATTGTCAATTTAGTTGAGCTGACACCAAAAAGAATTTGGATTAAAAAGAGCAAGCTGAAGCCACGATCAGACTGTGCAAGGTAATCTCCAATTATTGAAGAAAAAAATTACTCCATGAAAATCTGTTTTCGAAGGGTCTGGTTTCTTAGTAGAACTTCTCACTATGCTGTTTCTGTGTAGATCAATAACAGAACAACAACATGCAGAAGAATAACACAGCAAACGCTAGCAAATTTAGCATTATCTTTGTATGAAGTCTTGTAACAGAAATTTCAGTGCCCTGATGTGTCCTTGGACTATGCTCTCTTTTAAAGCACTGTTAGTGTAGACAGACCCACCAGTGATTACGCAGACTAGACAACCTATAACTATACACAATGAAGAATGGAGTAATAATGCTACCTAATGCTGTGTGTGCTCTGGAACACTGTCAAGGAAGTTCAATGGTCAAACAGAGCAGCTACTTGGGAAGCCTGGGAAAGAAGGACTGTGCACTTCAGAAGGAAAGTTCAGCTTCTAGTTGATTTTTTAATTTTATATCATCTATCAATGTAGCTTTATTGAATAATTTTACATACTTCTTTCTTTGGCCCCTCTGTTTTTCCTCTTGCTCCACATGACATGTATTATAATAAACCACTCCAAAAGGCTAAGAGTCAAAGATGCCTAGTATTCTATCCAAGCGCTAAGGTGGACTTCTAATAGGCTCTGAGTAATCTTAAGGACCACAACTATGAGGAGGTGTCACTCACTACCTGCTGCAATGGTGGAACTATAGAGACGAAGGAACACTAGCCTCTGAAGTGTCTTTACATTCCACTGTCTAGACATGTGGAAGCTGCAGTGTGGGAAACAAGCTGCCCCTGCCGGCCTACCCCTCCCCCCACCCAAAAAAAAATAAAAAAAATAAAAAAATGAAAAGACAGGAGACTCCAGGGTAAAGGGACAGGCTCTTCCCATGCTTACATCTCTAGACACAGACTTCTTTTTCTTTCCTCTCCTCTCTCTAAAAAGGTGTTCGGATGTGACTCAAATTAAAGTCATTAGAACTCTTCAGGTTCTTCAGCAGATAATACAGCCGTTTCAGAGTTGTCGAGTTGTCGTCACACTAACTTGTTCAAGGTGTACCTGGTAGCCCTGAATTCTAACCAGGGAGCCTATGGGACAGGAGACTGCTGATATTTCTGAATAATCCATGCTGTTCTTGCACAACAAGGCTCTCACAGAAGGCCATCTTCCTTCCACAGTTCTGTTCGTGGGAAAGTGGTGAAAGATCTGGCATGGCATGTGAATGCAGATATACTCTATAGTAACAAAGCAAGTATGCCATCCTGAGATAGGGGACATTTTATTTTGCAGGCTGTCAGCACCTGGGGATATTAAAAATGTGAGAGTAATTTACAGAATGAATTAAACCATAGGGGTCCCAAGTTAGAAATTAAAAAGAGACTCTTGTCAAACATATCTCCACTAAAATTTGATGCTACTATATTCAGCTGTCTTACTGTACCTACATGTAGCAACTCACATAATCCTCTTAGTGGGGTCTGTACTTTCCACTACATGAGCTGGAATACCCGAGCAAGAGTATGATTTATAAACAGAATGAGTCTCTCAATTTTATTGACCTTGGTTGCAAGAGTTTAAGTCGTAGCCTTAACGTTAGAATGCCAGTTTTCTATTGCACTTTATTTGTGAGTGGGTGTTTCTGGTGTTATACAGTCTACATAAAATGAATCAGTACATAAAAATGCAACACCTATTATCATGTGTTTCGTAAACATCCAGCCCATGGCTTGTGTGCTGTGCAGCACAGTTGTTATTACCAGCTAACAACATGTTCTAAACTAACAGAAAAAGCCCTACAGATTTCATTTTTGTGAATTTTAACAGAAGTGTAGCAGGATTAAGAGGAATTTGTCAAATTTCTGTGTTCCCTGTACCCGCAGAGGAGGAGGAAAGCTGCAATTCTCTCAGTGCGATGAGGAGAAGGTATCAAGAACAGCACTTAAACAAGGCCAACCAAAGAGATCACAAGTACTTTCCTAAAGAATAATACCCTATGTATACTGTTCTCAAGTAAAAACTTGGAATCCTGACTAAAGTGATGTCAGCTTTCAAGTTGTGCGGTCCAGTTTCCAGCCTGCATGACAAAAAGAGAGCAAAAAAGCACACAGACCTACATACATAACTCAGTTTATTCCCTTCCATTATTTGATAGCCAAAGTAATGTCAGATAATGAACTCGGAAGACCTTCCATGGTCAGACAGACTATAACCCGAGTTTAAGACAGAAAAGGAAGTGACAACAGATAGACACAGGACAACAAGGAAAACAAAGTTCATAATATATTGTTTTTATATAGCAATATGAGATACAAACACCAATTATCTCCATTTTCTAGATGAGGAAACAAAAAGCCCTGGTCTAGACTACAAAATAAATCAAGGGACTCTTGTTGAATATACAAGATTACGTCAGTCTGGTTTCTATTCATTATATCATATTTACCCTCAGTACCTGACAATTTGTGCGTTCTTTTATTCAGCTAAAGAAGTCAACAACAATAGATAAGCACCAGAGCATGTATCTGGAGCATGGTTCAACTGAAAATTTACCATGTCCACGTCACAACCCTTTGCAGACCATACAGACAGCTGCACATACTCAAGAGTACATCCCTGACACTAGCCAGGGCAGTTACTTACTGAATCAGTGGGCAGGGCAAATGAGGAGTCTTGTTGCCCTCCATTAAATCTTCCCAGTTGCGGGCAAACCACTGGCTAGGGATTTCCTGAACAAGTGGTTATATTCATATCTTTATGTGAAACAGCCCTCGATGGACTTTTCTTTCACAAGTGTATCTAATTTGCTTAGTAGGCAGATTTCCTCCTGCTTTTTCTTCATCTTGGGTTAATGACTTCCACTGTCAATATTTGCGTTGCATGTCTAAAGAAGAAAAGAGATCTCTGATACAAATATAAGGAAGAGACTGGTCTATAGATCACTCCTCCTGGGCTAAACTAGTATAGAGTGTAAACATATCTTAAGACAATGGCAGATCTGTTCCTGTCTCATGATGAAGATTTTAACAGATCATAACAATGCTGTAGCTTTACAGTTTGTTTAAACAGATTTATTACATACTAACTCCTTTTTAGAAGAATCAAGAGATGCCTAATCTGAGCCATGAGGCACAAACTGAGTAGATATGAATGTGAAATGGTCTGAATTTGCCAGTCAGACTTGCAGTGTGACTGCATCTGCTGCTTGGATGCTGCCTGAATAGGCCAAGATCAAGGTTGCAATGATTGATTTGATTCTGATCCCTCAAAGTAAAAAAGATGACCCAGAAATCAAAGCTCATAATAAAATTTAAAATTATCCCATTAAGTCATCTTACATTTCCACAATGCAATGCCTGTATCTTGTGTGCATGTGTGTGCATGCACACATACACACACAGTCACACTCCGATCCACGTTATCCCCTGCACCATTGCAAATATATTCTGAAAGAACATAATTGCTACAGGAAAATAGCACCCATTAGCGCAGAGAACCTTTGCTTATGTTTCCCTTTTCTAATCAGAAACACTGATTCACACCTACTTGCCTCACCTCCCTGCCCCTTTACCAATGAGGAACTCACCTTAAAACTGTTACAATGCTTTCCTTAGCCAAGTCCGCGACCCCAAGCAACCCGGCCTCGATTGTAGGAAGCGAAGGCAGAGAGCTCAGCTCAGAGTTTGCCACGCTCAGTACATGTCACATAACACAAGCAACCTGCTAACGAGCTGCTATGTGCTCTCTCAAAGTCACAGCTGCCAGCAACAATTGAGCAAGTGCAGCCTAGCTTTTCAGGATTCCTGCCTGTTGCCCAGGAACCACACAAAGCACTGGAGATTTTAAACAGGTGCAAACGCTGCTTTTCTCCCATGCCTTGTCCTTCAGCACATCAGACTGCACAGCCTCTGCAATGGAAACGCAAGAAGAACCAGAAAGCAGCAAATGAAGTTTCAAAATGCAGTCAGAGTTCCTACGAATAAAGCGACACTTTAATGACATGAGAAAAACACTTGTATGTAGCACTAGAAGCAGACACAGGAAGGCTTGGTCAGGCTTGTCTTCTTGAAGACTCACTTTTTTCAGAAATATGCAACTGTATTATAATTCTGGGTTACACTTTTTTCTAAATTTGTCAGTATTTCTCACCTGCAAAATATTTTGTTAATGTAAGAGGTACTGTTTCAGAACATGCAATGAATCAGAACGCATAACAAGCACCAAAAATAAATGAAAAGGGTGCATTTTAAAGCTTATTTTTAAAATAATTCTCTAGCTGCATAGGAATTTTTAATGCTCAAAATAATCTGTCAAATAAGAGTCTTTACAACCTCAATATAAATCACACAATTATCAAATTTTGTGTATGTCCAGAAATTATATATGTACCATCTGTTTACAGCCCATTGCTTAACATGCTAATCTTGTATGTACACAGCCCAGTGCATAGGTGCTACTGTAGGTGGACAGAAAGAGCATTTCCTGAACTGAAAACCTGTGAGACAATTTTTAACAGGCTTGTTAGAAAAGACTGTTCTAAGTCCAGAATGGTTTGTTTTGTCAATATTGCCTACGCTGTGTTAAGGTCATCAGTACAAGTTTGTTATTAGCCACATTCCCACTTTGGTAATCAGACAAATTGCTGTTAATTTCAGGCAGAATCTTGCCTGAATTGGAAGGGAGCAGGAACTGGTTAAGGCCATTAACCAGATGGCGATTAAGATCTGGCACTCTGATGTTATGATCAACTACTAGTCTGGTGTCTACCTGCTACTTACAAGCCCACTGACAATGGCAGGCACAGGTCAAGCCTCGAGCAAGGCTCTTTCGCTGTTAGTTCAGAAATGTTATAATGCTGACATGCATGCTAAGGGCTTCTGTCTAAAATGAAACTGCTCAGACAGGTTTTACCTTCCCTTTTGGATTCAGCTTTCCATTTGGATGGGAGGCTGAAAAGGCTAAAGAGTTCTCTTGTAACGACGCCAACAAAAACAAAGGTAAACTTAGAATTTTCATTAACTGTAAATTACAAGAGCAAACAGAAATAAGGATTGATGTGAGCAACAGGGAATGCTAAAGCTTCACCAAATGTAATGTGTAATGCCTCAACCCAAACATATTTTGGGACGACTGCCAAGAAGATGGGTATAAATGTGGGAGGCTTAGTAGAGTACAGTTTGAGCTAAAATGTGTAAAGTTTTCACTTGTGCTAAGGAAACATTCGTAGCTAGGTAAAAACAAGGCCTTATGAAAAATCCAATTTTGCATCTAATCTAAATTTCCCTGGGCAAAGCAACTGCTGTCTTTCTAAAACGATCCTCGAGATAACTAGTGGTAGCATGTAATTATTGTGGATAGTATTGCCATGGGTTAGACACTAGTTGAATACTGTAAAGTCTAGAAGTGTCTAATCCAGCATTAAATAGTTTGATGTTCTCATCTAAGCCTGAATTGGAATTAGTCATTATTATGTTTTTGTCGTTTGGTGGTCCAGTGACACCTGTGCAACTGTGAGACAGAAATGTCAGCTCTGTCTAACAAGCTTTCATGTGCTATCTTACCTTACACTGTTATCCATTAGATCTTTTGACCCAAAATCTCCTAGTAGTGAAGGATGCAGCATCCCAAACCATCAGAGCTTCTCTAGCAAAGAATAATTACAGTATCCTGCATGTTGTCAGGGATGTAGTGGAAAGGGCATTAAATAACCCACATAGTCTCTCTTCACTGCTAAAAATTCCCCAGCAGAAAAAGGCAAACATGATTGAGTTTTATCTACTGTCAGAGCTGTGCCTCAACAGTAAGAGTATGAGGTGCTTGATTAGAACTAGTTCATGATCTTAACTTAAGTTAAGGACTTAAGTTTACTTGCCATCTGACTAACAATGGACAATTCTAGTAAAGACAAGAGGCTGGAGAATAAAAGGATATACATTCTATAGAAATGTTCAACACAGGCTCATTTCTCAGCTGTTTTTTAAGCTACTTTCTTCATTTGATAGACCAATTCTTTCAGCAGAAAACGTCAGCAGCAGTAAAGCTTCTTACCTGTATTTTCCTGCATAGACTTCAGAAAGCATACACAGTAATGATGCTCCAAGAAGCCATTTTTCTGGCTCCCTCTTCAGCTTTATCAGAGTGATTCGTTCCAAGATCTTGAGACAGTAATACAAATTACTTCATGTTTCTCTATGTTAAATGCAGGGTACATCCTTCTCTCTCTGTGACTGAAATGATACAGCTGACAGATACGGACAAGCTTTTGATTCCCCTTAATGCACCTCCAGTTATACAGATGTGGAAGTATGAAGTGCCTATAGACAACACAGCACAATACACAATGCATCCCATTGCTTGGCAGATAAATATGACCCTTTGGTAAAGAGATGGTGACAACAGAAACTTATCCCATCTAAAAGAGAATTAAAATCTCAAAAGACACTGCTTATTCATTCCATTGCTCAACACGTGGATCTATTCAGCTAGGAGGACCAAAGGTGACAAGTAACCCTGGCAATATATACACATAATGCTACTTGTCACCCAAAGTAATAATAAGGCCTCCATTGGTTGAAGAGATTGTGTCTTTCCTTTTGCTGGAGAATGTCTCCCTTAAGGCTAACACTGGCAAAAGAATGGTGGGAATATTCAGGAAGGGAAAAGCAGCTCAGATTTGTCTCCACGGTTGCCAGTGACTAAGTGGCAGGCAAAGACATTTCTTAGGTTATCCAAGAACAGAAAGTACACAGCGTGTGATGGAGTTTAATGACAACTGTGATTCAAAAGACTCGCTTTAAACTCTAAGTAAGGATCCTAGATATTGTAGAACAGGTCAGGACTCACTATTTTGGCAACAATCTTAGGGTGAAGTTACCCCCTCTGTAAATAGAAACTTCCCTTCAAATTACATCAAGTGTGTGCACCTCAGCAAAGCTTAGAGGAGTCTGAAAGAAGAATGTATCCTTTTCTGCAGTGGCTTCTGTAAAATAAGAAACTGGATTAACCATAGTCTTCACTGGTGCCAGCCAGACCACACAGTGTACCATCAACACTCTGCTGTAAGGTAAAAGCTATTGTAATTTTAAAAGAATATCAATTATACATCCTGCCCCAGAAATGCTATAACCTGATTTGAGATTTCTAAAAAATGTATCTTCTTGCACTCCTAAATAATACCAGAGTAAGAAACATCAGATTAGTTTCTAGGAGATATTTACAAAACTCTGGGATATTCTAAGTAGATATAAACAAATATTATTATTCTGAATAGCACTACAAGCTGCCCTCCATCCACAGCGCCATGCAGGCTGTCATTTTCGTAGTTAGGATGCATTTTGCAGCAAGACTTAACTGTTCTTTCAAGTGCACTGTACTGCTAGTTGTTGTCACAATTATTTATAACTAGGGACATCCATCTCCTACTAACCTTCTGTTCAGGTCCAATATACAGGAAACAGTATTTGGAGAGCTGAAGTACATTTATAAGAATTTCAACTCGATATTTCTTAGCCATATTCTGCCCTCTGGTTTTGACTGCAATCCCAGGCAAATCAAAGATGGTATATTCAGTCTTCCCCTCTATTGCATGGTATGTGTGTATAAAAACTTAATTTTGATAAAAGGTTGGATAGAAAATGAAGATGTTCAGCTAAAGAAGTGCTTTTTCAAGACTTGTAAACATGAGACCACTTGCAGGTTTCTTCTTTAAACTGTATCATAAAGGTAATATAGCATTCTTTAACACACAGAAGCAGTGGAATAGTGGATGAAACACTCAATGCCAAGAAATAATCTATCCCTAGTTTAGCAGTGAATTATCCTACAACCTTGAGAGAGTTACTTAACTGCTCTGTGTTTCAGTTTCCCCATCTATCAAATGCGGATAATAATACTTTGTAAAACCATTCTAAGGTTCTTTAAAAAATGTATTAACATTTGGAAACTCGTGAAGTGCACTGGAATTTCTAAAAAAAAAACCCAAGAATATAGGATAAGTATTACTTTAAATATTTGTTGTAATATTTTAATACAAGTCATACCTTTCTTTACAATATTCTCAAGTGTTTATATGTACTGTTTAAGTGAATCAGCTACAATTATCATATTTCTAGCATACTGGATTCGAAAATAGTACATGCTTTAAGTTTAAACTTGCAACTGTTGGTTCAAACACAAATCTTCTCATGGAGCTCAGTAAGAGATGGACTGGGTCCTGTGTTTTTTCCTAAGACAGGCAACAGTCTTTCAGCTGCATTCTGCGATATCACTGCATTCTTTGAAACATGCAATAATTAGGAAACTAAAAGAAAGAGATGAACATTGTGTCCTGCCTCCCCGACATTCTTTTCAGCACCTACATGATACAGATGCCACAGAAGACTCAGTCTTACTTTGAAGTGCAGGAAAATACATCATGGTAAGAGACTAAGTGTCACTCAAAGCATCCTTTGAAACTTCTTAAAAACTGCAGCTGAGCTTTGTACCTGGATATGTTTTAATGATTAGTTTATTTTTCTGTACTTTCAGAGCACGGGAGCAAATTCATTACATGTTTAAAACTCAACACACTTTGCAGGCTTTAGATATCCAAATACTTCTACTTCTGAAAGTTTACCCTGCTTAAATATGTACTATGAGGTTATAATCCAAAAATGGCTGGACCTTTATATTCTAGGCCAAATTCCAAGTCATCAATCAGTTAGGCAGGTATTTTAGAGCTGAAGAGAGCTTTTTCCTCAACTTCATATTACAAGAATGGATCACAGAGTATCTCAAATCATCAACATTATAGATGGGACCAAGCATGGGAACTGGCAGGCCCAAAAGATTATTTTCTCTGGATGTTACTAACAATCAAACCCAAGGTATCAGAACTGGGGATGGCTCGCAAGTTTAGAAACAGCACTCATTATAAACCAAACACTACAATAGCTATATTACTGAAGGAGAAAAAAAAGTTGTGGAGATTCTACAGCCACTTCATCTTTAATAAGTATTTCATTCACTAACTTTGTAATACAGAGATGAGAATTTCTATCCATCAAGTTATTCAATCATAGTTATAGCAGATAAAAACTTACAAGCATTAAGTTAGCTACAGTCACCTTATCTCCAAGTATAAAATTACCTACATATTTGAATACAAAGGCAGCAAACTGGATTTTTCTTATTCTTATCAAGATTAATATAATACTTGAATGCAAATAGGACAGCTAGATAAGAGTTTCAATAGCAATGTGTGAAATTCCCCCCATTTTTATGTATGATTAAGAAAGCAACACTAGAAATACAAGCAAAAGGGAAAAAATAAGGTAATCCAAATTAAAATTATGTTTAAAAAAAAATCTGTGGTAGACCTGTGTGAGAAACTGGACATGAGAACCGACCATGAGGAGAGATTGCCAACTAGAAGGGGAGCGAGTTGAGATGTCCTCAGATGTTTAAGAGCACAGAGAGTGGAAGATAGTGCAAGAGTGGGAATGTGCCCATACAGGTCATGCTAGAGCTCAAATGACTTTATGTGAACGTGCAGAGAGACAACCACTTCACGCAGAACTTTTTCCTGATTAAGGCAGTACCATAAATCTCAATATGTTCCCTGCCATATTGGCAGCCGGTCCCTTTTTTTCTTTTAACTGTGGGCCAGATCCTCAGCTGGTATAAGTTGGCATCGCACTTTGTTGCCTTCAGTGGAACTAAGCCAATTGATGCCATCTGAGCATCTGATACTATATTTCTGTAGCAGTTAAAAATGATACAGTGGCATTAATTACTACATAGCCATGTCTCATAACCTCATGGCAGGGGTGGAAAGACTTCTCATTTATAGTCACCAGTCAACATACAAAGTAGAAGGGTCAACTGGCATTCCAAGCTGAGTTTGAAGGCTGTAAAGCTACTAGTAATTCCAAACACAGGAAAAAACATTTCTCATTTTCCTATGTGATTTAAATACTTAAAATTTGTTAACTCAAAGGCATGTAGTAGCTACGCTATGTCCTTAAAGCACCACAAGCTATTGCATCAAAAATGCAATGGATTTGACATGCAGAACAGGCCAACTGGGGCAGACAAAAATTCATTTAACTGAGAAGCCTGAGTCCCACTGCCAGCAGTGGATGCTAAGGGAAAGAAGGTAAGTACACCTTCATCCGTAAGCATTCTGCTACAAACAGCATATGAGAGATGCAAACTGAAAAATCCTTGAGGTTACAGCTACTAGTCAAAATATACCTGTACTTTTATTCTTAACTGTTAGGAAGAGCTTCGCAGTGATAACTATGTTGCATCATTCTCTACTGCGGGATGCAGAGGAATCAGAAAATGGAAGGCAGTCATCTTTCTAAGGTCCAGAGGGACAGTGGTGGAAGAACTCAGAACATTATCTTAGTCTTTCTGTATTCCTGTTTTGGCTTTCTGGTTGGGTTTTGTTGTTGTGAGGGCTTGTTTTTGGTTTTTTGTCCTGATAGACCACCTGCCCTGTAGAGCTAACTAGCTATATTTCAACAGCTAGTGGGAATAGGGTCTTTGGATTTCTGATACCACACTGAGAACCTTGCATCAGACACAGACATTCCTCAATTTATGATCTTCTAATAGAGAAGGTGGTAATTTTTTGATTCAGGAAAGGGAGAAATGGAGCACAGGACTCATTACGGACAACTGCGCATTGGTTTGGACTATCTCTTACAATGACCTGACACTCGTAAGTTTATACTCTTTGTGTAAAAAGCCCGTATGTTCCATATCACTGCAGAAGGAAATAACCTTAACAGGAAAATCCTAACACCCAAATATAAACCCCTTCTTTCTCCGTTGAAATAACATTTTTTACGTTCTACCCAACAGAAAAAAAAAGTGTAGGTTGGGACTCCAAAGAACAAGGGTGGTCTCAGACACTCAGAAATCCAGTGGAAATAATGATCACTTGCATCAACATTTTAGATGCAGTAAATGTTCATTAGCTCAAGTAGGTTATTGAGGGTTATTGTCTATGTGTTTGAGGGAGGGGTAAATGGGGAGTTATCCTGTGCCACCGAATCTATCTTGGCCTGCCTTCATTTGCATTCCCTGTCCTTCCCAGTATTTTCTCTCATATATAATTATCTCCTCAGCTCCTAAGTTACTTTACTTTAAGTACTTCATATCCTCTGGACACTCAACACTGAGATCTTACTGAACATTAAACAAGCAGATTCCCATCTTTGTCTTTAAATGGGTAAAATAAAAGTACTAACCTATCAGACAAGAAAATACTTATTCTCCACCTACCCATTAGAATTTGCATGTTATAGCAGCATGCACACTCCTAACAAGCTTCCAAATGGGGGATTAGAAGTAAGCAGAGTCATTCTAGAAGTAAATGTAAAATAAATGGCCTTGTGTTGGCTGAAGCGTATGTCCCAAAATGCAGACAGTTTGCTATGGATATAATGTAACTACCTGAGAACAAACAAAGGCCAAAACATGGGAAGATAAACCCTGGCTTGACTGATTTCAACAGACGTTTTGCTTGCGTAAGGACAGACCATGAAATTCAGGGCTTTAGCCACAAAAGGGCAGAGCTACTGAGAAACAGGAAACAAAGAAAGAATGAAAACAATGAGGGAAGGAAACATTAGAGAAGACAACATATAGGGCAAGGACAAGAGTAAACAGGAAAATGTAAAAGGATTAACTGGAAGCCGGAGAAGCAATGGACGCATATTGATTTGTTGAAGCTTTTACAGGACTGACTGAAAGTTTCTCTGCTCAATACATAGTAGTATTTAACGTGCTAAAAGAGGAGTAACCGAATCTACTTGTCTTCACCAGGAAAAGCTGTCCTGGTGTGGGAGAGTTTCTGTAAGTGCCTCTCTTCATCCATACTGAAATGGTTTTCTCCAACTTTCTCATACATGTACCATAGCTCGACTCCCCCTCTAGCTCTCATCAAAACAGTTTGGTTTTGAGAAGGAACTATTTTTCTCCTTTCCTGGAATGGAAAAAGCAGCTACCACCTGCCCCTCTCTCAGGCCCCAGCTCAGCAAGGAATTTATATCAGACGACTGCTGAATTGACACACTAATGAGCAAAATTTGCAACCGAGTAGTAAGGAGTCACGTGAAAGCCAACTTTCCCTGGTGCTGCCTGTTTACATACCAGGAAGATGCCAGGATGCTGGTGAAGTGTACTCAGATTCTTTTCAAAAAATCCCACTGTGATGAAATGTCTTCACAGCCCTGCACATTTGCTGTTAGGTTCTGATACTACAAATGGAGGGAAATGATGGAAGCTCTACTACTGTCATGGTAGAGAGCATTCCACTAGGAACAACTTTGGATGAAGAAAAGAAATTTTAGATTTTCTCTCACAGATGAGCATATCTGAATGTGGAATGTAAGATTCATACAGCAAAAAGGTTTGAAACCTATTACATACCCGGTAGAAAATGTAAGAGAATTTGAAACAGACATATTCTGCCTAACTCAAACAAAATTAAACCAGTTGATTAAGAATAAGTCTTAAGTTCACGTGAAGAGTATCATCCGTCTTTAAAAGCTTGGCTTCCCATTTCTCTATTTTATACTTGGCAGAAATATATCCACATTGTCATTTTGTCTTGAGTCAGTCTTAGGATCCAGCTGTTCTGATATTGGTGAAAATGAAAAATTTAATCTTCAAATACTTAATTTAACTATTTTTTAAGAAATATTATTGCTTAAACAAGGTGTTCCCTTCACAAAAAAATGTTCATAAAATTATCTGCCTTACTTTTTTTTTTTTTTTTTAAATGGATTTTCTGTGTCCAAATTTTCTAACAGTCCATAAATGTGTTTAGTCATCCTTTCCATGGGGGAAGAATTTAAGTAGGGAATTTATGCTTGACAGAAATCCTACAAGTTACAAAGCTGCTAATTTTGACTTCAGTGGAAATTTTGCCTCAGTATGGATTCACTGGATTTGGCCTATGCTTTGCAGAGATGACTGGGATTCAAGTATATTATTACTTAGATAATTGTTTTGCTGGAATAGTCAAGTGCACTCTTAGAAGAACTGCAGGGAATGAGTTTGACAAGAGCTCAAAGAGATCAATTACTATTGTGTCCAGTGGACATAAAGTGTCCAGTGGACACCAGCTGGATGGGCAGAAGATGGGAATTAATCCAGTTTAGCTTTAAGGTGCTAACATACAACACAGAATAATTTCTTTCCTCCCCAAAAGCATGGTTGGCATTTATATTCCAATTTCTTATCTAATGGAGCTTCCCTAATACTTATTATTTATCAAAAATACCTGTTTTCAAAGTTTCCCTAGGAAGCTGATACACCCAATTTCAATTTCTAATTAGAAAAAGCATGAGCTGTTATTAAGAGGCCAAATGCTGAAATGTTTGCCTGAGATTTAGATCATCCACTGTTAACAGTTGCAATATGACTAAGACTTCCCATGACATCTACCCGATAGGTCTGGGGAAATCTGGACAAGCACCTTGATAATAAACAGAAAGATACAGGCTATGCAGCCTCATAACTTCCATGACTCAAGTCTGTTTCTCTGTTTCCTCTCCATTGACCCTTCTTTCCTCCCTTTGAAAATATGTGGAAGGGAACCAGGAAAAAAGCAACAAGCCTGTAACAGAAATGTTTTATATCTCCCTGAAGAAGCTGGCAGAACAAACGGCTCCTTAAACGTGAATCCCAGGTGAAAGCTCCTTGCTACAGTTCTGTAGTCCTAAACAAGAGAAGCAATGCAGATACTCCTTATGCTCAAACAACCTAGCTTCTAAATTTGTATTTACTCCAGTAAATTGGTCTTCCTTTAACCTGTGATTTTGCTAACTAGTAATAATTTTGGACTGTTGCTCAGAGGACATCTCCTTGCTTTCCAAACTATCTGTTATGATGTGTATGTCACTGCAGAATTTGGCCATGTAAATCTTGAAACTAATTTGCAGCTCAGAAACAATTCGGATATATTTCTTCAAACCCTATGCTGTCAAAACTCAGTGAAACTGTGAAAAGGATATGAAGATAACATCTATAAACACTGCAGCTGGGTACACAAAAAGCTGCAGAGAAAGAGTAAGGGGTTACCAGAGCAGGAAAATACTGTTAATTACTTAGCATTGTTTCTTGAAGTATAATACCCATACCTGGAAACTACACATTCCTACCTGTACATCACATCACTATTACAGGGGTAAATCTCTCTAGAAAAAAAGAGAAACAAAAAAGATAAATCAAACAAAGACACAAAAAAGGTACTCTCTAGGTAGTATCTACAGATGATCAACTAGCAGCTTCACTTTTCCTGCTCCTTCTTTCAGCAAAATGCTATACTATGAACATTATAAATACTAGATTTCTTCTCCGGTGTGCCCTGTGATGGCAGTTCATAAAAAGTTAAAGGATAATACTCAGTAGAAGCCAATAATAATTTTGTGTTGAAATATCCACATAATAACAATACCATTGTGACGGTAAATTCCCACCTTGTATGCTAAACACTAGTGTGCTCAAGCTTCTCCTATTCCTGTGGCTTAGGCAATGCTCTGCTCAGGAAGCTCAGGGTAAGTCTGTCCTCCCATTATTCTGGTGTGAGCTAGCTCAGCAGAAGAGACTTTTATTCTGATATGACTCAGCCAAAAAGTATTCTGGACAGATACACTAGGAAAACAGAAAATACCCCACAAACAGCAATCATATTATTATTATGTATTCAAATGTAAAGTGTTTACAGGATTAAGCAGTAACAGCGTTGACACGATAACACATAGTACGGCCTCATCCTGCAAGCCCCTCTCATCTGAATAATCCTAACGAAGTGTGTGCAGTCCCTTGCAGGGATAGCAAAGTGCAGAAAACTACAAAAATTGTGAGGAAACAGAACAAAAAGCTGAAGCACACAGCAGCAACGTGACTTACTTAACATTCCATAGAAAACAAATAGAAATTCATAAATAAACTGTTTCTGACTTTGGATCTTGTCTGTGGGACACAGAATCTCTCCGACGAGAATAAGTATACCAAAGCAAAAGCAACCCCTCCCTTGACATTTTATTATATTTCTATAATTGTCTCAATATACCAGATCAATTGCATTTCAAAATACAGCTATTAAATCATAACTAGACCATCTTTGGAGCCTTTGTTTGTCAATTGCATCAAACAACAATTCTTCTGCAGACAAGAAGTCAGACTGTATTTTTACAATAATTGCAAGTCATTTCTAGGAGAAAGAGGTAGCAACAATACCCAAGGAAATAAAATAACACACTTTTGTGCTTTCCCATCAAACCCGATAGTGGTATGGGTTTAAATCAGTCAGAGGCAGCTACGCATGAGAGATTGCACTCTGCAGGCTCTATCAGTCAGAAGTCAAGGATACACGTCCATGATTTATCATACTTTTCATGGTAATTAGCTAGAGTGCCATTTTGCTTCCAGTAGCATCACTCAACTTTCTTTTTTTAATTTGGTCTTTTTTTCTGCAAATGAATTTACATATTTCTCAGTCTCTCATCCCCTACTATGTTTTATTTATGAATATAGGCCTTCCTGATGGTAACTTTAATGTGAAGAAGGTAGTAATTAGTGTACCTATCTCCTAAGTTAATCCCTTTCCCACAATGTCTGCAGAGAAGTTTAAGGTAAGTAACAGTTTACAGTCAATATTAGGTTTAATTATGCTTAATGAGGGTAACTGTCTCTGTTTACTAACTGCACCTAGGTGTGTAGCTCCTATATGAGTTTTTCTCCCAGCCTCATTCTGCACTGTTAATAGTGCCACAGTGCACGGTACATGTGGTGCTTTAATCCATAAAACTGCTCCAGAAGAGCCAAGCAAGTGAGGCACCTGTTTCAACACAGGTTCAGAGGGAGCAGAATGGCCTCAGAACAATGACAGCTTTGTGTAACGAGAAAGTTTTACTGTCTGGTATTTGAGTATATGCAGTGCATTAGAGAAAAGAAAAGATAAAAGAAAAAAAAACTAACAAAAAACCCCACAAACCCAGACATTCCCTCTCCTCTTAACAAAAAATAAAAATAAAAAAAATAATAAAGCATTTGTTCCCAGTTTGCAGGGATTCATCCTCAAGAACATTTCCTGTAGGAGTTACTATGTTCTTTTAGTTCATTGAAAGCTGTGTTAACAATTAATACCCTGAAGTTAAATGAATGAAGGAATTAAGACTTCTTGTTTTATTCATATTTCACGACTAGGTATCTTCCACAACTAAAAAAATTTTAGAGGCAACTGAAGACAACACCAACGTTCTGTCTTATAACTCTATATCACTAAGAGGTCAAAAGCAAAACCTTAGATGCAAAACCAGTTCTACATCAACTGCTCTGTTTTTAGCCTTTGTGCAATGTTGTTACTTCAGAATGCATCTTCCTACAAGGAAGATCTAGATTTCAGTTTACTTCATTACTTTTTGCCACAACATTTTCCTTTGTGATTTCATGTATTACCCCTTTAGGAAATTCATGCAATGGGAAAATTTTTATACATATTTATAACTACCTATGAAAAATGTACCTTCCTAAATCTTTGATTCCCTAGGATGCATGGATTTAGGGGGGTTTGTGTGTGTACATGAGGGACTAAGTTTGCAGAAGTGCTGAAAAACAAAGCTGTTTGATTTCCAATAAGAAATGGAAGTGGAACATACAAAGAAATTGTTCTGTAAACTGAGAGGTTAGTTCATTTGATTTTTCCGAAGCAGTTAAGAAGTGAGTTCTGCATTTTGTTCATATCAGAGAAATGTGAAGTTTGCTCAGATATAGCTTAGCTGTTTCTTTTTTTTTTTTTTTTTCATTTTCTTTTTTGGCCTAGTGAGCACTCTGCATGAGTCCACATGTTCACTCCTTATTTTTGCCACTGGCAAGACTTCAAGAAAAAAATCTCTGGTTAGAAAATTGTTCAAAAAAGAAGGAAAACCTTCAGCTAAATCATGCTTTTTCTTTTTAAAAAACGCCTAATTATTTCACTGTCAAAGCATTAGTTACTGAAGTGAAATTTTATTTAAAGGCTAAACTCTAATTCTGGAAGCTATATCCAGATTAACAGGCTTTGACTGTACAGGTTTCAAAATCTAAGCTCAAGTCTCTCTGTTAAGGCTTACTGTAACCCTAACACCTATATTACTGGATGTTAGGGAAAAGGTTTCTAAAAGAGAAGAGAGATTTTGTAACTGATGTCTTTCCCTCTCAACACTGTGCTCCGAAAATGTGATCTAAACACGAAAATACAAGTTTAACCACAATGTAAAGCTGCTAATAGCTACATAACAAGAAAAAGATATCTACTTTCAGAGTGACAGTATATTCTTCCTTTTGCTACTTAAGACATCAATATTCAGATAAACATGGACTCCATTATGACATGAAAACTATTTACATGCACATATATTCTTCAGAAAATTGGGGAAGTTTCGTATCCAAGAAGGGAGCAGAAGTAGGAGGGGTCACTTTACTGCTTCCATACAAAATCCAGCAGCTAGCTTTATTTAATGACTTAAAATACTATAAAAGGACTCTGAGGATCTGGAAAATTTAAACTCATGATTTCAAGTATCCATTACAGAAAATCTAACTGGAGAATGAAAACAGCACTTAATACAACTGGCCAGTACCAGGAGAGGGCATATTCCAGTTACTTCTCACCAGCTGCTGCCACCTTTCAGTTAGTGCCATAAACCAAGCTTGGGTAACTGAACATTAACATGTTTTACTAAAGCAAAGTCCTAAAGTTAGAGACAACAGGATTACCTGCACACCACTGATGTTCAGTGTACGTACATGTGTAACTGTCTCCTCAAAAATCCACGGGCAGATCTCCAAACTGTAGGAAGCAAGTCTCCCTGAAAGAAAGATGGATGTGGGCATTGCTGTGAAAATCTGTGCAGCTCCTCTCCCCAGATACCTGGTTGGAAAAAATAACCCCACACTTTTCTGAAGAGACTGGGAGGAAAGTAGGCTTGTATATTTGGATTAGTCTGGATAATAACTAGGTTTTTCCCATTACAGTGTTGCCTCCGCATACCCCTCTGCTCAGATTCACTAGTTATAACAAAGAACCCTTGTAGGATGTCCTGGTTTGAGGTAAAACAGAACCAGATTTTTTTAAACTAACTGCAAAATAGCCAAAGAAAGGCTATTTTTCAAATGTCCAGAGTTTGCTTCAGTAAAGGTCTAGGGAGGTTCAGTCACCCCTCAATGAATTGAATTTCTGCTGCAGTATAGCATCTAAGCAAAGAGAAAGACACTCTCCCTTGATGAGTTCTGAAGTAATGATGAGAGTCTCCAGTCTTGGAGGAGGAGACTACCTGAGAGACATACAGTCTGGTGGCCTCCAGAATCCCAAGGAGGCTTAAAGCTTATATTGAAATGGCTCACTTCATGTTTATAGCCCAGCCAAGCAGGTGGGACTGGAACATTGCCACATACCAATCAAACTGTTAGAACATAACTTAGAAGAGAACTCTTAAAACACGAAGACTGAGATCTTAGGGCAATCCCTTCTCATAAAGACCATTTAAGTGTGCCTATAAACATTATTGTAAAGGTATTTTAATTCAGAGGAAGCAAGAAGTTTACGATCAAAGTTCTGCAAATGACCGTAATTCAGATTATTAAAAAATTAAAGGAAATTTTTGTATATAATTAAAATGCTCTTTGAGTGACTGAGTAGCAACGCTTCTTGCTTCTTTATTGTTTTCTTCAATATTGATTTCTTGCCAGAAAAAGTAAAAGTTTTCAGCTGTTTGTCTCTCAGAAGAGCCTCTGCCTACTTTTGTGAATTATCCCTGCCGTCCTTAGGATACGCCTTCTGAAGGCCGGGAGACTTGTATAATCCCCAACGTCCTATTAATATCAGTAAGAATGACACAGGTTTGATTCAAAACCACCAGAGGGAATGGCTAAAATGGCCTCAGATCTGTTTTTCAGAGTCAGAATGGTCTACCTCATCCACTTGGCACTAAAATGTGCTGCTGCCATGTAAAAGGTCCAGCTCATCCTGCTGCTGACTTCTTCTGGTCTCTCATTTTGTTGTCTGCTATTTTATTTGCTAGTAAATGAGGAAGAGGAGGTTGGTCTTTTAATGACCTGCATTGCTGATAACACTGAGTTATGCAGTAATGCTGCTCTGCTAATCCTACTATTGCATAACATAAGGTTGGTTTGGAGTGGAAGGTTTAGAAAATTAACAAGGCACTCTGAAGGTGTTCAGTGGCATCACCACAATATCACCATGTAAGTGTCTGATTCAGCTCTAACAGGAAAATAGACATCCATTGACAGAAAGAGAGGACAGGGAGAGAAAGAGGGAAATACTGAAACAAAGAGGGAGAGAGAAAGAGAGAAAAGGAGAGAAAGAAAAGGAGGGAAAGAAAGGGGAAGGGAGGGAGAGAAGGGGAAAAGGATTTCAGAGTACTACTCAGTAAAAGATAGATCTATTGAAACGGGACACAGTAACGTTTTAAAGAGAAAATCTTGTACGACCTAATGGAGGATTTAACCTTCCCTTTTACAATTAGTCCATTGTCATCCCAAGTTCTACTTGTATGGAAAACCGTGGAAGCCAAGTGCCTACTGTTTTTAAAAAAGACAACAGAACAGAAATCTGACCAGGAGGAGGAAGAAAATAATTCACTGTCCTGAGCTATCCATGGAAGAAAATTAACTTTCCCAAAACAAACACCAGAGATATTAAAGATCGGTACTTCAGTCTGTCTGACCACCTGAATATTGACATCCGGACAGCAAAATTGCTATTTATTCTTTCCAATGAAGGTAAACTAACTCAGTGGCACAGAAGAATTTAATACGAAATTTTATTCCATGTGGCAAAAATGCCAAGAGTAACCTGCACCCCATGCTCCAGATGTTACAAGATGATCTGCACTTGAGATGAAGAAGAAAATCAGAATGCCTTAAGGGAATGTTTCTTCTTGGCTCCTACCCTGGCAATCAATACAGCTACATACATCTGAGCAAGAACGACAGTTGTTAAATACCTTCTTCTGAATCTCAAAAGGTTTCCTTGACATCTATTCCTTGCCCATACTTTTTCACTCCCAGTGCACAGGGACATTATCATTTTCATAGAGGAGGCGTCAGATCGTGGCCCTTGAATCACTGGCCACACGACTCAAACATGCTCTAAAAAACAGAATTTTAGCAACCTGAAACTCCAGTCTGAAAGTGCTGAATGAGGAAACCTGTTGCACCAGCATGTTTATTAAATACTTTCACATTCATTTTCGAAAATGGTAAAGGAGGAAGGGTAAAACATTGCCTCTCCCACTTTTACCTTTTATATAGAAAAACAGGCACACTGGCCTTGCACTGTTAGTTTTACTAGAATATTTGCTGAACAACACAATGCATATGCATGCAGGTAAGCATAAACACACACGCACACACAATACTGAACTTTGTGGTGGCAGCCAGACTGTGGTAACCCATGTCCCCTGGGCAGCAATCAACTATGAAGGAACAGGAAAAAGTTAGTGTAATGATTAACTAGCCCAGTGGGCTATTATTCACGACAAGTAGAGCAGCAGCAGTGCAGGCTGCGATGCTGGTTGCCTCCCCCTCCGGTATGCTGCTGAATGCCTGGAATCATACTCAGCACAGAAAAAACAGCAAATGTAATGTCAACATAAGAAAGAAGCTGAAATTCCCCACTTGGAGTTTGCGCGTAAGGAAGACGTGCAGGAGCAGAGATTTTCTGTTAAGCTTGATATTGAAAGAATATGACAGATTCCAATATCACCATTTATCAAATATGTATGCATAGGTTCTGGGAAGATTAAAAAGGTTAGTGTTATCAGCTATTGGCAATTATTCCCTATACAGCAGCAAGAAAACACCTCCAAAGGCAACTGGCAAGTATCAATGTTGATAGCTGCAGCCATGGTGTACTGGAGCAGATGATTAAAGTGCATCCATTTAGGTGAAGGACTAAGCCATGAGTATCCCTATAGCCCATCAGGGAAAAATCCAAGTCATCATGGCTGTTCCCCTTCCTTTGGTGCTTTTACCCTGCTGTCACCAGCAAGCTCCAGAAATTCTTTCAAAATTCTTTCAAATCTTTCAAATTCTTTTAAAGTAGTGCATTAAAGGTGAACGTACCGCAACACCCACTGTATTTCTCTTGGAGCTACCTTAGTCAGCACTTCACAGAGAGGCAATACATTACTGCCTGAACTTCAGCTTGAAAAACCAAATTCCATCTGATTTTTTCTAGCTTTCAGTGATTTAACTCCATCAGCCATGGCAGAAATTACAAAGATTCAGTTTTAGTTTTATTTTCCAACAAAAGCATTTGCTGCTTATTTAAAAAGAACTTGAAAGAAACTATTTAGCAAAAAAAAAAGCAAACTCTTTCTTTCAATGAACTCACTTTCCCTCTGAAATGCTTTGCTCTGTGCGTGGATTATTCATTTACTTTAATTATGTTGAAGTGCCTCTGAGTGGGTAGGAGTTAAGTATCCACAACACCAAAGCAGGGCCTAGAATTAGTTGTTGTAAACAAAATGTTCTGCAGTGGCCTAAATCTGCACAAGTAGTAAGCCTTGAGTATTCTGGAAGTCCTCTTCCACAAAGAGTACTTCTGGGGACCCTGAAAGCTATGGGACTCAGGTCTATGAGCACGTGTTATGGGACTTACATTGTATAGACAGGTCATATCTTTCTAATCATGGACACATATAAATCCTTTTTCTCATTTTGTAGGAAAACAAAAATGCTGCTCTTACTTAACTGTGGAAAGCAAAATCCCACCTGGAAGACAGGCTGGTACCAGCAACTGACCAGAATTTTTAATCTGTCATACAGGAAAATGTATTAGGACACAATGACCAAGTGATATAAGAGAATGCAGAGAGCTAGAACAACATACACAGCTAGGCATGTAATCAAAACCAAATAACAATCTTTCATAATATCCATAATCACAGCTTGCTCTCTCTAACACATATAACTCATACACAGATACAGGAATACATAAGTTGTTACCCTTTGTTAAATGTTTTCAGCCTGTCGTTCTCATTGGCCAATCTGGCACAAACCACAACACAGCCCAGCTATCTTTCTGGTTAATAGGTACACACATTAAAACAACAAGAAGAAGAAAACAAGCCAAAAAAGCGTGAGGAAAACTTCAGATGGAAGTGTTTGGACAAAACTATGTGCACGCATTCAAAGAAAGAAGGGGAGGAACCAAATCTGGGGAAAATACACAGGATTATCATTTTATGGGCAGGGGCCACTGACTTGAACGAGGATTCCAAAAATAAACACATCTAACATTTAAATCCCAAGCTGTGTTTTCAGTGACAGTCCTTCTCCCATGACTGTATGTACACTCAAAACCCCAGCAGCTAAACATCCACAGCCTTGAGGAATTTCAGTTCTCAACCTCAAGAAAAAGCTATCGACCAAACCTTCCGTTGTGTCCACAGGCTTCTACTAACACATGCTGATTTAAGGACACAAATGCAATAAAACTAAAGCTAAAGAGAGAGAAACCAGTTGAAATGAAGAGTTTGCATTATCCATTCCTTCACAGATACGGGAGGTGTGATGTAGGCATGTGGAAAACCAGAAGATATCTTCTCTGGTAAATCTCATTTCATAAGTCTCCCCACTTTCAATTTGCATTCCTGTGCTTTGCACATACTTCCATATAAATTTATAGCTCCTCTGCACTGTTGCCCATAGTTGCACCCAGTATTTAAAGGTAAGCCTGCAACCCTGTTCCTCCATAGAGGTAAGCGAGAAAGGAAGAAAAATAGTATGAAGAAAAGTAGGAAAACAATTTTGCACTTACTTGTCTGTAGTTGGTGTTTATATCTTAGGAATAGTTGCTTTAAAATGCAAGTTGTTGTTGAGGTTTGATTTAAAAACCTCTGTCAGTTTTGACATTCAGGTGAAAGTATTGCTGCTGGCTCCAGAACAATTTGCATATCTTATCACTAAATAAAATGTCTGAGGTATGCACCAATCTGATGAAATTACAAACAAGAGTCCACACAAGCACACATGCCTTCCTGTTTGATTTCTGTCCTGTTCACTCCTCTATCATAAATCATATGATCGTCTCATGCTAGCTGGAGGTTTAACTTTGCATGTAAAAAGGAAAATGATAGCAGCCTATTCTGTTTCACACTTTACAGACGAGAACCTGATAAAATTGTGGATTTTGGGAAAAAGCAGAAAATCTTATTTTGTTACCGTCTACCTCCTCTTTAATTGCCATAAAATTGATGGAAAATCCCATGTATTTATGTATTTTTAAAAATAATCTCCCACACTGAAAATAAATAATTAAATGAAACTACACCTCTTTTACAACAAAGACTAATATACATGCTTAACTTTATGTCCTGCAATTAATCTCATCTACTTCAACAGGATTACTCATAGTGCTGTAAGTGAAATACATGTGTAAATCCTTGCAGAATCATGGCCTGAATTGCCAACAACATTATATGGCACAATTAAGTGCCTAGGTCTAGAATGACTCCTCAGAAAGATTAGGGAAAAAAACTTTGGGCATAATACGTAACAAAATTTACTCCAGGAAGTGGCTGTGGGAGAAACAGTATTGAAGGAGTCATCTTCCCTTGGGAAATCCACCTGTCACCAAACCCTTCCAATAATACACCTTTTTCCTCTACCAGTTATCACCTTCACTTACTACTCCTTTCTCACTCATCAAATACCATTCTCCCTCTCCACACATCCTGCTGTTGCTGCTATATGATGAAGGAGACAGGAGATGCATTTTACTCCTTATTCTTTTGTGCAGTGAAGTAGGATGAGAGCAGAGTCTAGCCCTTATATTAGCTAGCATAGTAATAAACAGCTCATGCTAATTAACAGCTGGGTGCACAACTAAACAATTTCACCAACTTTGCTTCTTAACCTGTTTCTGAACTGTTCACATGCTAGTGTCTCACTGAAAATTATTTGCCCAGTAAACTCTGTGGACAATCGTTAACCTATTACTGGAGTTCGTTACAAGAAGCTGCTCATCAAAATGTATACAAATCGGACACCTAAATTGCCTAGCTCTGTCTCCTGGTGAGTAGCTTACCATCTGGTTTCTTCTGCAAATACCCACGAATGCTATGTCAGAAGCTACTCTCTGTACATTATCTAGTTTTTGACAAAAATCCACGGCTTCCACAAAGACTTCTGCTTGTAAATTAACTCAGTCAGAAATATTAACTAAAATGCCAGGAAAACAAAGTCAATCCCTTAAAAGTTCAAATGACTATTTGTCATAAACATTTCACCTCTACTAATGAACTGCAAAAATGAATGATAGAAAATGCAAAACTGTATTATGTTTAGCAGTTAACATTTTAATAAGGAGGAGATTAGCAATTTTTAATACCTCCAGTGCTTTGTTATATACAGTAGCACAATAACTGAATATTTTAATTGCTAATTATTTAGACCTCATTCAGTTCTCACTCAGGCAAAACTCCCATTGAGGGACTCTTGCCTGAGAAAAGAGCTACAGGATTTGTCTTACTGTAATTTGAAAAAACTTTACATATCATAAAAACTATCGAGTTATAGTGAGACAAAAATCATTAAATCCTTAGCAATATTAAACCCTACTGAAAGTCCCACTGACTCTTAACGCCAATGTTTTCATATTAAGTAAAATAGATAATTGCAGTTTGCCAGTTGTAACTTACCTGTGTAATTTATGCCCAGATATGCTGGTGCTCTTAAAGAGGTCTAATAATGTTTTGAGTCTTCTTACCGTGTCCCTGCTTTTCTCCTGTGGGAAATCTCAGTTCAAATGCAGTAAGGAAATAGCATTTCCAAACAATTACAATATCAACAACTTCAGAAACTCAAAAACTAGCATTTGGTTTTACCTTTTGACTTCGGACTCCAAAAGGGTTAAGAGCAGCTCTCAACAGTTCTTTCTTATGCTGCTGTAAAGAAAAGAAATGCCTATGTTTAGGGATTTGCACACACAACACCTTGAATTTTCATAACAACCAAATAGCTAGGCTTCAGGGGGGAAAGTGGGTGGAATGTTGTATATATATAAACATATATATATGAAGGAAGACAAAACAAAGTCTTACACATTCACATTTAGCACATCGGTGACAAACAAATAAGCTGAAGGTACTAGTATCCAAAATGGCATGCTATACACATCCTCCAGAGAGAGAAGTTATACAACTGAACACAAAATTAATAGGGAGCGATTCCTAAGACTCCATGCTCAAAAAATTTAAAAAATCTCATTTTTTACATTAAGCGTAGTTTCATTCCTGTTAGAGATACAAACAAATGGGTGTCACAACCAAAGTTTTGCCATTTATGTTTGCCATTCAAATGCATTTGTGGAAGAAGTTACAGGTAAGTACTCTAACAGGTCAAGAGTTTGAAGAGGTTCTTTTATTATTTTTTTAATGAAAAATTGTGTATAAACTCTTTGCATCTTTCACCTATAAACGGCTTTAATGACTAAAATATTCAGAAAACCTCTCTATAGACTGCATTTTGAAAAAAAAAAAAAAAATTAAAAGCAGACTTAGTACCATATACCACGAATTACCAAAATGTTCAGAACTGGCTGACAAACAGCTCAGGAAACAGTAAGTATTCTGAAGTGTGAAAATAAGATTTGGGCACTCTCCTTCCACCAATTCAGAATATGGCGTAGGGACATGATTGGCATAATTTCCAATTCCTGTTATAAGAGATTCACTTAGATTACAGTGCCCAAATCCACTGCAGCTACTTCTTGCTTCTTCACAGGAGCAGCGAGATCCCTTCATTCCCCTCAAGTGCTGACTTTCCACCTAAGAACCTGTGTCCAAAGCTCAAGCGTGGCAGGACTGGGCTACCTAAGCGTACTGGTATTCTTTAATCTTTCGCTGATGAAGGGTTTTCAAAGCTAGCCACAAAGACATTTTAATCACTGAGACTACAGGCAAGAACAGATAACAGAAAAGAACTGCTCTTCGGAGCACCCTTACTTATTTAGAGAGGAAGGGCAAAGTGTTGCTTTCTCAAATAAAGAAGACGTGAGACCAGCAGGCTTTCAGGCTCAGCATTTCCAAGCCTGACCTCCCACCAGTTTCTGGCTACTACAGGGATGCTTTGGTTGCTTTCTCAGACACTCTCACAATTTCTTTTCAGATCTGCAGCCTTCCTCTTGCTTTCCAAGTCCTTTCTACCTCTAATCATCACAACCAAACGATGCCCCAGCACCAGCATTTGTTGAAATTTCCCTATGGCAATCCCCCAGCCTATGTGGGTCAGTCCTGAGCGGATGCAGCAGAGTCTGTTCAGTGGCAGCTTCCCCTTTTCAGGTAAGAAGGTGTATTTTCCTTGAACTAAGGCTTTGTAGCATGCGCTTCAGCTTTCGTTAAGGTCTGCGGTTGCCTGACTAGACAAGCTGGACGGCAGCTGTTAGCACTTTCCAACCTTACACAACCACGGTCTGGAATAGTCGGTCAGTTCTGCGCAGACAATGAATATAGCAAAACAGCAGGCCTAAAATATTGAGTAACGAGAATAGGATTTTGACCTTTAAATGCTGTTAGATGTATTGCATGAGGATGTGTTTGATTTAAGTGATACTATTAGGTATGAAACTGTGCTGTTTGCCTAATGTCTAACTCATCTAACAGCTGAACCACTCTGTACTTGCTGGCACGCTATGTGCTGCAGCAAGAGATGGCTCTGCTGAGTGAGGCCACTCAGAGACGGTGGCACTGGGGAACCTGGAAGAGATGAAAAGTGGGGAAAAAGCATGGGAAAAACTGATCACAAGGCAAAAGAGAATATTTTCTATTTTGAACCCACTGATCAGTCAGACCCACAGCAGCGCTTAGACATTATGTCCTCAGGCTCTGCAAAGGCAAAAGTCTCAGTTTCTCTTCTCTGGCCTACTGGCATCTAAAATTTTGTACAACTACCCCTGATGTACACAGCTATCCTTGTGTCAGTTCTGATTCCTGCCAGAAAGTGTGATACAAGAATCTGTATAACTGTTACAGTTACTTTTCTTTATTTTCACAATCATGAATCAATCCTTTCTAAACATTTGAATGCTTGAGCTTAATTAGTGTCAATGTTTCTGCCACATAATTTTTAAAACTATTTTTATATATGATCTAAATAGATGGTTGTACTAGATGATCTTAAAGGTCCCTTCCAACCTAGACAATTCTATGATTCTATGATTCTATACTTGACATGGTCATTTGTCGGACCAAGATAGCCACTAGAGAGTACCATATCCAAAACTACAGGCCATACATTTTGTTTTCAATTCCAACCACCATGTTTATATTTATGGTTTTATTTGGATCAACAGCTTATTGGTGGTGATTCAAATTATATCATATCAAGTAATACCCTCTGAATTTGATGCATCCATATGACACCACTGAAGTGAAAAACTATGCACGCAATTCAGGAAACTGCTTTTGGTCCACTTGAAAGTAACCCCCACGTACTAAGCAACGGTGAATACTTTGCAGCATAGGTTCACAATAGGCTTACTGACTTCAAAGTCACAAAACATATCAAAATCCTCCCAGAGGCTTGAGGTAAATTATGGTAACTTCCTAGAAAAATGTGCTTTCAGGGATGAAGCAAATTAGGTACACTGATTAACTCCGCTTTTTAAAATATATAACCAGAACGAGATCTACCACAAAAATAAGAAATATACAAATGGATAACTTCAACAGTCCTAAATTAAAAACCCCTCTTTTGCTATGCCAGTTGCTTGTACAGTAACAACAGCATACTGTAGTACTGCTGTTCAAATGCAAACAAGAAAGAGCTATACATACTTGCTCATTTCCTTATGTTAATGCCTTATAAGCTCTATGGCCTTTTGACATTTGCTGCTAATGAAAAAAAATGCTATTCAATGAGCTATCATCAGATTAAGTGAAACTGAGATAAATACATTCTATTCAAGAATATGTAAAGAACATGTCAATTTTATTTACATTTTCTCTCAAGGTTATAGAGCTTTCACAGTGGAGGAGAAAATATTATAGGATGGTAACTGTGAGGATCCCCTCTTTTTAAGACTCTATATTTAATGAACAAAATTCAAAGAGTAAGATAAATTATATTTGCATCACTCCAGTTCAATTCCTTCCAAACACAGTCATCATACACACAAACTAAACAGTGGTAGCAAGTGGATGAAAGGAATCACTGTTGATTAATACTAAGAATATAGGAGCCAAAAGGATTTCAGACAATGATTCACTGTGAGACTACCAGTAAATCTCTTGGTCTCTTTTGAGATTCAGTCAACCTGGCACAAACATTGGGTAAAGTATGTCCTTAGCAAAACGGACAATGCATCACAGCAATGCTCTTTTTTTAAAAAAGACTTCTGTGTGAATTTAATGCTTATGGAAAAGCCTAATCTGCCAGCCTTAGAGCTTGAAATCCTCTCATTTCCAGGACAGTACTTTTAGCAGCAGAACAGATTGACTCACACAGACTCACTCGTACCCCTCAGCCTTGAGCTGAGGGCCCATGTGGAGTGGTCAGTTTTTGTGGCTGGTCCGACCTCTTTCATTGGATTTACTACCACAGACCAATTACTATTGACAGTAGTAACTTTTTTCGTGATATGGACTTCTGTCCACTGAGAACTAGAGTTGAGATCTCTTTGAACGTGTTTCACGAGACTAGCTTGTCTGTCTAGGGGGATGGGGAAGTAATAAATTAAATTACTAGCATTAAACTCTGTGATAAAGACAGATTCTGGAAAATTTCTGAAGACAACTGCCCAAAGCAGACCACATAGGTGGCCTGCAAGTATAAGATAATGAACTGGATATGAATTGGCTTTTTCTTTTTTTGCAGGAAAGGAAGCTTTGTACGTGTACAGAAAAATTTTAAAGAAGCAACAGTGTTACAGTAAGAGTCTTAAAGCATGAAAAAGTCTTTCAGGAAACAATTGACATTCCCTGTGCACTTCTAAATTCCATCTGAAAAGGACGATCTGCCCAAATTTATCTCCATGGAAGGCTTGGATTAACTGTCTAGGCCCAGGACAAAATGACCTTTGAAGGCAACAGTCACGTGATGGACAAAGGGGAATATCTGTAACACTTATCTACCAGGTTAACCTCCTCTTAACTTTATGTACCATAACTTCACTTAAACAGAAATCATCAGCTGGAACATGAGAAGCAAATGGCATTTTTAATATTCAAGGTATTAGCAACTAGCCTGTGTATTTCTTCAGAAGGAAATACCAATGCAGGCTGAATTAAAACATGCCATGGTAACAGATGAAGACTTCAACTGTCAACAAAATCAGGCTATTAATTCTCACATAAACAGTCTTTTTAAATTTTTGATTTTTAATATACAGTCCAAAGATCACTCTCACATTTCAGCAGCTTTTGTCTTTTAATGTCAGTCATTTCAACTGACTTTTCTCACTACTCTGTGCTTTCTCTCCCCTTTGGAAAAGGTGAGTGAAAATATCAAATGATATCTCACTTTGCCAAGACCAAAGGAACAGTTCAAACATTCAAAAAAATTAGGCAATGACTTTGTTTAAGGCAGGGAGGGAACGTGATTAGCAGTGGGGTGGATCACTGCCTGACAGGGGAGGGGAGAAAACCAAACCCAACCCCAAATCTCTTCTCATTCTCTGTTGCAAACCATGCTCAGGTCTAGCCTATGTAAACAGCAACCAAAAATTACTGGATGGAAAACAGAGAATTATTTTCCTGCTCATTACATGCTTTTTTCAACTGACAGATACTGAGTTTCAAGGGGAACCTGGGAAACTATTGGCCTGTTCATTACCACCAAAGGCAAAGATGCCCTGACTCATCCACTTGGACTAAACTATCACCTGCCGTAGGACTCCATTTCACAATGGAGAGATCTATATGTGTCTGGGAGAGCAGCTCACACTGCTGTTGGCCTCTCTGTATCTCCTTAAATGACAAAGAATATTTCAGACTTTAGAGCTGTCAGCTTACAACCTTTCACCAGGCTGTAACTCACTCACGTGACAAGAAAACAGATATATGATGTGTCTGTTACCTGATTTTTTCCTTCAAATTTCTGTTCTGTTTCTGAAACAGAACAAGGCTGAAACTTTCCTTTGACTGAGATGAACCAAATGTCACCTCGTAAAAATGACAGACTCCTCCGTCCCTGGTCACTGGCATCATGAAGCAGGAATCAAAAGGTGCTGCTTTAGTCTGAAAAATCATTATCACCTTTAAAACTTAATGCCCTCGAAACACTAGTGACTAGTCTAGGGGAACACAGAAGGCAAGAGAGAGATGGCAATTCTCCATTCTCCCCAGAGACTAAGTATCCCTACAGATTTTGCTTCCTGTGCAACACTTAACTCCTTGATGCCTTTTCTCTCGTGATCTCTTTCTTGGAAGAAACTTCTTCAAATTTAAAAATCAGAACATGAGCCAAGTAAATAAAAATAAAGAAATAAAGCTCAATGTCTATAAAAAGTACACAGACTAACCTGCTTAATTATTAACAGGTAAGCACAACAAATTCTGAATTATTTACTTAATCTTTTTCAGCTACAAACCTCAGACTTTTAGAGCATGAAATACATGCTTTATTTTGGGACACAAAACAGATATTTTATAAGGCTGTGGGCTATTTTTTTTTTGGAGGTGGGGTTGTTTCGAAGAAGACACATTTCTTATTAACCCCAAAATACCTTCCTCTCACTGAACCCTGCCTGGTGGAATTTTAAATACAGAAATAAAAGTTTTAGTATAAAGATCCTGTATTCACATATTCGTTAGTGAATGAGCTGGCTGTTTCTGACTTGCAACTGAGCAAAAACGAGATTTCTGTGAGGCATATGCACCCTCTCCTGTTTCTGTACATCTGCTAGGAAGACACTAGATTCAGAGAGAGAACTTGGTGAAGAATCCAGACAGAAATTCTACAATGAGGGATAAAACAGTCCCAGGTACAATTCCATTTTCTTTATTGAATAAAGCTACCCTGCTGAAGTGAACTTACCCTGTGCCGCAAATAAAAATAAAAAAGGGTCAAGGCCACCAGTCCCCAACGATCCAATGAGATGCTGTTCTAGCCCTGACTTCCAGCTGAGTCCATCTTTATGTTCTCCCTCCTGACACACTGCTCTGCCCAATCCAGTGCTGATCTGACCCAGCCTTTCCTGGTAACATGCTGAAAACGAGGGAAGTTCCAAGTTCCTTGCAGGATAAAACAGCGACGTTACTATACTTGCTGAAGTTAGCACATACCCTTTGAAGTCTCCAGCATTCAGTAGCATAAAACAATGCCATCTCCTCCTCAGTAACCTCAAGCCATCATACAGTCATTACCATCCAGAAAAAAGTTACATCATTATCATCATCACAGAAGAAACGTGGTTGTGAATCTGACATTTTTTCTTAATTAGCTTTTCTTTGGAAATGGTTCTATAATATTGCTTTTGAAGCCCTGGATTAATAAAGACATATGCATATATGCTGAAGCTGCACATGAGACATGCCACTAAAAATCTATTCTAAAGTTTCGCATGCAAGCAGAAGCATTCACAAGAGCATAACGATAATATTTAACACGGTATTCACATATTACTATTCCTTCATCATTGCTACAAATGCATACAAATTTGACATCTGATAACGTATCTATTAATCTACTCTTAATTGCTATAATGATGCGACGTAATTTGGGAGTTTTTTCCTGGTTTTAGATCTTAACAATTTTGTCAATATTTATGTACTACACTTTTTTTTGCCTACCGAAGCCTTCCAAAGGTGCAATTCAGGAGATGAGACAGTTAATCACAGAGCTGGCTTAGCCTCTAATTTAGGTGGCCTACTTATGTTAGTAACATTTTATTAGCACATTATGCTGTATATTTAATATTTAGTACACTATGTGAAAATGGTTTACTGTGTACTGCTCACATAAATGACTTACAAATTCCGTTTGACACAGAGAGAACAGCGTATAAGTAATATATGTATTTCTAAGTATACCTAATGCTACAGAAAATAAGGATAAACAGAAGCCACGTAGAGAAAACACTAAAATGGATCTCCATCTGTGATGATGGAGTTAAAGACTAGCTTATAAATACTCCAGTAGACCAAAGATGCAGAATTAGGGATATATGCAGAATGCCCATCCTCCCTTTAACTTCTGATTTCAAATCTTCCTCTGGAAACCTCAGCAGATACCCACCTGAAGGAAAAAGTGACTTTCTTAATTGCCAAAGTCTTAACAGTGGAGACAACTGCAACAAAGCATACAGCAAATCCCTCCAAAACCTTTTGTATTTTACCAGACCCAAAAGACAAAGCAGAATCTTTCTTTGAGTTTAGGAGTGCTTTCAGGATATTTCACAAGGCAGGTAAATTAGCTACGTCCTCAAGAATGATGCAGCCTTTCCAGTGTGTACTTACACAATGCTAGCTGGAAGCCCCAGGGAAGGATGCCCAGTGCATATGAGCAGCTGGTGGTACCAAAGGAGAATCACTCAGCCAAATCAGATTCAAGTTTTCCTGGAAAAGCTGGAAAGCAGCTCTGAGTAGGGATCCCAGTTCCCTAGCTATAGCTATAGCCATTTTGGTTGTACTAATGTTCAGAAACTACCATTGGAAAGGAGATTTTGACTTTAGTGCTTAGTTTTAAGGAAAAGTACACTGTTTTTCATGCTCCTCCTAATTCCAAAGTGAATTAAAGCTACACCAGCAGGCATTTGTAAAGGCCAGATAAGGGAAAATCCTTCAGTCTCACCTGAAATAGGCCTACATGAAAAGACCCATTAACAGTCCTGGTGAAATTCTTACTACCTTGGAAGGGGCAGAAGAAGGGATTTAGCCTATTTACTTCAGAGTGATCCTTCTTAATATTCAAATTATTTCAGCCACTTTGGATACAGGTGGCTCTTTTTACCCTTGAAACAAGTAGGTATAGTAACTTTTCCTGGGGGCTGTAAAAGGCTTATACCTTCACCCTAATTCTAGCTCTTGATCTCTAACAAGTGAATCATTCATATTTATCTGAAATACTTTTTTCTGAGATCATCTGACAGGTGAATATATCAGTGTGAAGGAAGGACAAGTTGTCTTCAGTTGCCTCTGAAGCTTGCGAAACCCAGTTAAGAAGGAAAAGTCCATCAAAAGGCAAGAAATCTTGTTTGTAATCAATATGTTTTAGCTTTTTATATTTCTTCTGCTGTGTAATTTGTCGATATATCTACAAATTCTTTTATAATGAGGTAGCTAAGACAGATGCTAAGACTTTAGTAAATACCAAACTTCTTTTCTGCAAAAATGTATGATCACAGCAAAACCATTTTTTTTCTGCTGGTGAAGTATTTTCAGTATTATTACAAAGGACCCTTACTGTTTATTACAATCCCTGACAAAATATCAGTTCCAAAGCTTTTCTCAGTATCTTTAGTTGATGTTTGTCAAGTGACATTCAAAAACATTTTCATTTTGAAAAATAAAAACAAAACAAAATTGAGCCTATTTCACATTCTTTTTATTCTTGTACTTTACTGAATTTTTCAAAATTATTCCATTACATGTACACCATTTACATGGCATACCCTAAAGTGCCTCACAATAGAGAAATCCAGTTCACATTTCCTCTAGGAAAAAAACCCACAAAACAAAACAATCTACAAAACCTCTTAGAAAATGTATCTTTCTCCAGTTATGTTCAGCAGGGAACATTAAAAATTCAATATTTGCCACTTTACAGTGACTTCTGGACACAAAACAGTTCCTTCATGCTGCAATAGGTTCCAATAAGGGAAAGCAGAAGAAAAGTACATACTTGAAACAGTACTAAATATGACACCCACAATACAGCTCTGATCCTAACATAACTTTTTCCTTTATTTTTTTCCTATCATTTCTATCATTCATTGCAGATACAGTATTTATTTTTTATTATTATTAATACGTGAAAATCAGCACATAGAAACCAAGTAACAAGAATGGGTCTAATTAAAAATTAATATTCTTACAAAAATAACTATTATATTAATCAATATGAAGACTGAGATATTCAGATCAGTAGGACATTTTTAGTTCTAACATTCATCCTGCTTTAAGGACATGAGACAGTTGATTTAGTAAAAACCTTAGCTGAGATGCATCGATACATAGTATTTGGATTAAAACCATGTTGGGAACTATATTGCAAGGTAGCAGATATCTCCATTACAAGAATGCCTCATATTTTGCAGAAAAAATATAAAATTTGTATAGATTAAGATGTGAAGAAAACAATCCAAAAGGGACTCTACATTTTTAGCTGAAAATTCACGGGCAAAAGCAGAGGGATAGTTGTAGATCAAACTAACCTTTGCTGTAATCTTACCAAAATCAATGAGATTCAAGGATTAATTTAACTCAATGCTTACTACATCGTACAGTTTTTAAATTAAAAATGCTTTAGTACAAATACTTTACATTGTAAAATGGGTTTCTTGATCTACTCGATATTATTCTAATATCTTTTATCTATATTTTCCTCAAACTTGCACAAAATCAGCTCCACTATTCCTCCATTTAATACAGCTCAATGGATTACCCAGGTTTTTGCCCTCATGTTAAATGAGACTAAACAAAGTTTCTGAAATATATAATATGAAACTATGTTTTCAGGTAATAATTTATTTATATTGCAGTAGAGTTTAGAGATCACAGTGAGATTGATGTATTAGACAGTGCACTGAAACAGAATGGGATACAGTCATCACTAGAAAAAACTTTTCAGACACACCAGTGGAGAAGTGAAAGAGCAGGAACTACTTTTTCAGATGAGCTGGGACACACAGATTGGAATTACTCAGGAAATCTACAGTAGAGTACAGTGCTGAACTTTTATCTCAGGTGACACTCCACTGCTTTAACAACAAAACCTTTCTTCCTCTCTACTAATACAAAACCCTCTCCAAAAATCCCAGTATTACATCTGCCCCATTAACTCAGCAATTCCAAACATCATGCTACTTTGCATTTGCATAACTCTAGCATCAAGAATCTCAAAGCACTGTAAAGCAAAACCAAATGGAACTGGATTATCCTCACTTTGCATGTAGTAAAATAACAACGTAGAGGCATTAACGGAAAAGTCCTCTCACCTAACTTTGGCCATCTAAAATACACTGTTGCCTAGGCTGCTCCTTTCACCACTGGAACAAGGTGAGCATCTTGAGAGGGTGGTTCCTCCTCTTCTTAGATATGTGGCTAAGTCAATCACCAGAGAAGGCTCTCCCTTTCTTCTGCCTATTCCTTCCATCTACCCTAGATGCCTAGACTAAATGCCTCATGTTTAGATGAGTGAGCTATATATCCCTATCCTATCACAAAGTACATCTGTCTTCAGTGTTCCCTTGCTATCTTTTCTAAGAGGCAAAATGGTGATTGGCCAAAGTGTATTGGCTATTAGTGTACTGGCAAATGAGACAAACAGAACTCACTGCTTCCTAGCATCCACGTAGTCTAAAAGTCGACCACCATTTCCTGAGCTACTAGCAAGCCAAACTAATGTCCCTAAATTGCTAGGTCTAGCTGAGTTTTGTGCTGCTCTTAGCACAGAGTAGAAGCCCATCAGGAATACTCAAGGTGCTGTCACAATATAAATGATGCTTATAAATAAAACTCACATCAAAATGAGATTTTTTTCCAAGAAAGGTGATAAAAGTCTGCTATCAGACTTTGATCACACATCCGACTATTCAGAAAAGGAAATAGCTCTGAATCCCAGTGAAAGTTAATCTGTCTGTGGCTGAAATAACTTTTAAAAAACAGAAACGTTCATATTGTTTTCTCTGTCAACCCAGAGATCATATTTGGGGGTCCAAAGATGCTTGATTTTTCTATGCAGATTTGCACACATCAGAAAACAATGGCACTATACTACATGACAAGATCTTGAAGCTCTGATGTAACTATGAAGTGGTATTTCAAATAGATCTTCTAAAATGGAAACTGGTTAACAGAAAATTAAAGCAATGCCTCTTCCAACATTAAAAACAACGGGAATGAAAGATAACATTGTCTTGTCCCTCCCACAAAAGAATGACTTAAACTAACAGCTTCCATTCTATGCATAGAAAATTAAGAAATGTATTTCAGTGTTTTTGCCAAATAAAACCTGAGAAGGAGTTCTCTAAAGAAATCACAGGATACCAGTGGAGTTGCATGAAAAAGTACCAGCACTTTCACTCAGTCACTTTCCAAGTCCTAGAAGGAATGAGAAAGCAACAGTACCTCAAGAATCAGATTTTGCAAATTCAAGCTTCTCCTCTTTCTTCAGTTACTGGCAAAAAGCACCCATTAGGTACACGTAAAAGCACTGAAGTCTTGCTTTAAAACAAAGCACTGCTGTGTAGCAAATGAGCCTGAATCGTTCATGCTTCTCACAAGCCCAGCAGTTAGCACAGAGCCAACAGCTAGACACAGCACTACCACACTCATGCTTCTCAGTTGTAGTGAGTCGCCGTGTTTAAAATGAAAGTAATATGCTAACAGTTTCCCCACCAGTATTTGTATCACTATTATAAATGGTTATCTGTTATCAGCAGAGAAGAATCAATACTTAATGCAGTAGCTAAAGACCAGTTCTCACTGTTTCATGGCTGAGGGAAGAGAAGGGAAAGGGACGCTAAGGAGCAGGACTCCAGCCACAGATCCTGCCACCGAGAAGCACAGCAGCAGCAAGCAGGCAACCAGCTCAAAGAGCAGAAGGAACTTCCAGAGCCAAAGTAGTGTAATGGCCTTTCCTAGGAATAAATTTGCATTACATATCTTACCTCCTTCTTCCATGCATGCACAATTTATTTATATGACCTGCCCATTCTAAAAAGAGGAACAAAACAAAACAACAAACAAAACCTATCAAAAAACCACAGTGGCGACCACTCTCCAGGTAAGAGGATGAGAAAGTAAATGGAAAAGATCTCAGTAAACTCAGTGACGAGTATATCCATATGCTAAAAATGCTAACACTAGTAATTCCTAGTGCAGGTACTAACCTGTCAATAACAGTTTTGGACAATTTTTTGAGGGCATGAAAGTAATCTTAATACTTTGCCAAAGTAGTATCTTCATGTCCATCTATGTTAAGTTAACTTTCCAAACCAGAGCAACCGACACTATGCATAGGAATTAGACTGATGTGTTAATGTTTATTTTTATAGGCAGGAAAAAGAATATCTTAACTCTGAACTTTCCACTTTTGTTAATGATTAAAAAGTTATTTAAATATTAACTTTATTAAATTAATAATTTATATGACACTCCTAAAATTTACTTACAACACATACTAGCCAAATCTGTTAGTTGTTTTGGGGGCAGGTAGATGGAGTGGGTGAAGTATTCAGACAAAATAAAATAGTTTCCAATAGAAGGATATAGACCGTGTTCTATTTATCTGAGAATAACATCTATTATTTAGTGTGGAGCAAGTATGTTCAGAGGCTAAATGGTCTTTTTCAAGTGACAGAGGGATTTTTTTTCTTCTTTTTGTTTAGGACAACATGCCACTGATAGACCCAAATAGCTCTATTTAAAAGGGAATCTTTATTAGGTAATTTTTAAAATGGGAATTACGATATGTACTAGCAAAAATTGCTTGGCTGTTTACTTACTGATTCTTTGCAGAGGCCAATTATTTTGCCAAAGGACAAGATGAAATCTGTTACCAAAAAGTGGGACTTATATGTTAAATCCCATTTATAGCAGAGAGTTATTTTCTGTCTAGGTCTGGTCGCCTAAAAAAAAAGGGGGCAATAAATTGGAGACTGTATCATACTTCAATAATAATAACTGGTGCCCCAAACACTGTCCATCACAGATCTCACCGGCATGATGTCTACTTTATAAGTGAGGAAAAGCTATCTGAAAAAGGAGTCGCGGTGAGATAAAGAACAGAAGAAAAAAGCTTCCAAACTTCCAGTCTTGTGCTTAGAAGATTATGTTACTGTTTCTGACCCAGAGACATTACATCTTCTAATTTTTTAAAGAAAAAAAAATCTTGCATTTTTAACATCTCTCTTGCACGTCCACCTGTGCATCCATATTTATGAAATCCACTATCATGACTAAAATAATCTCTTGAATAGGTATCACGGCCATTCAAATCTGAAAGTGAGTATAAAATGTCAGTCCTTTCGATACTGAGTTTCTCTGTGTAAGCCCCTTAAAACACTGGGTATTTCTGTTCAGCAGAGTCCCTCTGATGCACACACTTACATAACGCTCCCCGCGGTACCACAGGCAGCGCTTTCCAGTTACGTAGAGCCCCGCCAATTAAAAGAAGTCAAGAGTTAACAGCAGGATGCTGTCGAGAAAAAAGATTAACTTATTAACATGTTCAGATTGCCATTGCCCAAAAATCTGAGTAATGTTCCAGATATGTTGTGTTAATCTGTTACACAAGATTGTCTGTAATGTGAATATTTTTTTAAGGAATACTGAGGGTGGCGTTGGGGGTTGGATGAAGGCAGGTGGCCAAAGTTATTACTGAATTGAAGAGGATTATTTTAATTATTATTGGACTATTAACCCTCTGCATGGTCCTATTTAGCCAGTTGTACTGTGTTTACGAGTAATATGATTTATAACCATTGTACTTGAAATTACTGTTGATCACCAAGGATTTGGGAATAAAAATAGATATGATTAGATGTGCAAAGCTCATTTAAATGTGGTTTTATGCATGGACTGGGTTTCTATCCACTAAAAAATAGCCCTTAATAATAACATATCAAGGAAAATGCAGTGAGAAATGGTATTTTATGTATAATATGTGATCTGTATATTCTAGATACACCTCATAATGAACATGACCAAATACTGAACACGAACTGAAGAACAAACCTTTTGTGTTGATGCAAAATTTGAGTGGCAGGAAAAAAACATAACAGAAGATAAGGGTTTTCATTCACAATGCAATGTAAATTAAAAAACCATGGATACAAAAGAGTAGAAACAAGAAAGGTAATATAAAAAACTTGTATTTTACCCTCCATCATTACAAGGATCAAAACAGGGGTATACATCTTCATTCTAGTCAGATGGCCACTATAATAATAAACTATAGTAGCTCATACGAGAAATAAAAGTATCAAGGACTCAGTTATGTTTTATATTGAAACAAAGCAAACCATAACAAAAAAGAAATTAAACAAACCATGAAGTCTATGGGTTTGGGGTTTTTTTCAAAAGAGGGGCAAAATACACACGGAAGTAAGGTATATCCCTATTTATGCAATCACTTTGCCTTTAACTTCACTGGAAACAGCATGAAGCTCAGACACTTCCCTTACCAAACCTATTTTCACTCTAAATAGGTCTTGACGGTGCTGTAGCTGCAGAGCCAAAAAAAAACAAGGCCAAATTTTATGTGGTCATGCTAGTGTGGTGGAAAAGCTTTTGTGAGGATTTGATGCTGTAACTGCATTTGTACATCTGTCCCCTCACAGACCTTCAAAGACTTAGACATCTATAGATACTTAGACGGATTATTAAATGGCCTGTTAGTAGAAGAGGTGGATTCAGGACACTGCCACATTTGAATTTGGTATCTGCAACTGGACTCTGACGTTTCATTTGGATACTTAAAGCATTAATGTTATTGTATCCTGTAGACCTATATTAACAAGTTTGATGTAACAGATGGGAGCTTTTTCAAAAAAATGTAAACAGCTGATCTGAGAGACAGCACTTTCTACAGACAGACCTTACAGTGAAATATAGCACTCTACTGTTTATTCCAAACACATCACGGCACTGTAAGTAGACCACTTTATACAGTGAAGAAAACTACAGTAAACGTAAAAGGAACACACCTCAATTTCTCTTCCCACTTTCTCTCATTTTAAAAAGAACATTCTCTCTCAAATTCTCTGCTTGTGACCTATCAAAAATTAAAAAAAATATAAGAAAATCAAGAAAAATATTGCCCTCTATAAGCCAGGGCAAATAATTTGAACCAATTGTCACTGAGCCTTGCAGGTCTTCTCATTGTGCATTCTCAACATCACTACATTTCTGAATTTTGCTAATTTAAATATTATGTTTATTTTAATATTATCTATTACAGTAGACCTTAGTGATTGTCTGAAATGCAAGTAGTTTTCTAAACAAATACTTACAAAACCTGCTCCTTAATAAAAATAAATAAATGACTTCTTAAATAAGAGAAGCACAAGAAAGCATTGGGGTTTTTTTTGGAAATGAGGTTTTTGGAAATGAGGTATTCTTGTTGGATAACGGTCTTGAGTTGCATGCTTGTTCTTGCACACATATTTTAAAGGCATATTAATAGTATAAATGGTTACAAATACAGGACCATCTAGTTTCTGGATTTTTCACATTGTATATTTGCTTTAGCACAATTGAAATTAGTAACAATAGCCGCATCTGACTGCAGTTGCTTCTTGTATGATTTCTGCGATACAGTAATAAAAGACACTGAAAGTTCAGTGCTCTGGAACGGTAACTCTAATTATTGTAATGTTTACTACAGGAAATTACCTACTGGACAACCCTGCCCAGAACTCTTAGCAGGAAATGGGACAGATTTCTGCTTGTGAAGAGAAACAGCCAGCCTAGTGCATCATTAGCAGCAGTGCTTGAAAACTGTCCTCTGTTACGTAGGACAAAAGATGAAAAACTGCAGCTCTTACACAAATACAAGATGCAACAGATTCCCAGAACTGTATCTGAATATGGGTTGTTGGGTTTTTTTCCCTTGAAAATAAGAAAATCAAACTGTTTAACTGTTTAGTAAACAACAAGGAAAAGAGTCCTGTTCACAATGGGCACTGAAAGCAAAGCAGAGCCGCAGGATGGGAACTGCCTAAAGGTAGCACTGAATCTCTGTGGTCAGAGTCCAACTCGCAGACCTTTTATTCAGATGCTCTTCTCCTTCCATAACGTGCTTTTATAATATGGCCAGTATGGATCAGAGAAAAAATATCCACATTTATTAGGCTTATGACAGTGTAAACACCATTAGAAGTGGTTCTGGTATGACAACCCTTATTTTGCACTTCTCCGTTTCTAACTTCCTTCATCAATTCTCACTCTCATTCACTTAGCAATTCCATTTATTGTTTCAGGGCCAGATTTTCAGTACTTTCTGTTCATCTCCAGCTCCTCTGCAGCTTTGTATGACAACCAAACTGACTCCCCTGCTGTCGTTTGGGATACTTTTAACATTAACTGGGCAAAGTCCACATTCTGTTACTTCAAATATTTCCCGAGTATCTATTCACTCTGTGCTTTAGAGATTTCCAGACTTTAGTTTACATTCTTTAAGATTTGATTTTTGCCCCAAGTCCAGTGTTTTTGTAATATAACCTTTATATAAAACAAATGTTCCAGTACATGAAGAAGATTAAAGGAATGAAGGAGGTACTCAGCTGTCCTTTAATTTTACATATGTTTAATGTTATCTTGGAGAAATGTACCCATTTTCATTTTGAATCTAATCTACAAGCTATGTTGGAGGGTTGTGCAAAAAGCCAGCATGCTAGCTGTTTAAAGAAACAAAATGGAGCCAGGAACAAGCACAGGATGATACCCACTGGATAACGGATAATGCTTGCTTACTCTCCGATACTTGGTACCTCTGACTTTATTTATCATATCCAGATGACTACAATCCAGAAGCAATCAGGATGATGGTTTTTGTTTGGCCTCTTAAACACAGAAAGCAGCTAGACATTTCCGATCTGGGTTCAGCTACCAAAATCTTCTTCTAGTTATGTGAGTGGAGATGAAAGCAGGCTGTTTCAATTAGGCCGGTATAGAGACTATCCAGAGCTGTGAATTAATTGATTTGAAGACCAAGAGGGACAGTTCCTGCATAACAGAGGCTGTGGAATCTCACTCTGTAATTACAGTTAAGTTCAGCTCCAAATCCAACAGAAATCAAAGGTGACCGTATCAGGCCCGTCTCTAATCAAAAGTGGCTCTTTCCCTCACCAAGTGCAAAATATCCCACGTTTCTTTCTATTTCTAAAAGCAATTTGGGTTTAAAATGAACCTATGTGAAAGATCTTTATTCCTGCATGGACAGGAAAAAATTTTCTGCTGCTGAATGAAAAGACTGGAACAATGAAAGTATTGCGACGGGAAGTGGTGACGAGAAGGAAGGCTCTGCCTTTTTGGCAGTACTTCCAGAACATTAATTAGGGTAGGTGTAGTCCTGCTGGGTCTAACCCATTGCTCAGATGTCCCGTAACGTTTTTTTGGCCCCCAGCTTTACACCGTACATCTCAGAACATGGCGAAAATGCTCATATATACATATATTTTAAAAGGCAGAAAACTCTTGAGCACACATCCAAAGCAGATCAATTGCCTTTGCAGTATTCTCAGAACAAAATGTTCCACCAGCAGATCTGATAAGAAGAGCCAAAAAATGGAAAACACTTGCTACCAATTTATTGCAGTCACCCATAAACTATTACTAGAACATTATGTATTGGGGTTCAAGCCAGAAAGCTATTAAAGCGGACTGAACTAGACTCTTTCCACTATGCTACCGAAGCATTAATAAGTCCTTAGAGAATTGTGTTTATGTTGAAAGAATCATCTTATAATCAAATTTTCACACACAAAAAATGCAGCTCTTTTTAGAATTACTGTGTGCCTTTGCTCTCTCCCCCACATTGGCTAGTGTCTCCACACAAATACCATCATTTTCTATGTTTCTGTCTGGCCCAAACCCTGACGTACATACTTTGTGTTCCAAGCTGGACAAATTTCAAGATAAATGGTGCTAATTGACAGTGTTAATGGGTGCAGGATGTACCACATCCTTTCCCCTGTTGTCTCTGCCTAAGTGTCTTTCTCAATCCTTACAGTCATTCTTCGTGCAAGAAGAAAAAGAGTTAAAAGATAATGCTAAAATGGCATTGCAATTTTTTTTATTTTTTTTTTACTTAGACACATAAATAATAAACATCCAGTGGTATTCTATGGGACTGTGTTTTCAGTCCCTGTTACAGGAAAATGTCTAATAAATCAAAACCCTCCTTTCCCATTTAAGGGACAACACTGATACCCAGCAAGATGACTATTAACCCAATGATTTAATGTTTTTACCTCAAGAATTGTTGTTTTCCTTTGCAAAGGTCTGTGCTTTCTTTTCAGTTACCTTCCTCTGATAGCACACAGGTGCAAACCATGTAACAGAGCAGGCAAAGTAGAATGATGGCAGTTCCTCTATCCCTGGAAGCTCTTTAAAACATTAAGTCTAGGCCATGACTCCAGGAAGACTTCAGATTCAACTTGAATTAACTACAAAAAAGACCTAAAATTCCAAGAAGGGAAACCAAGCCCCTTGTATGCATTTATTTATATTATACTAAGCAACTAGTTCAGTTAAGAATTGAAATTTGTTATATATATTATGATGATACATATTATTATCATCATCATCAACGTTACAAAACCACTTCACCTGTATCCCCAGAGTCCCAGAGAGTGTAGGCTAGGGAAACAGTAGGGAATTCTAGAAAGGACAAGCTTATGATAACATAAGGCCTTTATGATTTGCCTCTTCTATCCCTGGAACTTCCTTACGGTTTCAGAGATGACTGGGAAAGCAGTCCTGGCTGCCAACTGACCCATAGGCTGTCCTCTCTGGGTAGGAAAAGTTAAACTTCCTTGCAAACAAGGAGAATCTTCAGCAATAAAAAACCACTGTAGTGGCTGTAACTACCAAATTTTGCTATTTTGTGAACTTGTTGAACAAATGTCATTAAATTTGATCAGACAGTTCTGATACATTTGACTTCAAATAGTCCGATTTGAAGAAATGTTAAGAACTTGCATCTCTCTCTGATGTCAATGGAAATTGCAGAAACTTTGTCTCTCTCCTTGACTTAGGCCTTTAGTATACACAGAGAAAAACAAGGATAGCAGGTCAAATGTATCCCTTAAGTAACTTCACTCAATCCCACTGTGTTCTTTACTTCTTGATTAATGGCTGTGGGATAAATTGCTTGCTCAGGCAGCACATTTATGTGTGCAGCTTTTCTACTTGCTTGTGTAATTAGTTACATTCCAATCAAACAACAAAAATAATAAGCAATCATTTCTACCTGCACTACTGCACAGGACGCCAAAGAGTGATTTTGCAGTAGATAAACAAACCAGATCTAAAACTAAATCTCTCTCTATGGTTTGCCTCTTCACAGCAGGATTCAGGCTCTGCCGTCATCACGAGAGTCAATGAAATCTTCAACTTGAGAGGTCCTTTTTGATTCTTTAAAAGAATATGGAGACACGTGCTGGCGTCACAAGTGAGACCCTTAGTATAATGCTGAAAAAACGTCACTATGCCAGGAAAAGGAATAACAATACTTAAGCAGAAAAATCAACACCCCAGAAAGGCTTGGAAGCCCTCAGGTCTCCAGAGGAGATTTCATCTAGAACCTCTCCAGCAACTAAGTTGTTGCACCTTCTGCTCCACCTCCATTAGTCCACATGCTTGCAAAAAAGTTGTCCAATGATTCACTGAAAGGTTTACATTAAGACAGAAGTCTGGTGCCCAGGAGAAATGTCCTAGATGTTTTCTAGGCTTAAAAGGCAAGATGTGCCTAATACGATTTTTCTGTAAAGGGCAACTAAGTATGGTATTAATAAAAAATAAACGATGTTAACTTATGTTAAACTTTCTCTCTTCTCCAAAAATACACAACTGAAAAAACCCTACCCCATCAGTACTAATGCAAAAGCAAGTCCTCTCCATCTGCCAAATATGTAGGTCATTTCAACGAGTGACAGAGACAAAGAGGCTTGATTTTAATTCATGAAATATTCCCGTTAATAGCAAAGTTATTGAGACATCTGTTAAAAGCCTGACCTGTTATAATGGAGGGATATCTAAAATGACTGAAATTTCTATTTAAATTAATGCTACACTATTTTATTGGGCATTTTAAAGAGGTACTGCTATTAACAAAAACATTATATAAATTAGAAGCAGGCCCACAATAATCCTCCAGATAAAATCTGGTGCTGTTTTCTAATGCCACTGTATGAGCTTTTATTTGCATGTGTACTATGTGTATATATTACAATATAGCAGATATGTAAAAAAAAAATATGAAAATCTTAGAGTCATAGCAGCCCAGTTTAAAGTTTGGCAGGGAACAGTTGGCAGACATAAAAAAAAAAAAAAAAAGAAGTAAATATGTTTCATGGTCTGTATATAATTGAACATTCTTCAAATTCCTGTAATGGAAATGTCAATACCATGGAAATCCTTGAAATGTGGACACAGACAGATAGATGTGACTGAAGCCAAACACCTCCACCCAGAATGAATAACAGACCTTCAGACAAAAAAATCTACATCATAATAAACTACCCACTCAATACTACCAACAAAATTAAGTTTTTGTTTTTGCGGTAGTGGTGAGGTGAGCAGAGGGAGGTGGAAGACTGATGACAAAAGCTGTCAGGAGGACTGCACTGCAGAGGCAAGGTATGGATGGGATCTGCCCTCATCGGCTGTCAGAGAAAGGGAGCTGAGCACCAGGAAGGACCTTCTGATGCCACACACATGGCGTGGGCCCTGCGTTACAACAAAGATAATGGCTATTCTGTTACTGTTTGCAAGAGAACAGGACCCATGACTAGCTTTCTTCTCTTTATAGTAGATGATCTAGAAGATGTGTTGCACAGGTGGCAAGTACCTAATTCTCAGAGACTGGATGCTGCTTCAGGAGCTCTATGCTGCATGCACTTCCTCCCACTGGCTTATTTCCAAAAACTGATGTCAGAAAGGGGAAGCCAGGCTTTCCTGGGTCACAGAGGTATGAGCTATAGTTAAGGTCAGAGATCCCAGGTCTTCATTATAATTCCTAAGGAAACACCCAGCACATCTCAACTCCAAGCCAAAGAGAAATCTGAACATGCACTGGCCTTTATTCTCTTTCTCCCCCATGTCCTGGTTTCTTCACAAGATGCTCCATGCCCACACAGGTGGAAGTTGTAAAGCTTTCTGCAGTACTGCCCCTACTACGGATGCCTTGTGGACCAATGAGATAGTGAAGTGCATAGTAGAAAGTACATAAACAACCAGGTATACCTGAATAACAGGCTCCTCAAAAAGCTGCCAGAAGCCTCTGAATCACATTACAGGATACAATATAGCTCTGAAAGTTTAACCAGTAGACCACTTACACTTATTTTATTTTTAATTCAAGGTTTCCTTTTTCTGAATCTTAAAAAATGCTGGGTAGGAGATCAATGTACTTTCATTAAAAATGCCACTTTGCTTCTAAGGGAGAAAACTCAGAGACATCATTTTTTTTAAAAGCATGGGTCAGCTAAGATAAACTCAATACCTATGACAAAAAAAATACTAGCATATGCAGAAAACAGAACGTCTAATATATGTTCCTCCATGATTACAAGATATCATGCATCCCCCCTCCAACATCCACTTAAGTCATACTATACAGCCACTTGATGTACCAACCATCTGAAATCTAGTCCTTTTTTATAAAATTAGCTAAGCAGAGATCTGGATTTTACTATTTCTCCTGAGATGCTCTATGAACGTTCAGAGTTTCACAAGCATGTCTATTTTTACCCCCTCCCAATCTATATTTCACCACTTTTCTTACTGCTTTTTCCTTTTTGTCTATTGCTGTGTGAGACATCAGTGTACAATGTAAAATGCATATACCAGGGAGACAAACTGCCTCTACCAAAGGTCCATCAAATGTACAAAACACACAGATTTTTTCTTCAGCATTCAGCTATAAAAGCACTACACACAGCTAACAACAGTAAGAGAGAAAAGTGCCAGTCTCCCCTTAGCAATAAAATATTCAGTCTTGATTTCTCCACACCCTAAATTCTGAAAACTTTTCTGTGCAATTCGAATAACTTCTTAATTGTATTTCTGAATGGATTATAAATACACCTTAACATCGCAAAATACAAGCAAACAGTGCGTAAATGAGTGATATTCTACTTTGGTAATATCAAAGGATATTTTTGTATTATTTCATTCCCCTTTCCAAAGTCATGTTCTTCTGGTGCAGATAGTGGTTTCAAGGAAAATCTTTACTTAACTAAGACCAAATGAATGTCACTGGAGAATTATAACTGTGCCTTTGCCTGCAGTCATTACAAATTGGGCATTATGAAAAGAAAATGGACTAAGAGACACAACTGTTCTGAAGTATGTAAACATTTCATTCAGTAATATTTTCCTCTCTTTGCACCTCATTGGGGATCTTACTTGACACACCTTCCTCTTAAACCACCATTGCAAACAAACAAAAAGCACAATCTTATCACGTACTTCAGGGCAGGAAGTAAGGACAGTGGACATAAGGTACAGAAACCATACTTGTGGGTAAAAATCCCTATTGGAGAACTGCACTGCCACCTTGTCAGCCCAAGGAATGCTAACAAATAGAGCGATGCTTAAGAAGTAGATTATTAACAGAAATGAAAAACTCTTATAAAGAAATGTCTTCCACTTGAAAAAAAAAATTGTATTTATCTGCAGTTTTTTGTACTTAATATGGTTAAAAGTAACAGAATTGAAAGATATTCGTGGGAGAAAATGTGATCCAATTTTCAGTGCATGTGCACTTTACAGCTTGTGTCATAAAAAGATTCACTGCTCGCCCATGAGGTCAGGAGGTCCAGGTCCTGTGAGCAGGTCTGTCTCTTCACACCTTTCACTTACACACGACTCACTCAAATCATTGTGGCTCTCTACAGAGATTCCCCTCGAGAAATTTTTGTAAGCTTGAGGGCTTAATTATTTTCTCTTTTGTTTAGTATTTTGTTCTAACTTAGTATTGGAGGAAACAGAAGTCCTTATTTACTATGATTTTGCTTTTTAAAGAACTCTGACTATGCTGCTCATGATCAGTACAGTAGAAGCTGGGATTCTCTTTCTTGTTTTAAAATATAGTTATTTTATGAAACATTTTTTGCTTTAATACCAAAAGCATTGCTTCAGCATCTTCTAGACCAGAGCAGAATTATCCCTCTGTTCCAAGAGACTTTACAGTGTCATTTTTTCCCATTCTGGATCAGAAGTGAACCACTTTCTCTTGAGTAAGAAAGATAAAACAGACTTCATCTGAGACCTGTAAGGCTCAGAGACAAGGCCTTGCTGTCTTATTCAAAAATAGGACTTGAACATGGTTGTTCTCCATCTCAGGTAAAGCAACTTGACTGTAAGGCAACTGACCATTCTTAATGGATTCTCAAAGTTTCTGTTACTTTGAACAGGCAATGCTATAAAACCCAGGAAATCATTAATAAAATCTAGTAAAACCCCTTAAAAACACTGAAACAAAACGCAATCTCCACTGATGTCAGTATTGCCACATATAATGATTAAATATGAGTTTCTCTGAGGGGATCATTTTCTCTGCAAGTATATTTGCACACACTTGTTTTCAAGTCCTTTTTCTGGCTACCAAGCTTCAATGGAAAGCTGAGGAAATTTTAAAGTAAGTATAAGTTTCTTTCAAACAGGTAAGGGGGGAAGAGAGAGGTCCAAACATACCTTCAGGTAGCCCAGGAGTACCTTGGCTTGGGCCAGCTTTCTCTGGCACCCTGTAAATACAAGGAGATTTAAGCAGAGAGGACTTGACAGGAAACGTGGGGGGACCAGCTGCCATTATGAATCATCACGAGAACTTTTAGGCACCTCAGAAGTATTGCAGAGGTTTATATTGGGCCCAATGCTATTAAAGCTAATTCAGAAGTTATCAGTTCTGCAGTGACAGCTGGAACAAGGCCACAGTACTGAAGTCAGCAGTTGCAGAGCCAACCCTTCACCTACTTACAAAGGCTGCACAGGTGGCTTTCCACCAGATGCAATTTTTTCCACATGCATTCATTTCAGAGGGATATAGTGGAGCAAATCACAGAGCAAGTCCTCTGATTTAGCCTTCAAACAATACAGTTGAAATCTCAATTCCTTTTTGGCTTCTTGAAAATAAAAGCCTAAAGCCTGGGGAGGCAAAGGGAAGGTGGAGAAAATCAAGAGCTTAGACTTTACACTCCTGTTTTGTCTCATACCTTGGAGGGCGCCTGGGTATGACTATGAGGGGTCTAGAGACCTCCAGTAATATGCATCGTGCCTTTTGCACTCACAGTTGGTGATGTCTTTCTCATTTCCAGTATTTTCATTTAATAAGAGACAACAAGAAGATAAGTTTCAGTCTCCTGTTTCCTCTCTTCTTTCATAGCCAAAAGGTGCTTCCAAGACCAGGGCCTGACTGTATCCCTAAATTGCCATCCAGGTGTCACCTGGGCAGGAAATTACTGTTCCCATCTTGATCTATTCCCTTTTACAGCAAGTTCATGGTGTATTTTTACTCAAGGTGTATGGTTGAAAGGGACTCTGTAAAGGTACCAAACAGACCTGTGAAGTTCAAAAGTTTGTAGAGATTAGATTTCTTCTGAAGTACCACTTTACAAACAGGTTGTGTTTTAAGGTATAAACACAGAAACCTCACTTCAATACAGACAAGTCTTAGGAAAAAAGGAACAACATCTTAAGAGTGAGAGAATAGCATAAAAGATTTCCTGAGTGGCTGTGATAGATCTCTCCACAATAGCTTGGCACATGTAGTATGTACTAATAGTTTGTCATAAAAGAATGATCAATACTCCAGGGCACTAGCCATAGGCTGTGGAGCATCAGGTTCACCCAGAGGCTCTGCGCATATGTTGTTACTTTTGGCAAGTGGCAATCTCACCATGCTCCAATTCCTCATCTAAGAAATGAAAATAATAGCTGTGCCTCTCTGTCAGCATTGCACAGCTAACCACATTGAAGTTCTGTTAGTAAATTTGAAGGTAAGAGGCGTATTGCTCCCTCTTACTGAAGGCTGAACAATAATTTTTTAAGCCTAGCTGGTAGGGCGTTTGGTGCTGAAGGCCATGGGTAGTTTTGGATTAAATTTATGGCATATTGGACAAAAGCTACAAGATACATGCACAGAAGCTATTTTTCGCGTCTGTGGCTCTCACAGACTTTTAGGGATCTGCAGTGAAGGGCATACCATTAGTTTCAGTGACCCCAAAGTTGGAGAACTTTGACTATTATGCTAGTCATAACATAAGCACTTAAACAGCTTCTGAAAGTAGAAAAGGCTTTTAGGGAATGGAATGCAAAGAGAAAACACAGCAAGGCAGCATTGAGAAAACCAGATTGAAAAGATTTAACCTGAAATATTTCTAAATTTATTTTCTTATTTGCGTTTCTGAGCCCTAATATTCAAGCTAAACCTTCCAGAATCTTCAAATAGTACTTTAAGACGTCTGGAATACAGTCTGCCAGCCTGAATCCAAAGCTTTTGTTCTTTTCACTTGTTTTCCAACACCACTACTATCCCATATTTAACATACCTTAAAAAAAACAAAACCCACCTAATCCATCAAGTTGGGTTTAATTTACACAGAAAAAAAAATAGATTATATATTTCTCTGAGCATCACACACGCCGATTTCCAAACTCTAGACCAAAAATACTAAGTTAGACCTTAATGTGGGCTTAAGTCTACACTTAAAACTAGCTGGTTTTGGTTAAAAGCAACTACAATTAAATTTAAGAAATATGAAAAACTTACATGAGAAAAACCACTGGGTGTTGGATTGTGTTGAATTTTTATTCATATTTATTAAACATTTCCCAAGAAAGAAAACATTTTTACCACTGAATGCCTTCCACAGGAAGCCACTAAGGAACATTCAACCTAATCTAAGAAACAGAAATGTGTCAAGGAGGAAAGAAAGCAACTATGTTCACAGGATCAATCAAATTCTCTTTTCCTTTTCATAGGCAAGACAAAGTGTTGCCCAAAATGGATATAAACAGAAGTGATGCGTATAGGCCAACATAGAAACCTCACATTTTGATTCAGCCTTACCAGGCAGATTCTCAGCAAGCATAAATCATCACAGACAATAAAGGTGGACTGACAGCAAATATCTGATTATTTGGCTACCTACTTTGTCCTGATTAATGTTGGAAGCAGAGAGTCCACAGGGGAAACTAGAGTTTCCATTTGCCCACAAACTCACTAGCGCAGTATAGCCTTTTTAGCAATCAGAGAAGTCCTCAAGTCTTCATTTAACTTCAGTTGAGAATCCCCAAATGGTAGTAGAGTGCCTCAGTAACGGTGAAGTGAATGTGGTAACAGGCATCTTTCAAGTCAGCAAGATCTGCTGCTGTTCTGCCTTCTCGATGAAAGAACACACCTGCAAACAGTGCATGTCAGAGCCAATTCTCAATGCACATGTGGCACAGAAAAGAAGTAATTACTGTTTCACTTCAACGGGATCTTTATTGTCACCAACCCAGTCTATTCCATTCTTAACTGAAACTACTGAAGACATTGGGCCTGTCTCCCTCTTTTGCATGGTGCAATTGGTTCCTGGTCGCACAATGTCTCTATAGCGACATAAAATAGTTTTAAAACTCCTAAGCCTATGTGGCAGAGACTAGCTTATATCCACACCGCTCAGAGCTAAATGTCTCTACAGCAGACTTGTCTTGAACAGAATTATTTGAGAAAGTACAAAGTGCAGCCACAGGGACAGTTAACACATGAACTGCATAGAAGATTGGGAGTCAAGTACTCAAACTCATCTCCTGGCCCTCTTCCATTTAGGAGAACAAATCAGCCACAGTATACAATTCCCAAACTTTAACTGAAGTTAGTTTGGCAGCTACAACTCATTTTCAAAAGTGACCTTGGTATTTCTGATCCTAAGACAAATCAAGCCTCACAAAAATGCAGAGGGCTTTATCTCCTAACTGGATGATCCACTACTGAAAATGGATTGTAAGAACTTCAGGCATGATTGAATCTATTATTGAAATACTGAGCTGGCATTTGAAAAAGACAAAATAAATGTGTACAAATGGAAAACGATTCTAGAGTCAAGCTTTTGTCAGAGAGAACTTAAGGAGGTTCAAGTTGTTTTTCATACAGGATAGGCAGCTATAAGTGAGTAAGAACCAACCAAGAAAACCCTTTCAAATGCAAGTATCTACTACCTGCATATAATTTTGTTCTTAAGGGACTACTGAAAAAAAACTCCACTTAATGGAAGTTATAACAGTACTGAGCTTTCCGTTTCAACTGCCCAATGTCATACCATCCTCAATTTATCTGTCACATAGAAACCAGTTTCCAGAAAAGAAGAACTTCTACAGCAAGAACTTCTACAAAAATACTCTATTAAGTACCATGTTTGTAAAATTCTGAAGGTGCCAACAAACTCAAAGATTGACAAAGCTGTGTCCCCACTGATCATCGCTGGCAAAGCAAGTTGGAAGACAAAGTTCAGCTCCTGTCCCAACATAACTTTACAGGAAAAAAAATATTAACTAACCACAAGGAGAAGTTTCAAGAGTCTTTTGACCTGGAGTGATCATTCTATATTTAATTCTGGTTTATGTAATGCCTTCTTCACTCCACACCCCAATTTTCAATGTACGTATTTTTTTTGCCTCTGGAAAACGGAGTTCAAGAATACTTACCTATTACTTTTGCTGATCAATACCATCTGTGACAAAAGACTAGTGAGTTACACTGGACAAATTAGACACCGAAAAGCTTTTAAAATTACCAAGAAATCAAGTACAATGTACAGTTCTGTTGACTGGTCTGGATTAACTCCCAAAATTGGCTGATAGAAAGATGTGAGAATCTTTCCAAGAAGTTAAAACCTGTAACTAATAAAAGTAGCTGCAATATGAGAAATTAGGCTCTTCTCCCTTTAAATCACAGCACATAGAGGCACTGAAGTAAATCCCTTAATCTCTTTTTAAGTAGCTATTTTATCCCAACTTCCTCTGTGGTTTATACCCTCAAAGCATCTACACCACAACTCAAGAACAGACGAGGCAAGGAGCTTCAAGTTCCTTTTCTTTAAAAAGCGTCTATAATAATAATAAAGCAAAAAAAAAGTGCCCACCCAACAAAAACCAAACCCAACAAAAAAAACCACGAAACCAAAAAAAACACTAACCTGAGTTTGGCTTTCCTGATCTTTTAACCCTTTGTCCAAGAACATGCATCAAAAAGAAACATCCACCACTCTTAAAAACACCACCATATATTCACTGAGGCATGCCAATGATTAAAACACTGTACGTTTGCATCCTTTACAAGTTCATATCAGATCATGAATCTGTTTTCATCCTTGTAACCAATTTACAGGTAAGAAAAGCAGAACAGCGATTTTTAGGCCTCAAGTCTGTATCCATGGACAAGTTTTCTGCTTTCTTCACCACAGTATTCAGTAGAGCATTAGGCAGATCTATGGGGATCTGCCAAGACTCAGTGCACAGCAGTCAAATTAACCTGCTCCAAAATTTCTAGAAAGTCAAGTGGACTGAGATGCAGACCTAGAAATCTAAATCTCTTAATCATTTGCTGAAACTGAACAGATGAAGAAAAACCTTAGAAAAAACTTTCAGAACACAGGTTCAGCAGTAAATTTTAAATGATGATGCTGTTTCTCAGGGAAAACCAGAAAAGTGTATTTAAGATGGTGGACCCTGCCTTCCTCAAACAAGGACAATTCCACAATATCATAAATCTATGCCCGACTCATTGAACAATAGCATAAAAGGTGCTGGATTATGAAGGTTAAAGTGTTCGCTTAGTCTTCAATTTAATGGTGACATACACTTATATAATTTTTTTTACAACACTTTGCATTTTCACAGAACTTTACAAACATTCACGAACTGTCATAATCTTCACCAGGGAGGCAAGTATCATTATCTACATGTTACAGATGGGAAATTCCAGGCAGAACAGTTGGGTATCGCATCTAAGACCACAGAAGAAGTCCTAACAGTGCCAAGAGGAGTAGATCTTCTCCCCCAGACTCGCATTCACAACATGCCTCTCAAATTGCATACGAGACTGGTCTCCATTTGATAACAAAGGTCAGTCCTATCTTTTAGTTTTTATGAAGAATAAAACTGTACATGTGGTTTACAGCATTTACTTTGTCATCTGGATGATTCCACTAGCTCAGCAGAGGAAACACCAGTGTAACGTTGAAGGTTACAAACGGAAGTGTAAGATCACCAGATTTTAAGGAACATGCCAGAGAGGCAGATGGTTATATAGTAATGAAAGGAGAGCATTATAAACTAAAACCGCATTCTACAATCTCCTTTCTTGTTTAGACATATGCACCCTGACTATTTACTAAACCCATCACACATCTTTACATTTCATCACCTGCATCAGCTCTGAAATTTTTTGTGTTTGTTTTTGCTTAAATAAAAATAAACAGAAATCTTCACACCTGGTGCTCACATTTAAAGTCACAACACAGATAAAGAACCACTCATGAACTGGGAAAGGGACACTCAGTAGTTGAATTATGGGTTCCCATAACATTTCATTCCTTTGGTTAATGCATTTCTTTGAACTCCTCTGTCCTAAGTGCACAGGATATATGAGCATATCAACACTTTCATGACAGCCCAAATCACCCACTTTCCATAGCAGTAGATTGACATGTCACAGAGAGTGTGATTAGGAGGTCGTCAGAGTACACAAAGCACCAGATTAAAGCTCAAAACCAAGACATATTTGCTCCTTTTGTTATTAAAAAAAGATCAGCAGAGGAAGAAAAACCCTGTTGTAATTGAAAAATATGAGGCTTAATACATTGTTGAAAATGCTTCTGTGCAAGGCTGCTTGGGATTTTTTTAAACCAACATTATGTTATTTTTTCATAGCAAAAATATGCATTTATTATAATGTGGCCTCTACTTAGGTTGGTATCAGGTTGACAGACCAGCACCATTTGTTGCTGCACCAAACTCTTAAAAAAGAAAGAAAAAAAAGATGTGCAGAAAGATGAATACACTTTCCTAACTTTGACATCGTTTTGATTCTGTCTGTAGATCATGTTGCTGACTATGTTACAAAAAACTGGTAATTCTTTGGATCTCCCTGTTTCTCTCAACTCTAAGCCACTATGGTCCACCTTTTACTTTTTTAATACAGGAATCTGAGTCTGCCAGTTCACTATCCTTTCTGAGAAAATCCATCAGAAAGAAGGGAAGCAGGCAAGCTATCATCCTATCCCACTAATGTCCAGGAAATGCCAGCCTAGCAGCTGTCACAACAAAAGAACTTCAAAGTCGCAGCAAAAAACTAACAATTGCCCTTACTAACACTGTATCATAAATGAAAAAAAAACTTTATGAGAACCAGAATTTGCTTAAAAAAAAAAAAAAAAAGAAAAAGAAAAGAAAGGGTAGGCAGAGAGGCATTTGGTTGTTGGTTGGGGTTTTTTTCCCTCTTTTGAAGGAGAGATCCAAACACCCACATTCTCCAAACTGTCCTTGATTAAAATCTTCAAGAAAGTTATCATTCATGCCACCTCTAACCTTATGTCTTTTTGCTGAAAGTTTTCAAGGAAAAATGCTTCCATCACGTCCTTGGTGCCAGTACTCAAGAATGTGCCTTTCTCATGAGCTCTGAAAATCTTAAAACCCCTTGTCTCCTTGAAGGAAGTAAACGGATGTCTGCTAAACACTTAGGTTTATATTAACATTTCTTCCCTCTTATTTATTGAAAAAAAAAAAGTCTTTTTAGAAAGCACTTCATATTTTGAGAACACTGAATGCTTTCTTTCCTTTTTTTTAGTATTTTTGGCAAAGTATGTTTTTGATTATTTAATCTCTATTCTAAATTGCATCTGACTCACATAACCTCCATACTTTAGAAACCACAATAGAAGTGCCATATATTAGCTATAAATGAATAGGGAGTGAGTCAGTGAATAGTTAAGGACATTCCATGGAAATGCATGAGCTGCATACTACATTTTTAGAAAAATATTCTATTTCATTTTTAGAATTAACAGTATAGGTTACTTGGAACAAAGAAAATACTCTTTTTTAATTCCCAGATGCAATGTGTTTTGTTTTCCTTATACGCCTTTGTCTGCTTTAGTGAAGTGACAGACACACTGTTTTTTTCAGAGAAAGAATAGTCACAACTTGTAGATACTAACGGATTTCTGTAATTAAAATTTTTCTTTTAACTCTTTCACTGGGAATACCTCATTCTTTGGCCTTTGCAAGGCCATCTTACAATATCAGCTTACAGAAATTACTTTACAGAAATCAGACATTTTTCTCCAGCTACTGAGTTCAAGTGTGCTTAAGTTCAGTGCTTTAAGTATTAAAAAGAAAAAAAAAAGTTGATACTTCTCCTTGCCAAAGCTCATATTCTCAGCAATGTCCTCATATTGAATATATGAAGAAGTTCATTAAATACAAACTGAAGTTTTCCATGCAACATCATGTTTGCAGATCCAAGGAGTCATGCCCCTTACCGCATGCATCCCAGATCCAGTAAGTATGGTATAAATAACTACACAGAAATCCTAAATAGGGGACATAAAACAAACAGAATTCTTAAAGCAGACAATTATAGCTATAAAAAGAGTCATAACAAATCTCATTCTATCAAACCCATAGCTACTGTCTGAAAAACAACTTTTTCAAGATCAAAATCTGACAGAGCTAAAACATTTACCACAGATAAACCTAAGAGAATGGTTCTCCATTCCAACTTAAAAGGAGGAAAGCTTACTGGACCATAATCTGAGGATAAACTTAAACATGATGTGGAAACATATCTTGGATGGGGCCTTGGCAATACTGTCAGCCATAATTAATTTCCAGAAAAGCTATTAACCGCATAGGTGCTGAGCATGCTGGAGGACTCCAGCACAAAGCTAAGGAAAAAACCCAAACAAACCTCATGGTAAGGAATTGCTCAGTGGACCTAGGTGTACTAAAAGCAAAAGCATGCAGTATTGTTTCCCACTGCCTCTCCAGACTTGGGCGGCACTAGGTGTTTGGATGGAGAATACAGGTCAAGTTCCAACAAAATCATCCAGCCACGCCTTAGCTAACCCCTGGAGAATAGGGATAGGCAGTCAAGGACCCCCAGAATAACAGAAGATAACAGTATTGATTAAATATTAATCTCACACTGAACCGTGGGGGCTGGAAACGATAGGCTTTTGCTGCCAGTACTCTGCAGTCATAAATCAAGGTCACACAGAGCTCTGGGAACAGACCAGTGCTGACCCCAAAGCCTGCGTTGGCAGAATCTCACCTTTTTTCCACCTCTACTCGTTTGTCACAACCACGCAGGAAAAGTTCAGGGTTCAAAATAGAGTCCATCCAACTATACCTTTGGCTCACAGCAATATTAAGCAATGTTCTCTGTTAAATGACAGCTTGGGACAGCAGCTCTTTGAGCTGAGTACCTAAATAAAGAGCCCCTGGGCAGGATACTAGTAACAAATCTTAAATCAGCAGTTGCTTTCTGTACATGATAAAATAAGGATTTCCTCAAATGACACAGGTGTAGGAGATCCTAAACCTCTTCCCACTTAATCCCCGCAGCAAAAAAAAAAAAAAAAAAAAAAGGCGTCCACCCACACAACCACTGTAAATCTTTTCACTTCTTCTCAGATGGAGATGTACACTCCCCTGATATCTCTGCCAATAAAACCAGAAGGAGGAGCGAAACTTAATGAGATATAAAAATATAACTGGATTCCTTTTTGTATCATTTGCTGGTTTTATTTTTGGACTGTTTACGGACTGAGGTGACATGATCTGTAGCAGCAGAGCATAACTCTAAAACCCACCATCCCTCTTTGCAAGACTTGCTCTGGTGTGTCCAGGCTAAAGCTAAACAAGGGCTGATGGTGCAGAAACAGATCATCCACACTCAGAAAATGAAATGCAACAGACAGGGATAAAAGAATTCTTATTCTTCAGGGTTTAGCTTGTAGCTGGCCACATATGCCAGACAGGCAAGGATGGGAAAGGCTCTTCGCAAGAGTATGACCAGAACAGACAGCTCAGCATTTTCAATGGGGAAGATAACAGTTCTAATGAGTCTAAGCAAGACAGTGACTGCTTTCTATCATGTAACTTTCACAGGGTATTTTTCAAGAGCACCAGGACTAATGAGGTCATGGTGAAACTTCATGTGCTGTCAGTAAGACTGCAGTGGCTTTGCTGAAGTCATCTCTTCTGTAATCAAAAATAGCCCATCTCTTCAGCCTTCCCCAACAGCCGTCCTCTGTGGCGTCTGTCTGACCAAATGGTCTCATTTGCCCAGCCAGGTACTTTCACAAAGCAGAACAAGGTGCTTTTATCAAATAAAAAGCCCTAGTCTAGCAAACTAAATGACATTTCAAAACATATCTGGCTCACCTGGTGCAATTTCCCCATCTCCTTCTAGCGGTTTACAGATAACGTAGGATTACCAAAGTTGGGCATGCTCCCAGCTTTATATTTGGAGTACTACAAAGAATGGCATTTGGTTTGCTTTCTCCTGTGCGTACCAGCGAAGTAGGACCTGCTTAAACTGAGCCACTCCAGAATTGAAATATTCCAGTAACCTAGTATCACACGAGCTTAAAGGCCTATCCCCAGATGTGTGCTCAGAGTTGTCCAGTGAATTCAAAGGCACAAGTACAAAACCCTTCTATACATGGAAAACCCTTTAATACAGCTATTGCTTCCCAGTGAGCTACAGTACGCATGCAACACTGGGTACTGCTCTGAAGTTGGAAGCAAGCACTATTTATACTGCAACAGAGAGCAAGTTTGGTCTTAACAGGAGGGATGCCAACTTCCCAAGCTGGCATGCATGATGGTTTTGCACACAAGAAAATAAAAATTAGGAACAGAGGGCAGAGAAGGGAGCAAGAACTGTAGTCCTCACTCCTTCTGTCTGTATCTATTACGAGTGCAAAACCAGCTGTAAACAGTAAAGATGTCCCTACTAAGCAAAAATACCATCCCGATTAAACAGTGGTCAGGACAGTTAAGTATTTTTAGACTTAAATTAGTCCACTACAATTCACCAAGATTATAAAGGACCTCCTAACTAAACTAAACAGACAGTGTAAATCTGCAGCCTTTATCAGAATGAATAAATAGGTGTTGAGGACTCACAAGTTGTGGGGAAAGAGTCTACTGAAAAACAGTTTTTAATGTGATGGCACCAACTTACAGAGATGAAAGAAGAGGGTAAAAGGAAAAAGAAAACACCTAACACGTCATATCATTCCTTTGCCAGGATATTGTAAAATGCTATTCTTCATTACATTTCCTTGAGTCTTCTGCCTATATTCTGTTGGTGACAGCTTGATTCTGCCTACGCTTATCAAATGGATGGGTGCATGTACAGCCATATGATGGAAAAGGGCTTCTCCATAAAAACAGCAGCTGAAGGCAGTTTGCTGCCACCAGACTGAACCCTCCCTGCTGCAGCTCATTCTGCAGGAGCCCTCAGGAAAGCCCAATTTGGGACACAGGCCAACCTGTCTGTCCAGCTGGGCTGCACAGAGCCCAACGGCTTCTGCTGAAGCATCACTTGGTCTAGGCAGCTGCTCAGAAATGGACAGCACGAGACTGGTGTGCTTTTGTGTGTGCATGTGTGTGTGATCTCTTGGCTATGCGAAACTGTAGGCGTTTTACCACCTTCTTCCAGAATCCACTCTGACTCCAGCACATGCAATTCTCAGGAAGTTTTTGTGATTCACACTGAAATTTTTCCTTGTTGAGTTTTACCCCTCTGAACATCTTAAAATAATTCCTTTTTTGTCTTAATATTTTACACCCTTCAAATACTTGTAGATTGTTATCATATGTCTTAGTCATCATTTAGTCCAAACTGTACATATTAAAATCTTGTAATCTTTGCTCATATTTCAATCTCTTCAGCCTCTTAACTTCTGTTGCTCTTCTCTGAATTCTCCACTAATTTCTTGACAACTTTTTGGCAACAGAGTGCCCAGAATAATAGTGTCATGGACACCTTACGGCTGTACAGAGATAAAGAGGGAAACTTGTGCAACACCAAAATGACATTAGCTCTTTCCCAAAAAACAACAAATATGTCTAATCTGTTGTCCAGGATCACTTATTTTTAGTGGCTGCAGCATGAAATGCACTGAAATACAAGAACAAGTATTCACCTAAAAATAATAACTTTGGGTTTAATATACTCAAAACTGTGTTTAATTAATCTTCATGTCACCTGTGAGGAAAGTAACATGGGACAGTATTTATCTGCAATGCTGGAGAGCAAATGGCTGAAGGGAAGTCTCAAAAGACGTGACCATCAAAAAAAGGCCACATTAAAACAAAGAAGCCAGTTTCTTCACATCAAATCAAATTAAGGAGCAAGTTACAATCAAAAAGGTAAGGAGACAAAGCAAGGTTTAAAAAAGGAAATCTTTTAAAATAAGTATAACTCTTCTAAACTCTTGAAAATTCTAATATACATCTCTACAAAATAAGACAAAGTATGGTAGCTTTCTGTGTTGTATATTTGGACAGCAGATGTATTCTTCAGATAAATCTGATCAGGCACGGGACTAAGATGCATATAATCCAACTATTATCTTCCCAAAAGTTAGGTATCTAACTGAAGCCACCATAATCATCTCCAGAGAGCCATTAATCCCATCCTAAAACTGTAATATATTTAGGATGAATAGCTCTCTATAGAGGTATTTGTCCTCCTCTCCACTGATAATGGAGGGAGACTACATAGCTGTCTTAACTTTAAAGGAAACCTGTATCCAAACATAATTTTTAAATACTGGTCTCTAAAGGAATTAATATAAGCAATTAGATTGGCACTTTAAATATTATTTTCTCTAGAATCTTCCAATTACTTAGTTTAAAATCAAAAAGAAAACAAACAAAATTCAAATACTCAATACTCAAATGTTCTCCCATCTTTCCAAGGACTAAATCAAGGACTGCTGAATATCTGTTTGTCTGCAAAGATTGGTGGCAACATGACATGTTCAGTACCACAGAAATCTGTCATTGCCTTAAGATGTAGGGTTCAAATGCTCTGAAATGGCTGTTAACTAACTATGGTTTGGGAAAAGGCATTCAACCTTCATCTCGTTCACAATAGGCTGAAAGAGCAAATGAGCATGAACAAAGTTAAGTCAATAGAGAGGACTCAGACAAAGCTGGAACAGAAACTGGACAAAAAGTTTAATTTTAGAGGACAATTACAGGCAACCATACGGTTCTAATGGCACTGATCTGCAAAACTTCCAAAAATGCTACCAAGAAAAGAGAATTATGTCTGAGAAAAACTGAGAAGAACAGCAAGTTCAACAGAAGAACCAGCAAGCTATTAAGATATAGCTCACATGAGAGAACACAAACCCTTGCCACAAGGAACTTGCCATCTAAAAGGAGGAAATAATTTTTAAAAAGAAGACAAGAAAGGGGCAGGGGAATGAAAGAGAAAAAAGAAACGGAAACCAGAAGTATAGGAAAAAAAATACAGTATATTGATACTGTAAACCAATTTTTAAGTCAGTAAATTCAGGTGGCCATGGAATTAAGTGGCTTTAAAGTGAGGCCGGGATAGTCTCCTGGATGTTCCAGTTCAGTGAGGCAAACATAGGAAGAAGGCACAACACAACACAGAGGGCATAAGGAATACAAAAGTATCTACAAAAACACTTGAAGGACATCAAGGCTCAAAAATTACTATAATTTTCTAGAAGCAATGCTGAAGGAATCAGTGTTCCTCCCAGTCCTCACAGCAGAGGCAGGGATCAGGGAAGGATACAAATGCTAGAGATAACTGAGTCACACTTGGACACACATGGCATCACTAAGGAGAGATTTTACTTCTTTGACCATGGGACATGCTATAAAAGACAAGAGGACATTCACCTCATATAAAAGGAGAAGGATGTCTAAGCACTGATTTGCTAACCTACTTGAATGTTTTTTAACGAGGACTAAAATGGGCAGGCGAAAAAAACCTAACAGCTAAGTATAAACAACAGTACCTTGGTCAGGACCTCCAAAGAGGAAGTGAGCAAGACAGAAAATAGGTTGCTAGAGGGGGAAAGAAAAAAAGGAGGATAAAATGTCTACCAGATAACCATCTCCTCTGTCCATATAATAACAAAGTTTGGTGAATAGAAAAATAAAGTAGAAATCTTAACACATCATCAGATTGTGACTTAATTAGCATGACAAAAATCTGATGAGCTAACTCGCATGACTGCAATAGAAATATAAAAGGCTATATATAACCTTTGTGAGAAGGATATGGAAGAGGAAAAAAACAAAGAAAGGAGTGTTGCCTTGCAAAACAGACTGCACAAGCATGCTCTGAGGTCCAGAATGCATTGAGAGTCAAACCTATTGAAAAACTACGGGGAGTGCTCAAAGGCAAAAGAAACCAGCTCTGCCATGATGGGGAAAAAACACAGTTAGTGAAGTAAGCCAAAGTGTTTGCATGAAAGAGTTGGTGAAGATTAATTACATATATTCTGTGGAGAAAACAATACAGCAGATCTCAGCTTTCCAGAATCTTAATGGAATGCATCTGAGGCCTTTTTTTTTTTTTCCTCAAATTCAGAAAGTAAAAATCAATGGGACGTTTCTTCTAGACTGGGCTCTAGCCTGTATGGATGAACAGACTGAGTGTCGTGCAAGACAGTTATGAAGTTCACAGTTCTTCAGAAAAGAAAGAGGGAGAAAAGAAAAATAAAATCATTGGACTTCTATAACGTAGATCTCAGTGATCTTGGAGAACTTGAAGGTAAACATCCATGGGAGAATCTACAAAAAAAAGAAGTTAAAGGGGCATAACCACTCTTCCAATAAATTAGAATAATATCGTAAGCACAATTCCAATAAAGAAGAAAGAAGGAGAATAATAGGGTTTTAACATCACTAAATGATGAGCTCTTTACTGCTACCAAGATAAGAAAAAAATCCTGAAGAAAGCAGAAGGCTATCAGAATACATAAGTATAAAAATTGCACAAACATGTAGGGACAAATTCATAACGGTCAAAGCACAAAAACAACAAAGAGTAACAGGAAACCATTCTATTAGTACATTTAGGTATATGAGGGAAAACGTGGATCTGTTAATCAATGGAGAGGAAGATCAACTGACAGATGATGTGAGTAGGCTGAAGTGCTTACCACCTTTTTTTTGTACCACCTCTCATTCAAAATTTCAAGTGGAGAGACATGGATAATTCAATTAATACTCATGAAGAGGAAGGAGTATGGTCTTAGCTTAGTACTTAGCTAAGTTAGATCTTTTTCAAGTCATTCGTGTATGTCATTTCATCCTGGTATCCTTAAAGAACTGTCTGAAACAGACTTTCAGACTTTGTAGAAGACAAGAAAAGATGAGAAAAATACATCTAGTACCTACAATGAAGAAACGGAGAAAAAAGAAAAAAAGAAAGAACAACGGAAGTCTAGACCAGTCGATTTAAGCTTAATTGCCAGAAAAACTCTTGAACAATGAACCAAACTATCTTGTAAGCACCTAAATATAAAAGATGAGTAGCAATCAACACTGATTTAAGAACAAATAATGCAAAAACAACCTAATTTCCTTCTACAACAGAATAAGAAACCTTGTAGAAAGCAAATGTCACATACCTTGACTTTATTCTGGCCTTTGACAATCTTACATTATATACTTACAAGCAAGCTAGGAACAAAACAAGCATAGTCATGATGTCACATATATTCAAAACTATTGGGATACGGGAATCCATGCAGTAATTATCAAAATATAAGACTGCATCACTGGGCTTCTGCCCTGAGTTTTGTTCTATTTGACTTTTTCATTAATAACTTAGATGATGGAATAGAAAACATGTTTACTGAACTTGCAGACAACATGAATCTGGGAGGGCACTCAATGACTGAATAAAATTCAAAATTACCTCGGCAAATAAAGGAAATTGTCTAGAGACACTGGATGAGATTCACCAGGAATACGCGTAAAGTAATGTACCTAGGCAGAAATAATTAATGATACAAATAAAAGATGGGGATAACTGAGCAGGTAGCAGTTTTTCAGAAAGGACCTAGGGTTATCGTGAATTATAAGCTTGATATAAGTTGGCAATATCTTGGCAAAGCAAGAAGTAAATCACCATTTCGGGGTTTGTGAAAACAGACATGCAGCCCCAAGGACACAAGAAGTAATCTTTCAGCTCTGCTTAATTTGGGGAAGTTTCAAGATGTAAACTGTCAAACTATGGGCAGTGCTTTTCAAGAAGATGTGAAGCAGCTGAAGAATATTCAGAAAAAAACATGAATGATCATAAAAGCAGATACCATGAACAGTGTGGAAAAACTGCCAAAAATTACTACATGTTACCCAGATTTCCAGTACATAAAAGACTATTGCAAAGGGAATGGAATTAATTGCCAAAGAAGTAATGGAAGTAAACTGAAGAAAGAAAGATTCAGGTTAGGCAAAACAAAAATCTTTTTAACTGCAAAAATAATGAGGGACCAGAATAGATCACTTGAAGTGGGACTCACAACTTAACAGTCTGGACAACTGGAATTGCCAGGAATAACAAAAAATACAGTTTGTTCTCTTTTGGACAGGGAAGAAGACTACACAAGTTCTTTAGGCCTTTTTCTTTTTTGAAGGTTCTAGGATGGCTAAAACCACTGACAAGCATTAAAGGAAAATCCCACAAAAGAAAAGAAAGACAGCTATGAAGCATTGCAAAATGTACGTATGTCTTAGGAAGAGAAAATTTCAACCCAGAAAGGGACCGTCTTTGTGCTTGGATTTGTACTTGTTTATACAAGTAATCTAAGCCAGAAATCATAGTGGCTCTTACAGTCCTTCAAGATAACCTCATTACACCAGGACTGTCAATCCTTTAGGTTTCAGTATGCATTAGATGCTTACAAAGAAATCCGTCACGTCCAGAGACTAATAGAGAGTCTTTAGAATAGAAACCAGTACCTGCTAGGCCTTTCAACTGGTCTGATAGCAGCAACAAGTCACAGCAAAGTGTCAGCAGCAAATTTAACATTTTTTTGTCATCTGTTCACTACCAGGGAAAGAAAAAAAAAGGTAGGAGAAGTAAAGGTACAGCGCTAAAAATCAATTGCACCCACGGCACAGTAGTTAATCATGATTTTGTTAAAAACACTTTTATCAAGATGGGGCTACTGTATTAAGAGAAAAGAAAATCTAATGAGTGGGTTTCAACTATATTTTTAATGTTTACAAGCTTATCCAAAAGCAAAGAAGTTTCTTATGGTAGCAAAATACTGACGACGACATCTCCCAGCTCTTTGATGAACCCCAGACATGCACAGGTGGGCGCATATCTGTAGCGTTTCTTCTTTCCCTCCAAAACAGACTCTGACCTTCCCATCCTTCTAAAGCAGATTCTACTTAAACCACCTTCTGTCATGGCCCACCCCATGTCACCAGTCCCTGCCTCATTCCCTCCCTGCCTTCCTCACCTCCACAAAGCCAGGGTCCAACTCCACCCCATCACCTCTCTATCCCACTCCCTGCTCACCTTCTCCATGATCCCTGCCCCATGCTGCCTTGGGCCTCCTCCCACTCTTGAAAAGAAAGTGCAGATCCTGACATGGTCAGTGTTTCGGCAGCAGCTGCTGGGAGTGGAGCAGGCTGGGTTACCACCACTGACAGAAACAAGTTACCACCTGCCACATGACTTGCCTTAAGTGCTGTTCAGATGACTGGGGCAATTATCCAAGGAAGGACGTTTATCATGTGGTCAGATAAGAATCTTCACATAGGCAGGGCTGGGAGCTTCTAGCTATTTGAATGGTTCGAGTACCTCAGTGGATTACTCCAGTCTGTAGCAAGTATCGCAAAAGAAAACTGCAGAGAAGTTATTTCCCAAGTCAGATTTCATAGCTTTTTGCCTGCCTAGAAGACAGGAACCTCAGCTGGCCCAAAGCATAAGACTTCTCACAGCCGTTAGTGTTACCTGGGCTGTCACTCCAGATATAATGCCTGCTGGCAGATCTCCTTGAGCTCAGGACCTCACTTGGAGGCACAGAGCCCCACAGGTAGTGCTAAGCACCATGATCTCTATCTGAATCCCAGGATCACATGCAGAAGACACAGATGGCCAGCAGGGTGGTCCGATGCATCTAAAATATGGAGTCCCACAGCAGAGGAGATGCTTCTGTGCTGCATTTGCCAACATGTGAACTGCAAACAGCACGACTGAAAAGTATAATGCAGAGATCAACGCAATGAGTGAGTCCCAAACATCACAGTGCCTAGCAGATCTGAAAGGCCTTCACATAACAGAATGCAAAGGCTCTTCCATCAATTAAATTCCAACTGCTTGACAGGGAGTTATAAAATACCAATCCTATCTTAAAGGTAGGTAAATTGAGGCAATAGATACATAATAGCTTGCTCTAGGAAACACGGGTAGTTTGCAATTTTTCTTGAATCATTAATGTAAGCATAGGTAAAAAGACCCACTCCTACTAATGTCAGTGGCAGAACGGTTTGGGGAATCGGAACAAGATTAAGTTCTAACATTTTCTGAAGAAATTGAACCATTACCCAAACTCATTATTCAAACACTTATACATTCGGACTCTTTCAAAATGCCCTGCTTGTAAACATAGGCATAAGTGTAGGAGTTAGCACATATATAAGCTATTTTGTATACTTCTGTGATGACTACAGCTAACCCTGAAGCCACCGGACTTCTGCTAATGACAGGACATACATGTCCACCAGATAACAAAACTGAGATGCCATGAAGGAAATTCATGCCATAGTGATTCATGTTTCTGACTCGGTCTAGTTGCTCAGTGCTGTCTGTTTCTACATTACTTGAAACCTCAAATATGCAAGCATCTTTCCCAATATCCACACACAAAACTTCCAAAAAATTAAGCCATTTCCTTTCATGTGTGAATCAACTTGTAGATCACATGAGAATTGCTGCAAAGTAACACTGAGACCATGGAGCTTATTAAAAAAAGAAAAAACAAAAACCAGAAAACTTTCCTATGGCTAGCATGAATACCCATTACTAAGTCAAACAGGACTCCAATCGAGTAGAAAACCTACAACTACATTGTTTTCAAGATTTGGCCAGTTATCCCGTGACAGAATAAGGTAGGAACTTCCTCCATGGGTAGGTTTTTCCACACTTGTTCATAAGAAGTCCTTCCCTATCTACCTCAGCAGGTTTTGACACTTTCAGAAACAGAGACGACTGAACTGTGTGAAGAACTTACTTCATTTCTTCAACAGTTCTTGTCTTCCTACAGATACCCATATCTTTTACTTCCATGTAAATACCATCCACTGCAATTATACAACTTTTTAAAACAACAGTTTTGGCAGAAATGTCACACCAGTTATCTGGAATTCTAAGCTCATCGAGACCTAAGAGCCTTCTGGCCAACATCTTCAAAACTAGTATCTAAAATTGCTCCTCTAAATCCATATGCTACTAGAAGTTCTCTGCATTCAGCAGCTTCAGTAAGTGCTTCTGGGCATTAAGCACTTTTGAAAAAGTTGCTACTTATTTAGAAACATAAATATGGAATTAGGCAAGTAAGACAAGATAATCAGTTCTTTTAAAGTGTAAGTCTTAACAGTTTTAGGATGTATGTTTTCTGTCTCCAGATCATATGAAAAAAAACTGGTATCTGCTAACACACTTGAACCAACACCCCTTCTTTGAGGCTAGCAGGGCACTCTCTCCAATGAAGCTTTCAAGTTGATCACCTACTTTCTCAGCTGGCCTGGTAGAGCTAGAACCTACAGATATTTTTAAAATCCATGCTTATGCAGAGGGTTTTCACTGTGCAAATCCAATGCTGTTTATTGGACATCCTATCAGCTAACTCACAATCAGTTGGTCAATTATGAACTTTATGAATTAATAGCATTTTAACCTTATATGTGTACTTAGGAACAAAGTCAAATTAAACAAGTGTAATATGAGAAAGGCCAGCAAACATACTCTAAAATATTCTTCAGGGCACAATCTCAACATACAATCACGAGCTCCTATTTTCACATTGTGCATAGGCCTCTAAGACAAAATTCTCCCAAGTTTCCCCAAAGGAAGCTTGTCATTACTACGTTCCCACCATATTCTGTTCTGCCATCACAACCAAAAAAACCACACAAAAACCGTCTTTCTCATCTCTGAACTAACCCTACACCAGAGTAGCCAAATATAAGTAAAGCAGCTAGTTGCCAAGCAGAAACAGAACTTGTGTATACACCTGCTTTTCTTGTAATAATTCTAGAAGTCACAGCAATTACATAGTATCTCTACCTTTGATATGTTTTATTCCCAAATTTTGCAACTTATGTATATACAAACTGACTGTAACAGAAAGCCATCTTCAGTATCTATGGTCCCTCCAACAACTGCACAAGAAAACAATGGCAAGCATGGAGAGGCAGGGCAATTAGTACTCTGTCAAGAACAGTGCAATAATTAGCGTTATCATATTTTCCTCAGAGCAAAGCAGCTATTGAAGTTGGTTTTGTTCTGGATCCCCAGTACAGAATAAATTGCTTGGGACAGTTTATCTATTTCTTAAGTCAAGTCTTCATGGGGACGTTGAGAAAGTTAAGGCATATCAACTAAAGGTCTGACATCAATATGCACACATTTAATTGTCTTGAAGCTGCAAGTAGATGCCCTAATTCAACAGCAAAGCTCCCTGTAGCTCCTTATTCAGTTAAGCTACACCTGTCTAAGACTAATTTACTCCTGATTTAAAGCAGTCCCCCAACGATTCAGCACAACTCATTTTTGTGTACTGACTTGATGCATTTAGCCAATTCGCCTCAGCTCTTCCCAGGTTTCCCAAGCCTCAAGGAGTTTTCAGTCTATGGCTGAAGGGAGCTTAGCTACTTCATCTCTGCTGCTGAGAACATCAAACTAAATGTTTTCTTTGACATTTTCCATCTAAAACACAGCATAACTAAAGAAAAAGTCCTCACATTTCTTCACTGCTTCCTGCTCCACGGTGAATATTCAGTGGTTGTGGAGTTTACCTTACCTTGCTCCTACTCTCACTCTTCAACTCTGTGGAAGCCAGTCTTGGGGACTGACACGTTAACACACAGGAAACAAGCAGAAACAGGCAATGAAAAAAATGCAGAAGGATAATAATCCCAAAGTGGGGTTCAAACTGTCACAGTCTTCTTTAGAGACTTCAAATCATGTCAAAGTTGTGTCTACTGATACTGTCTTCGTTCATCATGATTTCAAAATGGCAGTCACTTTGCCATGCTCTGCCATTTCTCATTAGAGCCACTGTTGTGGTACCTCAGCACTTTCTGGAAATGAATCATATTCCATGAATTCAATACTAATTAAATCCAATACTAATCCTAAACTGGGACTGATATTTCTCAAAAGATGCTAATAAAATTATCTACAGAAAGGATCGATGATTTTTAAAGCAAATGAGTTGCTTCCTTACAGCGAGAGCTCAGGCTACCATGTTAAGTCAAAATTTAAAGCACTTCTCAAACTATAACCACTTAGGAGAAGTAGAGGTAACCTTTTTCCATCCAGGGCCATTAAAACTTACCTGGAAATGGCAGCAGTTGGGCAATACTTTGTTTTTGCCTTACTGCATGGATGTTCAGATTTCAGTGATGCTTTGAGTGCACTCACACAGACACACTTAAGCACACACATGTGCAAACAATATCGCAAGGTATCCCAGAAAATTAAAGTTCTTGTATTAAGTTCATTGATTGAGATATCTGAATGATCACCTAGAGTTAGAGGCCCTACTGTACATAAGATGGCTGAAAAGAGTGTTTAGAAGAATAAACAAATATACGTAATGCCTGATGTTTCCTTTTCCCAAAATAAATTCATTGACTATAAACGAACTGTCACATCATCATCTTTAGAGATTTCAAAGCTTGTCAAAGCTGTATCTACTGACACTGGTTTTTCTTCAGCAAAATTTGGAAACCGCAATCTTATCACCATGCTCTACCATTTCTCATTGTAACCACTGTTGTGGTACTTCAGCACTTTCTGGAAATGAACCATATTCCATGAATTCAAACGTAGATCTAACACTTCAAAACACCACTCAAGCCAGGCACCACCGAAATAAAGAAGTGGGTAGTATGCAACATGGAATACACTGGAACATGGAACATTAAAACTTACATTTTTAGTTCTAGATGTTTTTAAAACAGAATAGTTAACCTCTCAGTGTCAATAAAAAAAAAAAATTATCCTTATCCCAAAGTAATTTGTGTAGCACTATCAAACAAGAACTTTTTAATATTTTGATGTATCTTATTAGTCAAAATAATAACAATAATAAGTATGCAAATAAAAGTAAAGCCCTCTGGACAATATTTTCACTGATTTGCTGGAGAGAAGGACCCCTAGTGTCCTGCTGGATTTTAGCCAGCCTGGGGTCTGGTGACTACACAGCATCCAGGATGAAAAACCATCTTCGCTTGTAAAATATTTCCTGCAAACACTTTCCCATCTCTCATATTTGGAAACCAACTGATTAAAAGAAAAAATACATGTATACAGTTCTGCTTTCTTAAACTAATTGTTTCAAAATATTATCAAGGTATCATGTGATCATCTGGACTCTGAGGATTCATCATTACTGATGAACAGGAATGTGCATTGGCACAATAGTTTCAGTGGTTGATTATGCATTGCAGACACCTATAGATAAACATCTCAATTTGTAAAAAATGAGCACTATCTCCGAGCACAGTTTCTGATGAGGCTTTAAAAACAGCATCAGAAAATGTAATGCTAGGAGGATGAGGCTGCCCAGCCCTGCCACATAGTAGCATTGCTTTCTAAGAGGAAAAAAACATAATATGCACCATTCCTTATGATCAGGGTTTTACCCATTTATTTGGCTAATCATTCAAATGGCTAAACAGACCTCTAATTTGAAAATAAAAACCGATTGATGCAATCACAAACAAGTTCTGAAATTGTGATTTATAAAAAAGAGGGGAAATCTTGTTCTAAGCCAAAACACACACACAGTTACCTTTTTCTAATCAGAGCATTCATTTCTCCTCATTATGATCTCACAAGCACATTAAAATCTTATTAACATTAATTACTTCTGAGCGTCTATGCATGAGCAGCGACAGGCTTGCGTGCGCGCGTGTGTGTGTATGTGTGTGTGTCTCTGGATCATATCTACATTTATATACCTTGCTGCACTTTGCTTATAAAACATGTGAAAATATTGCTGCTAACACCAATTAGCTAATTTCACACACACAGATAGTAAGCTGCTGTCTCGCTGCACAGCTTATTATAGACCAGCAGACAGATGGACAGACAAACAGACGCAAAAAGCATCACGGCTCCTCCTAAATGCAAGATCTGAAATGCCTGGCACCCCCAGGAGTGCGAGTTTTATCCTTGTAAGTCTGAGGGAACAAAATGACACAAATAAAAAAAAATAAGGAAAAAAATAAAGACAGCCAAATATCCCATTTTCTACACAGATGGGTTCAATGATGAAGTGATAGAGACAAAGAAAAAACTGGCAGGCAGACAAGCAGCAGGCGCACAGAGAGATAGACAGAGACAGATAAACAAAGCAACAGAGAAAAAGATGAAAGCGTATTCATATATGTGAATTTGGGCTAAGCAATATCAACTTTATCCCACCAATAAGGTAGGGAAAGAAATGGCAGAGCCAACAGTCACAATAGGTCCAACTTCATAAGCAAAATAAAAACCTGACTCTCTACAAAACTATTTATGGATTTTATTTATGCTGAGCATACTACCCGCAGCACTGCTGCTGGTGAGACTCAGCTCCACCACAAACTCCAGAACAAACACAGGCATCTAGACAGCTATTGCTGTTGAACTGCACCTTCTTCTTTTTCACCCTTTGTTTTCATCTAATTTAGATTCACCTTTATTCTACTTCTAAATCCCATCCCCCTGAACACTTCCTTTGCCAGGGGTTAAGCTATAAACAACACTTCAGCACCCCTCATCATGCCAAAGCCATGTTTCTCCACTGACGGGGGATTAGCCTTCCAACTGCAAGTCTTTCAGTCCTTTGCAGAACCCAGGTGGACGCTTGCTGGTCTTTTTCTTCTCTGCCCAAATACACACCTCTGCAACTCAGAGAACTAACTGTAACCCTTAACTGGAATTAAAACTTCCACTGACATCAGTAGGATACAAGGTTTAGAAGCATCAAAATTTCCCTTTCAGCACTACTACCCTTTGTTTCGCTTCTGTGTTCTTCTACCGATGACATAACCAGGCAAAACACTATAGGAAGGGAAAGGATTAAAGCTTCAGAAGACAGTTTTCTGGAGAAATTTCCAGATGGCATGAAAGGCAACCTTATAGGGTAAATTTTTAAAATTATCACATCTTCATTTCTCATGGTAACACAAGTGTTTGCATTTTCTGCTCGCTCCTCTCAGATCAAGAGAAGGTGAATGTGGCAATAATCACTGTTTTATCCACAGCCTTTTTCACCTAAAGATTTCTGAGCATTTCACAAAACAAGCTTCAAGGCATGCAGAAGTTATTCTCATCACTCCATTTTACTGCCAGGAACAGAAAAGCAGAAAGGTGACGTGGAAGTACTCAGATCAGTAAGAAGGTCTACAGCAGACCCAAAAAGTCCTCTTATTTATGTTTCTCACATCTTCTCTTCTTACACATGCTCTAAGGTCATTATAAACAGTACCTGAATTAAAAAAAAAAATATTCACTGTTTGAGGACTGTACTCAGGATGCTTGACTTTTATTTATCTCACTCATGACCTTCTCCTGATGATGCTCATCCAGAAGGACCTACTCCCCCACAAGCCCAGCAGAGCTGCTGAGAGAACTACCATGAATGCAATCAACTTTGGTACGTCAGGCAGACTTCAAACATCAAAATTAGTTGTGGTGCATTCACAGTAAATCCAGTGATTCCAGGAAGCTCTGGAGCTCCTGGGCATGGACAAGATTACAGTTGTATTGCACACAAGTAGTAAGCTTGGTGCACCTTGGCCAAATTCTGCCCAGCTCAGTTTTACTGTCCACACACACCAGATTTGGTCACACTGCAGAGAAGGAACTGTGACCCCTTCTGCCACAAGGAGTGGGTACATGACCTGCTCAGGCAGAAAATAAGTAAGCAAACTGAACGCCACTCCATTTGCTTAGCTTACTATGCTTCTTTTGTTAAGGTTAAATATACAGGCACTAAGAGTAAAGATACAGGAAAGTAGAAGCGCTATAAAATAAGCAAAGAGCAATAAAGACTTGAGGCTTTAACGTTTTATGCATATGACACAGTAGGTTCTTGTCTGCATATTTCCTAAAAAATAGAGCACAGACCTTTAAAGTCTCTCTTGAATCATGCAGAATTACTTCTTTCCTGGCCCTTCCCCAAAGAAGCAAGATTCTCTCTGACAAGCCAAGGAGCCTCACCAATGCTGGTTAACAGCACTTCAGCCCAAAGTTACCCAGGCTTCCCAGAAAGCTTGGAGAAATCCCTGGCCAATCATTAATCTAGATTCCAAGCTCCCCGCTGTGCTCCCACCTCACTGATCTCTAGGCATGTTTAAAACTTAGGAAAAGAGGAAGGCCATGAAGAATTTCCCCTTAAATACATCAGTGATCCCCATCAAAACCAAAGCAAGGGCCACAAAGACGTGAGTTCAATAAAATGGTTAAGAATATAAAGCGCTCCTTTGGAGTTCTGAAGATAACATGCATCCTAATTATATACAACAAAAGTTGCACCTCAGTAAATTAAAAAACAAACCCAGAAGCTCATTTAAACAAATGCATAACAGTGGAGATGCTTAATGAGAGAAAAAAAGTTGCCAGTTTTTATTACCACAATAGCATGTAGAGGCAACTATGTAATAGGGAACCTCTGTAGAATTTCCCTATATCTGAGTTTGGCATACAAAGTGGATACAAGTGTCCTACAAAGTAAGAGGACTCAAACACAACTGACTTAAGGATCTCTCATAGGACCAATGCTTATCATCAGAGACAAACGAATCTCAGAGACGATTCAATCTATGGAACAGGTCATTATGTGTATGTGAAAGGGGAACAGGGGAAAAAATCTCTACTAATAGAGTGTGCAGGGAGGGGAAGACATTTATTGGCTTTCCTGTACAAAGAAGCCGGATTTGCCTTTCTCAGGTGGGAATTCTCCCAGTAAACCCGGTTCCTTCACCTATTGTATTCATCCACTTCATGAACCATATTGTATTGTGTATACCAAAAGTTGCAGCAGGCTGAGGCAGTATGAGAGTACTTAAGAGATATACTTGGCATCCAGACCAGCCTTGTGATCCAAACCCCTTTGTGTCCTTTTGGAGGTTAATAAGACGAGGTTTTACTGACTCCGTCCTGGCTTTTATAAGCTTCTCAGGGATTACTGAAATTGGAGATTGCATATGAAAAAGCTGGTTCATCCATTTCCTAGAAGGGACATTCATCCAGTTTGCCCTTCAATCTTGAAATGTGAGACAGGCCTGAGGAGTGTTCTTTGTTATAGTGTCTCACAAATACATCCAGTGATGGTGAGTCCATATGTCTCTGATAAGGGGAAAACCTTATTGTGCATTCCAGCCTTTTCTTTTGTAAATATACTACACTAGATGAATTTGGCTCTCAAAGAACAAAGTATTAATTGTGCTGGCTAATAAAACTTTCTGTTGCTGTCCTTCCAATCTGGTCTTCTAAGCATCGACAGATATTAAAACCGGCTTTTGCAAAGTGAAAAGATACTAGCAGTATAAACCCAAAACTTGTTTGCAAGTTTTCAAGAATTGAGATCTGAGTGTCATTCTCAAGTAACAAAAAGTTAAATGCATTGTACATTTTCAGGTTGAACGTACAAACAATTCAGTTCATCCTACTGTTCATTCTCTTGACAGACGCCTCAGCAGCAATACATCTATGCTCTGCCCAAATCCAGTACTCTCAAGCTTCCGCTATTACTTGCACATGCTTTGTCTCCACTGACAGTTTAAACAGACAAGTTACAGTCCTCTTTAAATGCTTGTGTCCGAAGAACCCTTAGGGGCTATTTTCTCCTTTACTTATTGCAGATCCGATAGAGGTTAACAGCAGTTGCACATACAAACAATTATACGTACAAGAAGCCCAAAACAATGTAACTCTTTGAAGGTACTTCTGTCTTTACTTGTGATAGGGAGCTTCAGTATTCCTTTGATGCCTATTTTGTGGAGCAAGCAACACGACTATTTATTTGAGCCAGGTAAAATCTTTCCCTTCTGACTATTACTGTACAAAAAGAGTTGACAGCCTGGTCCAGTTTTCAAACATCTACTCCTTGGACAAAGCTAACAATGGAGTTCATTGGGACATATCCAGCTGCGGGAAAGCAAATTGGGAAAAAAAAACTTTTACTGCTTACAAGTCTTTTAAGTTGTACTGAGTTATGTAATTATAAATAATAAGCAAACAAAACACTAAAAAGCATCTTTTTTTTTATATTCTGATATTAAAAATAAGACTTTGTTGACATGTTGGTATGTTAAATGAGTTTGGCCTCAATTTTCAGTTACTGTAGGGTCTTTTTATCTCATTCTGAAAGTAGAAATAAGACTTTAACGGCAAAGAAGTTGCATATGTGTTACAATATCACAATGGTGTATAAAAAGCCTAACGGTCTTTAATATAGCTAAGAATCATCTGAGTTCCTTTGTCCATGGAACATGGTCTTTACTTTTCCAAGTCCCATCTGCACGTACAATACACTGAGGAAGGAAGAAAGGCACTACTTCCTCTTTCTCTCTGTGCCTCGATTGTTCCTGATTAAAAAATAGAAATTATAATGTTGATTTAGCTACTGGAGTTAAGCAAAACTAAATTATAGCATTTAATGAAAGTAGTTAAGAGATTTTAATAAGTTTCTTCAGAAATGCAAAGTGCTATTTATTCATATCAGGAGCTATCTCTGGTTAAACTGTCCTGGAACCTTTTGTGAGCATTCCCTTCTACGGCTGAACTCAGCTGATAACTGCTCTCTGTTTTGAAGTACATGTGTCACTGCTTAATCTAAAAAAGCCTAGGGAAGACTTAGAACTGGCACTTCTATTTTTTGGGTAATGAGAATAAAGCAAAATAAAACACACAAAAAAATCACACAAGGTCTCAGGATTAAACCTTTGCAGATGAGCAACAACAACAACAACAAAGACATCTTTGCAGGCTTTGCCTGTGCATTATAAGAATAATCACCAACACCTCCTAAAAGCAAACCTTTTCATCAACTCCATAAGCTCAGATTTCAAGGACGGATCTGGTAAGAATCTTATTAATACACCCGTATATGCCACCATAAGAGAGACAGTATCTAACACGGCAAAAATGAGGTCAAATTCAGCAGTACTGTCCTGAAGAAAACTGTCTCCTGGTCACAAATCAGTTGTGGAACACCAAGCATCATCTTTACTGCTTCAGACGCATGCCAGCTGCAGCCAGTACACTAGAAATATAAAGCTAAGCTGAGCTTTTGGTTCAATGTTGATTCTTTTAAATTTCATGGAACTGGTCCACTTTTATACAAACGTAACTTAGGGCAAAATATGACTCGAACTTTTTAGCAGAGATGATGTACTTTAGACTTTGGGACAACAGAGAGAGAGACATTCAGAAGTTTCACGCAGAACTTCTTATCCCAAGAGTACAGTCTTCTGAAGATGATTACTGTATGATGATGATTATTCCAGCTCACTGCTCATGAAGGAAAAGGAAAGAGCTGTGGCCTTGTCCCACCCCAGCCTGGTCCTACTCATACAGAATCCTGCTGTTAAATTTTCTCCCCCTTTTGCCAGTGGGACCAAGTTAGCCCCTCTTTTTGCATGAAGTTCAGACTTTTTGTCCTCATTTTCTTTGAGCAGCTCTGCCCCCTGCCTGCGTCTCAGCTTTTATTTCTTCTAGCTACTCACATTTTTCCCAAACCTCCCTCCTAAATACTCCATTTGTGTCCTTCTACCACACTGAAGCCAACGTTCCACAGTAACATTACTCAACCAGATTTTAATAATTCTTTAAAACATCTTACAGTCAATTAAACTGTGTTCCTGCACAACCAGGAAACTCTAGAAAAGTTCGTTTTAGCTCACTTCCTTTTTGTTATCCACTTTTTTCACCTGAAAAAGAAGTGGAACAAAAATTAAATTAATTTTGTTAGCAGATTAAATTCTCATGGGGCTGGACATGGATGTAATCTACACAAAAGGACTCTCACCCCACCATAGAACCAGATTTAACTGAGCTAACTCAGTTATTAGTAGCAGTTTGGTCCAGACAGCCTAGGGCTGAATGCAGTGAAAATATGTGGCTCGAAACATATCCAAAAATCACCTGAGATCCAACATAATACGGCCAAACAGGGTTGAACAGTTACTTCCATCTAAAATACCTTAGTAACTGGTAGCTCTTAATCTCCATGAGGTGAAAACTCCTCCAAAAAACAAAACCCACCCAAACTCAAGAGCTCAGGTGTCAGGTCTATTCTGATATGCCACAGAAAGACCACAAGGGTTCAAAAACTTCATTTGGAGGTTAAAGCAAATCCATTAAAGAGAGAGGTTGCAGTGCACTTTTAGGGTGATAAAAAGGCACAAATTTGAGAGGGAAAGATTCTTACTACAACAACAAAGTTAGACAATACAGCTATAACTAATAGTTTCCAAACCGCCCTCAGAAGACGATAAACTTCATTATGCCTAACTTGAAGACAAGTAACTGAGACACTGAGAAATTAAGTGGCTTTTTGAAAGTTACACAGAAAACTAGAAACAAACTATGAATCCCACTTCCCTAATCAGTGGGTTATCCTTACTGGTACTTATGTACTTGCATACATCACAGTAGTGACTGCACTGTAATCTGATTACAACTTCTGATACTGCACTACAGCTTTGTGCCGACAAAAACATTTAAGATCTCTGTACACAAGTTTAAAAAAAAAAAAAAAAGTTGTCTCAAAAAATATTAAAAAAGGCTTTGAATGGGATCCAGTCCCCTGTAAAAAGGGACTGAGAGATTAGCAAAAAAAGAAAGTTAATTCCAGAATCCACAAATGCCCAGCACCAGGGAAAAATACTGAGCTTTCTCTTGCCTGGCAAAAAGGACAGCAAAGCACAACTGGCTTTTAACCTCGTTCAGGAGCAGCTGCTTTCACAGCAGTGAAATGTTTCAGGCTGAGCCCGACTGACTTAGTGGATAAATGATTTGAAGTTGGTATAGCTAAGAAGGACCAGCTCATTTAGGAAATGTAACTATCTTAAAAACACATTTTTTCTATCCAATTGGAGCAAGTTTTGAGCTTTCAGAGCTTAGCCGTGGCTTGGAGAGGAAAATAAAAGCAGTATTTTTATGAAATGCTGGAAATTACAAAACACAGCTTGGACTTCAAACAGTCCACCCACGAGCCAGGACAGGCTGGGCCTTCGCCGGGAACTCGTGTCGCTTCTAATCACTTCTGTAAGTTTAGTACTAGCAAAAGGTGCCAAATTGGTAGCCCCAGGCACTGAATTCTCTATTTATCCCCAAAGCAGGTGCAGCAGGAGGGCAAGCTATCATAGAGATACCAACCCCTGCTACGATTCCTCACATCCAGGGACCTGGTGACAGGTGGGCAATGTGGTCTCAGTGCTGTACTGATTTCCTGATGTCTCTGCTGTGACTGCCCACAAGAGTGCCAGTTCCCCGCACTATGTTTCAGGAGGATGGATTCCTAAACTGCACAGCCTATGAAAGGGAAATAATGGAGAATCATCCTACAATCACCCTCCGAGACATTTTGAGAAAGAAGAACCAGGGATTATTTCCTTCGCATTATATTCAAGCTGTCTCAAAATGAACGAATACTAGAGAGAGAGACAAGGCCAGAGAGAGTCAATGTACTGAGCACAAATGAGATTTATATGTGGCTTGAGTCACTCCAGCCAATTAGCTACCCACCAGGCTGTTTGGTTTACTGTCCCTACTGGATGAAGATTTAATAAGCAGTCACCTAGACGGGAAGCATGAGACTTGCAGAAAGGAAACTTTTCACTACTCTACATGGAAAACTTGAGCCCAGTCCTGCAACAGCTCTGCACAGCTGACTCCCACCAATGTGTTAACGGCTACAAGACGAGGCTCTTTATCATGACAGTCCATGTAGGTGGAAAATATAGGAAATATAGGACAATCTTTCATTATATAATTACCATGTCAGAAATCTTCCACACATTCCAAATATTCTATGGGAATTAATAAAGCTTTCTTCAGTTTTTCCTCCAATACTCAGTCTTATCCAGGACTTTGACATTTTTCAGAGCACAAAAGTACAAAATGCTGGATTTTAAAAACTTATCTACTGGGGAATTTTTCTGTGTAGGGAACATATTAAACAATTCAGTCTATGTTTGGAAAAGAAATACAGATTCATCACAAGGAAGGATGTTCAAGAGTATCCTGAAAAAACAGCCGGTATTCAAGCCAAAGGACAGAATGAAGTGGGCACAACAGTATAAAGCTGACAAGCAGATTTAACTGACAGTGACAGAAAGATTCGGAAGCTGCCAAAGCCTAAGCTACACTAGGGCTTCTTCAGATACTACATGCACTAAAACTGAAACTAAAAGCACCAATGAGAGCATTTTTTTAAAACGCCTTCAGATGGGAAAAATCCGAGAAGCAGCAGCAGCAGCAAAATACAAACTTTGGGAAATGATAGAAAAAGAAACGCCTACCAAATATAAAACTAGAACAAAGCAAAAAAGGCTGAATTACAGGATTGGACATTTCATGACCTTTCTCAGCAGTCATGCCTGGTATGTAAGGCTTTAACGTACTTCATCAGAAGACTTCTTTTGCTGTTAATACTGCTCGTTGCAAGAGAGCTCAAAGCCATTCATTTAGATACAATTTTTGTAAGGCAGTGTCCCAGAGGGTGTGGCCCGGTCTCCAGGGAATAGCATTTGTTAGTTTTAGAGAACCAGCAGAGGGAGCACATTAGCAATTAAACATGGTTTTCTTGTGTTCGTGCCTAAACAATGAGATTTTTTGGTTGGGTTTTTTGTTGTTGTTTTGTTTTTATTCTCAGCATTCCTCTCTGTCACTATGTCTGTGACTCACTTAGCTATCAAATTGCTAGCAGTTTAGGAGCCAAAGCCATGGAGAATAACAGGCTCCATGTCCACCCCACATAAAATGATAGTGGACGTAAGCTTTTACGGAGTTGTCTTTCTTTCCTCTCTCCCCATATTAACCTCCATCTTACCCGTTCCTGACATCCTGCCCATGAAATCTTGTGTTGCCACACGACGATTGCTCTCAAATTCCTGCACTGTGACCACTAACTTTCTAGCCAGAAAGAAAGGCATATGGATCTCTAGGGAGGAAAGAGAGATCAATAATTAACTTTCAGTCGGCTGAAAGGACAACTCTGAAGTCCATAAAGCAACTTTCCCACTCCTACTTTTGTATCCTCAAGGGATTGATCACACTTCCAACTATCGATGACTTTAGAAGTAAGATATTAGAAAGCTTGTCTTTTAGTTGAGAAAAAAAAAACAAAACCCAAAGTATCAGTAATTTCCATGCTGTATTTACCTCAGAATCAAATGGCACAGTATAATTGTCTGCATTTTTAGCTCTACCACAATCCCAAGATAAATTTATTATGGAAGCGTAACTTTAAGACGTCATCTACAGGTGTAACTTACAGAATGGCACCACTTCTGTTCTGTAAAGGATTTCCCATCTCTGCAGAGGGTTGGATGCACTGCCTATTGAGGTTTCCTTTTGTCCTCGCTGTAGTTACCAACTGTTTTTAAGACGGACTTGTATAATCACCAATCTGATGCTAGCTCAAACATTCAGGAAGATGATACGGGTTTTAGTTCACCCTTTGTACCGTCATTTACATTTGTGCAAACTGGACATCAAATGTTACCTCGGGGTCTGTGTCTACCCACCTCAGAAAAGCACAAGGAAAGGCATATGACATGAGGCACTGAAGAATAAAGTCCTAAAGATGCTGTCAGTGTCTGAATTAGGTAGGATTGGTTTCTGTTAGAATCCCTGTCTTTCGTAAAAGATGTTGAGGAACAGTACCTGATAACAACAAGTACAGCACAGGCTACAAATCTGCCCTCCACGGGGCTGGTGGGGCAGGTTGTCACTGATGGGAAGAGACCACTTCTTGGCATGAAACGATTTCAGCCTTTGTGCTCTCGTAGTCCATGGCCTTTCTTCCCATAGTGCCACCTAGTGCCAACTCGGTCAGCGGCTCGCTTTTCTATGAGGTGAACATCTGCCCCATCAGAAACGGGCTGGATCCCTCCACACTCATTTCACCAAAGCCAAACCCCAGCCGTCAGAGGAACAGTATTTTCTTCCTTAAGGACAGCTCTTTCCCATTAGCCCAATTTCCCACTCCCATATTTTAACTGCTTCAGGATATACAGTCTTCACTTTATGTGATAAAAGCTGAGCATTTTTCTTCTTGCGAACCTCTGGGATGTGTAGCAACCTGCCCTGGGTACCAGCAGCCCTGGATGCCCTGGCTATGGATGAAAGAGGTGGCTCATGTTCCTGGGCCTCCGGTGACCGTTTTACAAGACCCATCTGCAAACAGAACTCCCGCCAGTGCTGGATGGTCAAAATGCCGCTGTAGTACACGATGGCACTGAAGGATTACATATAAAAATGTATGAAAACACGAAAGACATAGGCAGTAATCATTCTGAAATGCCAGTTTCCTATTAGAGGAGAATTGGATCAGTGCCGTTAGAACTAAATATTAACTTTGAAGATAAATAATAACCAGGAATATAGGTAACACCATGACAGCAAAAACCATCCTGGACAAAAGCCTTTGCCTTTATTCACTCCTCACTGAAAGTTTGGTAAATCTGTGAAAATCTGCTCAAATTAAAGCTGTACAGATATTACAAATATAACTCAAAATTTGGTGCATGGTTAAACAGTACTCTTCACCAAGAGAAACCTAGATTATTGGCATAGATAGATTATTTAAAATCCAATTAATTTTTCACAGTTGATATAATTTATTTTCTGAATTTTCTTGGGCCAAACTAACAAAATCAGTGAAGTCCATTTCACTTTGATTTGCCATAATTTTCCTTCTGCAGCACAGTTTGAACTACAGACCCTACAGAGGGGACAAGTTATTCTTTAAAAACAACTATTTCCAGTGCATTGTTTAATTAAAAAAAAAAAAAAATTAAAAACATTTATAAAGGATTTGGATTTTCTAAAAGTTTTGCTTAAAAAAAATAATCTAAATATCTTGAAGTTAAATTTCAGTGTTTAGTTTTCCATGAACATTTATGAATTTCTTTCAATAGAAGCTCTTCACCAGACGGATCACAGTGTAAAAAAAGTCCTGTAAAAAGAGACAGGAGTAAAACCAACTGAAATCTATAAGGCCACAGCATGCCATCAATCTCTAAACAGAACGCCTATTCAAATCATTCTGCTTAAAAGCTCATATGGTCTGCAAAACCGAACAGGGTTTTCTTGAAATGATTTAAATAACAATTTATCTAAGACTGTAATCTCTCTTGTATGGGATTTGTAAGCCATGCCACAGAATTCTCTAGCAGGGGACACTGTTTCCTATTTACATCAAAGTTTTATATAAATAATACTACTTTTTTTTTTTTTAATTTTCTGCAGCTGTTTTCCCTTATGAATAAGCTGGGCCTATGAAAAAAATGTGAAAATAGGAAAACTGTGAGTAATATTTATAATGATGATATATCCAACTCAGGAAATTGCTACAACTGTCTTTATCAAAATAAACAAGATTGATATTTTTTCCTCCTTTAAGAGAAAAGCAAAATCCACTACTATTAACATTAATTTGACTTGGTATTTGTTTGGTATTTGGATTTGACTATCTTATATCCCATTTTTGGTCCTGTTAAAAACAAAAACAAAAACACAACACAAAAACACACACACACAAAAAAACCCCAACAGCATTGCTTTTCGTCTCACAGGAGTGAAAGAGGCATATACGCACGCCATTCAACCCAAAATTACCCTAGCTACAGGGCATGGCAAAGCATGAAATAACTGCTCCAGAGCACTTCCTCATGTGGGTGTGTTAGATAACTGTCTGCTCCAACGCTAAAATAAAGCACACTGTGACCCAATCAACACTGCGAGCTCTGCTCCGCACAGCTGCCCGGGCTGCGGGCATGGGAACCCAGAGCACCCCACGCTGCCCCTCACACGCCACTCTGCCAAACTCAGTCCTATCCCCCTGGTCAACAGGCTTGACGTTCCCAGGGTTCCAGCTACAGCATCGTATGCTGGATTTAAGTTTACTTAGGCATACTTTACCCTTTGCTGCTGTATCCAGATTGCATATGGACTTTGTGCTATTGAAAGGGCTAAGATTATTATTATTTTTTTGCTGGAATATACTTAGGGTTCAAAGAAAATTAAATCTTCCTAGTGAAAAGGTTTTTAAGATTAAAAAAATATCTTACTGGGTAATGAAAAAAAATGTTTCTCCTACTCCGACTCTCTCTCTCTGCTCAAATTCTTCTTGCCTGGGGTTTTCATAAAATCAAGAGGCATCTGTAGTCATTTTTAAAGTTTTTCAAAAATGTTAAGATGAGGCTGGGCTTCTGCTAAATGTTCACGCAAGAAGCCTGAGGACAGGTCAATGTGCCTTCCTACAAAAAACCTGAACTGCTGAGGAACGTACACCTGCACTGGTTCAGGAAAAAAAATGACAGGTGCCTGAAAACCCACCCATCCCATGAGGGGCACAGCTGCTAACACTCCAGCTGCATCACTCCGGGCTAACCACCATCCAAAGGCATCAGCAACTCCACCTTTTAGATCCTACATTTTTGGCATAACTTCAGCATCCCCTCTACACCCAAATCTGAGTTTCAAAGCTTGAGATTCAAACTTTAGGAAGGGAGAAAACACCTTGCTACAGTTAACAGGTCATTTGAAGCAATAAACATATTTAAAGTCTATCAACAAAATAATAATTTAGAAGCTTGAATAAAAAGGAGGAGAAAAAAAATAGGAAGCAATGAACGTCATTCGTCAGCTAAGCGATGAGCCACCAATTCTTGGCACACTGATATATAAAACCTTGAAAAGTTTTGCTTGGGTTCTGGAAATAAAGCTGCTAATAAAACGAAGCAAGTAGTTTCTGTAGTTGAAGTGCCAGTCAATAGATCTGCCGCTCTGGATTTCAATTAAATTAGTTTGTTCAGCAAGGAGGCACTTCTGTTGAAACTGGGGAGTCGTAAGTTAAAGGACAGCTAAAAAAAAGCCCCAAAGAACAGCATAAAAACCTGTTGGCAGCAAAAGTTCTCTCTGGCTGTAAAATAATGGATTTTTAAGAAACATTTCAAAGGATTTGAAGGTTTTGGAGAATCTCCTAGGCAGTCCCAGGTGGGTTGGGAATATTGCATTATGGACTTCTTTGTGCTAAGAGGAAGGCCTAATGCATGTTTTTAAGAAGTCCGCCTCTTGCTATTAAATAAATAATTTTCTATTAAAAAAGGTGATTGTTATTGTTGAGAGATCTCCACTGATCAGCGTCCATTTTATATAATTACTTAGGATTCTCCAGAACATTTTATGTAACTCACTTCCACTATCTCTTTTCTTTTTTTTTTTTTTTTTTTTTTTGTACCAGCAGAGTAGCAGTTTTACTCTCCAACAGAAACGACAGAAGCTCAGGAAAAAAGACCATTTCAAATGGATCAATTTAAGCAGTCTTCAGAACCCATGATAAATCTAAGCTCCAAAAACTCGACAATGCTAAGTGGGCTATGAAATGCATCACAAATCTCTCCCCAGAAAAAAAGAAGAAAAAAAAAAGAAAAAAAAAAGATTAATCCAGAGAGAAGCTCCAACGTTTGAAATTACAAATAAGCAGCATATTTGTGGACTGAAAATTGGTAAATAAATAGTTACTATTTCTGGACAAAATGGCTCGATAGATTTCATAATTTGCCACCACTGTAAAAAATATCTATTCCCTTCCCCCCTCCCTTCCCCGGCAGTACACACGGAAACACAAGCATAACCATGCATAAAGTGGGAGGGTGGGGGGCAGCCAAGGATACAAACTCCCTCTTAGAAAGTTTGAATTCTTATTAACCCAGTGATGCCTCCATAATGTTACATTACATCAGCAACATAAAAGTTGAAATATACATCTCTCTTCTTTCCTAGTAAAGGAAACTGGAAAAATACTAATAATGAAAAATAGACGTTAAAAATATCCAGGAGGAAAAAGTACATGTGCAATAACCAAAATTAACCCCCTCCGCCCCCACACCAAAACAGACAAACAGCAAAATCTCCAAATAAAAATCCTATCAGGAGGACGGGAACCTGCTTTCTCTATTTTTGCTTTTATTTACTGTATGCCAAGCATGGACTTTAAACTTACAGTATGCATATATATAAAAAACAAAGAACGAGAGTCACTGTTAACCCTGGTCACCAGCATTACAGTTAAAACTCATTGGCAAATACTAATAAAATCCCATTTAGCAGTAAATAAGGAGAACATGATATATGGACGGACAGATGGAACTGCATAAACAGAAAAGAAAAAGCAGAGAGACCCACAAACATACGGAGAGGGCTGTTTTAGAAGAGTGAAAGATACTGATTTACTTGGAACTAGTGTTGGAAAACAAACGTATTTGTTTCCTTTCTGATTAAAAAAAAAAGTAATTAAAGTGAATCATAAGGGGGCACACCCTTTAATAAGTAAAAGGGGGGAAAACATTTGTAGAGGGTAAGGCCTTCTATAGATGTTCCGAATTTTAAGCTATCAAATAGGTCTGGCAAACTTACATCTCTAAATTAAAAATCGAGGCGGCGGGGGGGGGGGGGGGAGGAGGAGAGAGAATAAAGAAGTGCTGGTGGTTTAAGGAGAGTAGAAGCTTTATTCTTTCATTTTTTATAAAAGTTGACTGGCCTACCTTGTTCCCCAGTCCTCAGTTTGTCTCCTCATAGTCGCTGTCTCCCTGGAAGTACAGTGTGAGTGGTAATGACTGCCTGCCTCCCTAATGAGTCCATTTTCCTGCTCTTGATGTTGTGTATATACACACACTGCAACCTACCTTACAAACCACAGAGACGGGAAAGGGAGAGGGAGCGAGAGAGAGCGAGCGAGAGCGAGCGAGAGTGCGAGAGACAGGGAGAGAGAGAGCCAGCGAGGGAGAGAAAGGCGCACACAGACAAAGCCCTCCTACCAGACAGCAGACAACCCTCCTTCCCCGATCCAGCAAAATACAACTCGGCTAATGCAGCAACAGGTTCAATGCTGCCAGGCTGAGGCAGTGCAGAAAAGGTATAGGGGGCTGAGCAGGATTGCTGGCAAATAAACAGTTTCACGCCGGCTGGCTCCACCTTTCTTATTTATGTTACAGGATGTTGGAATGCATTGTTTCAGACAGTCCATATAATTATCATAAATACATTTTTTGTGCATATTAGCGTGAAGTGCCGAAACGTATCAGCCATTCTGCTCCGTAACCTTATAGCTTTAACACATGCAGGGAAGGTGTAAACATATCTCTTTTGACAGGCAGACTACACAAAGCCCACTGATGATTTTAAAGTCATGAGATCTTTCAAGAAAGACGCTCCTGAAGATAGGTTTCCCCAGACAATAGGGGAGCAGGGAAAATTGATCTTGATGAGGAAGAAGTCTTCGTAAGAGACTGCTCTGTAAACAATTGAAAAGAGAGGGCTATTCTCCCCAGCATTCCCTCCCTTCAAAAATATGTATTGGGAAGCTTCTACCCCTACAGCTATAATAATGTGCTGTGCTTATGTCTGAACAGGTGCAATGCATATAGTACATGGTGTTACAAGGACAGAAATAAATCTCTCAAGTAAAAAAACATTTTCCCAGTTGCAAACAGGCCAAGGTTATTTAAAATATAGGTCTAATTTGAAGAACGTTCCCCACTCCCTATATTTTTTTGCTGGGCGGCGGGGGGGGGGTTTAGCTAGAGGGAAGGCGTGAAGGGGAGGCAAAGATGGGAAAATCAATACACATAACTAGTTACTATATTTTTATTTTTACAATATTCTGTCATATCTGAAGAAGATATATGCTGCTTCTAAAATTTTTTTCACTCAGTCGTGCCTCTCATCACATGCAAACTTAGGCTGTCACAAAAATTCTGTTGATTTTAATAACAACTCCAGGCTTGTGAAAGTAGCAAGAGCAGGAAAACAAGATTTTGCACCTGCACTTCATCTTTGGACAAAGGTTCTCCAAGAACTTTCTCTGCAGGGTATTTTTTAGATGGAGAAAATGGGTCCGAGGGGAAAAAAAAAAAAAAAAAAAAGGTTAAGTGATATTCCCAAGGTTATGCTGTAAATCACTGGAAAAACAGACAAGAACTCAAATCATGCTTAACACGGAATTTGCCTGGAGTAACTCATACCCACCTAAAAGTGTCCTAGCTAAGCCAGTTTGTGTAGGCTCCCTCTATTGTCAGTGGAGAGACAGGCAACTCCCAAAAGCAATTCATCCCAGCTTTCTCTCTCTCGCCACTGAGGAGAGAGCCTACACAACTAGATTAGGCTAGGCAGCTAGCTTGTAGTTGGCTAAAATTAAGTAAAATGAATCCCACTTTTGATCTAAGGCTCTATTACAACATTCTGCTTCCCCAAGTACATTTTTATTATCGCATTTATTATTAGGCAATATATGCCTAAATTGTAGTGATCGAAAAGGGATAGCCTGCTGACTAAAAGAGATAGGTAAACTCCCTAGATTCATGGATTTGTACCCTGAGGCTGGCTGGATATTCATGATTCACACAGTCTTTATAATATTAACCAGCCTGGTGACTGGCGAATTTGATTAGTTTTGTTCACTGGTAGCTGCTACACTTTTTTTGTATTTCGCTTATAAACATTCTGGTTTTGTCCAGATGCACAGTAAATACAGAAGGATTAAGTAATTCTTTTCAAAAGGTTAATTTTCATTAGTTTTTTCATCAAAACACAGCCTTTCTTACCCTAGGATAAAATATAAAGAGTAAAAAGCTCTATTAGGTGACTTAGTTCAACTCATTCTATAATATTTAGCTACATACACACCTGGCATATGTAGAGGCAGCTCTACAAGTTACTCCAAATATATATTGCAAAAATTTAGCCCTACTACATATTTGCTTCTCTGGATGTTATGACCATATCACCTTGTTGAAGTGTATGTAAGGTCAGGAGAGCAGAAGGAGCATTTGGAGACTTTGCTTCTAACTGTGGTAACTCAATGTGGCTGTGTATGTGCCAATTGATCACTCACAGTCTCAGTTTTTCCATCTGTAAAATAGACTCAACTGTAGTTCCATGGTACCATAAATATATGAGGTGCTTCATCTTCCTATCTCAGCCTGACATCTCTCAAGAGTTTTATGATGGAGAATATTATGAGAAAAATATAAATACTTTATCAAGGGGACCTATCAACAGGACTTATATCAAAGCCAGCTGATAAAAGGTTTTTACATACTTCTGTTCAGTTCAAATAATCGGAATAGTCTCTGAATTTAAAATTTAAAAACTAGATCTACACCAAAATGAGGATATCAGATGTAAGCTCTTAGTACTCTGGTACATTTGACCCCAAGCTAACATTCATTCCTCAGTCCTACCTACCTTATACATAAAAATCTGAAGAGAGATTCAAAACATACCAAGTTTGGATAAAATACAAACCTTGAACCCTTCGACTTTAACAAACATTCAGATTGAAATCCAACTCGGAAACACTTAAGTTCAAAAAAATGTTCAGATTTGCAATTGATCCAGATCCAAAAACTCTTTAAGTTGGAAGGCATCTAGATCCTTACTTCTTGCCACTTTCTAGAAATGTCCTACGTGTATCTGAATCAGGACCACAGGCCAAATATCCTCATATTTTGAGGAATCCTGAATCTCAGTAAGAACACCAGAACTGCGCCTGATTCCACACAGTTATGACAACGCTTAGAACCAGACCCAAACAGGAACCCAAAGCCACCCCTTCCAAAGTTGCATGGGGTTTGTGTACCTGCAGAACTGTACAACTAAAACAGAACACTTTCAACCCTTGGGATTGTTTGAATGCAAATATGAAGTAGATTCCAACTTAAGCTAGTTTTAGCTCTCAATCAGAAATTAATCCAATTAGGCGTAATCTTTATAAAATCCAAATATCTGTCTGACCTGAATGAAAAACCCTGCAAGATGTGATCTGCACAACTGGTTCCTTGCCTGTGAGTCTTTCTAAATGCATCCAAATCATCAATGGTCTGATTCTCTGTTGTCTTATAAGTCATTCAGTCTACCTAAACCATAAAAAAAGAGCATAAAAAAAATTCTGAGTGGTGCAGTTGAATGGAGATTCCTGATTTAATGTCTTGCTAACATGAAAATGTTCGCCTATTTGCTTGAATCAAAGAGCTCAATGAGAGCCTGCTCACTGTCACACCGTGTTCCTGTGGGCCTGCAATCCCCCCTATCCATTAAGTGTGCAGGTCGATGGCTATGTACTTGGGTCACTTGCAGGAAGAGGAGACAACATGTAACTGCTGGTGGCTTTCAGCTCTGTCATAGGACTGGACACACACCTGCCATGTGATGGTGAAGGCCGGCATGGCAGTCACATGGCTGGCCTACACTTGGCCACACAACAGAACAGGCAAGCAAACTCTTATCGTGTGCCCAGGAACATACCTCTCCCTGTAGCAGAGACATCAAATTTTGGTTATGCCACCCATGGGGTCACCCCACAAGAAAGAGGCTGGAACAGAGGACTCCCAGCCATCTTAGTAAAAAGCTGCATTATCCATTCTGAATGCAAGAACAGGCAATGCTGCTCTACCCAGGAGATGATACTCCTGCTTTTCTTTTTCTGTAAATTTATCTTCTCAGTTCAGAGTTAATCTCCAGCAACTGTCATTAGGGAGGCAAAGGAGCCCCAACCCCTCTAGCAATGCCTTAAAAAGAATGAAAAAATGACTAGCACCATAATGCAGGTGGAAAATTCTGGTGCTTAGTGCAGCAGGGGCACCCATCTACAGTTCTCCCAGGGAGCTGCAGAGCCCTAAGAACACCCTGATCTCCAGTAATAAGGGGCAGATAGGAAAAACCAAACTGTCCACCAGAACTGTGAAAGTGTTTGTTGCAAATGACAAAATTCTGGATAATGGACTGAGAAGGAAGGAAGGTGCTTCAGTGCCAAACAACATATTCTATAGTGCTCAGGTCTCTCCTTTCTATGTTGTCAGGTGCACCAACAGGCTGAGTTTAGACGTATCTTGCTGGCAACCCCAACTGCAAAAGGAGTCACAGCATCATATAACCATGTCTGAGGCCAAGAGCTACTTCCTTTGGAAAAAAAAAAAAAAAAAAAAAAAGACCTCTTAGTAGTTATCTAAGGGCTGATTTTGAAATTCTAAAGAAATTTACATGGAACTGACTCCGTGAACTGGTTGGGTATCCTGCCTATCCTTGTGGAGGGTTAACACACTGGTTTTGAGGGACTGCACATATGTGCCTTACAACAGTTCCATCAATCCCTTCAGGGAGCTCCACTTTACTAGAATCCCAGGAACTGTTCTTAGAAACCAGGCTGGTTTAACACCATACTGGTGGTAAAAATCCCAGGCAAATTTCTGTCGCAGTTCTCTTTCAGATAGTATAGGCAGGACCTAGAAACACTCACAGCAACATGTCTGAACTTGATTCCTTCCACTTAGTCCCCTTCACCACTTACACAGATCTCCTAGACTCCCCTGGTATATCACACCATCATGTTGCCAGCCCAACAGGATTGGTGATTCAGATGTCTCTACTGGTGTCCTGCAGTGTCTCTGCAACTTTGTTCAAATATAATGAGAAAGATGCCAATTAAAAAAGCACAAGAGTCCTGCAGCGTTGCAGGCTGATTCAAATTAGATACCTGTATGAAGTGATTAAAAATAGGTTTTCTAAACCTGAAGGTAACAGGAGGACAGTATGTTTCATTTACATCAGCAGGGGTCAACAAAAATGTAAAAGTACCACACGAAAGTTCTTTTTCCCTGCAGATTTACTGGTGAAAATGCTGAAGACAGAAGGAGAAAAATACAGCGGACTTCTGGTGTCTTTCAATATGCAAAGAATCTCAATTGTTCTCAAATCTCAGCAGTCATTACTTACTGCCAGACCTCCAAATAAGTAATACTTCCCTTTTATTTAGCCACTTTGATCCATCATTCCATGTGTCAGTTGCACATACACATTAACAAATCAAATCTCACAACTTCCTTCGGCAAAAAGCTACTGTCATTCCCATTTTACAGATAGTAAAAACTAAACAGAAAGAGTAAACCACTCTGTTGAGAATTGAAGTGAAACTGGGATATCAGGCTTTCCTGATCAGAAGTTCAGGCTATGCCGTCTCTATGGATCAGGCTCTCAGACAGCCCAATTGATTGGCAAGACTGGGGTGCACTTGCTGAACCAGAACTGTTTTTTCTAATGTTGGTTGTTTGTTGTTGTGTGGTGTTTTTTTTTAATCCCATAATGTCCTGAATAATAGATCAGATGCAAAGCTGGTGTGTCTCCAACAGTTTCAACGGATTTGTAAAAATCTGTCTGCAAGTAATACGTACCAAGTACCGTAAATGCTCACTTTCTTTTATGATGACACTACCAGCACTCCGGTAAAGGAACACTTTGCACAATGACTGATCCCTAACAGCCCTTAGGCCACTTTGCATAAAGGTCGCAAAGTGGTATTTCCACTACATAATAATCCCATGTCAGATACAACAGTACTGCACTACTCCAGTACTGTGTTGGGTAAATATTGCTGCTACATCACTAAATTGTGCTAGTGAGAGAAATTTTGTCCCAACAAAGCCAATCCCTTGCTTCTATACCCATCACCACTGGTGTGTATCACTCACCACCTACAGGAACTGAGATTCCTCATAAAAACTCCAGAAGACCAGTATCGTACCAGTATACCATTTTCCAATTCAAAAACCAAAACCACACAAAAAGTCCTCAGACTCCCACATGCTTTATCCCTATGCCCCATTACACACACATTCACACACACTTGGGATGTTAGTGTGTTAGCTTTCTGTCTTGAATGTGTGTGTAATTATTTAACACCTAATGACCTGCAGTTACGTATGTGGCCTTGGCTATATATATGTGTTCATCCTGTCCACTTACAGAGTACTGGGATATTACCTCTATTTGCATCAACAGGCCATTTGTCACCAATTTAGCTGTTGAGCTAATGTGTAAGGCCCTCATCCAAGCCACGGAATTACAATGGAATTGGATCTTGTTACACAGCCTACTGCATTGTATGGTGCACCCTCTATTATATAACTATATGGTTCCCAAAGGGTACCTATAATTCGGTTATAAAGAGTCATGTTGCAGTTCAGTAAACATTTAAGGACTAGAAATTTGATGATTTACCTATGGAAATCCATACTGAATCCATCCAAAATGGAACAACTTGTAAAAAGTAGTGTTACTATCTGAAAGGAGCTACAGTAACAAACAAGTCAGGATGCACATCCATCACTCTCTTCTACCAGATAACTAAAATGCCTATCAAAGATTTCTGTTTTTGTCCCAGAAAGTTAGGGAGTGTGCTGTCATAATTGTAGACAGTTATGTCATCAACCACAGTGAAAATTCTGAAGCTCTAGGTGGCCATCCCTTCATTTTTACCCTCTTTAAACAGTAGAAGAAAAAACCCCAACAAATCAGAACAAACTTCTGCAACTCTTGTGATTATCATATCAGTTGAGATGCAGTGGCTTTGTCATGAATGAAAATCTGATCTAGATGGGAAAAAAGAGAGAGGCATCACTAGCAAGATTTTGGAAGCTTTTCTTTTACCCTCTGGGTGCAACTGAATTATTTTCGTAAGCTTGTGAGCATGAATCCATTCTACCTGGAAAATATGTATGTCAGCATTTTCAAAGATGCTACTCTTTCAAGAGGTACTTATCTTCTAGTTCAGAATATCACATCTGAGAGTATTGCCCCCCAAATGAATAGCCACTTCTGGAAAAATTTAAAAAAAAAAAAAAAAAAAAAAAGCAATTTTAGTGTATCAGATGTACAAAGACAGAAATTCCATACTTTTAATTTGATTGACTATACATGAAGTGGACAAAAAACACCTCTACACAAAAGAGATAAACAGTACAGAAACTTCATACATCAAAAAAAAAAAAAACTTGAGTAGGCTCTAAAAGTTGCATGGTTGTCCATGTACAGTAATGCTGTAATATTTGAAAGGAGCAACACTAAGTGCCATTATTCATCTAATACTTCACCATTAAATCCCTTCAGCTGATACAGGATTATTTTCCTCAAATATAGGCACTGTGTGAAAGTTCCTATATAAGATTTTTCTCCATGTATTCTAGGCAAGGGGAGACCAATGCATTTACCAGGCAGACTGAAGTTTTAAGTTACTGAAAAGGCTGGACTTTTTCTCAGAGCTGTGTGGCTTGTGTCACACTTTGAAGCAGCTCAGCACAAAATTTCACCCTTGGACTCAGATTCAGATGTCCCAAATTCCTGCTAGGTCACCATGCTTAGTGTTTCTGAATATATGCCCCTAAAATCCCACAGCCAGCTAATAGAAAATATCAGACGCAGGGACCTGGGGGTGGTTAGGCCAACTGTCTCTGACCTGTGAGTATATAAAAGTGCCTGACTCTGTTTTGAGGCAAGCTAAATATTACAGATACCATGAAGTAAAGAAATGGAAATGAGTAAAAAATCAAACAACGGTTTATCCTTGTTAGTCTGAGAAGCCCACTCCAAGAAAAAATGTAACTGTTGACCTTTGTACCAAATGCATAGGGAACACTAGCAAGGATGCAATCATTTTACTAGCACTGCCACCACCAAAATTAAGTATAAAAGTTTCACTTTCACAAACTTTGATTATCTGTAGATGACCTCAAGGGGATTATTTTTGTGGTAGGTGGACAGGATTCATTGTTTTTGAAACTTTTATTCAAAGATTTTTCTGAAAAATAAAAAAATAGATATAATAGATGTAATAAAGAAAAGGAATGTCCTGGTCTCAATATTTTTTTATTTTATATAAGGTAAGTTCTGTTAGAAAAACCAGGCAAGACTGGTTCCAATTAGTCCTTTAGTTTTAGCCTAAAGGAGAATATTTTTGGATAATCTGAACACAGTTTACTCAGCTGTTTTAAAGGACACATTTAGAGGTGCATTTCTTTTCCTGAAATATTAATCTAAATTCATTTTGTAAGGAAAAGATGAAAGAGTTTACTATTTAAAGCCAAAGAAATAAAAGCAAAAAGTTGTATTAACTGAACATTAAGCCTCAGGTCTTCTTTTACACAACAACAGAGATAAGAACCTTTCTTTCAATCAGACCTATAAAAATTGGAAGATCTGGTGAGGTTAGTGGTGGTGTAAGCCTGACAGAAATGAGCTTGAGTATCCTATAGACAAACAAGTATTTTATTTTGCCTGTATTTGAAAAAAAGGGTCTTTCATTATAGAACTAGAACATGCAGAACAAAGTGACATAATATTTTCAAAATGATACAATGGAAACAAAGTGAACCAACTTCAATGCTACTCTTCAGTCGAGTTTTGTAATGAGCCCGAGTTAGATATAATTTTATGGTCAAAGGGCTCCTTTTCTATAACTTTATTTGCAATTATTAGCTAGGATTGTAATGTTTGGTATTGCTACCAAGATGGCATATGATTATGTAATGAGAGATTCCCCTTTGTAATATCTGTACAATTAGGCATAATTAAGTTTATCAGGGTAACATTAATTTCCTGATTTTTGAGTAAATAAAGAATCAATGTTAAGATTGCACTAACCAATACTAACTAACATTTAATTTGTTTTGTTTCAAAATCAGAGGTCACATTGTGAAACTTATTTGATAGTATGCAATGAAAAAAAAAAAACAACAAAATAAACAGAAGTTGGAATAAAGATAACTTTATATTAACTGGTACTTTGCTGTCCTACTGTTCCATTTGTTGAGTTGTCCTGAAGCCAACAAAATAGTGGTGAGAATCAGGATACAAATATGACTTTCAGTACTCTCCGTTGTAGTCTCAAAATGAATTGACATTTGTTTTTACCACACTGTGATAACATCACAGATGTTAGAATCATAAATGCCAGTATACCTTAAAGCCTTCCGTTTCAGAAACAACGGTTCTACCATTACAGCTAAATGAAAGTCTTGACTAGCTTCAGTAGACCATTTGTCGGCCAGGCACCAAATGAAACAAAAATCACGTCTGATAGAAACACCACATAAATATCAAGCTATACATCATGCATTCATCCAACTGAGTATCAATCTGAACTCCTAGGGATTCATATAGTAAAGCTGTAACACACCACAAAAATTCACTGGGGATTATCAGATATGGGTTTACAGGGGGAAATTGGGAGTGACCTGTTAATGGCTACCTGGTGCAACACATCTATTCTCAATCACAAGAGCTGGGACTGGCTGTTCAGGCACCATATCCAGCTCATGCGCACATCTAGTGCTGATAATCATTAAAAAATAGGTATGAGAAAGGTAGTTACAGGGTTATAATGAAGAGAATTTATGGGACATTACTTTCGCAAACTGTTGTCTCACTCTAAACACCACTCTGGACTCGAGGTATCAAAATGTGACAACAATGCTCAAGGTCTCTGTAACAGGATTATCTCTTTTCTTTTCCTGCCATACTTCTTGAAAAAACCCCAATAAAACAGTAAATAGTTTTAACATTTAAATGAATGTCAATAGTCTTCAGAGTCAACACTGCTGTAAAGATCCAAGACATTGTATTAGGAGGCTGACTGCAAATAACCAAGTGTCAGCTCACATCTAGTGCAATCTTTAATTAGAACTTCACAGTCAAGCAGGCTACAAGCTTTTTACCTCCTAAATTAAAGCTGTAATTTTGGAGCACAAGAAGTCAACCACTAGGGAAAAAGCACCAGTTTACCATACTGCTAAAAGTCAGCTAGTCTCAAAATATGAAGGACACAAGTTGTATCATTTTCTGGAGAAGCCACAATGTAACAATTTCTATAAATTTTTAGTGTTAGATACTTAATGATGTTGGAAGTTCTTTGGGATTACTTTACAGGCTACTCCTCTGAGAAAAGTTATGTGCAAGACAAATGAAACCAAAGAGTTGACTTAAAGGCTCTCAGCACTATCCACAGGTTTCAAAGCTCAAGATCCCTATCTATGGCAAGAGCCCCTTTTCAGAGGAACAAGAATATTTGCTTCACAATAGCTCAAAGGTGTTCAAATCCCTGCAAGATACTAACACTATATTCCATTCATTTTAATGGAAAATAGATGTCCAAATTCCCAAAGACAGCCCTTTTACCATTGGGCCCAAAGAAACAGATTACATGAAAATACCTTTTTATCACAAGAGAAGACAGGGAAAAAAAATTCCAATTAAAATTGATGGAATTGATCAAAGAATGAAAGCCATCAAGGAACAGACAGGCAAAACGGGGAATAAAATAAGGGAAAAGTGCATAAAGTTATCTCACTCCCCTCAAGGAGTATTAACAAAAAATCTCCCTACAAGAGTAAAAGAAGATACTTCCAATTTGTTTTCCTTAACAGATAAAAGAAGTGTAGATTAAAGACTAGGAAGCATGTTGAATATTGTGGCAAAGGCACAATAAAGTTCAAAATAAAATATTGTAACTTGAATTACTCCATCGTCACAATTAAATGGCCAGGAAGGACTCCAGTGTTCTAGGAGTAGCCACAAGCACCCCTAGCTCCAAGGATTTGAGTTTGAAAGTCCCTTCAGCTCCAAAAAACATCCTAGCCAATACTGCTTGGGCTAAAAAATAATTTCCTATAGCTGCAATCTTTAGGCTTATCACAGATACATGCATATGTCTGGAAAGAGTTGTTGTGGTACGTAATAAAAAAAGCTACAGTAAAAAGCCATGGTTGCTTTGCAGCCTTAATCCTGCTCTTCATACTCCAACTCCCTCCTGCTAACTAGCCTTTCAGTACTCAGTTGTCTCATGTGCACTCAAGCCCTGGGAATTTCTGAGCAGAACTCTGGACCTAAGAACATCCCTGCAGGGACAAGAAGTACTTGGTGGATGAAGAGCAAACCATTCCCACACATTCTCCTACTGTGGCCAGGCTCTCAATCCACAGAAAGCTTCTTGGGACTTTCCACAGTACCAAATAAATTCTTTTCACTCTTAAAGCAGTATGTGTACCCCCATCTTTGAGAAAATGTCAATAAACAATTTAAATGAAGTGTTACTTGAGAAACTGGTAGCTAGATTTTCACTTAACTACATCTAAGACCACACAGAGAAGGTAATACTGGCACATAGATGCATACTACTTTGCAGCCATGAGAGAGATTGAAAAAAAAAAAAAAAAGGCAATAAGCTATAGAGGACCACTAAATATGCCAATAACAAATATGAACAAAAGCAGCACAAATTGTATGGTACTGTTAAATTAGCATATTTCTCTCTTTTCAGCAACTGAAAGCATCTGAGGAACACTGGCTTTTAGAAAGGTGCTCCTCATGCCCTCCCATTTAAACACCAAATCAACTCACACAGATGTGACTGAAATAGAGCCCCGACAGCTTCAAAAGCAGAAATACATTTGACCCAAGATGTCTGGCCTGCGTCTACTGTAACACAAGTTATAGTAGAACTCTCCTCAGCCCCTCACAATGGTCCCAGTGGAGATACTATTACATTTTGCTGTTGTTGTTTATATCTAGTTTGGCCAAGAGTCCATGAGTCATGATACCTATATTTACAATGCTACCAGATACAGGAACAATCCAGTGGCATTTTTCTATTAGTGCTGACTATTCAGGATCTGCCACTTAGAAACGTTTACATGAAAATAACAAAGAATAGAAACATGTGATGCTTGAAAAAATAAGGCTGTAATTTCAATCTGCAAATGAAAAATCTAAACATTCTAAAACTTAATAGGGAAGTGACAAGAGTACAATGATTTCTGTCCCTTGTAAAAGACAGCAAAAACTGTACACTTTTGCCTACCTTACTTACATGGGGAATAAGCAATGCTTTAAGAGCCTGATGAGAGAGATGCTGCTAGTTGATGGAATCTTTTGTCATCAGATGCTAAAAAAAAAGTAATAAATGAAATGAGTTTTGAACACGAGCTTACAGTATTTTTAGGATCTAAAAGCTGCCATTAGGTAGCCATAACAAGGGTCTAACGAAAGCTAGCTATTTCACTCAGGTTTTCAATCCCAACTATTAAATCCAGTCAGCAGGTTCCTTGCTCTACTGTTAATATTAAAGATACCAGTGTTAAAAACTAGAGCTTAATAGTTAACACATATAGGAATATTCATTTATTTGACTTCAAGAGAAGTTGAAGAAAGCAACAGGAAACAAGTGCATGCATGTACTAAAGTAATACAAAACCCAAGATAATTCTCTAACAGTATAGTGTAAGCATTGTCAAAAACTGTTCAAGAAGTTAGGATGAATCCACATCAATCTCAAAAAGTGCAGACAATTCATTTCTGCAGACCCTTCAAGATGAGATGTTCTTTTAAGTGCAACTACTGAAGCAGAACTCTGATGAGTCTGATGATCCTGAAAGTGAGATGTTTTTAGTGCTATCATTATCATTATTAAACGTAGCTGCAATGACAATTTAAATCTGTGTTCCAAGCCTCCTAGATGCTCTTCAACATTAGACACCTTTGTGTCTTGAAGACCCAGAAATAAGCTTACTAGTTGATTATGCTATAAAGAAAAGCTCTGCTTAACAAGACAGATGCAACCTTATTTTATCCTAATGATATTGCCTTCCACGGAACACAAAAGAAGCAATTGATAGCAATGATTGAAATGTTTCTTTTAGAGAGTTGTAAATTCAGCTGTCCACTACAAGAATCTCCAAGTGAAGAAACAGGAGAAAAAATAAAAGAAAAAGTAACAGCATTGAATAGTGACATTAGTGCAGGTTGGCTAGCTGAACATGACAAATGACCTCCTAATGGCCACAAGCATACAGACAATGACTTGTATGTCCTTGTAGACTGCTACTAATCCTGTACCAAAATGGAAACCACAAATATTGGTACAGTCTTAGCAAAGATACCATCCAAGAACAAAGAGAAAACATGAGAAAAATGTCTTTACTATATGGTTAGACAACAAAAACAAAATTGAAACAAGAATGTTTGAAATGATTTCTTCTGCTTCTGATATACGGCTGCTTCAACCACACTGAGCAAAAGAATTAACAACCAAACTTTCCCAAAACTGTACTGGAGAGCCTAAATACAAAAATCACTCCGCTTTCACCAGTAGCCTGGTTAACTCAAGTGAAAAGGCAGACTGATGTCCCTGGTTCCCACTTAGTGTTGCTCTCAGGAACACGTGTCTCTACGTTTGCATCAACAAGTGTCTTGAAATTTGCACTGAGAACAAGAAGGACTTTGATCAAAAAATAGCACATGTTTTACTCTGCAAGGAACTTTACAGAGAGGTACTAAATTTACAAAAGCAGTTGAAGGAGGTTTCAGAGGGACTTGACAGATTACAGGCTGATGACACCACCGTTACAGCCTCAGTGGAAATGTGGTTTGATCTAATTAACAACAAAGCACTAGAACCACTGAAGAACAAAATTAAAAAATTATTCAAAGACACTTGGAAGCTTTCCATTTCATAGCCACCAGGACTGATTCCAAACACAGACGGATGGGATTAAACCCAGGACAGGATGTCGAGGTTGGGACAGGCACAGAACATATTCTAGATATCTCAAATCTTCCAAGATTAGAAACCTGAAGATATATATTTTTGCTTTAAATCTGTAATTACAAAATTTATTTGATTGAAAACAATTAACTTAATCATGCAGGTGGAAAATACAGATGTTAAATTAAGGCAGAGAAGATGGCTGAACTTGGAAATGCTGGATTTTAGAACAGATGCATTGCTGTCCAGCCAACTCAGCATTACTTTTTACACATTTTTAGTTTATTCATATCGCTTTGATTGAAACTGTGGAACAGTGTAGGTGCTAAAATCAATGAATCCAGTGAAGTACACTGATATGCAGTTAGATATAAATCCTCAAAGACCTAACTTTTTTTCACAGACTATGGAGACCATGAGGATATTCCTTTGTTTTCATTACAGAATCACACGCTTTACATTTTAGATAACGGGTCTTTTTGTGTTTGAGGAATAAATATGCCTGCAAAATAAATCGCATCACGTGCATGCACTGTTTCAGTGGATAAAATACTACATTTGAGTGTTTTCTCCAAAAGGCTTTTGCAGAAATAACCAAAAAAGTCATGCTGGGGAGAAATATTCAACCCTGATATATTGGCTGCTGTTCCCACATACAAATTTTCTCTCCACACCCAATAGAGAACACATACCTCAGCTAAACAATTGTGAGCATATGTTAGCTATGCCAATATCCTGTGGAAAGTAACAAAAGGCTCTAACTTATTTTTAACTGAGAGAAGCGCGTAACTAAAAGTTTGTGCTTTAGAATTTCAAGTCAGATTTGGGATTACTGTATTTCCCTCTTTGGGAAGTTGTATCATTACTAATCTTATAATTAAAAAAGTAAAAGTTAATGAGGAAACATTAACATCAGATGATTTACGTGCCTATTAATATTACATGTGTATTGGGAGGAAAAAAAAGGGGGAAAAGGAAAAACCCATTGTGTAATCCAGTTCTGGTGAAATGCCGGACAATTTTGAGACTGATAAAGTGAGTCACTGCCAACTGACTCAGCATGACAACAGGAGTTCATTGTTGCCTTCAGACCAAAGGAAGCAAGCAGACAGTTGGTTCAAACTGGATTTGTTCTTTCAGTAAAATGTGGTATTTCCACCACCTTCATGTTCTCCTTTCACGTCCTCCATCAGACCCTCTAGTGTCTCCAGTACATACTGCATTTATTAAGCCCTGCACTATTCAGCTAGCATTGGATACAACACACATTAAGTCCTCAGATGCAGCATGTTACAAAATTAACTTAAAAGGCTGGAATACAGCTCCATTTTTAAGTCCCAGTGTATTTATATTTCACATATGGTTTTCGCTAGTCTATTCACAGGGGGGACTATAAAGCATCTCAACATGTGAGGTACTCTTGTAAACTCCATTATGTCCTCAGTTGCACTTACTGTCCTCAGGCATGGGGGATGTTGTACTGCAAGTATTAATACGGATATACGTGCTGCCTGTTACATCCACATCTTTCCCTCCCTGCTGTAGGTTTGGCAACCGCAGGATGGCTGAATTCAGCTCAAAAACTGGAATTCCTTTTTGTCTCCAAGGCTTTCTAAAGATTGCCTTCTGCCAGTCACTGCAACTTTCCCTGGCACCTTCTGAAGTTAACAAAACAATGAGAGCTCAGCAGCTTCCATGGGACTCAGGACCCTTCAGAGTCTTGGCAACAGGACTAAAAAGAATATACTGCTCCCATCCTTGAGATCTCTTAGAACTGGAGTTATACAAGGAGGATTTTTTTCAATATTGTAATAAGGTGGATTTATATTGTTAATACACAGGACTGACCAGGAGGAAGGTCCACCTGTTGCATAACATTTCATAAAGTGCATGGAGCGATGTTACAAAATCTGGTTTGTGGCTCTTTTCTTCAATGTGCTCAAATCAGTCTCTTCATACGTTATTTTCTGCTTTTCTCACTAAAGCTGCTTCTCCGGAAGTCTGTCAGAAATGTAAAAATCCCTTTTTTTCCCCAAATAGGTTTTTAGAGTCTTCAAAGTCTACTGATTTCACTGCAGCTTTTGAGAGAATCCTGGAAATAAAATTAAATTATTTTTGAGAAGAAACAAGCTACAAGAAAGGTCCATACTTGTTCAAGCAGCTAAAGCATCCCCAGCCTTTACAACTTTTTAAAACTATGCCATGTCAAAATTTATCATGCCAGGAGAAAGAAACTCCTTACAACTGAAGGACAAGATTGGTAGTCAACAAATCTGGGTTATGTTCATGATAACTTGGAGGTGACTTTGAGTCAGTCAACATCTCTAAATCTGAGTTTATCCATCAGTGCAAGAGGCTACTAATGCTTCCCTATTTCAGGAGGGTGTCTTAAAGCTTAATTAATTGATGTTCATAAAGAACTCAGATTCTCAGATGAGAGGCATCCGAGAACACCAAAGTATTATTAATCTCAGGTGCCAAAAAATTATCCCTGCTCTTGCATGAAACAGCTTTGAAATATTTGTAATTTCTATGGTAGCAATATCCCCAGTTCAGTTCTCAAATGATGAGAGTTATCCAAATAAAATAAATGTCTGGTCATCAGAGTAAACAAAGACATCATTTTACAAGTCCAATCTAAATTGTAGAGATAATCAATATGAGAATAGCAGTGCCCACAATGAAACCTGTATTAATTATGAAGAGAGTTTATGAAAGAAATTAATCATTATTATGGAGTTCGCTGTAGGAATTTAATAGCATGAGCCAATTCTACATGACTCTTATGATGCTTGAGGTCAAATATGCTGAGTTTGAAATAAACTTTAATCTACTCTGAACTAACTTTGTATAAAAAAAGAAAGCTTCTCATAAGTTCCACAGTACTGCCCAAAATAACAAATCTACTCTACCCCTTAAGTGCGTGTGGTCTGATATGCCATCCTGAAAATAGATTCTAATGTCTCTCTTCCCTCTCCCTTTTCTTTTTTTTTTAATTGGTGCTATAGGAAAGCTCTATACACTGATTACAAGAGAAAATGAGATATGGGAGATGAGATAACCAATATATTTTTAAGCTTAATTTGTTTTTTTTTTTTTCTTAAGTAACCACTCTTCCAAAATAAACACAGAAATGTTTATGGAAATAAAGAAACAAATTATAACAATTTTAGGTAGCATACTGCAGTCAAATAAATACCATTTTCTAATAAAACAAACGGGGAGAAAACCTAATAGAACTTAACCCATAGTAACCAAAACAAAAACTCAAGAGACTTTCTGTTCCAAAAGCAGAGCTGTTCTCGAGAACTAAAGATTCCTATCCATCGGTCAACTTCTGTTTTAATCAATTAATCCTTTTTGGAAGATGATAAATCCTCTGGGGAGAGGCTACGACTGGAAGTGTTGAGAATGCTCAATGTTGGCTTAATTCCATCTCCAGTCAAGTCAAATCTGGGTTATCTTCAAAGGGAGAAGAGCTAGACTGATCCTGAGAGCTTTTAAAAAGCTATGCTTTGTATTTATTTGCTTCTGTGAAGTACTTCTTAAAACAAATACAAGCAGGAAGACTTAAGTAATAGGCCCATCATACCTCTGGGGTCCACACACAGCAATAACTCCATGGGTCAGAAGTGGATAGAGAATTCGGGGGGGGAGGCTGTTCTTGTTCAGGGTAGTTCTGAGCTTGTGCATGTTCATCAGGGGAAGGAAGGTAAGCCATTGGGATGCAGCCAAGTCAGGAAAGGTTGGCTACCCCACAGGTGCACAGAGAGGTGCAGCAGAAATAGTACCCTCTTGCTTTTGCAAAATATGGGATTAGCCATTTTGGAGACTACTGAAAATGTATCCAAAGCTTACAATACTGTCAGTAACAACTAGGTGTGCAAAAGGAAGAATGAACCCTTAAAATTTTACAGGAGCAAACGGTCTCCAATTAAAATAGTCCAAAAGAGCTCAGTGTGAATATTTCTCTGAGCTTCCTTTGTTGATGCTGTAGGATTTCTTTGTAGTTGTACAATTCTGCAAGCTAGAATTCTCTTGGCAACTACAGACTTCCTTACTTCTGATCTCATCACACACAGATGGCTCAGGCTTGTAAAATATTATTAGGGGATGTGTTAGAGTGGCCTGAACATGGGTCACTCCAGCAGCGTAATCTGACTCTAACAATTTCTCTGGACTTGTATAACCTTGAGTTCTGCCATTGTTTCCCAAACTACAAAATGGGAAGAGAGTCTACCTCCTCATGAAGTGATGAGAACGTGTGAGTTAATATACGTACAACTCTATAAAAAAGGAAAGTGTTACTGCTATTTGGGAAGAGTAAGATAGGGTCATGTGGGCTTCAGTTTTATTCTCTTCTCTGAAACAAACACCGACACAGATATAAATAGTGACTGCAGAAAAGCAAGGGGTGAACTTCTGCTTGTTTTTTTAAACAATTTGTAGCTTTTGCATGTAAAGGCTGTTTAGAAGAAATTTGACTAGTTTAATAATTAAGCCAAAAATCTTTAGTTCTAAAAGTATTAACATTTACCAGATTAGATTTTTTTTGAGTGGTGTCATAAATTCACAGTATTTACCCACCAGTTCTGGTTTTCATAACAAGACTGTGGTTTTTATTTTGATCACTGGTTAATTTATTGCTGCAGCACATCATTTTGCCTTTCTTTCGGAGGTTCTGAGGAAAAGTAATTCTTTACAGACACTGTTCAGATGGTATTTTTCAATTAAAAACACTTAAAGCAGAAAGGAACGGTTGTCTGGTGGGGGACTGAAGATCAGGGTTCAATGCTTGGCTCTACAATAGACTCCCTGGGGAAATTTTCAAAGGCACAAATGGCAGGTTGGCACATCACTCTCATGCTTGCTTTAGTGGGAGTTAGTTGCCTCTGAAAACGTCTCTTTCTTTTCCCTGGATTATCCCGATCAAGTCACTAAATCTTTCTGTGTCTTGGTCTGCAACCACTACAGTGGGAATTCTAGTATTTTGTTTCCCTCACCTTTTGCCTGACTTGTCTATTTAACTATAAGCTTTCTGAGACAGCGTCTCTGGTTTACAGTATGTAAAATGACGCGCACCAGTGGATGGGGCACTCATCTCACCTGGGACTTCTAGTTTCTGTTAGAATACATACATGCAAATAATCTTAATATTAATTGGGAAACTGGAGAATATTAATTTAAACTGTTTTCCCAAAACCTGGGTTATCATGCTTTCCAGGAGCAGTACTGCTTTGGTAAAAAGCGCCAGATTACCAGCCTAAGAGAATGGCATGCACAGAACAGGTACAAGACAACAAGACGGGGTAAATGTCTCCCATGTAGCACCAAGACAACCCATTCATTGAAAAGGGGGATTACTAATCCTTGTCATCTCTGATTTATGCTAACTTCACTTTAGGCCTACCTGAACCATCTAAGTCTACATTCTTTGACTGAAATGTCACATTTTACTAGAACAAAAGCAAAGCCTAAACAAATGTCCATGAGGCCTTTCAGAAAACAAATCGTGAACCTGAGTATCCATTTTCACCACAAGAGTACAAGTACTCAGCCACAGTGGTAACAAAACCAGTTCTGTCTTATTTATCTTGCAAGTCAGGACTAGGCAAGACAATTTTTATTTTCAAACCAAACTGCCAATGTAAAATTCTCAAAAATGTGACATGCCGAACCACGTAAAGGGCGAGAATGACAATATTGTGAATAAATGCGCATGACAAGTAAATTCAAGGAATTATTGATCTCTATTTCTTTATTCAAAAAGTGGAGTGCCCCACAATTATTCAAATAAAACTTATAATTATTTTTTCTACTCTACTGAACTTAAATGTGGTGTGACCACAAGTAAAGATAAAAACCAATTTATATTCCACATGCACTCATTAATTACCTACTACCCTACCAGGAATTACCAAGTTTGCCAAAAGAGATGAGGATAGGGATCATTATATTCCAGAACACCACCACAGAATGATGATGTCTTTCAGATACCCACTAGTAGTTAAACTAGGCTTTTTACTTTTGTCTTGTTGCATAAATTATTCTCTAAACCATTCATCTTTGTCAATGATCTCTTTATGGCTATAACAAACATCCCAAGTTTTGTTGGCAAATCTTTTTCCTCAAGTTAACTCTGCTAAAGCCAGCAGAATTACAGTAGGCATTATTTTTTTATATAATATATTCGTAACACTAATGCATATCTTTATGTGCTAGGCACATCCTCTGTTTCTTTCTGCATCATCCAGTTTGTATCATCTATGCAATCAGCCCAGTACGCAATACAAGACAGAATTCCTACAGTAGGTGTAAATAATTCAAGAAAGTTTGTAACTCCTCAGGGAGATTTACTCACAGATCACCTGTTCACAGAGTTTAAAGAGATGTCAGAAGAATTCCAGGATTATTATAGACCAATGATGGGACAGGTTATAACAAAATAATAGTATTATTATAGCATAAAACTGAAACTGGCTTTGCTTTTGGATAAATTAACAAACTTCAAAGGGATTGGTCTAAATCTGCCAGTGGAGGAATGTTGTTTGATTGCATCATGTACTGGGATGCTGCTGCAGTCGGATCCAGAAAGAATGACGCATCACAGTCTGACATGGCTCTGATAATAGATAAGTAAACCGTAGGACTGCCAAATGAAGAGGTCAAAAAAAAATCCCAACAAAAACAGAAGAGCTGATAAAGCAAATTACACCAACAGAATTTGCAGTGCAACACAAACAAAAGAAACCAAAACAAACCCCATTCCTATTACTGATGGGATGCCCCTGTGTCCCACATGGCATCATTGCAAATGGATTCTGCAGAGAGTGAGAAAGACACAAGCACACAGTTCTGCAGTAACAGCAGCCCACGCAGAATACCACCATTTGCCAACTGAGGAACCTTGACCTACTGGCCACGTGCCTCCATTTCTATTCTACTGAGCCACTGAATCAGTCACATCTAAAGGTAGGTTCACAATCATGGGTGACAAAACCCCAACTTTTTCCGTTTGTGACAATCCTTGTATTTTCCTCCCAAAGCAAAAGTATGCTAAGGACATTCTTTATATGTCCAGAGGCCAACAGACTGTCACTTTCTTTACACAGTGTACCACATATATCTAGGACACAGAAAGGATTATTTAAAACTCTAAAGGAGACGTTTATACCCAGTACATTTCCAAAATAAGGATGGCAAGTTGCTGAAATAACTTATTTAAAACTTTTTCTCAAGTAGAGAGTGATAGAATTAGAGTAAAATCATCTAGAAGGGGTTGGAAACACTTTCTCATGAAGTCTTAAACATCACTTCTTGTGACATTAACTTGAGCTACACGTCCCATCGGAGAGCAAGTGTCAGCAAAGTAAATGCATTAGTTAAAGCTTAATAGTAGTTTGGTGTTCAATATCCTGAAATATTTAATATGTTTTTTCCCAAAGTAAACTGTTATTCAGTTTTAATGAAGACATTAACCTGCTTGATTTGTAAGCTCCTGTGGGAAGTCAGTCTAAAACACTGTCACAAGAGGTAGGCAGAAGTAACAAGAGCTGTGACAGGAAATCAAGCACATTTTAAATGTTAAAAAAGCAGCCAGAAAATGAGTCTCAATATGCTCTTGTTTTCTTTTAGTTTTGTTTATTTTTTGGTAATATGATTTCTGCCCTTTAAAAGATGCCAATTAAGGCTGGTTATAACGTAGTCTGCACGTAACTGTGGGTATTGAAATCTATGTGAGTTTTCACCAACTATTTTGTAAACAAGAAGTGGTAAAATACAGACTCAAAAAAAAAGTTTGGGTCAGATTCTGAACTTCGAGACACTTTTCAGTTTCCAGCATCGTAGGATGACAGCTTTAAACTGGAATCCACTGTTCCACTTTTAGTCACAGTTTGAATTTTCCAGACTGACTTTGGATACAGCCTACATTTCATGGGAACAGCCGGTTTTGTGAGTTTTCGGCTTGAAATGATAGTGATATAACAAGATGAGCAAAAATGGTGAGACCCCAAGCAATTAAGGTGGGTGTGTACTCTTCCTGAAATGCATATTGGTGGTTTGACAAGGGAGACAAGCTGGCTGCTTTGTTTCACAGTAGCTGCGTTTAGTTCATGCTGTCAGGCGTGGATTCTGACACTTAACAGTATTAATATTGCTATTTCTATTGATATAATTAGCACTTCTATAAATAATAGCTAAAGCTGCCATAGCTAAGTATATTACTGCAATCAGCACCATCAGGCCCTTCTTCGTTACACACCCTCCTGGAAATATAAGCTGATTGATCTCAACAAGCCACTGAGCAACGCTGTTGATTCTAGCAGCTCAGCTAAGAGCAGCTACCACCACGTAGAAGACTCCCCTAAACAACTAGTTTGTATGTGTGAGACTAAAGTTTCTCACCAGTCTTGCACCTGCCAATGTTTGAATGCTATAAATAGGGACTCTTCTTTTCAGCCATACGATAAAAAAAAAATATCGCATTGAGTTCAGTGGGTGTTATTCATAGACTACAATGGGGGAGACGTCCTACAAATGCTTTGGAGAGAAACTGGACCCAGCCTTTACATTCCAACTAAATAGCACAAAGATTTTATTTATTTACTTTACAGCTATGAAACAGGAAATTGCTTAACAAAACAGATATTGCTGCTTCTACAGAAGAGCAGCACCTGCTATTTCAATCCCTAATTTCATTCTGTTACACTTAAAAATACTGAAGAATGACAACTTTTCTAGTGGCCCAAACACCAAACTTCAGGAACTCCCAATCTGTTTCAAAGAACTTTGCCCTTGTTTCACTATGCCTAAAAGCTGTAACTTCTACCTGAGTTTTGAGGGTGTTCCATATCTAACTTAAGGTAGTTACGCTTAATGACTGCAACTTATAACTACCATCAGTGGGAGAGGGAAATGTACAGAACTAGTAGTGCTGTTGGTGGAAATAAATCCTCAGGGTCTCAAAAGATGCATGCTGTCACCCATTTTTGAAACAGTGCTTATTTTCTGCTTTCTTCATTTTCCTTAAAGCGATGTGGGTAAGAACCGCACAGAGATTTCTGAAGGCCAATATTTACAGTGTCTGGAAATAGAAAGCATTACATATAAGAAAAGCAGACTAGATTTCTGACTGCAGTTTGTCACAAAAATTCTTTTAAAGTTTGAAGTTCTTAAGCTTTAGTCAATGGATGTGCTAAGGTCATATGGGGGATTAAGTCATTTGTGTGTATAATTAGTGTTGGGTGTGAGACATGCACATTTTTGAATCCTGTAAATTCTTCCAGAAACAGTACTTGCTAGCTGCAGTACTTGAAAACTTTAGATGGTAAAGAGGATACTACAATTCCAAAGAAGCTTTGAACTCCTGTACTAATAATACAGCTCACTTTGCATGAGACTAAAGCACTCACACAGCACTGTCTTTCAGGAGCGCCAATGCCAAAATCATTCCTGTATAATTCCACTGATGTCACTTCAGTTATTTCAAAGAGGAAATTCATGTCTAAGCCACGTTCTGTTTTCTGATGCAAACCCAGAATAACTACACCAAAGTTTATAAAGCTACTGACATTGGCATTTATTGTCAAACCAGAAAGCCAATGGAATAATTGGCACCTACAATTTGAAATTATTACTTGAAATATTACATATAACCGTAACAGCATCATTTTGGAATTCTCCATGTACATACCTTTGCAAATATTTGTCATGACAGCACATGGTATTATTCCCATTATACAGATAGGAAACAAAGACTGAGCAATTTTCCCTAAAGTCAAATATACTATTCGTGGCATAGCAGAGAGCTTCATGAGTCTCAAGTCTTAAGCCAGGAACCAAAACCAGTAAACAAGTACTCAGTCTTCAGTATGATTTCATCAAAATATAAGAGCAAGAACTGAGTTTGACCCCATAAAGTAAGGAAAGCTGAAGGAATAATTCTTTGAGTAAGAAGTAAAAGAATCAGACTCAAACTTTGCCTGGTATTATGAGAAAATATGATTACAAAGAACTGTATTTTGGTATCCCTTGAGTCACCTTTCATGAATACTTGGGAAAAATCAGCACAGAATCTGAGATCTACTAATATTGGTAAGTGCAAAATAATCTATTTCCTGAAGTCTTTTTTTGTTCTGCTCACCGTGCTTAGGCCATAAAGCAATACAGACCTTCCAAAATCACCTCTGGTTGTGGAAACCTGTAAATGGTAACCATTTTCTTTTGTTTCAGAAATGCCCAGTGATTCATCTCAGTGTATACTGCTCATGAAATCTAAGGAACTGAATTCTGGTTTTGTTTAAGTTGCTCTGATACTCAACATCAGGGGTCAGCACGCCTATGGAAGTATAAACACACAAAGTTTACTAAAAGCTGCCAATCTGAGACACTATATTGTTTTTGTTTTGTTTGTCAATACTGTAATGATTTGTGCACACTTTCTGCACTAGCTGGCCTCTTCAGAGAGCTTAAACTGCTGGTAAGATTTCTTGGGCTACTATGTATGTTAATTACAGCTGAATTCTGCTTACTTAACATTAATTTGGTACTTTGAACACATTAAAAATAATTATTTTTCCCCATAGCATCTTCTACATTAATATCTGCGGTCACTCTGGAATCTTAATGAGCTAAACTTGGTGAATTCTGTCCATACTTGGCTAAGGGACAGACTCTTCCTTCATGATACACATGCGATCATTTGGGAACAGTTTGCAAATCTAAAATCCCACCTCGCTTGAAGGGATTTACAGCCTCACATGACAAACTATACCGAACAATACTGAGGCCCTGTGAAAAATAAACAAAAAGAACACATTTATTTTCTCATACCAAGATGGAAATAGTAAGTCTTGAGGGCCACCTGGAATTTGACCAAGGTTACCCAGCAAGGATCAAATCATATTTGTCTTAGGCAGGCAGTCCTGTTGAAATCAAATAAGCCTACAGCACAGATCAGTATACTAGGGCTATGGTTTAACCTCTGAGGCATGCTATAAATCCTGTGCCATAAAATAGGTGCTATGGATTAATTTCTAATCCCAAATTATAACTCCTCATTGAAGATCTGAAAACCCAATTCCCTGCAAAGATTTAAATAACAAGGATAGAACCACGCTGAGGTCCTTTGAGACTTTACTTTTACAATTTCAAACAAAATATTTTCCAGGATACTCAATTAGTGCAGTGACAATTAAACCACACTGTTTGAGGTAACAGAACAAATCATACACTATGACGCAGCATGTTTTTTTTTCAAAATCTGCCTGCACATCTAGTCACTAATTTACCCAATAAATTAATTCCACAAGTGGCTCTCCGAGTCATCAGTTTTAATTATCAAGTTTCTGCTGTATTTCCAAAACAATGCCAGGCATGCATATGCGTAGGAGGGATGGGACAATGAAGCCAATAGGTGCAGCTGTGGCCGGGCAGGCAGAGGGTCTGTTCAAACTCTGTCACTGACTGCTCTTTGACATTGGGAAGTCATTTCAGTGCTGTTTAATTCAGGGTCTTGCTGGCACATAATACTTTAGCAATGAAGTCACTCCCCAAACATTTGGAAGGCAAAGATGAGCGCTCATGAACTTTATGAAATCTTCTTTTCCCCTCAAAATCAGAAACACCACAGCAGGTGGGGGCGTGTGGGGTGTGCCTGCCAATCTGTTTGGATTTCTTGCCTTTGTATCTTCCCTACGTGTAAAAGCAGAAAAAAATTCAACCTTCACAAAGCATTTTTATGCAAGTACAGGTGAAAGATAACCTCTGTAAATTCAGTCTATTGCTGGTATCTTGTACTGCCGCACGGGATCCAAACTGCTCTCCTCTGTAGTCTGAATGCTAGCAACCCTGATTTTAAAGCAGGGGGCTTAGGATTCCATTCCTAACATTACAAGGTAGTAACAGCAGCCATGAAATCCTTGGCCAGAAGAACTTAGGTTGTTTTTTTTTTTTTTTTCTGTGCTAACACAACAAACAAGCTGTGTTTTAAGATTTATAAACTATTTCATTTTGGAAGACACAGGCATCCATATCTCTAACTGACGAGTCACAGATTCTACATGCTATCAAGGTTTTCTGCTAGAAATGAGGATTTTTTTTAAAAACACCTACAGATTAAATGATGAGATTTAAAATAATGCTAAAATCTTCTGTAATGTTCTTCCTGCATTACAAATGGACTATTAAATCAGTGAAGTGCCAATCAAATGCTTTTGTACTTTGAAAGAAAGGTTTAAATAACAAAAGCAGTTTTTCAGGCCTCTCTCTCCCTCGGTAGTCAGTGTCACCTATGCACTAATTACAACATATTTACTCTCTTTTCTAGTAAGATCACAATTGAATAGATTTTTCAGAACATGATTTTTAAGAAAAGTTGCAATCAGAGCCTCGTGGATTCTGGCTCTTATTAATCCAGCTTGTCTAAGAAAAATACAATGTTGTGCAGTAAACTTCAAGATATATGACAGGATTGAATAATAACAGCTCTGGATTCAGTCTCCAGCTTTAAAAATCAACTCACTGCATGACCTCGAGTGAACCATTAATTAACTGGGGCCAAATCCTCTGTGGACTAAACACAATGGAACTAGCCAGCTTGTACAAGCCAAAGATCTGGCCCCAAGTTTCCAGAAGTTTTGATTCGGGCTGGCCAAATACTGGAATTTTCGTCCTATGAAAAAATGCTCAGTTGTGTTGCAGGGTAGGAATTAAAGCTCTCGCATCCTTTGTGGAATAAAAATTCCAAGCAATTCCTTTCAAAGGAGAGAAAGAGGGAAAAAAAAAAGGTGGAGGTCTCACAGGGCACGATTCTGTTAACTGTGCTTTCTCCCTGTAAGCAGCAGAAAGTGGAATTGACAGAAATCTTCAAGGCAGGTAGCCATGAACCATCACTTTAATTTTCTGGTCAGAAAAATATATTTTTTTTTTCCAGTAAAACTGGAACTTTCCTGCAGAAAACTGCAACTTCACAAATACCACATTTTCCACCGAGGTGGGAAGGATCCTCCCCATCAGCTCTAGTATTGTATACTCATAGCATCTACTGAAGACAGCCTAGCTGCTAAAAGAGCTTTTGCCTCTGAGGTTTTCTCATGTAAGAGAAGAATGAAAATACTTTCCTATCATAGATTTATTTTTGTCTTGAGTTACTCTTTCTCGCAAAGCACCCTAAGATTCACAGATGCTAAGTGATTCTGCATTTCTACATTAGCCTCATAATTTCAAAGACGTCATTTCTATATAAGAGTACATCCCAGGCATTCAGAAGGACCCAAGGTGGTTTTCGGATTTCAGGACTGTCACACAGTTGTAAATAATCACAGGTATTACAGGGGTACTTTTTCCTCCTAAATAATTACTTTGATCTGAGAACCTAGCTTCAGGCTGTGCACATTAGTTCATTTTACTAGACCGTGACTCTTAGTTTTTACAGTTTCTTGTTTGCCATTCAGCAAAGAGGACTACAAGACGGCATTTAACCTGAAAAATAAAGATTTACTCGACTGGAAAAAGCAGCAAAGACTGGATAACATGACTGGCATTAAGGCAGCCCTTCTTCTAGTTCTCTCGCTGCAACAACTAACAAATTCATTTTACCTCTGTACTCCGATTTAGAAATGTGAGAACACTCCCTATTGACAAGGCTAAAGAAACCTGGGTACGAGACCCTTCCATCTTGGCATAAACAGATGTCAGGCACTGGAAGAACGAGAGACTGACTGCTTTTAAAGCCGCTGTCGGACCCGCGACATAATGTATCCCCATGCCTCGCTCAGGTAGAAACGTGCTGCCAACCTCAGCGAGGACCAACTCGCTGCCAATTTTCTCCATGAGCCCGAAGGGACGGCATTGAAAAAAAAAAACAACAAAACAGTTGAGCTCATCGGTGTCGGAGGGACCATCAACTCCTCCCAAGCCCGCTTCTCCCCCGCCGCCCCACCACCCCGAGCCACCGGCCGGCCCGCAGCAGCCAGCGCCGCGGCCAGACTTCTCTCCTGGGGGTTGCCGCCGAGCTGTCCCGTGGGCCCCCTCCCACGCGGCCCCGTCGTCACGGCCCTCGCCTTGCCGTCGGGCCGTTCACAAAAGGGCGCTGGCAACTTTTCCCGGCTGCCCGGCCAGCGGCCCTTCCGCGGGGGAGGAGGAGGAGGAGGAGCGGGGGGGGGGGAATGCCGGTGCCAACTCTCCCTCCGGCCGCACGCCACCCTCAAGGGAGCGGCGCCGCGGGGCGGCCCCGCCGGCTCAGAAACTTTTTCGGGACGGGACGCGAAGCCGCGGGAAGTGTGCGTGAGGAGGAAGGCGATGAGTTCGGGCTGTCCCTCCTCGCCCGGCCCTGGCGGGACCTGTGAGGAGCGCAGCGGCGCGCGGCAGCCCCTCTGGCACGCGCCCAGCGCCTCAGGACGGCGGTTGGAACCCAACACCCCCCAACGCGCGCCCACCCGGCCCCGGGCGCCCCGGGAAATTCCGCTCGTGCGCCCCCCGCCCGCCTCACGGTGCGGACCGGCCGGCCCCGCCCCCAGTTAGGCGGTGCTCGGCTACGGCCCCGCCCCTAACCCCCCGCTGACCCCGGAAACGCGGTACCTCTCTCATCTTCTCCCTTCCCCTCCGCTCAGCGGCTCGACACTTTCACAGGCGGCCGCCGCCGCCGCGCCGGCCCCCCTCATTGGCCCTCCCCCGCCCCGCCGGCCTGTCCCTATTGGCTCGCAGCCCCGCCACTCCCGAGTGAGCCGCGCCCCCCCCGCCGATGCCCGGGCCCTCCCCACTCCTCGCGACTCATTGCGAATTTTCTATAGGCGAAGCCGCGCTCCCCGGCCCGCTACGTCGCTCTCCTATTGGAGCGCGCAAGTGTTGGTGAAACGGGCAGCGCCTCTCATTGGCCGGTGTTTAGAACTATAACGGCCGCCTTCGCCGGCCTAGCGCTCTGACTGGCTCTAGGGAGGTGCCAGTCTTCCGGCAGCCGCGTATCGATTGGTCGCCGCGAGCGTCTCCGCCCCCAAACAGCAGGCTAGGTTGCGCGCCCTCCTCCCCCCCCCCCCCCCCGCCTTCTACGCATTTCTATTTCCCACTTTATTTATTTATTTTCTCCATAAACTTAAATGACCCCGGAGGGGCGGGGGGGGAAGGCGGGGCCCCGGTGGGCCCCGGCGACCAATGGGGAAGAAGGAGGGGGGCGGAGCCATCAGGCGTCCGGGCCAACGGCAGCCCGGCCGCCCTTGGCTCGCCGCCGGCCAATCGAGCAGCCCCCTCTGCCCCCCGCCCGCTGCCGCCGCGGGAGCCCAACGGCCGCGGGGCGGGGGGATACGGAGGGGCGGTAACGGCGATAACGGCAGCAAGGAGAGCGGGGGGGCCGCTGATGGCTCACCTCACGCAGCGGCGCCGGCCGGCCCGGGTGTGGGAGGAAAGGACACACAACCGTTTCCTTCCTCACGACGGGGCGAGCGACACCCGGGGGCCGTGAGCGTCCCGCTCCCCCTCCCCTCCCCGCCGTCACCCGCTTTCTGTGGCGTTCCCTCAGCCTCGCACCCCCGAGGGAAGCATTCCCACCCGATTCCGCGGCGGGTTTTCTCGGCTTGCCCTGGCCCCGTAGCACCGACGGCAGTCCTCGTTGCGCGTCCTTTCTGAGGCGGATTTCGGCTGTTCAGCCCGGGAAGCGAGGTGAAGTCGTTTTCCCGAGAGCTCTCTGGCCTCTGCCCTGGACCAGGGACTCCTCAGCTCAGTACTGGGCTCGGGGTACCGCTGTCATTAGAACTGGGGCACAGACCCCCTGCCCCTCACCAGTGATGGGTTTTGGTTTGATTTCTTTTTTTTTATTTGAGTGGAAGAATCATTTGTATGCATTGATTTTGCAACCAGGTCCAAATCGGGCTGACAGCACTATTTCACAAGCACCGCAAGGATTCTCTGAGTCCCAAGATTGGCTTGCATCGCTGGTTCCTCCAGAAGGCACCTGAGAGCAGTTGGCTTTATCAGTCTCCATCCCTTCCCATGAAAGAGAAGACCAAGACCTTCCTTAGTTTTCTTGCCATTTGTATATTTATAAATTTTTTACTGTCCTTGACACCTCTTCTGCTTTTTCCTTTTGTCGCTGCGTCTGGTTGCAACCCTGCATGCTCGTGCTGTTCTTTCAGAACTCTCTTCATCTGCCCTGCCTTCCACCTTCTGCCACCTTGCTTTTTGTTTCAGGTCAAATAAAACTCATGCTTTCTCCAAATTCTTAACTTACTATACTTCCTTTTCCTTCCTGTACACTAGGTTACTTTAGATTTGGTGGTTATCATTCCTTTGAAGAAGCCTGAGCTTCCTACCTTCTTTTTCCCTGATGGACCACTCCTATGTGATCCAAATTACAATTCTCCAGTTCCCTCATCCTAGCAGTGGGTTACATTTGCTACTCTCTGAACTTTCCTTTGCAAGGATCACCCGACCTAAAGTTATCACCCTAACCCAAAGTTACCTCCCACACTCATATCACAAGTATTTATATCTGTCTGTTGGAGCCACGTAGGGAAGAGCTCCCAGTCCAGTTGGTTTCTCCATCTTCCATGTCGAAGTTTGTCACCAGTGTTTTCCAGGAAATGCGCCTTGCCGGAGTCTCCCATTGCCATCAACTTGGGTGATTCTGCCAGCTGCTCGCAGAAAGCTCCTCTGCCCTGTGAGCTGGGTTTTGTAGCAGATACTTACTGGGAGAGTGCCCAGCTTCTTTTCTCTCCTCATTCTCAGGGACTTAGAGCACTTGTCAATCCCTTAGCATATTTGATTTCAGAACTGATGTATAATAAGCAAGGATATCTCTCTTCTCCCCCCCTTATTATCCTCCACGAACAAGGAATTACCTTTATATTTGTGTTCCAGTCGTGTGGGTTACCCCACTGTTGCCCCAGTTAGAACATGCCCTATGTTGCCCTTTTTATTTTTGGAGGAGGGTTTGTTTTTTTTAATGTCATGGGGTTAATTAGTAAGCAAGTTACAACTGGTAGTAAAAGAAGGTAAGGACCTCCATCAGACTCAGCTCAGTATTGTAGTGAAGCACTTGGATTTTAAGCAGTGGCATAATCTGACTGCATAGCTGCTTAAACATAAGCATATGCTGAGGTTCTTTGCAGAAGCAAAGCTTTAATTTTCTTTTCATTTCCTTGTGGCCTGTTCTGCATTTTTAAGCTGAGACAGAGTGTGAAGTAAAACACTCAGAAAAATAATTTCTCTAGGGCATATTCTGTTTGATAATGTCATACCTGGAACTTCATCTGGGCTGTCAAAACAATGGCGCATGACAGTAAAACTGAGCACACTTCATATACATAAATCTTTCACAGTCTGTAGCTAGGTATTGAGAATGAGCTGAAGGCTCCTTTGGCTGAGTTATTTTACCGAATCAGGAATTATGTGACCATTAAGAGAGCAGATACCTCGAGTTACTAGCTGGGAGGTAACAGCAGGTAGAGGTGGCAATGAGTACATGACAATGAATGATTAAAAGGCATACTGCAGAAGGACGGGGGGGTTTAAAGAGATGCAGAGGAGGAGATTCCTCTCCTGGAACAGCATTTGTTGTCCACCACAGATCATGAAGCTGCATTTCTGGTGGGAAATGCAGCTGTATCAGAGGTGCCCAGCAAGTTATTGGCGATTTGCTGACTCAACGGAGAAGAGTATTTCCAGTGATGATGTGAGTCTGCTTCTGTTTAACATTGTAAGTAATAATTGTGGGATAGAGAGCACACTTAAAAACGTTACAAACCTCTCAGAGGATGTGATTAGAACACAGACCGATTGCATTGAGGAAGTGATCCAACCAACAATCTGGTATTTAATAGAATTGCTAAGTATGGTATAGAAATAGAAATCAGCTATAGAAATAGTTGAGGAATTTCCTTCTGAAAAATGAGTAACTATGGAGGCAGAAAGAGTACAGAAGAGGATCCAAGACGTCGGGCTAGATCACAAGTGAAACACAAAGCAGAGGTGAAAAGGGCAAATCTCATTCTAGGGTGTTCAAACAGGAGAGTCGTACTTAAAGTAAGCCCAGGAAGAAATAGCTCTTCTATACCCAGTACCAAGGAGGCCTCAGCTGGAATACCATGTTTGGTTTTGGACACTGCATTTAGAAGACATTTGGAAGATGAGATATTAAGGTTTGAAGTGGCAATGCTAAGAGTCTTAGAAAATATGGCGTAAAAATAAATGGCAAAGGAACTAGATTTGTTTAGTCTAGAAAAGGGAAGAAAGAGGGGAAGTTCTTGCATTAAGTAAAATTACTGTGGAGTAAGATAAATAAATTGTACTCCAAATCCACTGGGTCAAAAGAAAAAGTTAACAGCTTTCATTTGCAGCAGCGTTTTAGTTCAGATATTGGGAAAACCTTTTGCGGCTTCAGCACAGTAAGAGAGTCCTTGGAGGCCACAGGATACTGAATGCTTTTAAAATTACAGCAGACTGGGTCCAACCACCCTCTGGACAGTTGCCCAAGGCAGCAAAGCAGGAAGATCTTGAGTAGCACACTGCTTTACTGGGACAGGCTGGGAAATGCAACACTGGGAGCACAGCGCCTGTGAGAAACAGCCCAAAGCTCCCCATGTCTTCCAGCAACAGCCAGCACCTCCTGCTTTTCCTGAAGACACGATCCCACCAGTCAGCTCGATGATTACCTCTCTAAGCAGCAGCAGTTTCCAACTTCTGCTTAGTTTTATTGCCAGGCTTAATGTCAAGTCAGGGATAGCAAATATAGTCAGGACACCACTGCTAGGAGGCTAACAGGCACTGGGTGTCAAATACCGTAAATGTTGTCTACGCTTGTCCTTGCAAGATCTTTCGGGTCTGCCCTAGCATTACATTTTTATGAGCAGAGGTTCCACTAGTGGAGCGTTACAACAAAAGGCCACTTTGTAGCTCCACACCTCTGTGCAGCTTGAGCTAAACCAGATCTTAAAAATAAGATCTGGTCACGCACTAGAAGGACTGGTAAGCTTGGAATCTTGTAAACAGCAACACTGAAATTTTTGTTGCATTTTTGTAGTAACTTTATGCATGTGAATATCAAATTCCATGTAGTTGCTTACTGAATTCAAGTTTTGGGGCCTGAATTTCCTACCTTAATTGGCAGGAATGAAGAAGTAATCCCTCATCAGGCAGAGGTCATAGTAAAAGCATAAGAACTCTAATTTATTGCATTCTTTCAATATGACTTCATTTTTGAGCATTTTGTGACAATCTGACCTAATATTGCACTGATTCAGACAATAGAGCTGTTCTATTGTACTTTAATGACTGGAAATGTAATTTGCTTCCTGTTTAATATTTAAGCCAGCAATAATACCAAAAAGGCTTATTGCTCCTAAGAAAAGATGAAAGGGGCATAACTCTTAAGGTTTTTTTGTGTTCAAAATTTGACCTACTTTAAAAATACTAGAAACTCATGGGAATGGTCTTCAGAATTAAAAATACCAATATAAGATTGTTGCCTGGGAATTTTAAGATACATCACTTCCAGCTCATTGAAAAGCAGAATTTCCCTCCCAAGGGAAATCCAGATAATTCAAAATTAATTTTTGTCCTGAAATACTGAATTAGCAGAGTTTTTCACAGAAAGGGAAGTTTTAAAAGAAAAAAAAAAACCGCACTGAACTTTAGAAGTATTTCATTTGGGCTTGATGACTGTCTTGAAATTTTTCTGTCTGGCTCAGTTGAAGATCAGTCTGCGCCTGCCCAAGATGCCTCTGGGGACCTTTCAGGGCCAGAGCTCTGCAGGCTTGCTCTGTTATTCTCCTTGGAGAGACCAGCTCCAGGAGTAGCCCACATTGCCTGTAAAGCTCTTCTGTGGTGAACAAGGAAGACAGGTTTTGGAGTAATGTGCAAGGAAGAAAACTCACAAAGGCTGATCAGTAGAGGATAACAGAAACATGCATCCTCTGAACTGCTACAACAGTGGGATACATGGTGGCTCAGATAGGGATGCAGAGCCATAGAAATAAAGCAACTTGAACAGAGAACACCACAACTAAAGCATAATCTTCACGCGATGTGCAGCTGTGGGCCTGCCCTCCCCTTCCCCCATAAAGGCGCATTGCCTTTTCATTTGTTATTACTGCACCGTTAGACTGTGGGGCAATATTGCATACAAAGTTCGGCCAAGCCTCTCCTCTTCCCTTGCCCCTCGCCTCCGGCATTACACCCTTTGGAGACAACATTCCTCCTTGTTGGCCTTGTATCAGGACTGTCCCCATTGCAGGGCTCATTCAGTTGAGTCCCACACCTACATGGAGAGGAAACCTGAGATCCAAGGCTTCATAAAATCCCTCAGGGATAGATAGATACCTAATACTTAACAAGTAGTTAGATGCACACTGCTAAGCCACTGTCATGCTTCCATCTGACAGTTGGATATGCTGATCTTCGTGTTAAGTTTGATGGTGGGTTTTTTTTAACCATCTACTTGGGATGAACATTGGTAAATATACATTAAAAAACCCAAAACTATCACAAGTAATTCCATGCAAATATCTGTATTTTGTCATGCCCAACTAAAGCACTACTAAAACTTGCTCCTGTGGAAGCACACACAAAAAAGGCAGGTATCGCTGGAAGGAAGACAGAGGGAAGACAAATACTTTTGAATGTTTTGTTTCACTTGGTTTTATAAATAAGAGGGTGGCATCTCTTTTTAAACCATGACATTTTGACAAACAATGATGCTTTGTGTTACCCTTTAGTGAGAAGAAATGTGAACAGAATAGTTTCGGGCAATTTGAGAAGCAGCTTGGGAAGGAAGACTGCTGTGTACTATTCCCAGATCGGTCATTTACTTGCTCCATGTATTCGGATAAGATACTTAGTCCTTATCTATATGCCAAGGTTGTACTGCTTTAACTGTACCAGTTCAGTAAAGCTATACAAACTCTCTAGTATGAACACAACTATATTGGTATTCAAGTACTTTTATCAGAATAATATGTTCATGTTGGGCAAAGGGAATAGTCTTGCCACTATAACGTACCTTTGTACCATTATAACTGCTGGCACAGTGGGGAGTGTACTATTATAAGAAAAAAATAAAAAGATCACAGCCCTCACCAAAATACTTCTAGCTCGTAGTAGAACTGTATGTAGACCACCTTTGGTGCCTCACTTTCCCACATCTATAAAGGTCTTTTAGTTCTTACCTTGCAGCGCTGTGGAGCCTTAACTCCTATCTGTAACAGGGCTTTGCAAAGCCTGCATGAAAGGTGCCAAGGCTTATTTTTAGCCAGTCACAGAAGCTTTTTTGAGTTTCTAAAGAGTGTTTGCAAGAGGCAGCTGTGCCCCCAAACATGCCACAGCGGAGGAGTTCAGCTGGGCTCGCTTCCTTTTTCTGTGAACATTTCACATTACATTTGACTCAGACTTTTCTGACAGCTATTTCATGACATATTGACTGTGAAGTCGTCCCTGTTATTTCTAATATTAATGTGAAATCCACTCCTGTTTCTCCGGGCTTCAGGGATTGGCTTCTTTCCCCCACCACCATTAGTCTGACAAGAAAAGGTTAAATCAAAAAGGACAAAAATCTTTCTTGTTCAAGGCAGAAATATAATAAGGGTGTTTTCCCTGCTGCCTTTTACCTAAAATCCGAAAGGGAAAATGAGAAGTCAAGAGGCTGCCATCTGTTGGGAGAAACAAGGGAGGACACCAGAGCCTCAAATCCTGGCAGCACCTGACAAGAGTTGAGCAACGTTGGGCTAATTGTTGGTGTAAATGACATCAGCATTTGGCCTGCGATCAGTAGCTTCTCTCCGAATAATTTGGGAAGTACAAATATTAAAAATACTTGAAGTTAGACATTAACTAGATGAAATGTTTAGACAGCAATAGTGAAATGCATTTGATCAAACTTTATGGACTGAAACTCAAACACAGTTTTATTTAGTAATAATAATGGGGATGCTGATGCAATTCCTAGTTAATCAAAAGGGAAAAATTCAGAAGCAGCAGTCCTTTGAAATTTTAAAAAAAAAAATATAATAATTTCAAGGGCAACTTTGAATTTGTTCACAAAAGATTTCTTAATCCACAAATCCATTCTAATGGCTCTTTTCCCACAGGCATGCAGTTCGAGTGCCAAGGCCACTGATGTTTTCTCCAGGTTTTCTGCTCATTCTGAAGCCATGGAGCAGGACACTTTGCAGCAGGCTTTCTGCTCTATTTTGCAAGCCACACGGGAGTCCTAGCTCCTCAGCCCTGCATTAACTCAGTTGTCTGCTACACTGGATATGAGACTCAGATCCAACATTAGCAGGAAAAGTCTGGATCTGCAAAGGCCCCAGAAGATGCCTACACAGAATAGCATCCTCTAGATTGTCAGACTCTAAAGGTTTACATGCCTTTCTTTTCCAAACATCTAAGTACACACCCTAACCCACATCACAGACATAAAAAACGCCTCACCTGCTTTCTTCCAAGAAGTAGAGTTTTAAAACAAAGTGCAAGGACATCAGAACAACCACTTTCCCTGGATAGCCTGGGTCCAGGAAGTCCATTTAGCTGGAGGAAAGGCAAGACCTTGGAGAGACCCGCTGGATTTTAAGTGTTGGAGCCTTCCCATCAGGCCTGCTTTCCAAGTCACCTCCAACAGCATGGAACTCCAGGCCAAAGCTGCTTGCTGGTGTCTAGGGATTGGGTCACATCTGGCTTGAATTTAGTCTTTAGAGTGGTAACAAACAGCAAATGCTGTTTAATTTATGCACAGCCTGCATATATCTGCATGTGTGTATGTATGTATTAAGTAAGAGACAGCTGGTCCTATGCAGGCAAGGTTGACTGTTAACCCTGAGGCAAGAGGCCCATGGAAAGCAGGGTGGCCAGTGTTGCATTATTGCCCTTTATTTATTCTTTGACCTCCGCTTGATATATTTTTCCATAACCCTAGGCAGTGAGCTCTCTGTGGGTGGGAACTATCTGTGTGTTATTGTCTGTTAAATGAGGACCTTATTGTGGAACACAACTTCTGAACATCACTACTAGACAAATAATACCAACAGGCAAGGTGGCCAGCATCTGTCTCAATTGGTCCACCACCATAGGCAAGGGCATATTGCCCAATCCAGGGGAAGCCTGCAATCGGAGTAAAGAGCTATTCCCTTCAAAGTGTGCCAACACTAGCAAAACGTGAAAGCCACAGTTACTAAAAGCATGATTAGTACACACACATCACAAGAAGCTATAACTAGGATAGCTTCACAGGTCACTTAGGTGACCTGTGACTCTTCTGAGAAGGACAGCGAGGAGACAGTAGCAAGTACAGTCTAAAGTAATAGTGTGAGGAAAATGCTGCTTCAAGGCATAGCAGGGGCACATACTAGTCACCCTTTCAATTGTTGTGTTTGTTGCCAAAAACTGAGTGATGCCAGCACATCAACATGGGGTCCAGGAGACTTGTACCTACATTTCTGACCCTCTAATATTTCTTTGTCATGCAGAGATGGGATTATTTTTTAAAAAATATATTTTTTTTTTTTTTTACTCACTGAGAAAACTCAGTGGTTTTCAGTGGAATTTACATTGTGGGGCAAAAAGTAACCACAGAACAAAGGAGATTTTGCCTTGCCCACAGTATCTGATATGTGACAATGCTCTCAGGATATTTATACCCAGGTGCTACTGTTGTTCAAAGGAGCAACAGTTAGAGTGGTTGCGATGTGCACCATTAAGGACAAATGAAACAGAGCTGCACCAGAATGAAGTTAAGAGAGGCCCTTAGCTCAAAGCAAATATGACATGAAGGGACCGGGATATTCCCCAGTTCCCTGGGAATGACACTCATCTTCTCCCATGAAACTATGCTTCAAAATGCGAGTCCTTCAGGTTACTAAGGAAGCACCAAAAGCATTAGCTGAACGCACCTGATGCAGTATTGCCTGACTGCTTCTTCAGCCTCTGAAGCTTTAGCTTGGGGGGAATTACAAGTGTTCAGTTCCTCTCCAGGGGACATTAACTCTGGAACATAATGCTAGGCATTAAATTACAAAGCATATAATCATTTCACTGCTAATCAACTCATGCTCATACTAGAATCCTTACTTACTCCTCACACCTTTCCAGATCACACAAGCTCCTCTTGCCTTCTATTCAACTGTCCAGTTTGGATTGACAGTACATGAACCCTGTCTGAGTGGTATCAGAACAAAGATATTTGGCATTCTGAAAACTGAAAATAAGAAGATTAAAAAAACCCAAATATAAAAATATAACACATGACCTAGTGTCCCCAAGGTTGTATTTATTTTCACATTTAATTTCAGTAAAAATGTACCTTTAAGATTAGAGTCAACACAATCAATGTCTAGTCTGCTGCATTGTCAAGATAAAAATCCAAGAGGTTTTTGAAAGGGACTGTGTCTAGCTTCCTGCAAAGTTCGTGGTGATGAAGGGCCCTGATAATGCAGAGTATTGTTCAGGAGGCTGGGAATCAGGACATGCAGGTACTACATTTTGTGCTATACACTTGCTGAGGGTTCTTGGGCAACTTATTTATTCTCTTTGTGTCTCTTTTTCCTCAGAGAGAAAGTAGCAATAACAACATTTCTAATTTCTACATACAAAATTAAAAGCATAAAGCAAGAGGAGTAGAGGTATTACTCATACACTATCTGCTGTCATTACTCTGGGATAATGAAGGAGAAGTATAATTAGGGGCATAATGGACATTACTGGACTAGCATAATGGAGTAAGATTGTACCGAGTATTAAGGTTAGAGATCTATAAAAATGTTAACTTTCTTGCTGCTTCCAAAAATAAGCTTGTCTCTCCTTTCTTTGGATGGCTAACAGCACTTGCTGCATCTAGTGACAATGCTGAAGTGACAGCTCTCAGCCTCTGCTTGCTCCCTTATTTCTGTTCACATTAGGATATGACCAGGAGGGTTGCAGGGGCACCATGCTGCCTGATTGCTGGATGATGTCAGCCCCAGTCATCTGTGTATCATGTCTCTGGGGCACTTAATAATTTCCTTTTTGTGCCCTTTCTGATGAAGAGGAACTGGAACTAAGCACTTTTGCCTTTCATAGCCCCTGGCTACTAGTATCTGGCATGGGAACCAGTTATATTGAGTAGTCTATGCTGGAACTTCACATTTTAACCAAGAGTGCTTAGAAATTATGGTGCTGCCATCCCATCTAGTGGAGGGATCAGATTAATTCATCAGCTGCTTGTTGCTAAGTAAGCACATACTTCAACTATGGCTGTAGGAGCCTTGTCAGGACACAAGCAGCCTGCACAACATGCTCACACATTGACTGCGGAATGAATTGGGTGCATTTCTTGACATAAAAAAATTCTGAAAGTTTACACTGATTTCAGACAGCAGTAGTTGTACCAGAAGACCAAAGTCAGAAAGACAATCTAATGGTTAATTTAGGAGCACTCACCAAGGGAGAAAACCCACTCTGCAGCAATGCTTCACTGAGAGTAACAGGGAAGTAAGCAATCTATTACTTGATCCATGTCTTTTTAGGTTCCCCCCTTGCCCCTCTACAAATGCAGCTGTTTTGACCTTACGTCTTCCTGTCAGCCCACTTAACTTTAGCCATCCCCCTTTTCCATGGGTGTGTGACCACTGGCTGAAGACACTTGCACTAGAAAGGAACAACTTGCTACCTTTAACTGCAGGCAACAGCTTTGCTGCTCCAGGGCATGAACATGACAACCAGCTGTAATTTCTGAGTTGCTGCCAACAATTAAAATTAATTAGCCATTTTGAGGCTCACAAACATGTTGCAATTCCCTCTGAAGCCTCTTACAAACCCATAAGGGTCATGATCCACCCTGGAAGAACTCTCATCTACTTCACAGGCAGGATGGAGAGGGAGATACCCCTTCTTCCTACATGGAAGAGGCTGCAGAGCCAGAAAACTGTTAGGTTATAATTCCCTGAAAGAGGGAACTGTTCGCCAACAGGTCAGATGAGCAAGGCACATCAGAAAAAACCCTAGTGCCAACAGAATTAAGCATCCTTGTATCTGTATAGATCATTTTGGCTTGTAGTGAGAAAATGGGGAGATTTCTAATAGGTCTGAAAACAAACTTGAGTGACTCATTCTTGAGGACAGTTTATTCTGCCAGCCCTAAGCCTCATTCCCCAGTGACCCCTCTGTCCATTGCCACTGGGCAGACAGCCAGTGTATGGTGCCACATGCAGGCTTTCCCCACCCTGTGCCTCAGCATGTGGGAAGCTCATGCGCTAGGACAAGAAGAAGTTAGTCCTGAACAGGGAGACGGCTGCAGACACTTTCTGCTCTGTAATTGGCTTGAGTAGAGTCCATCAGGCCATTTCTCTAATAAAAAAAAAAAAAAAAAAAAAAAAAGAAAAAGAGCGTGTCATCCATCCATCTCAGTTTCACAGACAAGAGTTTTCCTTAAACCACCAGTCTTGCTGGCATGCGGAGAGAGTCTGCGTGTAAGGGTCTGGGTGCAAGTGGGCATGCAAGATAGGTGAGTGTGTCCCCACCCTGACAGGTTATCCACTGCTAGCAGAGAATCAGACATCACTAAGGCACTGTGTAGGACAAGCTTGCATCCAGAGAGCTTGTGGAAATCCATTTTGTAGATCAAACACAGATTCCATCTAAAGGGATTATTCATGCATAATGGGAGTGTTAGAAGTGGATTGTTCATGTCACCTCTTCTTCATACTTAGAGATCACCTGCAAGTTAAAACATCGTTTCTTTACACAACATAAAACTACAGTGCCTTCTCCTATCTGGCAGTGCCTTCAGCCCTTGCACACAGAGACCCAAATCACATTATTTTCAAAGTAGTATGAAATTGCTCTGTTCGAATTGCACTAGATGGCAGTGTTCCTTTTGAATCATTGCTGAGCGACTGCTCCACCATGATCATCACATTCATAACAAATGTTGACATTGTCATTCCCAGGGTATTCTTCCAAATTTTGGGTTTCCAACCTTTGTGTCTTTCTGAGGTCAAAAATTGCATCCTGCCTCCTCAAGTCCCTTCTGCCGTCACTTGGAGGAAAGCCTTTCTCATGTTCAGTTGTCTACTATTGTTTCTTGCTGTTGAGCCCTCAAGAGCTAGCATTGAACCCAAAGACTAGTTGTGTTTCTGCAGCACAGGGGCTAGGGCTCATATGTTGCTTAATCTTACTCAGACTGAGCTTAACAGTAACTTTTACAGCAATTTCCCCAGTACAAGCTTTGATCTGTTGTCTGTATTGCTCTTTGGGATTCTTTGGAAGAGAAGGTGCTTACTTGATGTATTAATATGAATTTGGAACTTTCAGGTAACACATATGGCTTTCCAGTATGAAGCCAAGGATATGTTTACTCTGTGAGATGCTGGGAATGCTCAAAATCAGCACACCTTACCAAGGCAAAGCTGCATCTAACTGCAAGTTGGGAGAGAGGGGTAAGTAATTTTGATAGCCTTGTCTCATATTTGAGCTTGCTCCATCCACTCATAGGGGGTTCCTGACAGTCTCATTAGCATTGCTCACATTTAGTGGGAAATTTAACTTTAGCCATCTCTCTCAACTGCACAGGTCTGTCCCTGTTTGTCCACAAAGTAAGACTTCAACTCATTTAGCAGCTGTGTTCTTAGGAGAGAAAGCAACTCTGAAGGGAACTGTACTCTTCATCCTATGTTGAAAGGATGATGAGGGTTGAGAGCAGCTCAGAGAAGAAAAGAGGGAAAGGGCAAAGCAGTGCTTAAACTGTCTTGGTTGACTTCTACACTTTGTAAGGCAGGAAAGTTGTAGAAGGCAATAATTTAGGATGGAAATCCGATGGTAGTGTTAAACAGATCCCAAATGGCTGAATGACAGAAAGTTCTGTCACCGTAGACGGCTGAAAAGTGGAAGGTAAAACTGCTTCTGTGGTAATAAGTCCCTGAGAAGCCCTAACACTGCACTTGCACACATGGCAGAGCAGTGCAGTGTAACACCTGCACTCAACCCATTCTCAGACACTGGAGGAAGTCACGGGAAATAAAACCAGCCCTCACACTGCACAATCAGTCTATAAAGGCAACACAAGCATTTCCAGTAGACCTGAGCTGAGTCCCAGCCCCAGTGCCCACCTATAGGAAGAAAACAGCTAGTATAGCCTTCACCCTGGCTCTGAACTCAGATTTCAGCCCAGGCATTTATATCTAAGTGGAGGATATGGAGACTTTTCCCCCCACCCACCCAAGAAAACCCAAATTATAGTGGTTCCTGTTTAAATGCATCTACAATAACCACTTTGGATGCAAACACACCAAAGCTTGTTGGGTACCATAATCTGCCAGCAATCCCTACACAATGTGCCAGATGACTGCCTAGACCACAACACTCAGGAGCCTGGAATCTACATCCTGATGCTATGTCTCAGGCTTCCCTCAAATCACCATCTCCCGCAGTTGGATGCCGTGGTGTCCTTTTGGTGGTCAGAAACACTAGCCCCAGTGGGGTAGTTTCTGGTGGCAAACATAGCTTGTCTTCGTAGCCAAGAGAGGGCAGCATTCTCCCTCAACTAGGAAGGCAGAGGAGGAGGGAGCTGCCTGGCCACACATCTCTTTCTAGGAAAATGCGTGCTTTATCAGATGGCATTTTAGAGCAGCCATCCATTTTAAGACTTTGTGCATCTGTTTATAGAGATATCAGCCAATTTACACCTTGGAGTTGCTGAGCACAATTTATCACACACCTGTAAATAAAATGTAAGCCAATTCTTGGTGTCCCATCCCCAGCTGCCCAGGCCTGCCGTTATCCCAGCAAGAAGGTGTGGCAGTCTCCTGGTAACTAGCATCCCTCCCCAGGTGGTGGCACAGCGGGAAAGGCAACTGCATCTCTGTTTCAGAGTATATAGCTTTACAAGGTGGTGGTGGAGGGGAGGCAGAAGAGAACAAGTGGGCAGGTGGTCTGCATTTTTGTGACTGTTATATATTCATGCATAAGTAATACCAGAACTGGACTTCAGAAAGAGCAGCCAGTAAATGGAAAAAGAAGACTCCAGCGTTTAGCAGTGGCTTGCATACCAAATGGGGGCCTCTGTTGCCTAGAACTGCATCTCCTCCCAACACCTATCTGCATAATCCACTGAGGTGGATGCCCATGGAAGCCCACACTGGTGCTCATACTGTCTGTACATCTGGCAGCCTTTAAGCACTGAGCTGCTGATGAGCTCAATGGAGGTGTGGTGCATCTGGAAAAATCCAGCCTGTGCTGCAGCAAAGGAGAAAATACACAAAAGCCTTTCCCTGCCCAGGTTCTTCCTGCAACAGGTGAGAAGGCAAGAGGAAATACAAACAACTACTGCTGCACCACTCCCCTAAGTAAAGCAAGGGGCTAATCACAGAAGGGTTCCCCATCCAGGGAACTAGCAATCAATTGTAAACTTGGGAAAGAGAACAAGCTCATACTGGCAGAGATGCGCCACCAGCATTTCATGTCAGAGCTGTATTTCAGAGCTCCTGTGGTATGCTTCTTATTGGCCTAATTAACAAGCTTGAAAGACTAGGAGTCACAAGGTTCATATGTAAAACAGATGGTAGACAGGACATCAATAAAGCTCTTTTAGATCATGCTGGAAAAAAGCAGAAGCTTTTGCTTGAAATAGTTTCAAGCAAATGGCACTTTATTTTGCAGCACATTATTTATACTGCTGCAAACCTTTAAGAATGCGAGTCGCTCACTGAAGATGAGTTTAACTACAGCAGTAGATGAGGGTTGGGTTTAATCTACTGCTTAGAATATTGCATCACTGTGCAAGAGAAGTAGGTCTTATTGCCAGCTCTGCTACTGACCTGAGACACACTGCTTCACCCTTGCCCTTCTGCCAACCTTATTTAAAAATGGGAATACCTCCTTTATATAATGCTTGAGATCCTCAAGCTACATATGATTAATTATTCTAGACAGAAGAAAATGAAAGATTGTTAGAGGTTCATATCCTTCAATTTCTGAGCACTGCGATATTTAAGTTTGCAAGTCCTTTCACCATTTTGGTTAGAGTAATTTCAAAGAAAAGTCAAGCTGAGCCACTGTGCACTGATACACTGCACAGATCATGAAGTCATCTCTGACTCAGTCCAATCCTTCCATAAGCCACAGGCAAGGACTTAGACCGTGAAGATACACAGTGAAAGCCAACAAAATTGGCATTTATCAGACTGCATTGTGGACACTGTCCCCCCTATAACTGGGGACAGGGTCTAGTTGATAAATTTAATATACAATTATAGAATGAATCATAGAATCATAGAATTTATATCATATTATGCATAGAAATGTATCCTAGCCACTGGACTAGGACTAGACTGCATGCCCAAAGGCCAAGCACTGGCTTTTACTCTGTCTGCTAGCTCATACTGTCACATCTCCACCACAACTGGACACTTGCACTCCCAGCAGTAAGCAAGTACTAGGATGGGAGCACATGCTACACTTCCAGTTTTATTTAATAAACCAGACTTTGTGCTTAACTTCACTGTCACTGTGACATAGGATGCCTCTTTCAAGCATGAAGAGGAAAACCTCCTCTCTGGGAGAACTGCAGTCACTGTAAAACAAGCCCAGCACTCAACTGGAAACCATGAAGCGAGAGTTTAGCAAAAGCTTGATCTATTGACCAGACCCATTGAAGAAGTGACTGCTGATTGAAAAGCAGCCAGGAACATTCAGAGCTTGGTCTCATGAGAAGCCAAATATGAGTAGAATAGTGCTATTTCTGCAGCCTGTGCCTGCTGGGGCCACAGAGGATGCTGTATGTGCTCTCTATTCCTGGGGTAGGAAAGACCCCACACTCAGCTATTTGTCTTTAGGTAAAGTCCTGATCCTGACTGACTTTAGCAGGAAGATGGAAAAGACACACCACACCAAATAATTAACTTTTGTACTGATTATGCCAATGGTCAGAGCAGGGGTCATCTGATATGCTTGTCTCCTGTGAAGCGTTGAGGTAAGTGTGAGGATTTGCAGCTCTCAGACTTATTTCAGTGGGAAGAAAGATATTTGGTGTGCTGAAAGCAAATGGGATCGGTGGTTTTCCGGTGTTTCTTAAAAGTGCTAAAGGGACCTGGTTTGTTCAAGCCACAGGAAGGCACATTAATATCCGATAAGCTTTTGGCAGAACACAGAACAGCAGTAAAACACTTGCCAGAAGGGTTGAAATGCAGAGACTTGGGACTAGGCAGATCCAGTAATAGGCTGGAGCACCTGTAGTGGCAATTAGACAGAAGTGCATAGGTCTAAAAATGCAATTTAATACCCCTAATCTCCTTTCCCATCACACCCCACCTCCCCAGTCACTGAGACTGTAGGTTTCTTCACTTCCCTCCATAAGTGCATACATGCCTTTAGCCCAGTTTCCCAAAACTAGGACACTCATGGTGCTGCTTGTATACAGCTGTAGGCAAAATAAACTCCAGAGACAAGGCCATCCCACTGCTTTTCCCACAAAGGGAATGAGAAATAAGAACACCACACAACTGCATCCCTATATAAGGTGACACATGAACATGCACGTTGCAGATTGCCAAGTTTAGCTTTGCTTCTCCATGTGCCTGATGGAAGCACCTCTGCGCTGAGCCCCTGCCTCACCCTGATCAGAGCTAAAATAGTAGGTTTTCTTCTTTATATGTACCCTTAGAGCCTAGATTGCCCCATGTCACACACAACTACTGTGACCACAGAGCTATTATTCTAGAAATAATCCCCTTTGGATGCCTTAAAGGAGAAGAATGATTGCTTGCTTACTCCATTGACCAACACATTGACACACCTGTGATCAGCAGAGGATCTGGCAGCAGCGCACAAGTAAGATGGGTCCTGCCCTCTGTCACAACTTATTTGTCTCTCAGTAATAACAGAGGGACTGTCTTCTGTGGGGGTATAGGGAATTGTCTGCATTTCTTTCAGAGTCTTTTCCTCCCCCTGATGTCTCTGTTTCCTGCCCTGAGAGAAACCAACCCAGCCCTCAAGCTAACATACCTGCAGAAGCTACTTGCTCAGTATAGAGGCAGCAACAAGCTGCCCAAGGAGGGGCCTCCACAACATGGTATCCCTGCTGTTATCCCTGTATAGTCAAATCCCACTCTTGGAGCAGCAGGTCCTAGACAAGCAGATGGGCCTGGCTGTGTGCAGTGACTGTGTGGGCAGGGGTGAGGACTTGTGCACCCCAGCACTTCCCTAATGCCTAGGTTTTGGCAGTTGCCTGCTGACCCTGAGCTGTGCCCTTGCTTAATGAGCAGGTTTCTATAGGTCTCTCTCTCTGCCATCTATCTCCCCTCAAACACTGCACAGGGAGTCTAAGCCTACACCAGGAGTCTGGGCTGCACTTGAAGGGCTGTGACAGCAAGCACTGCAGCACCCACATCCTTACGGGATCTCACTCTGCACAGCAGTGAGCCACATGGTCTGGTGACTAAAGCACAGGCTTGGGCATCGGTTTCTACTCCCAATTCCAATATTGACATCTTGTGTTATTAGCTAATACTTGCAGACAAAAAGGACATCAGCGGCTGGTTGCTTAAGCACACTTAGCACTTAAAGAGAAAGCCATTCTCTCAATGAGTGCTCCCAGCATCTAACACGTCACTGCAATATGGTCCCATATTTAGTAACATTTTCTTACATACTGTTTTCACTTTGACTCACTTCTCATTCTAATTACACAAGTTTACGTAAAGATAGGATCCCTGCTTATGTGGGGATTCATCAGCTGCAAGTGGCAATGCCCCTTCTGTTCTTCGGAAGATATTTGTAGTAAATAATTGTTGGTTATACAGTGCCATCTTCCCACCCCTTAAAAATCTCCATGAGGTTCTATAGGAAGCCATGTCGCTCACCTTACAGCACAGATACTTCCAAAGCAGAACACACTCAACAGTGCTTAAGACTGTAAAATTTCAGATAAAAGCTGACAAATAACTTCATATCCGGTTGAAGTGGAAGTGAAAGCATAGCTAGACATCAGATTTTGTAGTGCCAGTGCTTTCTAAGAGTGCTACAGGAATCACAATGACGATAAATGGTCAGAAACTCCATTTTAGGTTTCTTGCAAGAGATGGCACTGTTAGCACCAGCAATTAATTTAGAACCAGGAGGAGGTGTATGTGGGACGGCACGGATGTATTTTTAAAGGTAGATTACAAACATTAATATTAGAAGAGATATTTTTGTTTCTGTTTTAACAGGTTATTAATTTTTCACTGAAGAAAGACTCATACATTCTATTGCAAGCACATTGATATTTCACTAGGACACAGGAAACAGAAAAAAGGCTCAGCTAGGAAAGGAAACCCAGAAATGCAATGCCAACACCAACCAAGCTAAATATGTTTCTTGTTTAATCAAGAATTTATTCCTCCCCCCCTCAAGATGAAAAAAACTTATGTATACATGTGTACCAGCACCAGTATTACAAGTGGCAAGAGGCAGAGAATTTAGATTTTGCTAGGCAGGTATCATGTGAATCTTCATTTGCTAGTACCCAAATGCAGTAGCCAAATATTTCCAGTTTTAGAATCCCAAAGTGAATTTAAAAAAAAAATGAATAAATCTCAGCAGAGCAAGCAATATTCACAAAGTGGACTTTCGATGTCTAAACTCACTACTTGAGTCCCACATATGTTTCTTGCTATCCTTGCACTCACCTTAGTTGCATAGGCTACCAGTAAAGTACCAAACCTTCCGCTCAGTATCGAAATCCAAACACCTTAACTTGCTCAATGCCTCTTTTAAACCTTGGCCCTTGACTGGGATTGCAAATGATTAAGGAGAAGAGCTGCCTCCTTGGTGGGTCCTGATCTGGCAGGTGTGTCTAAATCACACAGAGCTAACACAGTGCAGCTGAGTGAGGTGCTGTCATTGCTCTGGTAAGGCAAATGTGCCCAATACTTATGACATTCACTATGGTGTGAGGTACCCAGATTCCCCTCTCAGGCAGGGAACAGAGCAGAGGCTACTCTGAGGTGTACTTTTAAGCATTTTAAAAAAGCATTTTAAGCATTTAATAAAAACCCCCTTTTCCTCCTTCCTCTTTGGTGCTAACGCCCAGTAAAAGGCCCTTAATCACTGCATTTCCTATTAGTTCCTTTGGGTGCTTTTACGTCAGGCTGTGGTTTCCTAATTGGTGAAGCTGACCAAAGTGAAGGCTGGAAGCCCTCCCTCTGCTCTACTGCGACAACAGATTCCCAGCCCCGTCCCATGCAAGTGCAAGTGTTCGTGTAGCTGTGCACCCAGATTTTGTGTTTGTTTGGGCTGATTTTCAACTCTGTGATCCAGCTTCCTTGTGCCCCATGAACACTTGTGGCAGAACAAGGGATGGAGTCGGAAAAAAAAATGGCAGCCTGCTTTTGGAGCACCTAAAAGCAATTATGGTACTACAGTATTTGCTGTGTTGCCTTTTCTGAAGGGTGTCAGGTGCAGGGTCTGAATGCACCTTTTCTTGATGAATCTGAAGACATCTAGCTCAGTTCTTTAACATAAATTGGTCTTGAAGTCTCAGTGTAAATGTGTCCTAAACAGTGAATATGTTTATTGTGCCAGGAGGAGAATAGTTCTTCAGTGAGAGAAATACGTGCTGATCTTGTTGACCCATTCAGTTACTGGAAAGTGGCAGTTTCAACAGTTTGGTGATGCTTTGGTATTGGGAAGCCAGAAAAGCATGATAAGAATTGTGCCATGTGATGTACATCTGAGTGACTTATTTTTAATAAAGGAAAGAAAGAGAGCTTGAAGTTTCCTACTATCAACCCACCAGCACTTACATTTAACTACTGAAATCCAGACCCACCTAGCTCTGCTGTAAAGCAGCTTTGCTTGGGATGTCGGGTGATTTCCCATAACTAGAATATCACAGGAGGGCATGAGATACACTGTGAGGCCTTTTTACTGTCTTTCAGGAAAAAGTCCAAAAACTGGCATAAAACACATCTCAGCAGGTTGGTGGTGCGATATTTTGCTTGTTAAGCAAGAGGACAACAGCAGAGGGAAAATATAGAGTGCCCAGAGTTTTCCCCCAGTGCCATCCACAGACTTTGAGGAGAGATGAGCAGAACCATCACACTGCACGCACACCAGGACCACCCGGTTCCCTGGCCTTCTGCTGAATCTCTGAAGAGAGAAGGAACATTGCACACGATTTAGAAAAAGCAATATTGGAAGTTAAGGGAAACACAGCTCCCTTCCTTATTGTTTGTCTTTGATAATGGTAAGTTTTTATTTGCCTTTTCTTGGGAATGGTCAACTCACCTGCTCCAGAGCGATGGATGGAAACAAGGGTGGGCCAGGCACAAGCATCGGGTTAGGATTTTTTTCCTGCCTCTTGGCACAAGGACTCTGAGGTAGGAACGCTAAAGAGGACAAGCCCCACATGTAATTATTGGGAATTGTGTTTAACTCATTTTTAACTACAGGACAGTAAGAGGACATGTAGTGGGACAAGAGGATTAGCCACACAGAGGTTTATGGAAGTTTTTATGCATAGAGAGTGCCCTTCTCTGGGAAGAGTGATGCTGATTGGGCACTGGCCAGCCCGCACAGGTAGCCTGAGGGCCTGTATTTGTCCAGAGATGTCATTTGGGAATGATAAGGCAAGCTTGTCCCCACAAATATGGCATAGTTGTGCTGCAAGGATTCATCTTCCTGAGTGTAAGGTAACTGAGAATCTGTTCAGGTATTGAAGGGTATGGCTCTGTGCTCAACTTGTGGACAGAGGGGAGCTAAACTCTGCTGATTTGGCTGAAAAAAGATTGTGGGAAGACTGCTGTATTCCCACCACAGAGGCTCAATTAAATAAGCTAATAAAATAATGTTACATATGAACCTGTTGGCTCAGTGGGCCAATTAAGTCAAGGTGGGCCAGTTTCTGCAGCCAGTAACACCAAGGGACAGGTGTATCTAGTGTTAGACCTGGTTGTTTTTAAAAATGCAGTCTGAATTATGAGGTACTTACTATTGGGCATATGGGGGTGGCACTAGACTGGAGCAACTTAAAATGACTGTCATCACAATTCTAAGGGGCTTAGTGTTCATCAGAGACAGACGCTGAGCAAAGAAGCTGGCAGCTGTTTGATAGCTTGGCCCACCCCTCAGCTTAATGGAGTTCACTGAAGGGATATGTAGGGATGCGCTAGCATCCTGTTGTATCATCACTTTTCAAGGTCCATGGAGTTAAGAAGTCATTGGGATTCATGTAGGCTTTGTGTTGGTCCTCCAGATAAGCTGAGGGAGACCTGTGGATTGAGATGCTGGATCTCAAGCGTTTTCCACTGATACACAAACTCTTACGCCGCTAAAGGATAGAGATATGGTCTTTCTACTTCCATATGCTCAAGTCAGCTGTGGAGGAGAACACTGCCCTTACCATGTCAAGGCAATATTCTTTGCAATATACCTTGCTTCTTCACCAAAGCATTTCTTAAAGGATTGGAGAAGAATTAGAAAGCAACCAAGGCATGATGCTGTGGCTTTTTTAAAAAAAAAAAGAAAAGAAAAGGTTGGCTACAGAGCCCAATGTTTCTCCCCCAAAAGCACCATCATTTTCTGCTTTCCCAGCATAGGACCCAGATGGGACCAAGACAACAATCTTTCTGCATTGCTTCTGGTACATGTCATTAATTTAACACAAGGAATGTTGTTGATAGACACCAGTTTCTAAACCTTCCAGTGTCATTAGCGATACGGAATCTGCTGCTGAGTGTGGTACAATGCCTTGTTTGCGTGTAGCTTTGCTGCATGAAAAGAGAAAGCCCAGCTAACACAGGTACAGGCATGTATGAAACATTTGTTCTTTAGCATGACTCTTAATGCAGATCTTGTGTTCACATATGCCTAAGCTTTCACGTAAATATATACATATTGGATATGTATATATCCAATGTATACATATATATATATATGTTCAGCATATTGGATTTTTTACAGCAGAGAAAATTCCATTCTTCCATGCTCCCTGCTTTGCTAATGATCCCTAATGCTTTTGATGAGCTAGGATATCAACATATTTTAAATACAGATGTCAGCCACCATCAAAGTGGTAAAAAAATATCTGTGACCTTCTTCCTGTGGGGCTAGTTTGAGGTCGTGATTGAAAAATGAAAAGACCATGTAACTTCTTCTCTGGCTTTGGGTATAGAAGCAGATGACAAAGCTAGCATGAAAGAAAGTTTGCTTCACCAATGGATGATGGACATCCCCAGTTTCCAAGACTGAAACTCCAGTACCTGTACCTGCTTCTGACACACTGGCGGTCAAACGCCCCATCTTGTAATTAGCAGCCTGGCCCTCTGCACTGTGCACAGGCTTGCAGCAGCAGCGTCACTGGATCCCTATGTCAGACTCCACTGCTCCCTGCCTCCCGTTTGCCTCCCAAAGCTATACAAATGGATTGCTATCATTCAGTGCGGATGCCCACTCTGCTAATGTTTGTTTCATGCATGCTAATGAGAAGACCAAGAAGAACAGATTTATGTTTGGCTCAGCCCAGAGGTAACACGCATGAAAACGCTGACACAAATGCTGAATAAAAGGGATTTGAAAATCAACATCCCCTACTGTTACCAGCTACAGTGTAATCCTTTTCCAGGCCTGTTGGGAAATGTCCTCAGAGAAGCTCTGACATCAGTGCAGCTGCTTCTCCCCTCAGCAGTTCAAGCTTGCTTTCACATTTTTAATAGAGGCAAAAAGAAATGGCAGAGAGTGTGCAAGTGAGAGAGAGAGATTATCTTCATTTCTTGAACTTAGTTTTGGAGATAATGTTGTTTATATTTCTGAGAATTAAATGGGCAACCCACGAGGAGAATGGATGGAAGTAGCTAACTTCCAGGCACTGCTTTTGCCTTCTTGCACACTAAATGCCTCACAGCTGAGCCTTTTATTTAACCCAGGACGGTTGTTCGTACGGTCACAACTCTGCTCTCTTGCAGTCAAATCTTTCAGTCTTTCAGGCAATGTGCAGAAATGATGCTTGGAAGATGTGATGATATGCACGATCATAACAACTTCTTCCTACCATGTCTGTTTTGAATCCCCTGAGGTGTCTATTTACTTCACCTAGCACAAGATATGGCTCCCATCTTCCCCCTCGAGCAAAGAAGGCATAGCTGGGAATGTCAAAGCCTTCAGACGAGAAAGGCAGTGCAGCTCCCTGGGAGTCTGAGTGACTTTGCATTTGCACTCCCTGAGAGACCAAATGGCAGCCCAAGGGATTAGATGAGCACTGACAGAAAGCATTTAAAAATGTGAGTAAGACTGGAAGAATGTGTGAAAGCCTAAGTCCAGGGCTGCAGTCCTTCATCTTGATCAGTGCAGCTTGCACGTTGACCAGGGTGGAGCAGGGACACCTGGGAGCATTAGTATCTGCAGATAAATGCCGTCCTAGTAAGCTGTCCCTACCATGTAGATTTTTGGAGGCCCTGTGTACTGTAGTCCTTTCGCATTTGTCTTTGCCAAGTATACCACTTAGACTGCACTATAAATGGACAAATCACAAAATCACAGAATTATTTAGGTTAGAAAAGACCTTTAAGATCATCGAATCCAACCATAAATGTAACACTGCCAAGTCCACCACTAAGCCATGTCCCTAAGTCTACATCTACACATCTTTTAAATACCTCCAGGGACGGTGACTCAACCACTTCCCTGGGCAGCCTGTCCCAATGCTTGACAGCCCTTTCGGTGAAGAAATTTTTTCCTAATATCCAACCTAAAGTCTTTCATAAAAAGCTGAGGGTAAAATAAATGAGCTGTCTTGGCTTCCCCTACAATCAACATAAAGAGTCGGGAGAGCCCCCCAGAATAATTCACCCCATTTCTCCTAGAATAGAGTGAATTACTCACCAAAAATGCTTTATTCATCTATGTTGGCTATAGCAGGGACCTAGGGGATACCTTAGATCTGTCTTGCTTTCAGGCTGCATCCCCTCCAGATGGGAGGAGTGCAAGTGTTGTAGAAAGCACCATACCACCATTAGAGAGATGGCCAGTGGGAGCCCTGATGCTTGGAAGACCTCAGCCCACCAAGAGAGCAGAGTCATTCCTTTGTTTCATTGAATATCTCACTAACTGTGTACATGCAGCAAGTATGTTTTGGACACTGAAAAGCAAGTGTTAGGTAATAACTCTTAGCAGATTACTTAAAATTTATAAGTGGTTATAAATAATGAATGGGTACATTTCAGCTTTTAAAGCTAGCTATGTACTCTGAAATTTAAAGCTTCCATTCAGCAAGAGTGTTTATTTAGTTTCGGAGAACTGCACTCATTTTTATTTCTTATTTTTTTTAGCTTAACAGATAGCCTATTAAAAATTGAATGAATATTTTAGGAGCTGTAACAGCCCTACAGCAAAGAGAAACCTGAGTCTATAATATTACACCCAATTTTTTTTTGGTTGTCTATCACTGTGTGTGACATTGCTGATCGATCCTGCCTCTCTTGCCAACATGAGGATAAGGAGGCATTTGTGTCCATAGAGATGGCCTCTCTTGTCTATCCAATCACATATGATTCAGGTGACCTTGGAACAGTCACCTGAAAAACAAATAAATTACTCATTGCATTTCATATGGGATCTAGAGCCCCAATCTATAAGGCACCTCTAGAGATGCTGACTACTAGCATTTCAATGAGAATCAAGGGTACTCAAAATTAGTTAAAACTTGATAGAACTGACCTTGTGGGTCTTGATCAAAAGGCCATTAAAGTCAATGGAAAGACTGACCATCATCAGTGGGCTCTTGATCAGTTTGCTAGAAAGGAATCCATAGATACATGACAAAGAAACCATGCTGAAGAAAGGACCTCAGCATAGCCCTGACACTCTTAACATTCTGTACGGTGATTTCTCTACATGGCAATGTGAAAAAAGACCCAAAAAGGAACTAGCCTTCCCAACCATGCCTCTTGCCTGTGTGGCCTTTTTCAGTGAGTCTTTAGGTATTGCACTTCATACTGGAATTTGTTTGTACCTAGTGCTTCTGTACCAGTCACCAATGCATGGGGATTTGATATGATTCAGTACTGACTTCTGGTGCAAGCCAAGCCTACATTATCTCTTCATGGGATCAAAAGGAGTTAAGCACTACCCAGGTTGTGCCTAGTGAGCCATAGCCGGAGATCAACACCCACACAGACTGAGAAAGAATGAGGATATGTTTATATACATTGTTAGCATGTTTTGAGGTAAATATTGATTCACTCCACTAAGTTGATAATTAGGGATTAGTTTCTTTTCTGGTGCAGCTTTTTTTCCTGTCTTTTTTTTTTTTTAAAAAAAAAAAGGAAAATTTCAGTGTTTTCTAATTTGCAAAAGAATTACTGAAGAAAAAATTAATTAATGAAGGTATCCCTAACTAGCTGTAATTTTTACTCCCCGTCTGGCTTACTTTGCACAATAAAGGACATACAGAATTTGCGAAGAATTTTGTCAGACCTGTAAATAATGTTGTTACATAATTGTCTCCTTCCCTCATCTCCATCTGTGTCCTTAAATAGAGGGATCGGAACCACTTACATAACCTGCTCCCATTTTCCTCTCATTTCCCTCTCCTGGCTGGAGTCTCAGGACAGAGACTGCTCTCTATACCCAGAGCAAGCTTCCTTCTTGCTTCTCCATCCCCAGCAACATCCCAGCAGCATCTAACCCTCCCCTTGAGACCTGCTGCTGGCTATGGTGTGGTGGTACCCAGGTTTTGGGATGTTCTTGTGGGTGGTGAGGGAGACTGGGGCTCTCCCTGCTCAGGCAAGTGGGATGTCTCTTCCTGGACCTGGTCAGGGACAGGTCATCTTCCCGATCCCACCTGGAGGCCGTGTCTTGTCCAACTAGAGCATCATTGCCATGGTAGTACAGGAAGGGTGCTCTGCCTCTTGGGGCTGATGTTGAAATCCACTGAAGTTGTGGATTTGACCCAGCTTCTATGGTAAAGCTCTTATGGTAAAGCCCAGCATTTATGGCTGGTATCTTTACAGTAAAGATAAGGCTGCCTTGGATGCTGAGAGCCCAGGGTATTACGTGTTTGCTGCTCTTTCTTCAGAGCAACACCACACACAGCCATTTTCTTCCAGATCTTTTTTGACATTAAGCTGCTTCTCCCCGCTCTGCTAAGGAAGAGAGCCAGGGGAGGAGATGCCTTGGTTTGGAGGATTTTATGCTAACAGCTTGGGTGAACCCTGTTGTGGGTCTTAACTCCAGGCGTGGGGGCCCATCACCGTTGGGTGGGCTCTGCAGCATCCCTGATCCAGCCCCAAGGACCCAAGCGGGATGCATGAAGCTTCCACTGCCCTGCTCCATCCTGGCTCAGGGGAGGGTCTGCAAGGGATCCTCCAGGCTCCGCTCGTCTCTCACTGCTCCAAAAGGGAAGTCAGATGTCTAGAGGGAATATGTCCACAGGATATTACAAGCCACTCACACAGGCTCCAATAGAAGCAGACTATTGTAGTAAAATGATCCTTTATGGTCTCAAAGGTATTTAAAAAAATCTACCAGAGAGAGTATTTTGACAAATACCTCATTAAAACCCCCAGAATCTCACACTGCACCCGTTTATGTAAATCCCATGGACAAAGGAATATTTAACTTTTCACGTACCATAAATAAACCTGTTAAACTAATACATCTCTAAGGAATAATAGAATAGGCACATACAGTAAATACATTAGTTCTGCTCCACTTTTATGTGAGGGGTGCTTTCCTTTGTCTGCCCGACAGGCACCTCTTTCTGGAGGGGAAAAAAAGGGAAATTGTTGTTGATGAAAGGTGGCAGCCTGTTTGAATCTCAGGAAGCAAAGCCACGGTGTTCAACTGAAGGAGTAGCCAGAGCAGGCAGAATATACAGGAGGGAATGGAAAATACAAAGGGAAATGAGGGAAGTCTAGTGGCTGAAAAGGAGCATGAGGATGCCAAGCACAGCTCCAGGAATGGCATTTGTAGTTGTTTAGAAGAAATTACAAAGTTAGTGTACACTGCCTTTCTTCTCAACAAATGGGGAAGAAGCTTTAAACCTTAAAAGATCTCTCTTTTCTCCATTTCTGGTTATAGCCATCTTGGTCAACATAGAAGAAGGTTTTGAGACTTGTGTCATAAATGAGAGGATGTGGAAACGCAGAGCATTTTATACTGACCTGCTGCACATAAATCAGAGGAAGGGTGTTGGGTGGCCTTCACTGCTGACAGCAGATGGTGAGAGCTGTGATGAATGGGCAGTCTTATACCCTGGGCACTCACTACAGAGTCTGCCCACTTCAGCCAAATGTAGGTCAGTATATCTCCCATTCTAGTTCTGTCAAGTCAGGGCCAACCTCCAGCATGCCGACAGGACCTCTGTAGACACTGAGGATGTGAGGGGTTTGTGAAACAAAAGCTTGAAGGAAAGACTTTAAGAACTTTGATAGCACTTATCTTCACAGACTATTTTCTCCATTCTGAACCTTGCAAGTAAACACAAAAGAGTTATGAGTTATGCTGAGACCTTTGGAAGAGAGGGAGGAGTGTGGGTGCCTGCTAGTTTCCACGTGGGGACAAGCACAATAAAGGAACTGTTAAATCTGTGAGCAGTCTGGATGCAAACCAAAACCTCTCTGTCCTGTTCTGAAAGACAAGCTCGGGACACCCACAGAAACCTAATCTTCATAAATCCTCAAGTCCTCAAAACACAGGTACTGTGGAGTACAGCAAGCATCTCCATTGTACGCCATCACTATGCCTCCACGTTGATACAAGGAGGCTGAATGTAAGAAGGGTGTCTGTCCTCCCAGCAACACACCTAGGAAAGCACCGCCATGCCTTTGAGGTCTAGTTCAGGTTTTACTCACAACAATAATATGAATTCCTATACCTTTACAACAAACTCATGACCTATTGTAAGACCAAAAGCTCACTAAAATGTTCCATGGAAGAGGAGAGGGAGAAAGGTCACCACCATTAATATGCCAGGTTCCTGGTATAGTAGGGCATTTGTTAAAAATACCATCCAAATAACCACTAAACCATAACAAGAATGCTAAAAGAAGACTTATGGGGAAAAAACCAAAAACGCCACATTAGTGATTCTAGGCAGTGCGACCAGTGGAAGGCAACCCCTGTTCCTGAATTGAAAGCTCAGTTTAACCTTGGGCACATCTGTGGAAAGCACACCAGCCTGGTAAAAGAAAATTCAGTGCCAGTAGGAATTCCAGCATGCCCTGCCTGCGTTGAGTCACTAGTTACAGGCAGCATTAATTCTTCTCTCATCCTACAGACAATTAAGGTATCAAAAGCGGGGGGAGAATTCCTATATTTGGCCCAGACAGGACACCAGGGGAAGACAGACGCATGAAATTAATACAATGCAAATATGATGCAAACGCTATTGATCCAGTCTCCTTTCAGTCCCTTGGAAGTACCAAAACATGGGACATCCAAGGGTTTTATCACAGGCTGGCTTTCCTAGCTGCAGGGATTCTTCTATCGAGCTGTAGATTTATTTCCATATGCTTCCAGGTCTTCATTTCTCCCTTGGAGCTGTAACTAAAGTTGCTCCAACTAAAAGCATGTGGTTTTCTGTGATATGGATGCCTTTCTAGCAAAAACAACCTTTTTTTTTTTTTTTTTTTAAGGCTGATGGAGGTGGAAAATGATCTCTGCAAGAGCTTGCTCTGTGCTGCTCAGTTTGGTCTCTTCCTACTTATGAGCCATATCTCAAGTGATACTTTTCATTTACCCACGCTGCCTCGCATTGCCCCACATAGTCATTCCCTTCAGCTTGCTTCTGTGAATGTGAGAGGTGCCCCTTACTGCCTCCTTTTTAAAATGCTCTTCTGAAAATGATGGTCTTAGCTCTATGGGTTTCTTTCTCACATGTTGCCCGATGCAGTGAAAGCCGATGGGGGGGAGAGTGGCAGCTGCTGGTCTCAATTTAGTAGGTGCACATATGACATAAGAACATAAGAGCAACAGTACTGGGTTAGAGCAATGCTTTAACTGGCGCAGTGTGCAATCTCTGTTGTTGGACAAAAGCAGATGTCTAGAGAAGAGCGTCAGAATAAAGTAAGCATAATACTTCCTCCAAGTACAATTCCAACTCAGGGGTATCCTGAACCGGGACGTATTTCTGTGCACCTGAATTTTTTCATCCATCAGCTTGTCCAACTGCCCTCTGAGTGCACCTGAGCTGATAGAACACCTTGTGGCAAGGAGTTCCCCAGTTCAACTTTGTGTTTGGAGATAAACTATCATCTCCTTTGTTTTGAACCTACTAGCTATATTTGGTGCTCACAGAAAAGACAGGTGACAGTCAGTGTGTGTCCAACATCTTCATGGCACTTGCTACTTTCCAGTCCTATCGGACGTCTCAATTCTAGGCTGAAGAGTCCTAGATGACTTAGACATCCCTTGTATGTAAGCTTTTCCATACATCCTCATCTTTCTCTGAACCTCTCCCAGCTCTGCTACGTCCCCTCTTGAGATGGGGAGGCCAGATCTGCAGACAGTCTCCAAGATGTGGGCAAACTGTGGGTTTCTACAATAGCCTGTGGATAGTCCTAGGAAGTCCTAACATTTTCAACCATTTCAGGCTGCCAGTCTCCGGAGTAAAACTTCCAGAAGAAATATATAATAATGAATCAATTTTGAAAGGTAAGGGCCATGTGTACACATTTTATGCAATGTGTTTGTCCACTTTCTTCTGTCACGTGAGTCCTACTGGAAGGATCACTTGAACACAGCTGCTAGCTGACATGAGTAGCAGCCTGCAAATGGAGATAAAGTGGTGATCTGGAAAGGTTAACAGGTACAAAAGAAGATACCAAAAATTTGTGGATTTGCTAGGAGAAGTCTCAGGCACTGGTGGCCATAAAGCACTGGATCTTCAGACAACACTAACACATCCCATGAACCAGGCATCGGAGCTCCCCTCTCTGTCAGCTCCATAACACCAAAGCGAGATAATTACTTAGCAGAAAGCTCTAAACTTTCCAATTAAGTACTTTTTTTCCTACTACCATTAGGACCCTTATTTTTCAGCCATCCTGAAATATGTTATTTGCCTCTTCATCCCTGACAAATCCTGGAGCCCTCAACTTTCTCTCTATGCCCGCTGAACAAGCTCTTTCATTCATGGTTACTCGATGAGGGAGCAGGTGTAGTCCTGCTACCACCTGAGCCACAGGGACACTGTCCAAAGGTGTTAATACAAAGAAGACATGGTACAGCATCAGAAATCACTCATCAGAGGCCAAGCTCCATCTTCAGCAAGCTGGAGCTTTAGGTTTCTTGGAAACATTGATCAGTGTAAGTGCAGGTCAATAGAGGCTTTTGTGTTGGCATTTAAATGTTAATCAATCACATTTTATTAGAAGTTTAGAGGGACTATGCCTGTGTGTGTGTGTCAGTGTGTGTGTGTAGCAGGTGGGTAATAAAATCTGGCAATGTCAGATCAAGCCAGATCAGGCCGGGGAGGGGGGGAGACTGTGCTGTCTTGCTGCTGCACAGTGGACCTTCAGTGCCACAGCAAAGCAAAATGGTGATTTTGAGACTTAGGCAAAACAGAGACAACAACGCCCTATGGGACGGGCAGCAAGCAGTGTCTATAGCATGCACTTGAACTCTGTGGTTGTGTGCCGAGTACCTCCACGCTGCTTACCTGGATGCTGCCTTGGACTGGCGAGACTTGGCTGGTAGCCGGAGGGTCAGCATTAAGGAGGGGGAATATGCAGGTGGTGCCCTGTGCCTTGAAGCACATTTCTGCACACAGTGTATCAGCTGCAGTCATCCAGACTTGCCTCCATCTACTCCAGGGACCTTGGATGACATCAAGTGACCAACATTGAAGTAGAGAAACAGAGTGGGATGTTTCCCAGCAGGTCCACGTTATTGTGGACTGCAAGGGCAGACTCGGGGCAGCTCAAGTCCATGGTGCTTATCAACAAAGTGTGAACAAGAGGTCCCAGGCTGTGTGGGAGGTTTTTTGGGCCCCTCAGAGTCTCACTGGGTCAGCTAAGTGCGGATGTGGCCAGTAGTTTTCCATCCCAACACTGGAAAGGTAGTGCCTGGAATGGCTCTTCATGGCTTTGTACCTCCTCACTGAGATACAGCGTGTAGAGCCCAGGAGTGTGATAAAAGATGGTCCAAATCTAAAGTGTCTGGAAGAGGGTTGGAAACAGCGGGTTGGAAGATAGACATCCAGGAGAGGCAAACAAGAAGTCAGAGCATAAATCCAGGGGCTCAGTGAGTGACTGGTGAATTGCAGAAAAACTCTGGAGTATATACAAAATAGGCCTTTTGTTGGGACTTCTAGTGACACCTGGAACAATGAATGGCTGAATCAAACAGAGATAAAAATCTCTAGAAAGAAGGGTATGCATCCTTCTGTCTCTCTCTAAATGTAAAATCCCTCTTGGAAACCTGTGCTGAACTCTTTTTGTTGTTCTATCCCTCCTATAATAGAACAGGGAAATTTTCACTGGGAAAGGCCAAGGCACTATTTCAGTATCACATTTCCCAAAGAAAATGAGAGTGAAATATAACTGTGGATGTAATTTTGCTGCCTTATGCAAGCAGTCAGACATATGCTCATGATTATTTTAATTGTAAAAGGATGACTGCCTCTCTCATGTTAAGGAGAAAGGAAATTCCTTTTTCTCCTGATTGTTTGCAAGTCTGGGTTCATGTCAGTAAAGGTCCACAGCACTTCCAAAAATTAGGTCATACGTGCTGTGATGGGCAGCTGGTTTGCCCACCACTTTCCCTAAGAGCTGGAGTGACAGCTGTGGCTGAAGAGGACACTCATATTCCCAGGAAGCCTCTTCCAGGGGCTTTAGCTGTGGTCACGAAAGGCTCACATCTTAGATACAGCTTCTTCTGGAGATCAACCTTAAGCTTGCAACTGTCAGGGCATGGTACAGGGATCACATCTGAAGGAAAACATCTTCCTAGTTAGGGAAAGCTGTCACACCTTGATTTGTCATGTTCTTCAGATAATTCAGGCTGTCTGCCGTAGAGGTATGTGCTGGGTAAGTACAGTATCTGTGCACACAGAGAGGTTGCTTCTGACAGCTCAGAGTCAAACAATCTTTCCTGTCTTTGTTAATATCTGTAAGGAGCTCTGGATACTACAGTGATGGATATTTTAGGTGTACCAATCAAAGAAAAAAAAAAAAAAAAAAAGAGTAGTAAGTGTGAACAATACCTATTTAGTGAAATTCAGAATAACGTGCAGCTTGTCCTGTGTGATATGTCAGTACGTTTTGGGACCCAGAAGTCTCCAAGATTTTCTGAGGTTTTGTTGAGTCCATAGCCTTGCTTTGAGCCAAAAAGGTGCTCAAATTCAGTTTTTATCACCGAATGTCCCTAAACTATACAGGCACATAAATGCCTGCACATCCTTTTGACTGAATTGAAGATTCAGAAAAGGCTGGAAGTCCTGTTGCCCCATTCTTTTCCAATTTTCTGTCTCTATCTTCTTATATAGCCTTAGGGAAGTTGCTCATTATCTCTATGCCTTTAGTTTCCTAAAATGTGAGTTAAAACAATGGCTACCCACATTGTGATGGAGTTCTGACTCTTCACCCATTAACGTTTTCAAAGTACTTTGGGATCCTGCATAAGAAGCATTAGAGAATGCCACTGTGTTTATATGCAGGTGAGTATGTTTTAGCTATGGTGGGAGGTGTAGGTGGAATAAGGTCAGATGCAGATGAAGTGATTCAGACCTTTAGAATTGAAAAGTCATTAGTCTGTCTGAGGATCTGATGTCAACTGGTGAATGTTTTGCCTGGGGTTCTCATAAAGACCATCTCTCTGACGAAGTAAAGATTCAGTGACCTGCTCTCAAATGGTGTTCCCAGTAGGCTGAAGCACTCAGAAGCCCATGATGCCATCGGGACACCAGCATGTCATGGGTGGGTGGCTGGATTTCATGAGTCTGTTCTTAGTTACGGGCATGTTCTCCAGCACAGCATTTGAATCCTGCACACCAAAGAGCAGATGTAAGCAATGCAGGGATCTAACACAGAACAGCTTGGGTGACATCAGAGTGACTGCGTGCTTCTGATGGGAAATGGTAGTATCAGGGCAGAGCAGGTGTGAGTCATCTCCCAGGAGAGACAGGCAGAAAAAAGGAGATGGGGAGGGGAGGAGGGAAGCAAGAAACAGATTATCTCATACAGATATATTCCCCTTGCCTGGCTTCCCCTCCCTTTGTGCATCCCCCTTTCCCTCCACAACAGGCATACATAAGCATGGAGATTTGACTGTTACGGCTCGATTCCAAAGCCCTGTCAGACACATCATTTGCTGCTTTGCTTTTTTCCCTTGCCCATCTCTACCCCAAATTCAAGATCATTTAATATGTGGCTAGATAAAACTTGAGCAGTTCTTCAATATGCATTTACTTTCTGCTGTGCATTAGTCCAGTTCAATACTTCCCATGGCAGGGGCTCAAATAAAAGAGGGATAGGGATCTAGACAGAGTTGGCTGCAGAATGATTGCTGTATTTCTTGTACGATCAGCTTTCACCATATCCCCAGTGTGTTCCAAGTGCCTTGCTGTAATGACTTAAATATAAAAGGTCATGATCAGGGCAGGAGGTGTTTTGAGTTTGTTAGCTGGATAAGACGGATGAGCAGTATGTGAGGTGAATGGGTGGGAGGGAGAATCTGTGTGTTATCAACACGGGAAAGGACACTCTGGCGCAAAACGACTCATGTTGCAAATGCTCCTCACCACCATTAAGACCACAAAGAGCTAGATGTGCTCTCCCTAACAGGCTGAAACACAGCTTCGAAATGAAAGCACAGTCCCACTCGCCAGCCCTGCAAATCATTCTGAGGCTGTAGCACCAGCATTGAGGACAATGGAGCAAATAATCTCTCCAGAAAAGGAATGGTACTCAAAATAGTTGTTAGATTAAAAGCTAAAACAGAAGAGTTCCTGGGAGGAACAGATTAATAACAAATAAGACAACCACAAATCCCCACAGGGTCCGTGCTCTACCAAATGACCTCACCCTGTGTAGCATGCCAAATTCTGCCAGATTGTTACCAAATACAGAATCAGTGATCTTAAGCTGTGCTTATAGATGATGACTCTGCACCTGGAGTAACAATGGAGAAAAAGAAGTAGGGTGACACTTTCTCATTTAAGTCCCAAAAGACCGGGGTAGGGAGATGAACATTTCTTTTAATAATGAGGAGAGACACAAGATATTTTGTTAAAGACAATAATGGAAAAGTGCCTGAAAGGAAAGAAAGGGGCACTACGCAGTAACCAGTAGCACATGAATCTATAGAAGAGGTCAAACTCTATACGCATTGGTAAGCATTAGGGCAGAAGCCTGCACTATTGTATATATCTGTAACAAAGCCCAAAGGTTTTTCTTCTGCTGTATCTTGACAGGATTTTTCTTATCTGTAATGCTAGTAGAAGATTTTACATTTAAGTGTAAGTTTGTGTGCATGTATGGCAGGGAGTAAGAATTAATAAGTCAAATAAGAAAGCCTGGGGATATTTGACCATTCTTCACGGTCCTGAGAGAACCCTTTTTTTTTTTTTTGTCTGCACGTGTTGAGTACATTCCTTTCACACCATCTGAAATGATGGGGTGAAGTAATTAAGACAGAAATAAAGAGAATCAAACCACGGAGAAAGTCTCATAACGCCAAAGGTTTAATGTTCAATAACAGATCGGGATGACTCATATCTGTAAGCACTCTAAAATCCTCCTGCATGTTGACACAAACCCATTGTCCTGCTGTTCAGTCTCTGTGTTCCAGTTGTCACAGAAAATGAAAGGACAATAGCTATTGTTATATTGCAGCTGTATATTGTGACTGATTCATAGTTTCCCTTTTGGGGAGAAACACAAACTGGACTTGTGTGTTCTCAGGCATTTGCAACACACATATGTAATTCTCACATATCTGAAGATGGTGAATATTAGACCCTGCTTGCTGCTAATAAACCATCATTAGTGAATAGCTGATAGAAGCTGTTGTAGAAGTGGTATGAACATTTCAAGGTGTAAGTGAGGTTTTTAGGCTGGAATATCTTTTATTAGATAAACTGACACATTTGGAAGGAAAAAAACCACAACAGAAAAGCCTTTGGGAATCTAAGACTTTCTCCAGGCTGAATGCTTTCCAGCAGAACCTGAAAAAACAACTTCGGCGCCAAATAGAAATTCTGTTTCTATAACAAGTTTGCATTTGTTGGAAAAAAAAAAAAGAGTCCTTTTGTGTTTTTCAATTTAACTGAAGCCCCAATGTTTCAAAACAAACATGACATCTGTCTGTCTGTCTTTCAACTGATATTTTTTGGTGGAGAAAACAATCCTTCTAAATGAACTCCAGTCTGGCATAACACTGGAGAACATGCTCTCTCTCTCTCATTTACATGAATACATCTTTTATTAACTGTCAGTAGAGGAACAATTCATCATGTAAGACATAGCCAGCTGATAAGTAAACAAGTTGGATCCTTTACTGGCATAAGTCAGCAGACACATGTGAGTTCAGTGGGTCTCCATCAGTTCACATCATCTTGAGGTCTAACCCAGAGACATGGGAAGGAACCCAGGCCAAATCCTAACTGATTCTCCATTTTGTTTTCCTTAGCTGTTGAATGACAGAGCACAGAAATTAAAGGGGGAGTGAGCCCATACACAGAGGCGGTGCATGTGAGACTATGCATGCAGACAATCTTTTTCATTAAGCCATTAATGAACATAGATACAAATGAAAGATGGGCCTACTTGGGGTGAAAGATGTATGGCCACAGATGCTGTTCCCCTGACTTCTTCTCTTATTGTTCATCTCTGTTTGCTCGGGTGGCAGCCACATGGCTGCCTTTCAATAATTCAGGATCCAGTTTGCACGCATGGCCAATCCTGCTTGTCACATTTTCTCACTTGATCACAACTTCATCTCTCTGTAAATGAAGCAAGGTTTGTAAGGAGTTGCAATATCTTCTATTGCCGTGGCTGATATACTTGGAGGTGGACTGGGATGGGGGGGCGGAGAAGGGAGGACAAGAAGAGGAGCTTGTGTGCCTGAAAGTTTTTTTCATTTTTTCTAACCGTATCAACTGCTCTAACACAAGATATTACTTCTCCCAACAGCTTGTCATGCTGACTTCCTTAGACAGACATGACTATCTCTTCTGTTATTGCAATGACTCTATATTAAGCTTGTGTGGACAAAGAGCTGCATTCCTACTACGTGCACACCTTCATTGACATCTACGTGCCATTTTATTTACCTCCCATGAATAGTTCCACCACAGTTCATAAGGTCATAGGAATAAACAAGATTTCTTAACATTTGAGTAAAGATGATTTAAATAATTCCTTGTCACTTCAGGTTTAGAACCACTGATTTGACCATTTATACATGAAGAAGTTAGCACCAGAAGTGTTAAAAACAAAAATTAACTCAATGGTAAAATAACTCTCTCTGAGTCTCAGGCACGTTTTAGTAGTGTAATATGGAATACACCAGTAATGGACACTGTTCGAGCGTAGGAGAGCTTGCATTAGAAAGCTCAATAGCTACATCACTTTTAATCCATTCCGAGCCATTTTTGCTTAGAAAATATCAACATCTACTTATTCATATGATGCTCTGTAAATGAAAGTTTCAAAGATTTCACCTTCAGCAAAGTCAAGGTATTATCTTTGCAAAAGTTGTGTAGAATGTGTGGTATTGAATATAATGCGTATAGAAACTTCTGAAGAGTGGTACAAAGTGCAATGTTACACACACACAGAGGTACAAGCTGTTACGGATCTTTTGGGAGGTATGATCTTAATTATTAATTGTAGAGTGCTGTGTAGAAGGGACAAGAAAATATAGAAAAGACCCAGAGCAAAGATTAAGGATGTTACAAATATCAGCCACCCTTATCTAACATGGCAAAGGTCTCTTTCTTCTGTCTGTCACCTCCATCTTTTCTTCTGATTTTCTCCTTCTCACCTTGTCTAAGTGGTGTGCAGAAAGAAGTCTTGCTTTCCCCTCCTCTAAGAAGCTCTTTCTCAGTCCTAAGCATTCACAAAACAGGAGACAGTCCCCACAGAGATTAGTCCTGAGAGTTTAAGCTAATCATGTCTTTTGAAATAACAAGGTTTGAGTTCATTTCACTTGCCTTTAGGGTGCAATTGCTTTGTGTTTCCAAGCCTTTATCTACAACCATGAAGGACAGATATTTCTTTTTTTTTTTAAGGAAAGCTGAGGGTCTCCTTTAATCTTTCAGTAGTTTAACTAGTGTGAGGCAGCAGAAACAACTCTGCTTTCTTGGGTTTTGGCTCCCACTTGCTTTACTCACTATGCTGACGTTCAACAGAAGTTAAGATGTCAGTAGCAATTTATGTATCTGTCCCACTAGCAACTCTGAGAAATCTCTTGGATTATCCTGTAGGTTTGTTATGTTTTATTCTTTTGTCCCAATCCCACCTTTATTTTGTATAAACATTTATACATATATTTAATCTGGTTTGCTCCCCTGTCTTGCCTTGGGTTATATTTCTGATTCGGTGCTTTCCATTTTGATTGAGGTGGTGACTAGGTGGGCCTCATCTTCCTCTTGGTTCAAAGAACAATTCATTATTTACTTGTGTCTGGGGAACGAATGCCTCTGTATGATATGTTGGGAGACAGGGATAAACATCCCTCCTGGCTGATTGATAGTCTTATTAAAGATTGCAGTAGGTAAAATAATCCCCCATAGCTTTGTAAGGGTAAGATCCCGTTCTCTTTTTTCCCTCAGATTGGCTTTAGGGCATGCTTAGGACTTGGCCTATGCTCTGTCCAATCTTACAGCATTACTTAATTAGCTTTTATTGAAAGCCATTAGCATTGATCAAGAGCGGGACACATTTTTATTGGGGGAGATGACCAAAGTGTCTATTCACCAAAAACTGCAAATTCAGTCAGTCCAAAGCTGACCGAAAATTTACAAATGCAAGTAAAATTTGGTAATTTGTTTCTATTCTTGCTATTCTAGCTATTATTTTATAATTGGTTTAATTGATAAGCAAAGATTTTGAGCTCTTAGTTGTCGTCTGCAATGTGCAGAATGAGGAAGAAACAACGGTGATAGCTTGATTCCCCAGTTACACAATTCCTTAGTTTTGCATTTTCCTTCCGTATCAATCTTCTTGCCCTCCCCTTAAGGGGCTTCTTTGCACATTTACCCACCCTGTGGTCCATCACTGGTCGTGTCCTTCACACTTAGTCACACATTTAGCCTTGTCCTCTTCTTCCCACTGCCCTCTTACCTTCTCCCACTGTACCCTGTCTGCAGGAGACAACCTTCTGGATGCTGTTACTCTCGTTCCATAAATCCCTCCTTGTTCTTTTTTTTCCGGCAGTTCTCAGGGACATTTATCATCCAGTCCCCTCCCTGACTGAATGTCCTTTCTAAATTAATAATTAGAGAGCAAACAAAATGTGTACATAGCCAACAATGTGTTCAGCTATTGTGGCTTGCTGATCCAAAGCATGTGAAAATCAGTGGGGACCCCTCCCTTTTTTATCAAGGTTTGCTGCTATGTTCCTGATCCTTCCTATAAAAATGAACTTTTTTGTGTGTGTGTGCTTGTAATGCACTGCTGCAATCCATACAATAAATTAGATTATAATCCCCTCATGGGCAAGAAACTGTCTTTTTGATATGCCTGTGCATTGTTGATCTCGTAGTTCATATGCGTGTTTGCACATTCTCACCTCCTGCTTCCAGCACACCAGGATATAAGAACAAAATGAGAACAGAGGTGGACAATATTTTTCCAATTATTACCATACAGATAAGACCCTTTAATTAAAGAAATTATACACCCTGTAAAAAAGAAAGCTCCTCTGTCAGACTGCAGTCTTGTAATGGCTTTGGGCTTGTGCAATTAGGACCCAATCTTGAAGCCACTGAAGCTAACGGTGGCCCTTAATGGGATTAATTCTTCATTTGTGGGGTGATGGGCTAGATGATCTAAGAGTCCTTCTGCGTCTTGCGCTTCTCCAATCTCTCTCAGGGTAGATGACACATAATGGAAAAGACAGCTGTTTTTGAATAAACTGCATTAAGTGTCCACATATAATTCCTAATGCAGGTTAAAAAACCCCACCCCTGTCTCTCTGCTGGTGTGCGTGCCCCTCTTACAGAGCAGGTCTCTTCTGTGCTGCAGATACTGTATGAACTCGTCAATACCCTGCAGGTTTCTGGGGGGTATGTATCTCTGTGTTTCCCGAGATCCTCCGGGAAAACTCTGCAGCCAGCCCTAATCAAATTGAACCACTGTCAAGACTTCCTGCAAAGCTTCTAGGAAACGTTTCTGAATATTAGAGGTACAGGAGAGGAGAGTAAAGGTTGGGGGAGGGAGGAGGACAGTTTTAGAGCTTAAGTGGATTACATAGCTCCATAACCCAGTTATGGGTCCGTGGACTCGAGTGAGCTGTTTCTTCCCCTCCTCTGGCTGTCTGCCTGTCAGATAGTTCCCCTGACAGGCAGGCTTTATTAGCCTCCCCCAGCTGGCTCTCTCAGCATTTCTTATTTTCCAGTGCTTGCATCCCCTAGCAGCTCGTCTCAGCCCTTCTCATATCTCGAAGCTCCCCGGGGTCCTTCCCTTAGCTGCACCAGCTGTCTGCACCAGCTGAAGTCTCGGCACTAGCCCAGTCTACCAGCATTTACCAACCCTGGTGGCAGGTCTCTGAGCTCTGTCCGTGTAAGTCCCAGGTAGCCAGCAAAGGGTGCATGGTTTAGCTCAGATCAGGGGCCCTACGTTGGAAAAGTAATCTGCGCTCTGTCTTCTATTTTTAATAGCTACAAGGGCTAGCTTAAAAAGAGATGAGCACCTGAGCACCGCTATTGGGTGGTATGAAGGAACAGCAAGTGCCTAGCACATCTAGAGGCACTAATATTTCCACACTTTGCAGAAAGTTTGGGTGAGCATGAGTTAACCATGAGCCTGGTTGTTCAGTCTGAGCCCTGAAATTTCCCCTCAAGACTGAGGTGTGAGCCTGACATCTGCTGGGGACTGCACCACTGCTACAGAAAACACCAGGCCATCCTTCCTCAGAGCTTCCCTGCCAGGAAAACCCTTAGGTGGTGGCATGGATGCTACTGCCTGAGGGACTCTGCGTGGGAAACAACCAGCCTGTGAGGAGGCAATGTGGCCAAAGGACAGGATAACCCAACTGCAGCCTGGTGGGAAGCAAGGACTGAAATCCCAATTTACGCTGGAGTGCTCCACTCCCTCAGGAGCAGGCCAGATGCAAGAGAGCAGCCAGCTGGCACATGAATGCAGGATTTACAATGTCTACATGGGTGTCCATGGCCGTGTGAGAGACAGAGCTCCATGTCTGCTCTGGAGCATGTCTAACAGCAAGCTGAAATCTTCTTGCTCTATTTCCTTTTGAGGTACCTGCCACTGCCACCACCACTTTTTTTTGCTTTGCTGATATAGCTGGTTACCTTAGGCTTGCCTGAGCCTTATTCAGCCCTCTGGGGTTTAGAGCCAGAAATGCTGCAGATAGACTCACCTGCACAAGTAGGAAACAGAGTCACTGCTTGGTGTCCACCATCCATGTGTCTTTGTGCTTCCTTTCTGTCCTCATCCCCCCTTCCCTCCCTGCCACTATGGTATGTCTGTATGGGACTTCTGTTGGGTCTTACAGGAAAAGATGGTTTCCAGGGCTGACTGTGAGTAAGAAAATCACATAAGAGTGGCTCAAGGACATCAGGGGTGATGGAGAGTAGAAGCAAGTGCCCCTTGGTCTGATTAAATACTGGCCTGATGCTTTTAAATGGTGCTAGAGGGTGCTGTGCTGCTGTATTGGCTGTATTAGCTCTGGGTAGAAGTGCCGTAAAGGAGGGTGCTTGGCCACTGGTAGTGGGCAGTAGTCCTGGGCATTGCTTTGTCAGTGAAGGCATCAGGCCTCCTGCTCTGAGCAGATGCAGGTGGCCATCCACAGGCTGCCATCCTGGTTCCTTGCCTCTTCCCAGCTCCAGGCAGGGCATAGTGCTGCAGATTTACCTCTCAACAGGGATTGCTGCCTTTTGGTAGGGATCTGAGAGGAGCAGATCCTTCACAGGCTGCTGATGGCATTTGACAAATCCTGGTGGTTGCTGTGGCCTCTGCCCAAAAGCAACATTATTCTCATTAATCATCCTTAAATATGGCTAGAGAGGCACACACACAGCACAGCCTCTGCCCTGCAATGCCGAGTGTTTGCACAGCGTGGTACGGCCAAGGGCAAGCGATCCCCAGGCTGGTGCCCAGGGACCGGCAGGTCCACTGGGCACAGCTCAGCAGCCCCACGGCTGTGGGTCCCTCAGATATGAGGGCTGTAAGTGATGAGGGGCTGTGCTGTTTCTGCGTCTGGAGACAGCTCATCCAGTATCAGTACAGAGACCTCCAGGTCACAGTTCTACTGGGTCTACCACAAAGGGGGATCCTAATCAGCATGCAGGCAATATGGTAGCTTGGAAGTTTGTTGATAGCAGGGTTATCAGCAGCGTATTTGGGCTCTCTGCCAATGCCTAAATAGCTGGAAGTGTTACTTTCTCCTGAAAGGAAACCTGGCCTTTGTGCTGCTTAGTCGCTGATTGTATTTCTTGCCTGGCAAAAATGAGCAGATAAAACGTATATCCGAAACCCTTGAGGAGAAGAAAGAAGTTGGCAGTTCTCATGGTTTTAGCAAGGATCTTATGACAGCATGTGTTGCATTTTTTTCATGAAGATTCATATTCAAGAGGAATGTGACTAGTCGAGGATCTTGGGTTTTCTTAATATTTTTAGAGTGATTTTTTAGAGCTTTTGGCATGGAGGAACAGTAAGAACTTGATGTTGGTTTAACCTAATGATTCAGAAACCATAAAGCAAATAATAATAAGCTAACACATCTATTTTTAAGCTCATGATTTAAGCCACTGTCATGATTCTGATGGGGCCTGACATGTGATTTTCCAGCATTGGGACTGGTAATAAAGCTTTTGTGTACTGATTTAAATGGAAAATCCTTTTAAAATCCTCCAGCATGCCTGCCTTAGTCAATACTTAACAAGGACTCAGCCACAGCAGCAAAAAATATCCACCAGTCAGGACATTTGCCTTGCCCCTCTCTTTCTCTTCCTGCATAGAAAAACTCTGACACACAAGGGTCATGATTCATTGCTGTCCTACGGCCCAATTAGTGAAACTGGTGTCCAGGAATCCCTGTACATGGGAATCATGGAGCTGCTGACAGCCTTCCAGGAGACCGAACACGTGACAGGAGCATCCCTCTGTCAAAGGAGTTTCCCGTGGGACTGAGCAGGGACTGAAGAGAGAAGAGGACAGACCTGGGTCAGGCCTACATGGCCAGCTTGGGCTTGTGCTACAGCTGTTGTGTGTCCCTATCAAGTTGTCCTGGGACTGACCAGGAGTCGAAAGTAAGATGAGTTTCAGAGTTGAGGAGAGGGCCAAGCCATGGCACAGAGCCCCTGTACAGCCTCCTTCAATCCCTGCGTGGGCACATGAAATAGCTTGTCTAGTGGCTGTGTCCATGGAGGAGTGGGAGAATACCAGCTGGTCCCTGCAGTATATCATTTCTTCTCAGGATCTGAGCGAGACAAACACTTATGGGAAGAAACAGCTGAGAGCAGGAAAGGTAAAGGTGCTGTTCCTACTGCCCCCAGCCCACTGTGACCTCGCAGCCTGGATCCAGACACCAACCTTGGTGTGAGACAAGGGCTTTCTATACTCCTAGATGGAATGCAATGTTTTCCAGCTTGTCAAAAGGGTCTGGGATCAACTGAAGGAGTGTCAGGCTCTGGGCAAGCCAGACCCATCTCAATGCTATTTTGAGGTGCTTAGCTTTCTGGCCAGCGGGTATGCTGTAATTCCTCTAATAGAAGAAAATAAACACATGAGGAATATATATGAAAAAAACCAGGTGACTCATAAGTGAGAATAGCCTCATTCTGTCATTAGTGGAGGGTAATTTTCCACATATTTGTACCAATATTGCACATGTCTGCACTGAGCTTCACTGCCCCATTACCCACTGCCTGCAGCAGGGCAGCAGGAGAGGGTCCGCAGTCAGCTGCTGCTCGGCCCCAATTTCTTCCTTTTTGTCCGAAGAGTGGAAGAGGGTGAATCCTGCTGCTTGGCCCTAAATCTGTCAGGGAGTGATTTGAGACTTTGAGTAGAGCTTGGCCTTTTCTTCCTCCTATCAAAAAGAAAGAAGATGGTGTTTTATAGGTGTGTTACAGCCGCATGTATGCACTGATCTTTAAAAAATGATATGAGCAGCCTCTTGAGCTACTGCTGGACACAGCACTGTCAGCAGAAATATTACCTGAAATGAAATCTCAGAGAAAGCATGACCTGTGGATGGCCTTGAATCAACCTAATAGGTGCATTCACTCTGAGAACTAATGATAACACATCTAACCGTTTAATGAAAAAAATAATCTTCCTTATCTAGAAAGTGTCTCTCACCTCTGTCCCACTGAAAGAAAGGTGGTTTATGAAGAAATATTTTTTTCCAAAGTGACTCAGGAGCCTCGGATCCATTTTTTAAATCTGCTTACCCATTTACTTAGAAAAATCTCATCATGAGGCTTTTTGTTCTTGGCTTTTAAGGCAGGGGTTTTGTGAGGGCCAGTTTAAATCAGAACTAAAAACAGATATCTGCACAGATCCAAAAAGCACTAGCTCTACAGTGGCATGTACACCATCGATTAATGACAAAATGAAGGAATTATTGTGAAGAAGCAGGACGGGGAAGGATTGCAAACTTCTATACCAAGCCTAGAGCGAGTCCTGCCAGCATGACTACAGAAATAAAAGGGATGGTGCAATTCCTTTCTCACTCTCTGGCAGCAGGATGGCACTGCTGGGGGCAAAAAGGTGGCATTATCTTTTCATCAGGACTGTTCTTTACCTTACCCCTTTTTGTAAGAGAAAAAAGAAATATTGTTGCCCCCCAAAAACCCCAAACAATTATGGAAAATCAGAAAATGCAAAAAGCCAGAAGCTATCATCTTTTTGGAGAGAGGAGAGCAGGGCAAGCTTTTACCTTGGCAACTTTTTTTCCAAAGAAATATCCCATTATTTCAGACAAAAGCAGTCAGCATCTTTCACCCAGCAGAGAAACAGTGTGGAAGATGGAAATCCCCTGGTGCCCTGGCCACTGCCACCTCCACCTTGCTTCTTCCTAAAGCTTGTCTTGAGGAAAGCAAGCTGCAGTCTTTCAAGGACCTTAAAGTGCCGCTTCATATCCATTTTAGGTACCAGATATAAGTGTAACTGCTCCTTGCTCATCCATTTTCAAAGACCCAAGTGGAAGTGGAGTCTTCCTGCTTGCAGGTGAGTGTTTGCTGCTGGTCTTTCCAACCAGCACTCTGATACACAGCATCTATGGCTTTGTCACTGCACTGTTAATTTAGTTACCATAGTATAAAAATATCTCAAAAGACTAGCTCACTCAAATTGCAACAGCTCCAGGCAAGAGGGCTGCCAGCAGGGAGCCGCATAACAACTCATCTTGAAAGAGCTCAAAGGTAAAGGCGGGTTCAGTAGTGACAAACAGGGAGCAGTAAGTACCTCACTCTGCCTCGTGTTTCCTGAAACCTAATATTTTCACAAAAAAAAAAAAAAAGAGCCTTTCTAGTGGAGCAGGTTTGTCTGGGCCTCTTAGGGGTCAATGGTGTGCTATAGCCAGCTGGCAAGGTGGTACAATGAAAGTCAGGGAGGTAGGATGGTGCAAGAAGGAGGTGGAGGAAGGGGTGCAGTATTGCTGCTCTTTTCTAGCAACAGAAGAGAGAGATCATTGAATCTGCCAGAGCTGTGTGAGTCATGGGAAAAAAAAAGTGATATCAGGGGTGCCAGGACCACAAAACCCTGTCCTGTAAAAAGCAGCATGCCACATCCTGGCTCCCTGGCTCAGGACAGAGTGAGAGATGACATGGCACAGTCCCAGTCATCAAGGACCCACTGACCTCATCAAGGAATCCCTGGAAGGACCCATCTGGCTCTGATGGTTTCTCCTTTCCAGGGAGGTGGTAGTGGCTGAAGGACATAGGTTGTTCTTCAGCAGGCTTTATCAGTAGGAGTTTATCCTGAACATGGGCTGGAGCGATGCAGGAACATGCAGGCACACCTACCAGCCTAATGAGATGGTAGGAGAACCCATAACACCTGGGCAGCCCTTGTCACGTAAAACTATGCCTTCTCTGCCCTGTAGGTGATCTATACCAGTATCGGTACATTTTCCAACAAGCATTCCCTTGTGTAAAGGTATCATGTGGGGAGTTTGTGTGGAGGGCAGGGCAGAGACTGAGCAGTAAGAAAGAAAGGCAGGTGATGCAAAGTTCCAGTGCTTAGAGGTACTTAATGCCTTGCATGGACTAAGAAACTTGAGATTCCCATGTATTTTCTGTCAGAGTTGTGTTGCCAGCATCTCAGATGGTCCTACAGCAGGAGGGTAGTGAGAGTACCTTTGGATATGGAACTGCAACATGGATGTCTCGGGGATGCTTTCTTCCCTCGCCTGCGGGCCAGAAATCTGTGCTCCCCACACCTGACTTCCCACAGGGAAATACAGTGGTGCTAAAAGCTCTGCATGCATTTCCCGAGTACCTCTATATGTTGCCTGCGTGAGCCTGAACCGCCAGCCTGTGCAAGAGTGACACGCACCTCGCTCTGCAAAATGCAGAGCCATTCCCTGCATGTACGCCTGTCTCTGGCTTCACGGCATGGCACGCACGGAGGAGGCCGGGTCTGCCAGCGCCATCAACCTGCTCTCGGTGGCCCTCCTAAGTGCAGGACCCAGGGCATCTGCCTTCAGATGGCGCTGACATTGTGACCACGCCTGGTCCCTCTCCACAGAGAAAGAAAGGAGCAATTTCAGACTCTGCAGTGAGTGTATGTCTAGTGCACATATTGGTAATAGCACCGTGCCGGGGTCTCAGTGTGATCTTCCTGTTGCTCATTTGCTGGCAAGTGTGAAATGCAAATCCCTCCGGGCTTTTGCCTCCGCTCAATATTCACAGGAGCATGAAGGCTCCTCCGCGGAGGGGAGGGTGAGAGCCGGCAGACAGCAGGGAGCTTTGTCTCCTCCTTTGTCTGGAGTTTACGGGTTAAAAAATCTGCTTATTGGAGAGGCTTTTTTACAGGGAGAGTCAGCTCACTGCAAGCACCCTGAACCCTGTTCCTGCTCCATATTTGGGGCTGGTGTGGGGTACAACGCCTTGCACATTCATGTTTTAGTGCAGAGGCCGTTGCACCAATGCTGGTGCTCCATCGAGTCTGGTGATGCTGGGGTGGGGGGGCACGGGGTCTGGGAGGAGGTACTCCAGGGTGAGTTCAGCCCAGAGGGCTCAGGGCCATTGCCACCCTGCTGGGGCTGGCTGGGCAATGTTTCCCACCCTGCCCCTTCCCTGTGGTGTGATGGTTCCAGTCCAAACCCCGTCAGCTCTCTGGAAATGGCAAGTGAGACACTTGTTGCCATGGTGATCCTTAATAGTTCTGACTCAGATGTAGCATTGCTATGGCAACCGCATCTGCAGCCCTTGGGAGGCAGTGCCGGCAAGATTTTTCTCTCGTAGCAGAAAAGGGCTCCGAAACCCCATTTTGCTCACTCCTTGCTGCAGTGCAGTGACGAAGCTTTTGGGTTGTTTCATTATCCTCCTAATGAATGACGGTCCTGATCCTTCATCAAAGGATCTGTTACTCTGCAGGGTAAAAGTGCTCCGGACTGCTTCACCACTGTAAGGTGATCCCAGCCTCTGCATTTCAGTGGCTCATCAGAAAAGAAAAAAAAAAATATATATATATTTTTCAAAAGGAGCAGTAACATTTCTTCCTAAGTAGGAAGAAGCTCCTTTCATCTCAGGAGCTCAAGGCCAGATCCAGCTGGGGGTGTGTGGGGTGTGTACTTTTAAGATGAAGAGTGTCTGTGGCTGTGAAAGGAGAGACAAAGGGAGAGTGCATGTGAGGGAGTGGGTGTGCCTGTGAGAAAAAGAGCGGATCTGTGTGTGCAGAGAGTGTGTCCGTGGGCATGGATACGAATGTGAATGGGAGAGCAAGCGCCAGGAGAGGAGACGCCAGGCAGAGCGTGGGTGTGCCTGGTGTAAATCCAGAGAGGGCACGCTTACCGGTGGGCGCGGGTGCTTTTGTGTGCAAGAGAACGTGTGCGCAGGCACAGGGAGAACAGGTTCACGTCATGCTGATTTGCGTGAATAAGCTCTCACTCACATTCAGTCCACTCTCCCGTCATCTTTGGCTAGTACAGAGACAGCCACCGATATACGTAATGCCTGAAAAGCACTTGAGTCCCAAAGGGGCAGATAAGCCTAGGGATGGAGGGGGGTGTTAAATTTGCTGTTGCAAACCTAGGAGCAAAGTGCTTTTGCAGTACTAAATAATCCAGCTAAAATCATGTCATGACATCCTTCTCAGGCAGAGGCAGGTGGGAGTGAGGGGGCATATGACTTCACCACGTGGGCACCCTTGGACCTGAGAGACCTGTGCATGGTTCCCAAGGGAGCTGGTCAGTGATTTTCCCAAGTCAAACATGTGATGCTCAGGCAAGCAGGAGGAGTCACCACAGAGATGCATAAATCTGCCCAGACTTCTCAGGGGTTTCATAAACTTTCACTGTGGATTTTCCAGCTTGGCTGAGAATCACATCGGCCTCTCTCCTGCCTGACATCCTGGTTCTTCTAGACACCATCTTGAACTAATAAGGCATGGTGGCATGTTCTGAAGCAGGCCTTCAGAAAACTGGGATGACTGGAAGGATGGAAAAAATGACAAAGTCACCATCAAGGTGGGAGATATTTTTACTGCTGGTAACTTCTTGGTGGGGCTGGAAGGGATGTAAAAGTAGCAGATACAAAGAATAAAGGAGTCAACCATGTTCTGCAACAGGAGAGGGTCCAGGGTGACTCCTGTGTGTCAGGCTCAGATGATGTGAGGACAGAAGCCTGATGAGCACGGGTGAGTAACACAAGCAGTGGAGAAGATTTTGGCATGGAGCCTGATGAATATAAGCCAACCTTAAAGACGTGTTGGGGGACTAAGACGTGAGAATGAAGATTGTGGAGAGGTCCAGGATGGAGAAAGATATTTCAGAATTCCTGAAATGGGGTCATGCAGGCACATGAAGGTCCCCTGCAGATTAAGATAAAAGGGGAAGAAAAACCAGAATTAAGGTACGAGCTGTGAGGGCTCCAGCAGAGAGAGGCTATCAGGAAGTCAATGAACCTGTGGTAGCAGCAAGGTTTCAGGGAGAGGAAGCTTGGGACTCAGGAAATATCCAGGGCAGGGTTTCTGCATGAGATGAAGCTGGAAGGTGATGAAAGCCAGATGAAGGGGGTCCAGGAGCAAGTTTAAGGCTCTTCAGAGGTTAATACTGTCTGTCCAAGGAGTTTAGGGAGATGGGAAGGTGACTGAAGACACTCAGTCAAAGGAAAGTTTTAAACATGTAAAATGACATGCTTGGTTTGCAGAGAGAAATTCATCCCAAGTGTAAGCCTAATGAAATCAGTAGCTTTGGCTTTAGCTCTGTCTGTTAATTCCACATGATGGAGAAAGACTGAGGGGAACTGTTTGCTTTTCACAAAGTGATGGTATCAAAAGTCTCTGAATTCTCTTCTACCCATCAAAAAATATGACCCAAAATATTAAAATGGTATATTTTTTCTGTTCCTTCCCCAGGCCCTTCTGCCTGCCTCCTTAGAAGAAACTTCTCTCTGGCCATTACTGGGGTGGTACTTGTGGCAGACTACAGTTGTGCCTGCACTGAACTGTCATATATGGGCCTTTGTCACATATGATGGGCAGAGTAGTACCCGTGCCCTGTCACTGCACATGTACCTGCTGCAGAGATGAAACCCTGGGTGGTAGCTTGCCTTCGTCTTGCAACCACCCCCAAGGAGCAAACTGAGGCTGGTTTTGAGTTCTTCACTCCACTGTGAAATCACAGCTCCCTCCTCCCCCTGTGCAACCTGTGCTGGCTCCCAAATGGTCATGGTCTGTATAGGATATTTTGACTATGACACCTGCTGGCATCAAAGTGAGAGGAGGACCACACCAGGGGCAGCAAAGGCTACTGAAAGACTCCCTTGGATCTAAGACTAAGTGAAGCCCAGGACTAAATATTGCAACATTTACATCTCTATTTTGGCATGATCAATTACAGAATTTGCTGGATGTGATTTCTGCTTGACACCTGTAATAAAACATAGAAGTAGGGCTGAATTATTGGGGGTTTTTTTATAGACAATGAAGGGAACTGGAGAGATCAACCCAATTATTTTATTGTTTATTTATCTGGACAGGATCTAACCTGCTGCCCTCTGCTCTCTTTGCTCACACCTAAACAAAGTGAGGAAGCCTCTGTAAGGACACTGATAGCAATAAATACTTTCTTTCCTTGTTTCCTTGTCTGTAGGACAGCTCAGTCTCTCGCCCAGAGAAGCAATTTTATTAAACAAGAATTTGTGTAAAGCATGAAAAAAAGAGATAATTATTGTTGAACCATTACACTCAGGAATTCCAGCAATTACCAGGTGCATCAAGATTATTTCGAAGAGAAAATAATGCCTGTGCAGGGAGAGGGTTTGGGTGCTGGCTGGGAAAGTGGGAAGAATAGGCTGAAATACTGCAGCTGTCTTCCTTCTTGTTTCTTACCTGTAAAAGAAATAAGTTGTTGTATGGCTGGGCAGGTTCAGCCTGACCTGAGCTGCAGACCTTCTAGTAGTGTTTGAAATCATCAGCTAGGAAAAATGGCCCACGATGGTCGGGGCATGGGGGTGAGGTGTGTCCTGGGGTGGTGGAAGGCAAGAGGTGGGGTTGTAAGGCAAGGAGGAATGGAGTGAGGGTTGCAGAGAAGAGAGGATGGTCTTGTGGCTTGAATGCTAAATAGGGTCTTGGGACAATATCTGCTTGCTGTTGTTGATGAAGATTTTGTTTAACAGAACCCCTTTATTCACAATAAATCTCCCCTAGAGCAAATGAAAAAAAGCAGAAGCAGGCAGTCAGAAAACTTGATACCTCCCGTTCCACATATATTTGGGCTTCCTTGCCTTGAGGAATCCCGCTGTAGTGAGAGGTCAAAGCACAACACCCAAGAAGGTTTTGTTATTTTTTTTTTCCTCCTGTGCTTCTTAAGCAGTGATGCCCACAAGATTAGTGTTTACCTTGATTTAATGTCTCATCAGAAGCATGACATCCCCAGCAGTCCTGCTGCAGTGCTACTAAATGAAGCATGCCCTGTTTCCTCAGCTGGGACTTAAACCTCTGCCCTTAGAGACCTGAGGGGTGGGAAAGAAGGATGGAGAGAGAGTGATAGATATTGACCCACCTAACATGTTCGCTAAATTAAATAACCAGGCTTTATTTTTTTAACCTATTTAAAACAGTTACCGTTCTCTGCACAATTGATGTTTGCGTTTGCAGAGGTTACTGAGGTGGCAGCTGCTGCAGCATGAGCCTCCCCTGCTCTGTACCTTGCCCCTGACTCCCATGCTGTGGGTGACCTTCATGTGTAAGAACAGCCACTGTCTTAAGGAAAGAGGCGAGACACAGAGAGAGAGAGAGAAAGCATTTTCTCTGCCAGTTAATTGAATCCAGGCCTTCTCTTCAAGTTGTGCTGGGAAAGACTTATTTTCCTCTCACGGTGAGGAAACAGTTGCTCACAGGGGAGCTGAGCAGATGAAACCCTCCAGAGTCCCTTTGCTAAAGATGTCAAACTAAATTTGAATTGCATCTGCTTTTAAACCAGAACTGACCACAGACTATGGGAGAGTGCCACTGATTTTAGTGTTGCTTTACAGTAAGCAGCAATGTGGCTCAGCGACTATTGAGACTGATGGCCAATTTTTCAGTGTATCCTATATTTTCCTTTTTCCTGTTCTCCTCAGCATATCTGCCCCATACTGAGTCCCTAAGAAATATCACTCATTATAAAAAAACCTCCTTTGAGGGCCTGTTGTGACAACCCTTTGAACTCCTGTGCTGGGAGAGCACAATGCACAGGACACAGAATTACAAGCAGTTAAATTGCCTCATTAAGAGAATATTATTAGGTCCTATTAGGTCCTATTCGGTCTTTTCCTATTGAACACTTTTGAATACTTTATCTAAGCCAGTTTTATGTCACAGAATCTCCTCTTGTTTTCCTTCAGAGATTTTCCTTTACTCTCTGCTCTTTGCGTCTGTGTCCTCATGAGGGCTGGATCCAGCTGTGACGTGGAGAGGGCGCAGCATCATAGCCATTCCCTTGCCACAGAATACCCAAGAAGGGCTGTCTGGGAAGGACACTCTTCCTTTTGTACCAGAACTGCACATCCCAGAAAACATTACCCTTGCAGCTACAATTGCTTTTTTTTTGCTTTTTTATTTATTTTTTTTTTTTTTTAAATCCCACAGAGGTATGTGTCCCACTACCCCCAAGGTGATTAGTTTGGTTTAGCACCGCACCTCCAGCTAGCAACCGTAGGATCTCTGTAATTCCACTCTTTTGTCCTTTACTACAGGGATTTACCCCACTGAGATTTTTTTCAGGCTGACCTGACAATTATGCTTTTCTGTTTTACAGAGTCCCAGCTATTTGGACTTCCTAGGCACAGCGTGCTAATGCTTTACTCATATTCTGACATCTTCTCTCGCTTCCTAATCATCTTTGGTCACAGTTCAGAATTGCTCCTGTAGTTTCAATAGCCTTTGCCATTATATGCCCGTCTTTTTCTGACTCTGGCCTCTTCCTTGGCCCTTACTCATGGCTTTCTGCAGCTGGCAGTGTCATACATGCACCTGCTGCTTCATCCATTGGTGTGTCCTTTGCCATCTCCTGTGTGATGGTTTGCCTTTTAATGTTACCTTAACCTGTAGGAAAGCAGCTTACCTCAGACACGGAATCTGTGTGCTTGTGTGCTTCTGACTGCTTTCTAATTAGGCAGACCTTAATTTACAACCTCCCATGTTCCCTGCAGTGTGCCCTGCAGTACCACTTATCATCTCTCCGCTGTGGCCAGGATCTATGCTGGCCTGCCCTCACCGAGGGAGCCGCCAGCTGTGCTGGTAGGAAAGGTGCCTCAGCTGCTGGGGCAGGGGTAGGAGATGGCAGCTGTTTTACACATGAGATAACATGGGGTTTTCATTTTCCCTGGCACTGCGTTTCTCACAGCACCTTGAAATTGTACTGCCTGGATTTGGCTTTGCTGCTTCCCTCCAGCCAAAGAACCATGTTCGACCCCTGCTCAGCTCGAAAAATCCTGCTTTTGTGCTGTATGCTGAAACACACGCAGTAAGTAACCAACGGCCAGGATAAGAATCAGATCCTCAGCCAGAGTAAATTGCTTTGGCTTCAGTGAAGTCAGTAAAGCTAATCCATTTTCTTCCAGCTGAGATTCAGGGAGCATGGATTAACTATACTATCTGGAATCAGCCTTGATTATAAATCCAGCCGTAATGAAGGATGCGGCTTCACTGACCCCCTTGTTCTGCAACATCTCGGGCTTCTCCTCCACGCAGCAGGGCTTGGTGGCTCACGTCCCCCACCTTCCTGTGGTGTAGAAGAACAACCTGGCTGCTTATTCACAACGGGGAGGAGCGATGCAAGGGGAAGAGACTCTCTGTTCCCGTGCTGAGATGCACAGCAAGGAAGCCCGGGTCCACAGAGACTCTCTGATTGATGTGACAGGGAGGGAGTGACAAGCCTGCTGATGTGCTAAGTGCATTTTACTCCAGCAGTTCTTGCCAAAAAAATAAAACACCTGTGACAAAAACTAAACTAGCTCACTCTCTTAGGGCATAGATGTCCAGGATCTAAGAGTCGCCACCTGATATGAATTATGAAGCCCTGCCTTTCTCTGGAAAGATGAGCATGACATCTCTTGACAGGTCAGGCTCAGGGTGCTCTGCGCTCTGGTTTAATGCAGCGTTGGCTCGGCCTTTCTCTGAAGGGCTGCCACCCTGTGATTTGTAATTCAGTCTTAACTGCAGGTCAGGAGATGAAGGATACGCGTGTGAGACCACATATACATAAATACAGCATGACGTAGCAGGGATTGGGGTTTTCCTCAGGAAATCCTAACTTTCCTCATCTCTCTTATCAAAAAAACATTTTACTTGGACTGGGAGGGTCACACTGGATTTTGGTAGAAGGCTGTGAAAGCTGGAGGAAAGCTAGACCATTTGCCCAGCTGTAGGAGAAATATAAATGTTTGATACCTAATTGCTTGTGATGTACCCTTCTCCAGCACCAGCCTGCACCATCAGTACTCATGGTGCGAGGGGACAAGGTTTTCTCTTTCCTCACCAGCTGCTGGACCATACATTTTTCTGTCATCACATTTTCCGGGTTTCTCTGATTTTTCCTTACAGTTTCCATGGTTAAATGTATTTTTCTGAGTGGTGAGACAGCAATACCTCTCCCTCCATCTTTGGTAGAGTCTTATCTTTATCTTCTGGCATCTTTTTCCACCATTACTGTTTGTGACAGGTCTTTGGGCAGTTGGGTTATGAAGTACATCCAAGAATGTATGGGGCTTTAAAAGCACATCTTATAATTTGGCAGGTTATTTGTAAGTCAAGGCACTACTTCCCTGCCCTGGTTCATGATGTGATGGTGCGAGGGCAAGAGCCAGCTGTGGGAAGGCAAGAATACGTAATGTTCTTGTTGCTGCCGAGAACTTTGTCATGCGAAGGCCAAGTGACAAAAATGCTTATTTTTCTCCTTCTCTGTGTGTCAGTGCAAAGTGGGACAACTGCAGCCAGAAAGACCAGCAGTAGCCTAGTTCAGAGCATCTCAGTCTGGTGACTAAGCCCTTCTCTTTGGGAGTGGAAATGGTGTGGGACCAAACTCCTCCTGCGCTGGAGGCTGATGCTATGTCTGTGCCGAGAAGACGCTGCCGCTGCTGGGGAAGGAGGGTGGCTGGCTGCTCCTGCTGTGACACTTCGGTGCGTCCAGGCTTTCCTGGCTGTCCCACTTATGAGACAAGCTTACAAATAAAAACTGGAAGTGTCCCACTCATCTCTCTACTGACATGGTCTCTTTACCCACCTTAGTCTCATTTTAGGTGAAATTATTCAGCTTGAATTAGCTGATCGTTTTGGCATCCCAGAAACTGTGGCTCACAGGAAATAAATGATTCAGCAAAAACAGAGGAAAAAATTCACCTGCCTCCCTACTGTCACATTTGCTTCACTCAGCTCCTGATGTATCAGTAGCAAATTCTTCTTGTCTGTGACAAGCTTAGACATAACACAAAAGCTGCCATCTGCCTTACAAGTCCTGAGGTAATTTTCTTTGGGTTTTCCCTAATTCCATCAAAGTCAGAAGAGGGATTCCTGCTCATCTCACTGGGCTGCAGATTCTCTTGCAAAATCTCTTGCAAAATCTCTTGCATGAACTTTCCATCAGTTAGGCTGAAGACATAGCAGAGGGGTCTTTCTGTTGATATATACATAATCTATACTTTTTTTTTCTTTGAAAACAGGAACGGTAGGCCCTAGAGAAAATGATCCAGCCGTAATTGCTCCAGTGACCTTTCCTTGCTGTCCATGAACTATTTCTTGTGTCTGGTTTGGCTTCAAAAGCCGCAAGCAGTGGGGCTTCCCTCACTTTTTGTGGAAATTATTCCACTGCATAATAAATCCCATCCTCTCCCAGGTTACGCTCAAGTGGTATTTTCACTAATTTTATGTCAATGCATTTGCTTATGACCATCTGCTTGCTGTCCTTTAATACTCTAAACCACTGCATTGTTTGTGTTTCCATCTTCAAGGCTTGTTTAAGCCTATAATCCTCTCTTGAAATTATCGCTTTATTAAATTACAGAGAATGACTTTTTTTTTTTTAATTTTTCTCTCTCTTCCTAATCATTTTTGTTGTCCTTCGATGAATTTCTCTTTAATGCTGTCAATCTCTCCCTGGCTTTCAGCATCCAAAATACAATGCGGCATTCAAAATACAATACAATGTTCTAGTTGTGCCAGAAAATTGTACAAGTAAATAATTATTTCCCCAGATGAAGGCATAAGTCCGCAAGCTCTGCCTTTTGTCCTACTTGGTCTCTGTCCTTTGTCACCTCTTCCTCTTGAAGTATGAATTATTTGTCCCATCTAGTAAGACTTGAATGTTGTTATGCATATTCTGTAAATGCCACACTGCCACAAAAAAAGAGCAGACATCATATATCCTATCAGGCTACATCAAAGAGGCATGTAACACGGGAGGTCATCATCTGCTCTGTGGTGGTAAAGCCTTGCTGAAGCACTGCAGCCAGCATTGCACGCTGAATGCAAAGAAAGATGCAGGCTATTTGGTAGGGACAGCAGAGAAGAGGAATAAAAACGATCTGAGGTCTAGAAAACATAACCTGTGAGGGAGGACTGAAAGATTTGTGGTTGTTTGGGCTAAAGAAGAAAAGACTGGGTCTAGATGGAAGCAGTAGGAAAACGTAAGTCTTCAAATATATAGGAAACTGCTACTAAGAGAAGGGGAATACAATAGTTGTCTTTTCCACTGAGGGTACAAAAAGGAGTATTGAGCTTAAACTGCAGTAAAGGAGACATAGGCTAAACACTAGGACAAGTTTTTAACTAAACAAAATGTATGTGAGGTCAGGAATAGATGGCCTAGCAAGACTGTGGGAATTGCCAGCACCAGAGGTTTTTCAGAACAGGTAAGACCATTGCTTAGCAAAATTTTATATAAATACTGACCCTGCTTTGGGGCGGGGGATGGACTTGGTGAGTTGTATTTTTTGTGGTCCTGCAGGCAGAAAATGAGTACAGGTTGCTGACCTTTTCACAGTGCTCCCTCCTTTTAAGTAGATGCTCTGTGTATCTGTGAGTACATGTGGATGCTGCTGGTGTTTGTGTGAGAGATGCTGACAGATAACATCCAGAGAATGTTGTTTTTTCCCCTTTTCCAACAAACAATTGCCTTATCCTGACTTTATTTTAACCTTAGGTTAATGGAGTAGAAGTGATATAAGGGAGAATAAGCTGAGCTCCACAGGCTAAGGTTTATATTGCTTGTTCAGCACATCTGATTATAACTCCTTCCTGCACCACACCTGAAATTAGGCTTAGAATTATTCTAGAACAGCCAGTACTGGATCCTGCTGGGCTGATCTGTGAATAGAGATGAGGAGAAATATTCACTGCTCAGGCCTCAGCTCAGCTTACTCACCCTCCAAGCTGAATGAAGCATTCGCATCATCCTTCTCCTTATTTACTAACATGGGATGTGTCCGACTTGACGTGTCTTTTCCAGTCCAGTAACATGCCTCCTTGGTACATCCTCCCCACCTTGGCTCTGCGTGAGCATCCTTTGGTGCAAAAAAAGAGTTGGAACTGAAAAGAGACACAGGAAAAAGTCAAGTTCATGCCTTTGACTTTGAGGATATGATGGAGTACAAGGTGCCTTTCGTTTGTAACCTGAAAGTACTCCACAGAGAGCGGCTGGCACCAGGATCCCTTGGGGTAATGGGCTTGTGCTCGGGCCCTGGGACTCTGGGTCTCTGCAGGGGTCAGGTGGTGTGCCAAAGGGGTTAAAGAAGCAAGTGTCAATCCACAAGGATGGTCAAGAATTGCAATGAGCTAGACCAGCAGGGAGGATCCAGATATCCTGACTCTACCTTTTCATAATATCTGCAACTCTTGGGCCAGGATTTGATTCAGATCTTTAGTTAGTTCCTTTTTTTGGGATGACTGTGGGTGGTTTAGGGGCTTTCTGCACTTTCTGGGAGAGCTGCGCGCAGGGGTGAGCCAGGGCCCTTTCTGTTTTCTCACTAATGGCATGCAGAATGGTTGCTTGCTGGTGGGAGAAGCAGGGGGAACTAAATTAAACCAGCAGCTGAAACAGAGACATTAAAAGGATGTGGTTCTTTGAACATGTGGTTCATATGTGAAGATCTTTGCTGCAGAGGTAGATGCTATATGCTTGCTTACACGGGTTTCAGAGGGGTCTGGACTAGTTTAGGGAAGGGGAAGCTACTGAGGTTTATAAAGACGTCATCAATGGCTCAGGAAATCCCAGTTGCAGTCTGCTAGAAGGTATTGTCAGGGTTTTCTGGATGTTCCAGATACACATTAGATATTTGGTCTCTTAAGAACAAGCACTCTCCAAGTAATTTTTCCAGTCACTGCAAGACAAAGGTTCCTGGCTAGATGTAACGCAGGATAGCTGTTCTTAAGTTCTTAGGTCAACTTGATCTGTTATTATTACATCAGAAATGCTGACATGATCTGAAGCTTAGTGTAAACGTTGACACCGTTGGGATTATCTGGGTGAAAGCTTCAACTGTGATTTCTAAACAGGGACTGCAAAAATCTGCTCCCAATATAAAGCCCCACATGTAAAATGCATTAAAATTCTGAGCCAGACCTCAGCTTGTCTTTGGTGATTTTCTTTGTTTCAGCTGTTGCAGGCAGCAGTTTATAAAAGGGGTCTTCATATGACATTGTAAATCCCGTAGTGAGCTATTGCAAGAGTAGGGAAAAAATATATTAATCCAATAGTAGTAAATTCAGGATCACACAACAAGCACGTGCTTCCTTCTTGAGGCTGCCAGTTGCACAAGTAGCTGCAGGTGATTCACCGTGAGCCATTTTGCACTCTGCATTGTTTCCTCCCTCACCTGATAGTGTTGTTAAAGACTTTTGCACTTGCTAGTGATGGTCAGGTGTGAACAGAACTGACAGAAGACTTGGGCTGTGACTGACCCTCTTCTGTAGTGTGATTAGACAAAATCCGGCCAAAATATATCATTTTTTCATATCTATAGGGCAGTTTAATCTGCTCTTGAACTCTAAAAAGTGCCTTAAAGCACGATATAAAAATCTCTAGCTCTCTTAAAATTTGAGCCTGTCACTTGAAAACTGACTCTTTGTTAACACATAAGGCAAATATTCTGTAAATCCTGATGCTTCACATGAAGTCATGCTACTGTAGAAAGTGGACAGGACTTGTCTTCATAGGAGGAGTGTCTTCAGATTGACCATTGTCCTCTCTGGGAAGGGTCTGTTCATATGCAGCTTTGTTATCTCAGGTAGCTATTGCCCTGCTGTTTGTCAGAAGCTGAGAATCAAGCCGTCCCCTTCCTGATACCTTCAGCTATCCCCCTTGAAGATAAGTCTGGCAAAGGAGGTCAGCTAAACTGCTCCCACATAGTAGTTTTGCATCAATTGAGTCCATGCTGTGCAATAATCCTGCAGATTGAGGCTTTTCTTTTTCTACTAATAGAATTTTCATTCTTTATTTCATTTCTATTTTCTATTAGTTGTCTTTTTCTTTGTGTTTGATCTCCTGTACTTTATAAATACACATAGTCAAAGTTAGGTTAGGGCACAGGTTTATGATGTGCAATCCTAAGGCATGCTCCTGTAGACAAAGCCGTTTTGCTGTTAGTCTTGCATACAGCACTTCTGGGAACTGAAGGAGTACATGCGTGCTTCTTAGCTGATCTGATTGCTTGCTGTTCTGCAGGAACAGTGAATAGCTCTAATAACCTGCTTACTGTGCTAGAAGATCAGGGATCTCTCAGGGTGATGGTGGTTTCCGGAGTGATTTTCTGTAGTGGCCAATGTCGCAATATGGCTAAGGACATCTGATCACCATAGTTCCCTTGTTTGGTGGTGTGACACTAGCTACCTTTAGGTTTTTTAGTAAAGAATGAACAAAATTCTCAGACATACTTGGGTGGCTGACTGAAAGGGGCATCTGCGTGTGCCTGTACGTGTTGTGGTCCAAAATCTTGTTCTCCCTGAACCCTAAAGGCAACACAAGTTCCCAAAATGGTCCTCAAATTCACAAGTCAATGACTTTAAAAATCAAAGATATGTGTAGCACGTTCAAGGAGATCAGATTGAAATCTATACATCTCAATAGATCTGTTCTCTTAATGTCTTAAGTACCCCCCTGAAACAGTAAGGCTTAGATAAAAAAATATTTTGTCCATTTGTAACAATTTCTGCAGAAGATCTCAATTGATTTAAAAAATATTAATGAAATCCTCCAGGTTTCCTGTGATTTGTTGTGCACATTTCATGGATGGGGGCACTGAGACATACTTTGCCCTGTATCCCACAGCAAGTCAGTGGGAAGGGCAATGTCTAGCAATGCTGCATATCACTTTTCCGTCTCTACTGCTATACATAACCTTTAGACAATGTTTTGTGACATCTCTATTTTGGTTCACTTTTCCTCAACACTAAAGATGACCGCTTTCTCCAGGTTTCTGGAGGGATTTTTCCAGCTTTCCAATTCCAAGATAATTTCTCAGAGCTGCAAATGCCCCTATCAAACTTGGATAGGTTTCCAAATGCACTAAATCTAAGCTGCTCTAAACCAGGCCTGGACCTGGGGTCTGGTTTTCTGCTGCTTTTTCTTTAAAAGAGAAGGAAAATAAAGCCTGGAAAAAAAGATAAGCAGGAACATCTGATTCACAGCTTCTTCACAGAATATGCAGCTAGCAAATTCTGTTCTTGTGCTTTCTTGTAACACCCCAGGAACTAGGCTGTTTTCATAGCACTTGTTTATATTCCACCAGCACTTATGTCCCATCAGGTAGACAGTGAGTTTGATCTGGACTGATGAGGAATGAGAGCCACTAGCAAGGATGGAGAAGAAGCCTCCTTCAAATCACTAAGTCACTACCTCTTACCAGTATTTAGAAAACTTGTTTTGTCCCTAATTTCCAGGAATATCATGCTGCAGTTTCCTGAACCCTACTGATCAAGATTTTTCATGGCAATGCAGTGGGGAAGAAAACAGGCACTGCTGTCTGGCTCTTGCAGACTTCCCTTGCATAAGCCGTATTACCAGGAAACTCCAAACTGCAGAGGATAAGCAGTGACAGCGGCAAAACCGAAGTGACACGTCCGCTGGTACCTGCCTATGGAAAAATGACATCTGTTAAGTAATTGCACCAGTCTAGGAAGATGCTGCTAACTCCTACTACGTGCTGTGGACGCAACCACTGCTATCTATTATTGAGATGCCTCTCAGAGTATAAATTTAATGAGAAGAGCTCATGCCTCTGAATGCCTTTGGATACAGGTGCAGAACAAGTTTTCCCAGATAAAGGGTATCCCAGGTTAAGGTGTGATCTTTACAGTGTGACAGCACAGTACCTGCCCATGGACATACTTTGATCCTACAGCCAAGTGAGGTAGTTTATTTGACAAAGTAAATGGGTGAGTGACTCCACATGCAACATGGAGAAAGAATGTATACGCGGAGCCATTATGCCAGAGTTGCTGATGCTCTCCTAAGGTTTACACCATAGCTTGTTCTGGGCTAACTTCTGTGTGTGCTAGTATTCACAGGTACCTGGGGTAGGACTCTTCAATGTGGGTGACTAGAAACATATGGAAAAGCTACAGAAATGGAGGAAAAAATAGTGCCCTTACAAACCATGAAGCTGTCTCTGAAAAGAGAGGACCAGGGAGTTATATGGGGACAGCACTGAGTGAAACCACTGTTGTCTTGGAAACTCAAAGAGAAAAATTACCATACAGAAGGATTGTATTTTTCAGAGGCAATCTACGCATGCACACACACAAGCACACTCTCTATAGATAGATAGATAGAGAGATAGATAGATAGATAGTCATGCTCCTCTACTTCTCTGCTGATGACTTTCTTGCCCAAAGCCAGTCAATATAAGAATTCACTTTGTCTCATTTTAAAAGTGAGAATAGGAATGAACCCCTATACTTTCTCTTCACTATAATGAGAACTGATCTTGTGTTAGCAATGCAAAGAAACAGCTGTTATATATATGGAGAAATTAAAGAACATATATGGATGAATTAAAGATAGAGATAACTTAACAACTTAGTTTCCTGATCCTCCCCATAGAAGAAAAGGAAGGAGACCTGTCTTGGATTATGTAGAAGGAGAGCTCTGGGCATAGCTTAAAGGTTCCTCATGCATCACACTGCAGTCTGAAACAGCCAGGAAGACTCACTTCCCTGAGGTAGCTGCGACCACAGGGACAATGGACATCAGTGATGGAGAACGCTTGTGACCATAGCTATCCCTACAGACCAGGCTTCCTGACCAGTGAAGCAATTTTCCCTGTGCAGGAGGTGGAATGGCAGGAGAGACCCGCAGAAGACTACGGAGTCATCTTTCAGCCCTTGACAGCAGGGAGAGACTTGTTGCTGCCTGAGGCCGGGGGTGGTGACAGTGTGTGTGTACCTGAGCATGCACCAAGTGAGAGATGCCACTCAACTTCTTTGGCTGAAGGCAGCTCAAGCTCATATATCTCCAGTCCTCCCCTTGCACAGCTGAAATGAGGTGCTATCAAGAAGAAGCAGCGGAGGATTGGAAGATTTGGTGTCTCAGCTCAAGTTTATGATTCTCTAAACCAGCCTGCCGGAGACAGGCACTGGCAGTGCAAGAAGGAAGAGATACTGTCCAAGGAAGAAGATCAGTATATTTTCTGGTACTATGGCTTATTGAATGGGTAAAAAACCCATGCTGGACTCGCCCTTCTGGGGAAAAATAGGTGCCCATTTTGTCTCCCCTTGCCAGAATCTCAGGGAAACAGGTTTGTAATTTCCCTCTTGCCTTGTTGTGCACTGGTTTGGGAAGGCAGCCAGCAGCACAAATCCAGGCTCTGGCATATGCATGCACTCTATCACGGGCAATGAACCCCTTTCAGATAGATTTATTTCACTGCTTCCCATGCCACCTCTCTTTGCCCATGGCAATGCATTATCACAGCACCCATAACAACCAGATCCTTTAATCACTAGCCTGTATTTACTAGCCCTGTTCCTAATGGCCTGGAGTTCACTCCCCCATCCTTCATGTTTCCACCTCCCTTGATATCAGCAAGGAGCCACACTGTGGTTTTAAGTCTGAATTAAGTCTTTTGGTACCCTGCACTGCCCTTTGTGGGAGTTTGTATCTGCTTTGGTCTATACCACACTGGTATGTTAGGACCTGGGAAGTCATGGTCTACAAAGATGGTCCACTGCAGCTCCAGTACTGGGCATGCCACTCAGCTGTGATCTCCTCTGTGGATCCACAGGAACTTCTTGCTGTCTTTTTAGAGACACAGCTATTTCTCAAACTGTAGTCCTTTCATGGCTAGCTGACCGAAACATCTTCCAGTGTTACGTTCCCTTCTACCCTTCGTGCTCCAAATTGTGGTTTGTTTTCTTGAGTGGTCTGGGCCTGGGAGATGACAGACATGGGCAGTGTGAGATCAGGCAACCTGTTATTGGAAAGGAATATGCATCCCACTTGGAGTTTAATCTACCCTCAGAAAATAACTTGGAGGAGACAATACGATTGATAGTAAGGAACGTATACACTGGTGTCATGAGTACTACAGTCCTTGTGACTAAGCCTCCTGTGGTGCCTCACACCAGAACATGTGAAGGGAGGCTGTCCTGCTATTAATTTAGAACAGCAGCATCCAGCTCCCCCTAAACCACTGCTGATATCTTTCTGACAGTTGCCTTATCTTGGGAAAAAGGCACTGATAAAAGCCACATTAAAGCAGTCTGTCATCAGACAGAACTATCTTGCCACTGTAAGTCAAAGCCACTGATTTACTTGTGATGGTTTATGAAGGAGCATCAGCTGCCACAGGCATGACCTCAATAAGGAGCGTCTGTAATAACACTTGGGTCATGGTTAGTTCCTTTCAGGAAATTATGCCTAAATATGCGTTTTGTGCCTTGCATGGGGGAAACCAACGTGGTGTTGCCCTAAGGGATTCCATCAGTGAGGCAGCAGGGTTCACCCTCCAAACCACTGTTCCTTTGCTCTAGCTGCTGCCTCTTGAACAGCTTAAGGAGCAGCTCTTCAATGCCCACTGCAGTGGCAAGTATGTGTAAATTATGCAACAAATTTCATAGCTTGTCTAACACTGCACTTGGGACACCCTCTCTTCCAGTGTAAAACTGGGACAGAGCCATTGGCCCCATGGTACTAAGCTTATGCTGCCAAGAGTCTGGCCTGTGCCTTCTGCCTGATTCATGTTAGCAAGCTGATCTTGCAATCTGTACCCCGGGAAGAGCGAGCTGTAGGGCAAGGGCAGAGGACAACTCCCAAGAGAAACCCAGAAGAAAGCAGAGCTGGGGGCTGACACATGATTTCTGCTGTGTGATGGGTTCACTGACTTTCCCGTGATGTCCTCCCTTGGGGTTACTGAGTACTTATGATAAGGTGAGTCAGAGTATTATTTCATACCCTGTGCTTTACCATGGATTGGCAATGTGCTCAGCCCAGGCACTCCTGTGTAATACAGTTTGCTTGTCTGAGAATCATTTCTTACATTACCTCCCTTCTGGGTGCACTAGAGGAAGGAGGGGCTTTTGCTTTGACTAAAACAAGTCCCAACTCTACTCGTCTTCACAGAGCGTCCCTGGGGACTGCAGCTGGTCAGGGTTCCTGGAAACCTGTTTTGCATTCCTCTTTGCACGTGATGGTTAGAGCCTGTGTTCCAGATGTGACCTTTGTGTAGGTGACAAAAGAAGGTTTCCTTTGTAGATCTAATGGCATCCATTATCCAGCCTGCATATTTCCAGAGTTCTGAGATGGATCTTTGTGCATCAAGAAGAGATGATCAAGAGCTATGCTTTCTTCCTGTATATTCTTTTTTGTACCTTTTTATCCCCAACTATTTTATATCAAGGGCTATTCACCATAAAGACTATAAAATGAATCCCCATAGGAAATGGGGAGATGTCTTGGCATCAACAGTTTAGTAATAGGTTAGACAGTCTTTTCATGTGGAGTTTGCCAATATGAATCCAGCCCACACTAGCAGGGGCTGCAAATTTCTATCACGCGCTGACTGGCTGTCAGCCGATAGGAAATGAACTTAGTCCCAGCCCAGTTCCTACTCGATCAGTGAATGTCAGAAATACCACCACTGCTGGAAACTGTCTCCCTCTTTCACTGGAAAGCCTGGCAGAGAGGCTAGAAAGTGAATAAGCTGCAAGCTACTTTCTCATCTCTGGGGATAATATCTGAGACATATTAGCATCAGGAGCTGTAAGAAAAAAAGCTTACTCAAGCATTGCTAGTACTCAGCTTGCTCTGCGTTGAGGTTTGTTGCTGTTAATTTAAAACTTTTCACCAGTCTCATATTTAACACAAGCATAAAATTCTTAGGAAGAAAAAGAAAAATTGCAGGTGGTGTCTTGATTGGAAAGGCACTAAATGAGTAGCCTAGGCAGAGTTTTAACAGGTGAATGTGCTTTCACACAAGAGCATGAAGTTGTCCGAAATGCAAGTGTTTTGCATTCTGAAGGTGTGCCAGGGAGAGGCAGAACTGCTCAGATGTCACAGCCAGGCTTGCTTGGGAATTTTTCAGCTGCATTGATTTTATCACAAATGCCAGCTTGCTAAAACCCAAAACTTCTCAGTAGTTATGACTAAAATTCAGTTAGGAAGGATTTTTCCACATTAATAATTGAATTCCTACCCAACGTGATTTTCTGTCTTGCCCAAAATGGACGCCGCTAGCCAAGTGCCTTCTGGTGCTAGACGCAACTTCACATCAAAGAAATGCACACAAGGAGCTGCAGCAGAACAGGAGAAAAGAGCCAGATAAGAGTGTTGACATTGTGCCACCCCACTGGCACAAAGAGAGTTTGCCTCTCTCTTCACATCGGCACTGTTGCAATGGTCCTAAGAAATACAAGCTCCTCTTCCATCTGCACTTTCTCACCACATCCCAGCCTATAGGAACAGGTATGGAAGATCCCTCCAAAGTTTCTTTCTGCATGGTTTTAACTCTTGGGTTGAGAACTCTTCAAAACAAGACAGAACAAAGCTTGATCCTGTGTAAGGACAGAGCATGTGTGCAAGTGTGTGCATGTGCTTGCATGACTGCGGAAAAGCGCATGTCCACTACATGCTGCTGAGATTCTGCTCTGAACACTATAAACAGGGGATGCTTTCACCTGTGGTTTTGGTACCTGCTCAGGGCTCTTTTTTTTTCCCCTAAAGAATCTCTCATTGGATTCATTGCCATTGACAACTGGAAATGACAGGAAAGGGGATAGCTGGATTCATTTGCCACCAGTTTGAGACTGCATTTATGTAGAATCATGCTTCAGAGCACTGGTAGGCATTGCTGCGTCAATCCTATGGCTGAGGGAGCCGAGGCACAAAGTCTTGTCCACAGCCATCAGAGATAGTAGCAGAACGAGGTACCAGGATCCAGATCTCCTGGTACCTCGTTCCCTGCACTAACTGCTCAAATGCTGCTTACTCACTGTGCTTACAGCCACGTATCCTGCTTTCATTGCCGCTTTCACATTCTTGTTGATCTGAGCTCTCCCTTTAGCTATGCCTTTCAAGTCGTAGAAGCCGTAATGAATATGTATCAACATTTCAAAGCCATAGATCCTGTGGTGGAGAAACAGAAAGGGGACAGGAGAGACAGACACACATACAATATAATTCATTTTTAAATGTCTGTAATTCATCCAAGAGCATTATCAATAACTACTAGAAGAAAGCAGTAATTCGCATCACGAAAAATCAGTGCTTTGGCAAAAAGCTGGCAGCAGGCCTTACAGATATCTTGCACATGCAAAACCTTTCCTGAGCATGCTAATCAACTAGGGGGGTTGGGGGAGAAAGAGACCATGGTGTCTGTTTGCAGCCCTGGTGACCTCGCCAGGGAACCCTGCTGTTCCGTCAGTGCTGTGCCTGCGTCAGGCACTCTGTAGCCTCCCTCAGACAAACTCGATGGGTGCGTACTAGATCTTGTCCCTGGCAGGAGGTGTGGCTTTTCAGAGGAGCTTTATGGGAGCTGGATGCATTATTTTCTTAAGTGGCCCTTGAAAGATCAAGCCTGAACGCTCACTGAGTATGCTCTCAGGGTCTCACCACCGCCTTCTCTCAGCTGTGGTCATAGCTGTCCTATGCTTATGGCAAGGCAATGGGTATTTCTGATAATCTCTGTTACACTGTGTTTGAGATCATTCCTCTTAAAGCTCTGACTAGGAGATAAGTGATGGTCTGGGACACAGCAGTGTAAACGGATCCAGAACTGCATCCAGTTTGCAGTCCCTAGCATCCACCTCCCACCTGCAGGGCAGGTACCATAGACAAAACCAAGGTAGGCAAGACAGGGGGAGGAAAGGGAGTGGGGCACTCAGAGAAGGGAGGCTGCTTGTATTAAAACTTGAATATTTTTTGAAGCCACTCCTGCATGCTCAGTTTCTGGACATGAAGCTACCAGGGCTGTGACATTTAGATCTGTTTCCATCCATCCTGTTTTCAAGGGCTGACAAAACCTGCTTCGAACGTATGGCCCTGGCAGGGCTGGGGATGAGGTGTAGGGATGTTGTGTCATTTTGCAGACCTTTGTGTTAGTCCTTGAATGATCCTCCTCCTCCTTCCCCCCGCGATACCATAACCCGTGCGATGCAACTCTGGCTTTGGGACAAGGGGCAGCTGGGGACTGTGACCTCTGCTGCTGCCACACGCTGCCAGTCTGCTCTTCTGACTGCTTTTCCCTGGTCTTACCAGCACCACGGGAGCAGAGGTGCTGGCACAAGTGCCACTGGCACAAGTGCCCCTGCTGTCATGTCAAACCCCAGGTAGAAACACAACTGGGACTGAAACATCCTAAACCCAATGGTTAGATCTGCTGGGGCTCATCAGTCTGAGACCTGAGCCTCCTCCACAGCTAAGGGTGACCAAATCTTGACACAGCACAGACAGTCACAGCATTTGGGTCACCCCCAGTTCAGTCCTCTGTGCTGGGCTACAAGTGAGGAACATTTGGCAGTTTCAGGTAATATAACAGCAGCTGCTGACTCTGTGGTGTGTGTCTCATGAAACTGCCAAACACCTGTACTCTCCAGTTGGCATCTAGTTAATTAACGGATAAAATTCAAGAGATTAGCTTTCTGCACAAAGACCTATATGCTTTAAATCCTGCAGGTGCACCTGGCACTTTTTAACAGATACGGAGAAGGTATGGAGAAGACCTTTTGGTCTGGAGCCACCCGCCCCAGTGGCCCGAGAGGGCAAGGAGAGCCCATGGTCCATAGATGGACAAACAGCTTTCAAAGGATGCTTAGAGAAGTTGGGGTTCTTTTTTTCCAGATGCCGCCGTTGAAGTCTTTATATGAACCCTGCCAGTGTGTTAGAAGACAGACTTCTTTTATATACTTGGCATGATTTCATATCTTTATACGCACCTCACTGGCTTGATAGACACATTTTATTTAATCTCATAAACCAAATGTTTGTAGTGGCCCTTGCTGTTTCCCATGCAATGTCTGATGTTCTGTGCCATAAATGAGCCGTGCTGGGCTGGCCCGTAACTCAGGGCCCACGTGCTCTACAGACACTCTTTGTCTTAACCTTTAGGGCATCGAAACAGGGGCATTTCCCCACTGACAGATATCCGTATTTCCCATGGAGGACAGAATCAGGGCATATTCTGGATCTGTCAGGGTTTTGGGGTTTTTCCCCTCCCTTTAAATTAGGTCTAGTTTAGCTCTTCAGCACTTGATCAGCTTGTGCCACAGCCTAATGTTTGTTCACGAGAGCACCTAGCTCTGTGACGTCATCGCTGAGCAGGGTAACAGCAGGTGACGTCACACTGGGGAGAAAGTCTGTCCCCTAGGACAGGGAACTGAAAGGGCCCGCTGCTTTGCAGATGTGCAGCTGCTTGGACAGAGTGGATGTGAAGCTCTACCTGGATGCACCGGACAGGAAAATGGAGATCAAGGGTTTGTTATTCCAGCCCTGCCTACTGCAATACAGGCAGTGAAACGCTGCGTGGAAATTGGTTAGATTTAGCACTCTTTAACTTTGTTATTACAGTACAGTCAGAAAGCCAGGTCAGGGCCGTGCTTTGTAAGCCAACTGAGAAATGATCTGAGCTATAGATTAGCTAGTAAATGAATGCTCAACTGGTATATCATGATACTGTCATTCCCGAATCCATTCCACACAGCAGTATATGTAAAGTTATAATACTGTCTGCATAATCAGTGGGTGGTGTTGCTATTTTTTTCCCTTAAGCGTATGATGGACAAACAGCTTCTCCACTGTACATTTAAACCACTTCCATCATTTCATCTGCCCAGGATAAATTATATAGGAAAAGCTGTGTAGGTGATGAAATTGCCCTCCATTTTTATCTGTCGTTTTTTTAACTGACAAAGGAGGGACAACAGACGAGGTGTGTGCTGACACAGAGGTGGGTGGAAAACATAAATAACTCGTGTCTCCAGAAGCAAACCCTAAAAGCCAGCTTGACTGTTTGGGGAGCAGGGCTGGGGCAGTCTGTGTGATAAGAAGTTGGCATTCTTGCCTTCTTTTAAAGCTTTCTATCTAGCTTTGCAATCTCTCAGCTATTTTTTTTGTGGGTTTCTTAAAAAACAAAAACAACCTAAGAACCCATTTCACAGGGTTTAGAGTTTCCATGGAGAGCTGTAGCCCTTGGCGCCTGTGGTAGGTTGTGGTGTGGCTGTAATGACAGCCCTAGCCTGGTCCCGCCAGTCCCAAGACGTTACTGTATGCACAAATGCGCACATGGAGGGACACACACACTTCTTCTTTAATGGGGTTTTAATTTTGTGCATGTGGGAAGTGCCAGATAACAACCCTGGAAGCAGAAGTTGATTGATCACAGATCTGGTATGGGATTTCGGTGGCACCAACAAGGTGTTTGGTGCCCTTGTTGGTCTGCCTGTGACGTCCCAGTCTCCACAGCTCGGTTTGTCATCAGCCTTTTCAAGAAAACGACCTTTGAGGACCAACAGCGCCAGTGGTTTTTCTGATGTGGAGGTTGACCACTGAAACTAGAAAACCACCCTCTTCAAAATTCCTGGTGTTTCTTTCTCTGGCCCTTCTGCGTCCTTACTCTCCAAAGCTTCTGGCCAAAATCAGCCTGGAGCCAGAGGGTCAGAGCTAAAAGAAATTACAAGGCTTTTAGAGAGTTCGACTGGCTGGGCAAAGGGCCTGGCAAAGGAGTGGAGTAAACAGGGTGGAGATCAAGGGAGGGGACCTCACAGGGAGCTGGGAGAGAGGAGGGGAAGGGGAGGCTGAGATCAGATCAGCAGGAAGGAGGCGGAGATGGAGACCCAGGGATGGGGGTGGAGAGGTGTTAATGCAGGAGCTGGGTGTGGGGGCTGAGGCATCAGAAGGATGCCGCAGAAGGAGATCTGCTCCTTGCTCTTCTAAAACCCTGGTTTGTCACATGCACCAATGTGAGCTTTGCTCACACAATGCTTTGTGTGAGCAAAGGGTTCAGAGAGAAGCACCTCGAAGTCAAATATCGCCTGGGCAACCTTCACTAGGCTTTGTAGCATATACATACTAAAATGCCACGTTTGATTACGTGCTCACCTATGGTTTCATGCATGAGGTGGGCTCTGCCTTGCAGCAGCCCAGGCCCACCTTGCTGCCCGTGCTCCAGGCAGCTGCCCTCCCTCGGAAAGATGTTCAAGCCTGCGCACAGGAGGGAGGCACTCGAGAGAGAGGAAGGCTTCCCTGCGTTATTGTGCCAGCTCTGTAGTCCCAGCGTGTTTTAAGCCTAAGAAAAATACTCCAAGTTGGGACATTGATTCCTGCTTTTTTCACACGCACTGACAGCGCTTTTTGGAGGGATCCTGTGCAAGCAGCCGGGGGCTCAGGAGCTCTGCTGGGCTGGGGCAGCTGGGGTTGGGGGGGGTAAGAAAGAGGGGTGCGGCCCCACTCATATCAAGGCATGGCATCCAAAAACTGAACGTGGAAACTTGCTGGGGGCGGGGGGGGGGGCGCTGAAGACAAACATGATTTACCCAGCCTAAGCTGAACTGGAAATTTGTGGGACCAAGTGGCTGAACTCATAAATATAACAAACTAGTGACCAAAACAGATAGACTGGCCTATGCTGTGCTACATTATGCTATTCATTCCTTCTTTTCTCTGCATAGGATTTTCGCAGCTGCACCATTACTTAATTTATTCATTTTAGAGCATATACATATTATCTGCATAACACCTGTAGTCTGCTGTTCTCCTGCTGTGTTGGCTCCCTGCATTACAGGGGTGCCTAGTTCCTGCTAGGAGGCAATGGAGACTCTGACAGAAGGGACTCGAGGTTTATTTTGATGCACTCAGTGCGCATCAGGGGGCATTATTTGCAGCACAACGCTAGTATGTAACTCTGGCAATGTAGGTTGGCATATGTGCTCGGCAGCTGGAACAGCAGGAAAATTAAGACTTGATCCATTTCCGTTTAAGGCAAACGGGATTTTAGTCGCTGACTTCAGATGGAGTAGGATCAGGACCCGAGAGCAGAGTCAGTCCGGCAGTTTGTTGTTTGCCTACTGATCTCACACCAATATTGTCTGTGCCGGTGCAGGGGAGCACAGAAGCCCGGCCAGAGGCTGGGGGGGGTGTGGGGGGGTGGGGAATAATTAGCAGCGCTTATTAAAAGCTATGGCGATTATTCATTACAGCTGCTGCTGGCCACCCTGCTTCAACAGCGTGAGCTCTGGAGTCAGAGGCAGGGGGAGGGGAAGGAGAACTAAATGGGGGCCTCCTTCACTCTGGTGTTCCAGTGGCCGTCTCTTTTCCAGAAGACGGATGTTGTGCTCTAAGTACCTCTCCAGAGAGCTAATGGCCGACATGGCATTATTACCAGCTTGCGATGAGCTCCATTTTTTTTTTTATGATAGTAATTTGTTACACCGGTTTGCCACATGCCCGCTGCTTCCTTGTTAATCCAATAATCTATATGAGAAAAGCAATTTGACATTCTTCCTTCCCATCTGCCACCCATCACCCAATCTATATCTTAACTATCAGTGATTTATTAATGGTGTCTGCATTAAGCACATCTCCGCTTCATTGGCGCCCTCAATTCCCTCCCTCCTAGAGACGCTCTCTGGATACATTTAGAGAGCAGAGTCAGCACGGAGATGAAAAGCAACAATAAAAGCAACCAAGTCAGGGGATTTAGGGTGCTTTGGTCAAGCAATCCACGTGCTCCCAGGTGAGGGAGCCCAACAGCCCAAAGCCCACTCAGCTGAGACTCCAGCTCATGCTCAGCCCCCTTGCTCCTTGTGAAACACGAAGCATTAGGCAACGCAGGCCTTTATCAAGCCTACGCCTATAATGTCTTTGCCAGCATCCATTTGCATCCCGTGTGGGGTCGGTGTTCAGCAGCTGTTGGAAGGGCCACCTGCTTTTGATGGGATTTATTATAGTGGTTGTTGGGCAATGCTTCAATAAGGTACAACAAGCAGAGCCGTGATCTGCGGAAATAATGAAGCAAAGCATCCAGTATCCTGGATTCCTTAAAGTCTAAGAAGAGTGGGTTTGTTAGCTTTTCTGTCAGTGGCAAAACGAACAGCGCAGCCTTTACGTGATCACCTATTTTCACGATACTTGTAATACTGTATCCTCAATACCTTCAGCAAAGTTGGTTTGAAATCAGTCGATGAGCTCAAAAGCCACTGGAGGTGAAGGGCATCCAAGAGGCTAACGTACACACACACAGAGACACACACGCTCCTGTGTGCTTACAAAGGCCTTGTTTCCTTAGAAACCAAGCTAAAAATCTACTGGCAATATTTCAGCCTGCTTGCCAGTATCAGTAAGGAGCTCAGGGACTACTTGAGCCCTGCAAAATGAAATTCTCTTTTCCTTTCTAAGGAATTCTCTGCTTGAAATTAGATTTGGGAAGCACTGGTTCTCGCACAGCTTGAAGCTCGTGCTGCTCCACCTGTGTGGGTCGAGGCAGGACTGCCATTCCCGGTCATTCACCTTTCATTCTCAAAATTCAGCCAGTGTCCTTGCATGTGCTGGCTGGGCACTGCAAACAGGTTTCTTTGATTCAATTACTCCCCACACAGCAATTGCGTATGCGCTTACAATACAGCTCAGCATCATGCTATATTTCCAAGTATGCAAAACTCATGCTTAATGACTTTTAATTTAACTCGTATGGGAAAAACAAAAAGAGAACATTTGAGTTTATATCAAAGTTCATCATGCACATCTTTCCTGTCATACTCCTGGAGATCTAAAGATGCAGAGTGCAGAAACCAGATCTTGAGAATTATGTCATTTAACACGCCCAGATTTGGTCTTGTTAAACTCTCCCTTATACAGGAAGTTCATACCGCAGATTGGGTGCAACACATTTAGAAAGCATGCGGTGTGGACAACATGGCACACAATACCTTTATTTCATTCTTGCCAACCGCTCTTTTCAAAGGGGCTCCCTTTATTCAGAATAGCCTAGCAGAACCTTTTCTGTAATTATTATTCTTTTTAAGTTTCAGAAAAAAGTCATGAAAGAACAAAGTGCCGTGAGGAGAGCCAGATTCCCAGTGAACGGTGACAATGTGGAAATGAAACAGTTAGAAGCGAAACTGAAATGGATTTAATTGCTTTTTGAAGCCCAATGCAAAGAATGGGCAAACGGCATCCACATGCTCTAGATGTGCAGGGGCAGAGGACGGTCCGTGCCAGGCTGGGGGAACGCACTGTTGGTGCTGCCAAATTGCCTCTGCTATAGCTGGCACTACCAGGCAGCTCCCATCCAGCTTGTTTCCCGGCACAGGAAGGATAGCTGGAGAAAGTTTAGATCAGCTGGGGTCTGAGTGACCAGCTTGGAGGTCCCACAGAGCAGTCCCCAGCTAGCTTTGCAGTCTTGCTACACTGAGCAGGGTTTAGTGTACTCGTTCTGAATTTTTGTCTCTTGGTGCTGGTGAGCTGTGGTTGAGATGCTGCTTTTCCCATTGCTTGGCTCCCCAGCCATTTTCAGTGCCTCAGGATGCCAGTCTTAATATTGTTGAAGGCTCCCAAGGTGATATTTTTTGCTGTTCCCTTTCCCTAAGGCTGAGATTTTTACTGGAGTTTTAGAAGATGAGTTAACCCACATTTATCAAATGTCAGTATCATTTGGACTAGTAACTCTTTTAGGCATAATGAAAAATCTTGGGATATACCGAGAACAACTCAGGTAGAGACTCATTGTTAGGAACTGGGTGGTCTGTTTTTTGGGGGGAGGGGTTTGTTGGTTGTGTTTTTTTCAAAACACTTTTCCACTGTTCAATGTGTCAGTGTAGTGTCAAGAGCCCTGATGAACTTAAAGGTTTTAGTGCAGCACTGTGCAGTGACTGTACTGGATCTCAGAAGTACCATCTCTTCAAAGAGCTTAGCATATAATTCAGAATGAGGCTAACCTAAATGTTTTTGGTAAATAAACTATTTCTTGATAATCATGAAGTCAGTCATGGCTATACAATAATTACAATTAAATCTGCTGAATAGCCAAAAAAGCTTTTGTTTTTGGTTGGTTTGTGGTTTTTTTTAAGGAAGTAAAAAGCTAAATTCCTAAACTGAAGGATGACAAGGAAGGGCCCATGTTAATCCAGCTTCCCGCTCCAGCCATTCACTCCGATTCACACCGATGGAGACACAAACTCTATCCCTGCCTCTGCCCCATAGGCTTGATATTATATTTCTACCCCAGATTTTCTGGGGTAAACCTCTTTTATTCCATCCTGCTGGAGCTGTTCCACTTTTTCTGTAGCATATTTAAATCCTTTTTGTATGGGGTTTATAAAGAGGTTGGCTATATGCATTGCATGTGTAGTATGAAGCAGAGCAATGTGAAGATTGACTTTAAATTACATAAGAACCTCCTATGGCAGAGGAGGTAGATCGACAGTGGGGAAACCTGAATATTTCACAGTCCATCAGATGGAGAAAGCTGCTCCTCTGTGCTTGTGGTTTTAAACACTGCACTGTTGAATAAAGCAATGTCTGCCTCTAGTCTTTTATTCTCATCGTTTGTTTCTGTTAAACTTACTGAAAATGGAAAGGGAACATTTCCTTTGGAATTGAATGAGATGCTTTCTTTGAGCCAAAGTAAGGAAAAAAAAATAGAGTTTGTTTGTTTGTTTGTTCACTGATTTGGCAAGGAAAGTCCCCATAGCATTTGAATTTTGGCTCAGATTAGAACTACTACAATGTTTTGTCTTTTTCTTTTTCATGTTCATCTGTCAAATGGCAACAATAGTTCTCTACACAGGCCTGCTGGAAGTGAGATGCAGCAGCTCAGGGTACCAAATGACTGCAGAAGGCAGGGTGCGATTGCATAATCGGACAGTTTTGGCTATTCAGACCTGGTGTGTGCATGGCACGGGGATGCCAGCAAGGCTGAGTTGTGTGGAAACAAAACGTACAAGCAAATCCACTCCTCTCCCTCCTCCTCTCCAGAGTCATTGCTTGTAGTCCCTGCCGTGTTCCCTTCTGGAAATACAAATATTTTGAGAACTGCATGATGCCAGCTTCTCCGGCTGACTTCCTCTGCATGAGAAGAACAAACCCCCAGAAAAAAAAATGCAGGAATAACCCTGGCAAACATTTTCATAAAGGGTCCTCTATGCAAAGGTTGAAAGCACATCTTGGGTGTATGATCCTGCAAAACTGTAAGAAGAATCTGTATATTTGCTCTGGGCATTCCCTTAGGCTGCTGTTCTTAATAGCACAATCTTAAAGCAAACTAATGCTAGAAGAAGAGCAAAGAATGGGGAGTACAGGCAGGTAAGCCAGGCTGAGGCTAGATCCTGATTTCATGTTTTCCCTCCTACTCTAGATCATAGGACCAGTTTGCTTGACAGGTAACCATTATAAGATAAACCAGTCTTTTCCCCAAGATTTTACCTCTCACAGAATAGCTCTTTAGCAAATATTCCACAGGAATTATTTCAGTCTTTATATCATTATCTATATCTACAGCCTTATGTTAGGAAAAATTAAAAAGTCAGCATTTTGTATTGTAAGACTGTCTGGTGCTGAGTATTTCATGAGTTGCAGAGGGGGCAGGTGATGGATTATTTGCCCTTGATGCTGTGTATAGAAGAGCTCATTTGGCAGTACCGTAGGAAGAAAGATTTCATTAATGGCTGCAGAAAACACAAGCGAAAGCTGAGAATTATTTGGGGTAGGGGAAAAGAACAGAAGGAAGGAGGTTAATCTCGTATTTGTAGCTTTGTAGATCTCTGCAATTACCTTTCTAGATATGAAATTATTTCTCCCTAATAATCTGCTTGTGGTGTGGTTTTTTGCTCAAGGAATATTAAGCGTGTGTAAAATTCCTACAATCAAATGTGAAATAGCAGTGCTGGAAAGATAATGGTATGACAACAGCCAAGCTGCCCCAGGCTGCCATCGCCTTGCATATTACTCTATAAGGTGTCTAAAACTTTTTTCAGTGGAAGATGTAATTATAATTATATAATTAATCTTTTCCTTTGTACTTTCTTAAAAGAAACAGAAAAATTTTGAAAAGGTATTTTTCCTGTTTGTACTGAAATTGGTTTTGTGTATGATGAAAGCTCTTTTTTTTACAGTGAGTCTTTAGGGAAAAAAAAAACAACCTAGCAATTCATATTTTTGTAAAAATATTTCTAGAGAAAAAAATAATAGTTTCTGACTAGCTTTAGTTATCATGTATTTTTTTATTAAAATCTCCATCTCTTTGCATTCCTGCTGCTTATTTGACAGCCTCTGCTTGTCTTTCCTCCACTCGCTCGTCATCATTTCACAATCTCTCTTTGTACTCTACACTTCCTATTTTTAATTGGAATTTTCTTCTTTCCAATTCCTTCACCTTTTCTGTATCACAAGACTTAGGTGGTAGATGATCCTAATAATAGCTGAGTTGGAGCTGAACTTTAGACCTAAGGTATATCTGAGTTGTTTTGAGCTAGCTAAAAATTATTAGAAAGAAAAAAGGTAGACGTGAGACATTGTTGAATATTTTTACCTGATTTGTATAAGTGGAAAGGAGATGCAACAGCTTCAGCTAAAATAGAGTTCACATTTACCTTCTCTAATAAGGACTAGAGGTTTTTTATATGGGAGAATATATCTATTTTTAATATATTTATATGTTTATAATGAGCACTTTGCATTCCACTTCTTTTCTTGCCCAAAAATGTGTCAGTGAAACAACTTGAAAGATGACAGGATCAGAGAATAAAGGAGGTGGGAAGGGACCCCTGGAAGTCTCTAGACCACCTCCTGCTCAAAGCAGGGCCAGTCAGACCAGGTTACTTGGACCTCATCCAGGTAAGCTGTGAGTATCTCTGTGGACAGAGATTATACCGCTTGTCTTTGTGCATCTGCAGCAAACTGTTGGGACAAAGCTGAAGACAGCTTGGTGTACAGATGTGGTCTGGACTGGAGGACTAAAGCTGCATTGGGCTAAGCCTCAGCCTCTCATTTTGTGGTGTTGTGCTCATGCCCTCTTCATCCCTCAGATTGAAGCAGATCAGAGAAGCAGTCCTGATTTCGGCCTCCCTCTACTGCATGTCATTCAGGTTTAAATCAGGAAGATGCAGCTCACGTGATCCCATGCAACAGTCTTCAGAAAAAAAGAAGAAGAAGAAATACTCTTGTTGAACCTGTCAGATGGACTATGATGGGCTATGAGACCTCACGCTCTGCCTTTGTACTAGAAAGCGGCATAAGAGAAGGAAGAAATACCAAGGGAGAAGAGCTTTGGGCCTTTTTCTGCTTTTTGTGGGCTGGGAAGAAGGGCAGCACCCAGGAAGGGTGGATGATTGGTCTGCTGCTGGCATCAGAAAACCATGGCCCTCTCACCTTATGAGTGCAAGCCCTTTTGCTGTTTTCCATTCGGGTAGCTACACAAAAATAAGGTCAGACTCTCGTATCACTGGCATCGAGCCAGAGCTCTGTAGCTCCACAGTATCTCAGGGGATGGATGCGCTGCTGTTCAAAAAGCAGTGTGTTTTGCTCCATGGGGCAGAAGACAGTGAGGCCAAAGGTCTTGCCCTGCAGGTGAGCCTCAGCACTTGTGGACACCCACAGTGAGCTCCATCAAACCCTCCATTCAGGGGAGCCTTCAGGATCAAGGCCCAGCTGAGATAGCCTTACCATATGGACATCTTGATTTCTACTTTACATCCAATTGAAATAACCTCAGCATACTATGGAAAAAAATGGCCTTGTCAAAGTTCAGTAACGGTGGAGAGATTTAAGAGTTTGGCTACCACCTTCTCTTCTGATACAATTTATATCTACTCTTTAAATGAGGAGTAATAGCCAAATTATATATGTTGAAAATGGTGAGGTCTAGAAGTGCATGAAATGTGAAACGAAACCTGAAGCGGAGTGAAATTTGACTAGTTTCAGCTGCCAGTACAAGCTTAAAACCCGGGTAGGGCTCATTAGGAAGTTCATCTGACCTTTCTGACTGAACCCAAGGCTGATTTTATGTCTGATCCATAGAGAACATCTTTTTTCTTTTTTTTTTCCCTTTTATTTTTTTGCCTAGATGAAATCTCACTGATTATGACTCGAAGCTCCTAAGTTTGTTCAAACCCAAAGTTCAAAGCAAGTTCAAAGTACAGGAAGCATGTAGCCACAGAAATGGAAATAGTTGAGTTTTGAATCCATGAGATCAGAGCAGCTGGAATTTGCACTTTGCTGAAGCTGCCTGAGCCAGAATGCTCTGAAAAGATGAGAGTTAAATCCTGATGAATAGAGAAGAATGGAGGAGGCCCTGGCTTTGGCCTTGATCTTTGGCAAAGATGGCTGGCTTTCTTAAATGGTTTTGCTGTACAGATGAATCCTATCCACTAAATATTTGGATAGAGACTGCCATCAAATAAACTAGAAATGGGTAACTCAGTGCATAGGAGAAGAGAAATAACATCTTGCCTGTTTGGCCTTTAAGTAGAAGTATGGTAGGGCTAGGAGAGGTCTAGCTCCATGGAATGACTAGTTTAGTCAGCACTTGTCATCAGTAAAAGTCTAAGCTATGCTGTTTGCAATCTGCTGTAGGAAGCTTCCAGGTTCACACTATGGAGAGCTGAAGAAACCAAGAAATTGCCTTGCTAATCTCTGAAGATAAAGGCAGAAGATGTGCACCATCCTTGCCAGTGGGAGAGGGTAAAACAGATTATGTGTTTGGGTACAAGTCTGCTCCCATTTGGGGGAATTATAAAAAGAAGCAGCTGGAAAAGGACAAGTCTTATGATTCCTTTTCCTCCTTTTCTGAAAACTTTTTGTGTTTATACCTTCTCTAGCATAAAGTATTTATCATAGAAGCTTCAGTGTTGCATTCTGCAGCCCCACCTCTCATGTTGAAGTTCAGGGTGAAGCTTCCCCTTTATCTTGTATGTATTCTCCTGAAATGGGATGGTACTGGAAAACAGGAACAGGGACATAATAGCATTGGTAGGTCTGCTTCTTGTCAGTTTGTCCTGAGAAAGACTCATGGGAAAGAGCTGAATGCAAGGCTGGCTGAAGACGCGCAGAGCAAAGATACAGGGCAGTAGCAAGTCATATCAGAAGGAAAAAAAAACAGACAGGGGAATAAGGAGTGAGAAAGAAATGGACCTGTGGAAGATCCAGTCCTGAAGGTTGGAAAGATCCATTTGTATCATCTTGCCTGATTTCCTTCCCAACAGCAGGCACGGAGCCACATCCAGCAACCACCCTGCCGGATCCAGAGATACATAGTTGAACAAAAGTGTATGATTTTAAAAGTCCTGAACATGCAGTTTAGCACAGGCTTGGTGCTGACAACCTGTATCTCTGGTTCTGTCATCACGGTTATGGGATAGGACTGTACTGGAAACTAATGCGACATGCTGTATTAGATAACTATCACTTCTTGTGACTAGCATCATCTGAACTTCATCAAGAAAGACAAATCAAAACTTTAACCAAGAGAGCTTGCTTACTAATAATTTTGTACATTTTGGTGGTTAAACCAGGGTGTTTTCTACACAAGCTTTTCAGATCCCCTTCTGTCTGAGTAGGTTGTTCTCGTCATCATAGTGTTGTAACTCATAGCCACTCAGCAATTAGGCAGTGCTGCCTACAGCAATACCTCATCCTCTCGAGGGAATAGAGGCAAAGGAATAGAGTCACAGTGGTCTCCTAGCACACTTCCGTATATATTTCTGGGTCTTTGCAGGTCTCTGCAGCACCTTGCAACAACTCATACAAAAATCAACAATCTCTCATGCTTTGTTATAACACACTGGCTCTGTCTTTGGCTGTAACATAGAAAGCTGTGGGTGCCTTGAAGGTGGTAGGACAGAGCTTTGGACACAAGCGAAAAAAGTTGTTTTCAGTACTCTGGGCAAAGGTTTTCTGACTGTAAACTGCTGCTCCCCCCAGTTTAAGTCACGTGTATACCTGCTAAATGGTATGGGTGTCAGCTATTCAGCTCTTGCTTATTCTTCTGGTCCTGCTGGTAATTCAATCAGAGAGGTGCTCTTTCTCCTGCCCCAGGAGCAGAGTGTTCACTCTGGAATGAAGAAGAATAATGTTGGCTCTTCTCCTGCTTGTACCCTGCCTTCATATCCCTCCTGCTGCTTCTGAACCCTCTGACCCTTTCAAAGGCAGCTCATCAGCCTGCTCCATCTTTTATTGAATTGAATTGCAAATCTGGAGAGGCCGCAGTGGGAGCAAGCCATCCGTTTCAATTCTGTGTCCCTATTGTCCCTCCCATGGGACCAGGGCAGACCCCGAGGAAATGCAGTCAGCATTTGTCGATTGAGCCCTCTGATGAGATTAACTTCTCATTTAGTAAGAAGTCAGTCATATGGTCCCATCTGTGTTTGGTCCAGCCACGGCTCAGTCATAAGACAGAACAAAATTTCTGGAGCTCTGCATACCCTAAGTGACTCGTGGACAGTGTCTCAGGATTTCGGCAGTGTTACTTGAGAAGCAGACTTGCAGAGCTTGACTCGTCATCTCTGCCACCCATTAGGAAAAATGAGGCAATAGCAGGCAGCCAACTTAGAACAACGTACCTACCTACATACCTTCCGTACGACAAGAAGACTTCTGACATGAGCACCCTTCAGCAAATTGCCTTTCTGCTGAGGAACCATGGAAGATGGATGACCAACAGGAGGAGCACCATGACCTGCAGCACATGCTGCAGGGAATTGCAGTGCCCTGATCCTAAGGAAAACAGCATGGACCACAGCCCCAGGGTCTGTGTCCTTACTTAGAGTGACTAATTCTCCACCCGACTGCCAGACGTGAGGGGTCAGAGGGAGAGGTCAGAGTGGGTCACAGATCAGTGGAGAGAATACAAATCAAAAAGAAACCCTTGGCCTTTCAGCTTGGTTTGTATTAGCAGTTGGATCTATCTTTTTTTAGCTCCAGCCTTGCCTACGCTTTGGAGCAAACTGCGTTCCTCTGAGCACCTGCGGAAGAGCAGTTCAGAAGATGGCAGCCACACTCACAAGGTTTATGCCGGATGTGTCTCTCTGTGGTGACCCTGTGACAACAGGATCTCACTGCTGTGTCTCCCTGGAGTTGCTCCCACTCCCGTTGACTTCAGTGACAAAGCTCCTAGCCTTTTAAAGCCATGCAAGACTTGCAATAAATTGCAACATGTCATTACAGCGGGCAGCTCAGACAAAGCTCTCCTCTGTGGTGTGCTGGGTGGCACATCAGCCCTTGTGTGGTCCGCTCGGCACCCTGCACTCATCTTATACGAGCCACCAATGCCCCCTTCAGCGCACTGTGGTTATAGTGCTACTTCAGACCATTCCCTTTCACCATTACTGCCGTCCCAAGGGTGCTTCTTACCGCTTCAGGGACTAGGTGTGGAGAATACAGGGAGAAGGAACTCACTTCCTCACTCTGTGTCTCAACCATGGTGTGTATATGTGTTTATGTTTCTCTTTTCTTTCAGTGATGACAGCAAATGAACCTGCAATCCTGTTTCAAAATTAGGAGTTGTTTGTGGTTTTTGTTTTTTTTTTTTTTTTCTGTTTGGGAGGTCTTTATCTCTCTAAAGCAGAATACTTTCAATTTTGGGTACTTCTATGCGATGCCCAGAGCCTTAATTGTGGCTGTCTTGAAAGCAACAGTTTTGCAGCAGATTGGAGACTTTAAAATTAGGTTTGATTCCAAAACAGAGAATCAAAAGGACCCTTCTGGCTACTTCTTGATAGAGAGTGCTTCTGTCTCCAGCTGACCAGTAGCTCAGTGGGACTGGCATGTCCTGATGGCATAGGAGTGCCAGGTAATGCAGAGTTTGACCCTGAGCCCACTCCTCCATCTGGGTGGCTCCTCCCTTGTCACAGCACTCATGGCTTGCCCTGGCTGGAAGCTGCAGGAAGGGAATGAGCTGCCTCGCTTTGCTTTTCTTGTTAGTGGTTCTTTCTGAGGAGACGGTAGCTCTTTCTCCCCTTCCCTCCTTTCAGGTGTGTTTGATTTGGTGGGCTTCATAGGTGCTGTTTGGGGTTTTCCCAGACCCTTGGCCAAATATGTCTAGCCCTGGGGGACAAAATTGTCAGAGCGCTGCACATTCAGAGACTTTGATGAAGACCAGGAGCTGCAGGTTTTGGCTTAGTAGGGGAACGTGTTCTAGCTGTGGAGAAGATAATTGGTTGTAAAAAACATATGGCATGTCTCTGTGTGAGCAAGGCAGTTGTTATGTTGACAAACTCAGACTTGCTGACAAAATGGCTATGGAGCATATTACTGTACGGTGTATTCTTTATCCTCTTGTACGTTTCCCTGTAGCTACTGTTAGAAGTTATCATCTTTAATATCCCTCTTGTCTCACATCTGGTGAGAAATAGTAGGGTCAATAGTCCTATAAGGCATCAATGTCTCAGCAAGCCCACTCTTTTTTTTTTGTCTTGATAACAGCCAATAAATCTCAGAAGGCTTCCTTGAAATACTGGAGAGGAATCTGTTTACAGTCTGCATGTTGTTACTTAGAATATTCATAGAATCATAGAATAGTTTGAGTTGGAAGGGACATTTAAAGGTCACCTAGTCCAAGCTCCCTGCAATAAGCAGGGACATCTTCAACTAGATCAGGTTGCTCAGAGCTGCGCCCAACCTGACCTTGAATGTTTCTGGGGATGGGGCATCTACCACCTCTCTGGGCAACTTGTTCTGATGTTTCACCACTATTACCTGCTTCTGCTGTGGGAATAATCACTTCTAGTTGAGCTGGAAAAAAAACCCAGAGTGTCCCAGGAAAAGGTGGCCTTGTGCCCAGAAATGTGGTGGTTTCCATAGCGATAGATTAAGATGGGCTGTCTAGGGCCAAATCAGATCCCAGCAAGCTCCGAAGGTATCTGGGGTTTTGGTGCCCACTACAGTCTGTGAGCACAGCACCATGGTTTCTGAATCCCTTTGCTTAGCTGTGAAATAGAAGTTGACTCTGAAGCTTCTTAGGGCTTTACATTCAAAAGATGCTGCAGCGCTGGCTGATCCGGTCAATATTGCTGGAAAAAAACAACAGTCGTGAATTTAGTGGTGAGGGTTGTGCTTTCAAAGGTACAAGAGGGTGGAGCTAGTCCTTGAGCCATGGCAGCTCCTCTCTGTCCTCTCTTCATAGGCTGGTCATGACCCTCAGCATGGGAATGTGAGAAAAGGAGTTTGGAGATTATTTGGTCCTATATGCTTTGATACAGGGACTGGAAATTTAATCCTCTTACTGCATGTAGGATTTTGCATGAGACTAAACGGAAACTTGTGATAGAGGCATTGGGTTGGGAATGTCAGTCTGTTTTCATTAGGCGTATCTCTGCTTTAGACATCTGCAAATCGAACTAGCTCCAATAATGGGCAGCCAGCAATAAATCATCTGTGTGGTTTGTTGAGGAGCAGTAACTGTAGGATTTGCTTATTTGGAGATATTTTAGCAATCCTGATGGAATCTATCTTGTTTTCTGATTGTAGGTTGTTGAGATGAGTGATTGTCTGCATAGGAAGAAAACTATTTTTTGAGATGAAATCTGGTTCTAGTTTGACTACTTATGCAGTAACTAAGTGGATATTTCTTTTCTGCACAGCTTCACACAGAAGAAGGTAACAAGAATGCTGCAGTCTCTGGCATAAGTCTTTCTTACTCACGACTTTAATGAAAGTATGAGTTTTACAACTGCTTCCTAGACAGGCTGCTTTGGTTGTTGTCCAGAAAGTAACTCCAAACTATGTATTAGCAGCTTGGGCTATTTTTGAACATCATCTTTTTTAGATTAATAATTTATGTGCCTAAAAATTTCCCTGTCATTCTTCCCCTCAGAATTGGATTCCTTTTATTAGCTCCCTATTGAGCAGATTATGTTTTGATTTGGGGAGAGATTATAGTTATTCCTTGATGAGAGCTGAGACAGGAATTATTGGGAGCATCCCTACATTTCTTACCAGCAGTTGGATGCATTTGGCTGAGCTGATGTGGGATGACATTTTCACTCCAGTGTAAGACAGCACATGTGGTTGAGTGCTGGTGTCCTGCTGTGTGGTAGGACATAACCTAAAAACTGACACCTTGGCACTGGTAGTAAGATTGCCTTGTTCATTTTTATGTTTTCAGCATGGCCAGTTGTAAATACTGAGGGAAGAGTACAAGGGAGAGAGCAAGTAGTGAGCAATCTTTTTTAAGCACACCTTCCCAACGCACAACCATTAGCAGATAAAGAAATTCAAAAGTCACAGATATAGTGTTGCATTGTCACCGGTGGTGAAACTGTCTATTCCCTTTCTGAATCCTTTTCTACTCCCAACCTGAACAAGTTCTTATAACAAGATGTAAATTTATTTGAACATCATGGGAAATAACTACTTCTATCTAACCCTCTCAATTCTGATGGTTCTTTACTAGGTGACACGACAACTAATCGTTCCTTAAGACCTTCGTTTGAGAGTCATGTTTATTTATCTTTAATGACTTCAACCGTAAGCTATTGTTTAGGCTTTTTGTTCCCACTATGCTATTTTCATAGACTTGTTGATGGTCCCAGTTTAGTAGGGTCAGTATTTGGCTGCCAACTCACTCCTCAGTGGAGCAAAGAGTATGTAAGCCTCTAGCTCTAAAGATCTTAACTGGAAGGATCTTCATGTGCCTGTTGCTATCAGTGTATCTCTGCACCTGTCTTTTCCATTTGCTTTCCTTTCTGTGAGGAAGCAGGAGGCTGTCTCATTGCCCTTAAGAGCCAAGCCCCCCTGCCAGACATCATTGCTTGTGATGGCTGCAGCACACAGCTGCAATGGTGATGGAATCTCTCTGATTGACACCAGTGTCTCTCATGGGACAGACAGTCTGCCTGAAGACCCCAGGAGGTAGTGTGAAATAGGAGCACAAGACATTTCATACTGTCATTCCCATAAGACACCATAATGGCACTTCAAACTCAAAATTTTTATTTTCTGATCAACCAAACCATTTTGGTTCTGGGATAAAATAGTTTTGTTTGCAGTAATCGATAAAGAAAACTCAAGTTGTTTCCTTGAAAATTTTGATTAAATAATTTTTCCATTTTTCTTGTTTCATTCAGATTTTCTATTAAGACACCTGACAGCAAATTTCTGATGTTGCTAGGTTGAATCTCTAAGCAGGTGTTTCTACCTTCCCACAGCAATTTCTTGTATATTGAATCAAACTTTTAGGCAACTGCAGTTATATTGGTTTTTCTTGCTCCCTTGCCCCACTGTCTCCTTGTCTGTCACAGCTGAAAGAAAAACACTGGCTAACAATTTCCAAAGCAGCCAAGTCCCCTGAGTCTAAGCTTTATTCAAGGCCAGCGTGATTAGTGCCAGCTTTAAGCACAGCTAAAGCAGGCAGTTGCCTAGGGCAGCAGACTGCTGGTGGCAGCAAAACAGCCACTGTTCCTCTGCCTACTTTTCTGTGTCAGAGCCACAGAGAACTGCCTGCTCTTTGCCAGGCATGTGGGCCAAGGTGTGCGAGCCAGTGGCCATGCCTGGGTGTGCATTGTCTCCCTGGGAGCAGTAATTGCTGCCTGTCCTCCTTCTACTCCCCTGGCATCAACAGGCACCCCTGAGGATGGCAGCTCTCCCAGCTCTTGTTCGGCCCTCTGCTTGCCACCCCCAGGGTGTGAGTGCCCATCCTTGTTGCTTCTCCATGAGGTGGCAAAATTGAACTTCATTTATACCAACAAAGGGCTTTGAGCTGGCTCTGCAGGAGGTTTTGTATTTTTACAAACGAGGTTCTTCAGTTACTCGTATTTTTTGGAAAAAATTACTACAGAGAGAGTATCCCTACCACTGGATTTTCTACAACTACACGTAAGCCATTTGAACAGTTGTGAAGCATGACCTTGGTACCTTCACAGAATTTTATTTCTCTCTGCACTTTTTTTCCACTTGGATCCATGTGTACATTTGTGTCTGTGTGGCTGATGGGAGGGATATGTCTTACACGTGTACTTGTGCATGCGCGTGATTTTGACTAAGTCTGTGCTTATTTAATAATGTCTGACGATGGTTTACAGAGACATTTTAAAACATATATGCTGGGTATATATTCTGAAACATATTGGAAAAGGCCTCTTTGTAGCTGAGTTCTGCTTAGGTCAAAGGACTGGGGTGCAAACTGGCTCTGGCTCCTGCACTTCATGCTGCCTGCTCCCACTCAATGGAGGAGCAGCTCCAGTTCCCAAGAGGGGCTGGAAGGCATCATATGCCAGATGAAGATGAGCCCACAGTGGTTAGACTCGGCAGTACCTCTGGTGCATTGCCCGGGCTGGACAAAATAAAGAAGATGTTGGCATATGAAGCAGCTACAGGGTCATCTCCAGATAAATACGAGTCCCCCTGTTCCAAGGGACGTTTGAGGTGGATATTTAGCCAGAGTATTATCAGTCAGGCCACCTGTGTGGTGGGCAGTGTCTGCAGGAGGGATGTGTGCAGTCACACAACACAGGCCCTCTTTGGTGCAGTGTGTGTGAATGCCAAGTGATGTTGCAGCTCAGTGGCAAGGTTCCAGTGCTGCACAAAAAATGCCTTTGCACTTCTGTGCTGCACTGGTGGGCAGCCACGAGTGTGGCCATGGTTGGCAAAACCTGCACAAGGAGACGCATGGGCCAGTTTTTCATTTCTGCTGCTTTGTGGGGTGGGTCGTACATTGTGTGCATGCTGACTGTGTGATCAAGGGATGATCAAGGGAATGAAGCAACTCTATTATGAGGAAAGGCTGAGAGATTCTCCAGGCTGTTTAGCCCAGAGAAGACTGAGAGGGGATCTCTCTCATCAATGCTTATAAATATCTAAGGGGCAGGTATCAAGAGGATGGGGACAGAATCTTCAATGGTGCCTAGTGACAGGACAAGGGGCAACGGGCACAGGTTGCAACGCAAGGAATTCCATCTCAATATAAGGAAAAAACTTCTTTACTTTGAGGGTGACAGAGCACTGGAACAGGCTGCCCAGAGAGGTTGTGGAGTCGTCTTCTCTGGAGATATTCAAAACCTGCCTGGATGCGTTCCTGTCCTCCCTGCTGTAGGTGAACCTGCTTTGGCAGGGGGCTTGGACTAGCTGATCTCTGACGGTCCCTTCCAACCCCTACAGTTCCGTGATTCTGTGAGCATGGACATGTCACCTGCAAGGCACTAATCTGGGCAGTAAAAGGATTACATGCTCGGTGCCATTTGGGTGGCAGGCACTGTGCAGCGCATTGGGCCTCAGCAAAGGACAACAGCCAGTCAAATCAAAATGCTGTCGCTGTGAACACAGCACAGGGCAGAACTGTATCTTTGCTTCACTCCTTCGTGTTCCCCCCATGGCTCTTTCCCCTTTGTTTTTTTTTTCAGGGCAGGGAGATCTTCACTTCATTTGCCCAGTGACCTCCCCATCTCTTGCCTGCAGCACTGGGGAGAGATTAGCACAGATGAGAAAACACAGAAGAAACCTGCTGGAGCCAATATGGGAAAGTCTGTGACAGGAGGAGCGAGCAGTGAGGTGTCTGAGCATGGCTGGGTTGTCTCTAGGGGACAGAGACACAGGATGGTTTCAGGCCCTGGCGCCACTGCTCCAGTGGGGAATTGCAAGCACTTTAATTAGGAGTTAGCTTTAGCATTTCCCCAGAGCAACCGGAGAGGGGGAGACAAGAAGTCCCTGGAGAGGAGGGGGAAGCTGGAAACAAGGAGCAAAGAACACAAAGTGCAGTAGATTTTCTAAAGGAGGTGTTCCTGTTACATCCACGGATACCCTGCACCTGGAGATCTTCTAGAACGGCAACGAGAAAAACAGGAGTGGTTGTGATTAATGCAAAGAAAAGCTGGTGGGGAAAGATTTTCTTGTTCCAAAAAGAGTTCCCAAGTCCGCGGATCATTGCGTGCTTAGAGCATGGTTGCCTTTAAGCTATGAAGTCTGCTGTGGGCTACTATCGACTACCTCATTTGGCATCTTCATTTGCAGTGCAGTGCCTGAGAAATTGCTCGAGGGCCACCCTGAGCCAGTATCAGGCTGAGGTGAAAAATAGGGCTGGGGGGTGGGGGAGATGGCATATTATCAGAGCCTGCAATGAGAGACTGGCAGTGAAGATTAAGGCTATAATTTCTGAGGACAGAACTGGTTCTAGGTTTGCAGGATACAATGGTAGGTGTGGACAGGAGAAACTGGATTATGCTGGGTGAGCCTGCAAAGAGGGATCTCTGGCAGAATGGGCAGGATACAACTAGCCTTCTCCCTGCAGCCAAATCTTGTCTTTCTATTGCTGGACATAACTTGCATAGAAATGGCTATTTCCTGGGCCCTAGCCAATATACTAAGGGTTAATGCATTGGGTAGTGGCAATAAATTTTGCTTGTGTGACAGAGGAGTGGGCCGGAAATGTTTGCTGAGGAGAAGCTGCTGTCAGCATCGTGCCTTTTATTATTCTGTACATTCCTTCCTTCCCTCTAATGAAATGCCCATTGACATTTATGGTCTTGTCACCTGGTGAGAAAGCCATCGTCACCTCTACGCTGCCACTTCTCCCATCACAGCGGGTCCCATTCTAGCACTTCAAAGTCGTTGTTGTCTTCTTTTTAAATGGACAAACCTTTCCTGGATAGATTTTCTTGCCCTTTGAGCTGGCAAAGATTACCTCGTGACAGCACCAGAGTGGACCTCTATGGCGTTGTTTTCTATGAACTGTATCTGCACCCAGTGACACTCGAGGAGATTGTGTTCATGGGCAGTGGCCATTTTGTTCCTTTGCGTGCTGTAGCCTTTTGTAAATGATCCAAATACTCCCTGCTCTCTAGCGACTTACTTTTGCTCTCTCTCACCGCTGTCTTTTGCCTGCTTTTTCTTCCATATAGCTCTTGATACCACTGGCTGCTCTTGTGAGCAGTGCAGGTCTCAAAGACAAGGTTTGTACACTGACCAGGCAGATGAGAAAGACCATCTCGACACCTCAACAAGGAAAGGATAGCGATGTGAACTCAACCCTTACTAAGCATCAGAAACTCTACACTAGGGAGAGCCTTTGAAGGTATCCTAAACGTGGAAAAAGCCTCTCAGTTTCCATTCAGTTACAAGATTCAGATGGGTAACTGTGCTTTGATATGGAGCTATTTGCTTTACTCTAAAGTAATAGTTATTTTACACTGAAGGTACACGGCTGCTCTGTGTGTACTGACAAGCAGCTACACATTCATTTGTAATGTGTCTTGGTCAGACATGCACTTACGGCTTTTTTTAAGATAAATTCAACCCCTACAGCCTACCATTGAAGAGGTAAATAATTAATTTTCACTCAGTTGTCTTTGCTGTCTTTCATTTTCCTTTTTGGGTTTTTTGTTTTTGTTGGGGGTGGGGGAGAGATTTTTGGCTTTTTCTTTCAGTATTTCTTCAACATTGTTAAACCCCTTAGTATAACTGGGTGCCTACTTCCACAGCTGGGAGGCTGAGATCACAGAAGCCTTTCATGGTCTCTCAGAGGAACTCCCAGGTTGCTGGTAGGAGTCTATGAGCAAAGGAGAAGGGTTGGTGCCAGTAACAACCCCTCTTGTGTGTGCAGCTCTAACCACCAAATTTTTCATACCCATGGGGGAAGGTGTTTGATTTTTAGGTCCAAGTGTGCTGCCTGGGCAGCTGTTTCCCACCTTGTCAGTGGAGATATGGTGGGTTGGAAGGAATGGTTCTGGTCTTCAGTCTGCCAGCTGGACCTCTCTGGTATCGTATTTACATATGGACAAAGTACAAGTCCTGTATCTTCTCTTCTGATGGTTTATTTCTGAGTATGAAAACAAACAGAAAGAACAACTCCCAAGTGTGGAGGTGCACAGGTCTCCCCGGTTCACTTGGGATCTGAAATAAAGAAATCTTTACTCCTTCATATCACTCCTCGCATCAAAGGTAAGAAGTATCCTATGAATTGAAAGACATGATACGCAAGTGAGTTGCTTCATTGTGTTTCAGTTAATAACATGCATATACTACACTTATGAAAACATAGCCTTTTATTGATTTAATCTTCTGGCAGATCAGTATTTATGTTGCGGCTAAAACTGTCTGCCAGAAAGGACTGTTCCTCATCTCTATCCTGAATCTGGCTTCAACAGTAACATATTCACTTACATCTTCCTTAGGCCAGTAAAGAGCAGAATCATTTAATCATTTTCTTTCCGGTAACTCAGGCCTTTTCCCCTCTCTGAACTTTTGTCTTATAATAGCTGAACCATGGGTCATCATTATTTTTCTTTCAGCTTTTTCTAGGTATAACACTGGGTCTATACCCTTTGACAACACCTTCTTTTCCTCCTCTTTCTCTCTTTTGTTATTCCATAACTAACTTTCTGGTCTAGACATAAAATCCTAGGAGACACGTATTGTGGTTTATTTACTCTAAAGAACTTTCTCTTCCAGCTCTTTTGATAAATCCCATACAAGTAAATCAAAATGAATCTGTAAAATGGTGGTTTAAAAACAACGTAGTCAGAGTTTTCTGCAGGGTAAACAGCAGCAGAAGCTTGTAAAATACTACACTTAAAACTGGTTACCAAAAGACTATCCTTGAATATTTGTTCCAGGGCTCTTTGAAGGACTTGAACAAACTTGCTGCTAGTCCATCTGACACTTGGTGACAAGCAGGCAGTGCAATGCTGAATTTCTTTGAAGAATAGTTGGAAGTTTCTCAGAAGGTAATGGACAGTTGCTGACAGAGGCAACATTTTAAACCTCATCCTTATTGAAGTTCAAGGCATAATTCCCATTAGCCAAAATTTTACCCAGGGTATACAGGCCAACCACAGGCAAAAAACCATACTCCCTACAACATCACTTCATAGAACAGTTGTTTAGTTTTGTGTTTGGGGATTTTATAAGGTCTTTGTAGACAAATAATAAAGACAGTGTTTTACATCTACAGGAGTAATTTCTTCACTCACAAATTTACAGTTTTAGGGACAGAAGGAACTAATACGCTATCATCTAATCTGACACATGCCAGAGACATTTATCCAGCTGTTTCAGTAATGAGTCCAATAACTTGTGTGTAGTTAATGTATCATCCAGTAAGGCATCTGATCTTGATTTGAGGATTTAAAAAATGTGCCAAAGCCAGCATATTTTTGTACTTCATTCTTATATTTGTTAAAAAAAACCACAGGTCTCGTTTCTTGTTTGAATTTGTCTGTCTAGCATGAGTTGCTGGCCTGTTTTTCTCTGCCATACTAAAGACCCCATACGCACTGGGCGCTTCTCTTAAGATATTTACAAATGTTAAGTTCTACACCCCTTGGTCTCCTCTTGGATACGGTGAAGAGACTGAGCTATTGATACGTTAGTCTCCCTGCCTTTGAGATACGTGTTCTGCCTCCTGCCATGTTCTCTTCTTAGTCTGTTTTTCATCCCATGGCTGTGTACAGAAACAACCAGGCAGCACAGAGTCCCTGAGCTTTGCCGATGCCATCTTTGGTGTCTGTGCCTTCTCCAGCTGAGACTGGGCTTCCCATCCCATCCATAAGATGTGCTCTTTAGAGCTGTTTAATTTTGGCTTGTATTCACAGTTTTTGGGGGGAATTCCTTCATATAACTGAGCCCAGCAGTCCCTGTATGTTCACATTTCCTTATGTGAACAATCTGCAAGTTTTTTCCGAAGAAAGATTCTACATAGCAGCAGGTTCTGGAAAGCTCTTTCACCCAGCTATAAATTTGAAGAGATTTTATCTTTCTCTGGAAAAAAAACCTTTGAAAACAGCTGTTGTCTCCATTTGAAAGAAAAAAGCATAGATAAGCCATCTATGAAACTGTGTAAGTGTGGAAAGTTGAAATAATCTTTCCAGACATTAAGAAACAAATCAGATATTTGTACTGTGCTTTGTGTGAAGTTCAGTGAGAGATGAGGAGTTTGGCATTTTGTTCAGACCTACTAATCAGTCCAAAAATACTGCCATCAGCTTATCCAGTGTAAGAGGACATTTCCGCAGTAGCCTTCCTCTGTATTGCAACTGAAGGTTACTTGAGACTGATCTTGGATTCTGGTCCACTTAGAGAACCTCTACATACCTTCATCTGTCCAAATTCCTGAAACATCCTTCAAGGCACCTCCTCTTTGCAAATCCTATTGTGCAATCTCCTTCTTCACTCTGTGAGTCTCCCCACAGGAATTCCTGAACAAGTTTGTCTTCATTTTTACCAAGAAGAAACACTCTTTGTCATCCCCTGTGGAGCTATGAAGCTCAGGATAAGTATCTGCTAGAGAAATACAGGCATCTCTGGAGAAAAGGACACTGGGAAGAGGGCCAGGCAACTCAGATGTGATGCATTTGTTACTATGGGGCTGTAGGAAAAGCCCTCTTTCCTTTACCCATCCCAATTTTCTTTTTCATTAGCCTCCTGACGCTAACCTCTGAATAACTTCTAAAGTAAACAGCCCATAAATATTGCACAAGTCTCCAATACTAAAAGCTGATAAAGTTTATAGCACTTATAAAATAAATAGAAGGAAATGCTTTTCAGTTTCCTATTTATAGGTCTCAAGAGGGATCTCAGGTATGATTTATCACTTCAATTTTAACTGTATTAGTCTCCCCCTATCACACACACAACTCTTTTCCTTGGTCATTCTTTTTTTCCTCACACACAGCTGCTTCCTTTTTTCCCTGTAGACATGCTCACACCCACACAGCCATTTGCCCTCCACATCCTTTGCTAACAGGCAGGAGACTGTGTGCTCTTTTACAGAGTGTCGAGTGCCATCAGTTTTCACCAGAGTCAGCAGGCGTTGAGGGTTCTCAGCATTTAGCAAGGGGCTCTTAACTGCACGTAATCCAAAGGAAAAAACTACTTTTTTCAAGTCAATGTGGCACAAGGCCAAAGAAGAATTAAAAAAGAGGGAGGCAACATTTTGGATGTGGGTGGATCATTAAAGCACAGGGAGTATAGCTAACATAGGGTATGTTCCTTTTGAGGGCATTCCTGTATGCTTTCCAAGTGTTAACGTTTCGAAATATGCAGTATTCATCCTCAAATGCTAGTGCATTACACTTGAGGAGATAAATGGACTTTGGCTAGTAATACGCTTTTTCTTGAAGTAAATGAACATAATTTCTTTTGTTTTATAAAAGGGGAGCCACGCTTAGGGCCACATATCATGTATCCAAATTAGCATTTTACTTTGGCGGAAAGGTGCACTTCTGAAGTAAGTCTCCTGGTTGTCCCCATTTAGCTTATTTTTCCATTTAAATCGGAACACTTGTTTCAGAAACAAACCTGCTAATGGGCATTCAGCCCATGGAGCCAGACTACAGCTAGACCAACTTAACCACCCCGCCCTCCCAAAATGTGTAAATGTGAACATCAGATCCTTAGCTGTTTTGCTTTAGAGCTCCATTTCTATTACACTGCGGCATTTGCTAATGCGGCAAGCCACAGTACCACCACAGCTTTTGACACCAGTGCATCCTAACTGCATTTTCCTGCCCTGGTTCCGTATTGAAAAAGAAACAAACAAAAATGCCTTTCATGGTTGTGATTGAAATAAATATACTTACGTTTGAAATTCCCACACACTGTACTTCCAGGATTTTCCTCCCCAAGAGCTTCGACTGATACTAGAACATGAAGACCACCAGAAACAAGAGCCCACAGAGCTGACGTCTACTCCGCTCCAAGGGAATAAGGGAATTAAAATTGCTGCTTCTGATACTGCTGATGCTAAGCTGCCCACCTCCTTATCACAGGAGGGAAACGCAGTTTAGGTGACGTAAACCTGCTTGCTAGAAGGACCCACACTGGACGGGGTAGGTGAGGGGGAATAGATAATGGAAGAAAGGTTCAACAGGGGAGGAAAAGGAAATGACTGCTGCAAAAGTCTGGGTGTGGGGAAATGGGAATTCCTCAAAAGACACAGAAAAATCTGGTCCGGGGCGAGGAGGACTCTGCAGACACAGAGTTTCTCTTGCCATGTGTAAAGAAGTGGCATTTCTATTTGGAACTTGTAAGGCCCTTCTTACAACTTCTCATATATCCTCTGATATCAGTCTCTGCACACGAAAGGCAGCTGAGATAACTTTACTCTCAATCACGCTCAATTGTTTTGGCTTCAGTGCTGAGGCTCTGCCTCACTGATCCTCCCTGTTACTAAATACTGCCTTGTCAGCACTGCCATTCTCCAGGGCCTGTCCCCTTCCTTCTCCAGTCCCCATCGCCCTGGCTAGGACTATGCTTTTCTTGATGCATGAGCCCTCCCCTCAATCACATCTGATCAAACCATCACCCTTTTGTTATTCAGCCTATTTGGGTGCATGAATAAACCTTCCTTTGTTTACTGCATTATGCCCCCCTGACCATGCTGGTGTCTCCTATTGACAGCCACTACAGCTGCACTTTTCTATCTATCTATCTGCTCAGGTCAAAGGCAACTAGTCAATTAGTATCAACTCAATTCCTTTCCTATTCAAAGCTTACTCAAACTCCATGACACAGAAGGTCATATTCTGGTTTTAACTTCTCTTTTATCTTATTTGACAAATTTGACCTGCTGGATAATATTGAGATATATTCATTACCTTCAGGAAATATTGAAGCTGCAAGAGGGCAACTGTAACTTCAGCTGACTTGCGCTTCCACCATTTAAAACACCCTGTTGTCGTCTTGAGACTGTTAAGCATGGGGTTTGGTTCAGCTGATTTTACCCACCTAAAACCCAGGTACATAAGCATGAATTCAGGCTCCCTCTATAATCAGTGGTGTGACACAAGTGGCTGCACATGGTGTTGGTTACAGCTGTTAGAGACACACCTTAGAATGCTGCCTAAGTTAGTAAGCTTGTTTGTCCATGTGGCCTGTACCATTAATGAAACAGGAGGGCTCCTTCAGAGGGCTGACTTTGCTGCTTTGGGATGTGGGAAGAGGCTGGAGAATGCATCGAGAAGGCCAGTCTGTAGTCAAAGGTCTGGCATGCAGCCACCTTTCTGTGCAAATGCTTCTCTTACTAAAAGATCCTATTGAGCATCAGAAGGGTAGTGTCTTTTGGTTGTTATCCAGCATCTGATGCATGAGTTATTGAGGATTTTCATGGCAATAAGGGAATTCCTGAGCTGCTTATACAGTAGCTGCTGGGCAATCCTTCCCACCCTTGCTGTCCATGGCTCACCCTCTGTCTTTGCAAGGCCTTTCTGCAGCACATTTCTCCTACAGCAGCAAAGAGGTTAATGAAAAAGCCACCTAACACAGTCTCCCTAGGATAACAACAGACTCGGATGTTGAACTGCCTGGCAGATACTGCAAGGCTAAGCGCAAACGAATATAGGAGCAAAGCAGAAGGTGCGCCTGCTCGCTGAGGGAAATGAACAGGGCCTGAAGATGGTTGGGGGAAGCAGCCTCACAGACAGCCATCAAAAGCCAGGTGAATTTATTAGCCTGCCAAGAAGCGATAGGAGGAGGGCGATGTGGTGAAAGCAATATGTAAAACGTAAATGTCAGTAAGAAACATGATCTATAGAGCTCTGTGAATAGCCTCTAAAGACCAAGCCTGATGTGCCAAAGAGCCTTTATTTCCAGAGGTCAGTCCTCTTGCCTGTCATTCAGCAGGGAGGATGCAGTAAGCTTTCCAAGTCCAGAAAATGACACGGTTCCTATCTAGCCATTTTATTCTGTGCATCCTTAGGGTGACTCATGCCTCTTGATGACCGTATCTCTGGCCACAGAGAACTGCAAGCATTACAGTCAAGATAACGACTCCTTTGGTCCTGCAGGGGAGATTGCTGAAGATCACAACAAACAGAATCTCCCTTCCTGAAGCCTGACAATTTGGGAAAAAGAGACCAAGCACTAATGTAGGGCTTAAATCTTCCCTGGTTTCTCTCCTGAAAGAATGGGCTTTTACAAGCTCAGTAACCCCCTTCGTCCAAAAGCTGAAAGATGCTTTCTTGCTCTGGCCTCAGAGTATCTAGGAAGAGCAGGCCTCTGAGCCCTGTACTTTCTTTACTGTGCCTCAGCACAGGACTGCTGCAGCTGCTCTGCAAGAAGTAATATCAGCATGGAGACTGCTCCATGCTCCATTCAGCCATGAGCCTCTCCACTGACATTGCCAATGCGAATGAATGCAACTAGCTCCAAAAGAGCTGTGGTTTTAGCGGTATGGGCACCTGTCCACTAGGAAGTGAGTTGAAACCTCCGACACATTTCATAGGTTCCGCCAGAGACCCATCAAACACTAATAACATTCAATCACTGCTAGCCAAGGCTGATTTTGGACCAGATGCTTGGAAGTGAAATACTACCTATCCCACCACCCGTCCCTGCCATAAGTCAATTATGCATTGTAGTATTTGAAACCAATAAAACAGAGCTTTTTATTATATGCCATGGCTTTCTTTGGAAGGTATTGCGACCACAGTTGAGTTTGGAAACTTCACATATAGCTTATTTTATTTTATTTAATGACTTTATATATATATATATCTTGTTACCAACCCTTTTATCCACATGATGTTATTATTTTTTTAAATCGCAAAGAATATTCTGTTTCCTTCTATTTCTGTTCGGCAATGAACTATATAACCTTATTCTTTATTTAGATGCATTTGTTCACTATTCAGACAGCAATAGTTCTGCCCACAATTACAATTCACTCTAATTCAAACCCTATCACTTTACCACACTCCAAACCACACAATAGACAGTGTGGTGGCAGAGACATTGAAGCATCTTTTGAGAGAACCTAACGCCAGAGTCTTAACTGTGGTTTGGACCCATGCAGAGAGCTGTAGTAACTCTAATGGTGTCCAGTCACTTTGGTGGACAGTCAAATGCCACCAGATGCAAATGTAAGCCACATCTCTTACAGATGAGCTATGGGCTAACAGTATTTTGTATTGATTTGACCTAATCCAAAGTTAGTTTCATGTGAGGACAACCTGCTGCTGGGTTCAGCTGGCTTTGAAAAAGGCCCTTAGGCAAACAAAACAGATCTTGACTGGAGCTTAGGTAGTGCTGTATGGTGAATAACCGTATAACCCTGATGTTTCCCAGTGAGAGATCACCTGTCAGCACCCCATTAATTCCAGGAAGAAGGAAAATTTCGAGTGAAAAGACAAAAATCCTGTTGTTTTAGTTTCACCTGAATTTGTAAAATGAGATGCATCTGCAATTTCAATACTACAGTGGAAATGAGGAACAGTCCCTAAGTGAGGGAAAGCAAAAATACGAGTTGCATTTTTTTTTTATAACAAGAGGAAAGAGATAGAGGGAGGGGTGATAATTAAATTAAGTACAAAGTATTATGTGAAAGCACACTAAATGAAAAGAGAGAGATCCTACCCCCCTCACATTCCCCCAGCCATGTTAAAAAAAAAAAAAAAAAATCAAGGGAAGCTGTTTAGTGATTTTAAAAAAATGCAGTCCTGAAAGGGACAGGGAATTGTTGCTGTGTGACAAGATGGGAAACAATTTCCATCCCGCACTCTTCGGTCCTTCCTTTCTCCTGACCCTCTCACTTCCCTCCCCCCTTCGCCTTCCCAGCCAGCAGCCTCCGGCCTGCCATCCTTCAGCTGCTGCTCTCCTCTCATCCTTGGCTGTCTTTTTGACTTTAAGCAGTTCCCTAGCAACAGCTGTTTTCAGCCGAGAGGAAGAGCAGTGGACATTTTGCAGGCAGAGCGGTGGGCAGGGCTCGGCCAGGCTCATGGGTGATGGCTGACCCCAGGATGGAGTGGGACACAGCACAGCTCCAGGGTGACAACTTCTGCACCCATCTCTGGTTGTAGCCTGAGAGAGGGGAGCTGCACCTAACTCTTACACTTTCTCCATTCTTCAGGTTTGTTAACAAAAGGTTGCTCATTCTGCTTCACTGGAAATGCTTATTTCTCCTGACGAAACGCTGGGCTTTGCCCAACAGAAAAGCCCCTCAGACACCATCAGTGTGGCTATCCTCTGGTAGGAACACAGGTATTCAGACATGGCACAAGGGTCCCCAGTCTTCTGGCTAAAAATAAGAGTTCTCATTTCTATGGTCGGATGCTGTCCTGACCCCCTTGCTGTCCAGCTGCTCGTAGCTCATCTGCTGCACTTCACAGTGGCACGTGTTATCCGGAGCCATGGTGGGCTGAGTGTGGGGACAGCCAAGGACGTGGGCAAGCATGCCCTTCCGCTGGCTCTGCTTCTGTTGCAGCGACCCTTTGGCAGAGGGGAGGATGGGCAGCTGAGGGCAGCAGCATCACTGCAGTAGAGTTACTGGAGCTCAGCTAAAAGAGTGCTATCCTATTGTTGTTATTGATGTTATCGTTACTATTATTGTTGTTATCGTTATTATATTCCCCTTAAAATTCGCCCCAAAGAAACCAAACCTGTGTTTCTTTATACGGCAGCCATTCCCTCACCACCCACAAATGCCTCCCATCGTAAGTCCTGAAGTTACTCTGGAAAATACGATGCAAGTTTTCAAGCCATTTTGTGGGGCTTTTGAAAATTGGACCTGAAGTCATCACACTGCAATAATTTAGTTACTCTAGAATAGACTAGTGCGCTATCTAAATTTGTAAAGTGGGCACATACTTACCTATAATGCCAAGTGACCAAAGTACCTGACAAGACCCCACAGTATAGCTATTCCAGTTTAAAACAGAAGAAGAAAAAAAAATTTCTCCATTATCCAACAAAACAAGTGGCCAATGTTTTTTATCGGGCAGCCATTGATGTTTGAATTCTGTTCTGTTTGAAACATAGGTTTTTTCATCCTGTTTATTTCCAAGGTTCTTAACTATCATGTAGAATAAAGGTGCAGAGCTTCTTGCATGGTGGAAATTATATGATTGAATGTGTTGTGAATCTGACCTCAATCTCAGCCTTGTCTCTTTCCAGAGTGGTGTTCCGTTTGTGCTTTGCTCATCCCTGTACGGACAGAGGCCTGGCAGCCCTTCCAGCTGGTGTACCTTATGCGTGAGACACAGCAGTTACCCACTGTTTCACCCCACCTCCCACCACCTAGCAGCGTGTCTGCATCTCCTACCTTGCCTGTTCAGCACTCCTAGCAGTGTCCCCCTCTGGCACCCTGCGTGTCTGCCAGCCAGCTGGGTCCAGGGTTGGGGGTCCCACAGCAGGAGAGAGGCTGCAGCCCTGCACAGCTGCTACACAGTATGTGTCTTCTAAGGGGATTCCACACTCACATGTGCCCCATGGATGCATGTTTTCTGTAGCAGTAGACCTTCCCCTGCCAATTCCCATGTGATTTGACATACTACAGTGATTTCAGAATGTTGTAGGGTAGAGTAATATTAGGGCGAAGCCTCATAAAGGATAACTAGGTGCCTTGGCTCTCCCTGTCTTTGTTGATCTCTACATCAACAGCAATCATTGTTTGCACTTGTATCCCCTTCTCCCTCTGCTACCATTTCTACCTTCCTACTCCTGCCCCTGTGACTCCATCCCTATGGCAGTCGTCTCTGCTGCCCAGAGGAGCTGTTGTGCACAGTCGGGTGGGATGGAGATTGATGATAGATAGGATGGAGGAAGGATGTGTTGCCAGAAGGCTTCTTGAGAAGGTTTTGTGGGGTTTAGGGACAGGTACAAGTTGGAAAGGGAGCCCACATACTCCAGGGAGTAAGGAAGGAGTAAAGGGCACCAGGGAAAAAGGTGGTGAGAGAACTGGAGTAAAGAAGATACACCCATTGCCTATCTATGGGCTCTTACAGATCTAAAAATCCCACTGCCATCCTTTCTTGCCTACAGTCCTCCTAAAATCTACCATCCTTTCCATCACACTGATGTCACCCAAAGTGCCACTGATCCTTCCCCTGCTCCCCTTCTTCTCAACCTTTGAACCCATCTTCCCTGCCCTTTTCCACTGCTGCAGAATTTACTTTTCTTACCCTAAATGTGCTGGTGGCAGAAAAATTGTCTGAAGCTGAAAACGCTTGAGCTGCCTGGGCTGTGACCTCACGCCTGGGAATTTCTCTCCCAGGCAGCCTCAACAGGAGCTGAGCTGTGCCTGCTCTCACACCTCTGTGAGCTGCAAATAGCACGTCCTCCTTTGGTCCTACCCCCACCCTCAGCTGACAGGCCTCTCTACTGGGGTGAAAACATGCCCACCTCCTGCAGCCTTTTGTGTCCTTTCCAAACCTCCATTTTTTTTCTGGTCCCTGCTCTTCTGTGTCTGCTCCTTCCGCTCTTTACACACTTCCCTCTTTGGCAATATTCAGTTTTTGCCTTATCCAGTCCTAAGCTTGTCTCTTTGTTGATCACTGGGGATTAGCAGTAAACTAGTTAATTCTGACTAAGTGCCCTCATTAGACTGAAAACAAGATTAATGGTAGAGTACAGGAGTTTGCACTTCTCAGGCACTGCTTTATGCTATCCATCGTCACAGGCAGAGACGACTGCTTTAGTTTTACCAGCTTGTATCTGATAGGTTCTCTCCCAAATCAGAGGCAAGACTTCTTTTGTTTTCAAAGGAACTCTTACATACTTAGAACTTGAATATGCCATTTGGGCCACATAAACGTATGTTGGCCAGATGTTTAATACCCCTGTTTCAATGTGTTTTGCTGACAATAAAAGAATAATGAATGCTCCTGCAGGATAGTTTGATGTAGATTAGGATACAACAAATGCATTTTGACATTTGAGTGTGTAAGAACAGCAGAGACAAAAAATGAATGAAATGTAGATTCTGATCTTATTTTACCTCTGTGAACTTGATATTTGATCCATGGGTCTAAGTATAACATACATTATGAGTTGACCAGCAATATACTGTAAAAACAAACAAACACTCCAAGCCAGTCACAATGAATGCCACATAAATCACCCCACGTAATGGGTCTATGGAATCTGCCCCTCCTGGCTATATTTAGTGGGTATCAGTTGCATTCCAGCAAGACTGAATTTGGGCAAGTAAGTAACAATATGGAGTGTCTATATGTTCTACCTATTGAAAAGATGAGTGTTAAAAAATCCTGACACTACAAGGAATCAAATTCTGCTTTAATTTATAAATCTTAAAATCCTCCGGGAGTTACTGGGGATGTGTTTGTGTAACTAAAAGCAGCATTAGGCCTACGATTTATGGAAGCAGTTTAGTACAGCGATAAGCCTATCAGAGATTAACACACACAGTTTCTGCATTTTGTGAACCGCCATCAATCCCCAGTACTGCCACCAGAGAAGATAGTATCTTCACATCTACAGTAAAATACACTCTTTCTAAATTTGGTACCAGAAATGTTTATTTCTTGCACAGCTCAACCATATGAATAAAGAACTCAGAATGACTAGATCAATTCCAACACAAATCTGCTAGTATGCAGCGTATTTTATGTCATATGGAGTACTTCAAGTTACATGCTCAAATCTGACACCAGCTAACATATTGGGAACTTGGCGTATGAAATCCTGGTTCTGCTAAAATCATGGTCTAGTCATACCACTGCTTCCAATAGAGCTTGTCTCTGGCCAAGCCTCAATTATATCAGTGCTGGAATCCTTTTGCAGGGCATGGACTACGGATGAAACTGGTGGGTGGACAATGGTGTGCTTGAAATGTAATGTGCAGCTAGGACTGGTCCCTAATAGCGTATTATTTTCTAACTATTTAGCTCCTCTGGTCCCTAATGGTATCACAAAAGGGAAGAAGATGGACACAGTCATACAGAGCTATAACCACCATCAAAAGCTGAGCTGTTGTCCATTATCAGACAGCGGTACTTTTCACTAGAGGAAAGGGCACTCTGCCATGAAATCAGGAAGCACTGAAGAAAACAGCAAAAAATAGTGTTCTGAGGTAGGACTTAAAATGAGCCTGGGGCTGGACTAGGTGACATGGCATGTGAGGTTTGTGGGGTGCGTTTGGGAGGTAAGAGATGTAACTGTTCTTCCAGCAGTTTCAATGGGACCAACTTCTCCCCAGCTTGTGTTCCCTCTCTGTTCCGCTGTGCCTCTTCTTCTATTAATCTTCTTCTTGTGGCACCTAGATCTTCTGAGAAATGACTCCTCTTTCTTCTTATTGGGTACTGCAGTGCACATTATAATAAAGGCCTGATCTCTGTTACAACACTAAGATCACACAGCAAATGAAATAAAGGGAAAATGGGTGAAGACGGAACTGCCATCTCTGCAATGAGATATAGAGATCCAGTATCATTAAAAGCTGATGTCACTAAAAGTCTCTTTAGTTTCTGTTTCCCAAAACAGAAAGCCTCTTGGCTTTCCCAAAAGCCTCTGTTTCCCAAAGGTTGGGATTTCTCTGCTGAGTGTGTAAACCCAAAAGACCCTGGTCTCAGCCTGCGTTACGTAAGTTTATATAAAAACAGCTACAGCAGACGAAACCATTCTGTGTAGCCTAGAGTTCTGCCTCTGATAGTGGCCAACAGTAGTGTTCTGGTAAGAGTAGAGAGAAGGGCTAGCATATAGCAACCCTTGCCCTGTATACTCTTCCAGCCTCCAGCAAGTTTTGGCTTAAGAACTCCCTGTATAACACAGCAGCAGAGCTGCATCAGGTAGCTTCTGATATTTTTTTCTTCCAGGGCTGTATTTGATTGCTTTTGAAACTCATATGAACTTCCGGCATCCATAAAATCCTGAGAAAAGGTACTCCAGAGAACTGTGCATTACATAAAGGAGCTATTTCTTTGCTCCACTTTGAACCTGCCACCTGCCTGCCTTGAACATGTCTGTGCTGCAACTCCAGCACAGTAATTCTGGCCTCTCCCCTAAGCTGAGGTGTAGGAAATCATGTTTGCAGACTCAGCAGTGTTATATAGCACACAGCAGCAGCAGAGAGACACATGGGAGATAGCGTCATTTTCATACTACTTCTCTTGGGCTTTCAAGAACCAAAAGACTCCCGGTCTTCTTGTCCACCTTATTGACTGCACCTGGTTTTCTGGTTTTTTATGGATGGATGGACATGATGGCAAGCCTTCCTGGCATAAGGAGTGGCTTGATTATCAAAAAGGAATTAAAAAAGAGTCTGCTCTGACTTTCTTCCTTCCTCTGATTCACAGTCATGTTTCATTTCACCAGCTAAAAGCACTGAAGTGACACAGGAGGTTATTCAGGGCCATCCCGTGGCAGTGCAGCTGAGTAAAAAGTATGTTTTCCAACCTTACTAACAGCTGAGCATGCTAAATACACAACTATCTTGCCAGCATGAAGTCACATGGTTCCACCAGCTTTTTCACTATAAAGAGGATGGAATAGATCTTCCAAGCTGTGCACAAACCTGTGCAGTACAGCCTCCTTCCTCCCTCTGCATCGCTCTGCAATGGGTGTAAAGCAACACATTAAGCACCTTCATAGCCGTGTTAAGGCCCTTCTGATTTTCTGATACAGGCTGTTGGTATTAAAAAAACAAGGAAAAAAAAAAAAAAGCCCTTGCATGCTTTTTCAGACCCGAGCACTGTTTATTGCACAAGAACAAATGCAAGCTCAGGTCTGCCGACACTGCTGCAGGGCTTAGTGAGACGAGCGCATTGGGTTGTGCCCTCCCATGTCTGCTCATGCCGCCAGCCTTCGTACAGGCAGGCCTCTGCAGTGACCGCGACAAAACACCTGACAGCAGAAATGGTTGTCAACAACAGCACATCCATTCAGTGTTAAATTCTTACTGGTTTTTTTTGCCCTTTCCCAAAACGCTCTCTGTTCTTCTCTGAGAGAAATTATGCCTCTTCCCCTTTTCCTCTTGAATATACCACTCCATGCAGAGGAATTGTCCCTCTTGCTTCTTCCTTCTCCCTCTCCCCTCTCCCTCCTGGACTGCCACCATCCTACAGTAGGAAGGGCTGTCCTTGCGTCTCTCCCCTGGCATCTCCTGTCCTCCCCCTCCCTTGTGGGAATGGGCTGTTTCTTCTTCCTCTCTGTCTACTGCCTCCCTAACGCATCCACTGCCCACAGATCACTGAAGCGATCAGCAACTCACAAGTGCAGCGCTACCTGTGCTTAATGTCTGCTGCGTTGCCCGCTGCTAGCAGAAGCTGGATGTGGCAAGCGAAAGGCTTGTCTCCGGCTTACGGGTGAGGTTACAAAAAGAATACGACAGCGTGAGCTGTTTCTTCCCTGAACGCTCTGTCCGTGCCATGCAAGAGACTGCCTCAAGCTCCTTCAGCAAACTTGGATGAAAACCAGCTCTCGTCTGTATTGGGCATGGGGCAATTTCTGCACCTTCCACCGTGTTAGGCTAGCCTGGGTATTAAACCAAGTCCTTCTTAACAGAAGCACAGTTGTGAGCATATTTGCATCTTATCTGCACCTCATACGCACAGCTGCTGGTGTGTGCAAAAGTAGAAGATCCATTTTCTAGAAGTTTTGATCAGTCGCTTTTACTTCAATTGCAGCCCAGAGAATACGTTCAGGAGGCAGCTGGATCTGGCCACTGGCTTTCCGGAGACCCGGAGCCAGTCATCTCTACACAGCAACATAAAAAAGGAAGAGTCACCAAAGGGGGGAAGAATGTGTAGTGCGAAAAAAAGCACTGTTAAGGGACACTTGATGTTCTCCCTGTTATGGAATATTTGGGAAAATGTGTGAATATAGAACCAATAAGGATGTTCTACAGGTTTCAAATATAACACACAGAATTGCTGCACAGAGTGAGCGAGAGAAAGAGGGCTGTATATTTCATGGCTGAAATACTGCCAGTCTTTCTCCCCCGCCTCGAAATATGTTCATGACGCCTAGACATAAAGTTCAGTGTTTCATTCCATCTCAATAGGGATTTTATGACTAAAGTGCTGAGGATAAGAAAAGACCAATTTGTAGTTTTATTGATCAGGCTAAAGGTCAGGGGCAGACGTGTAGGTCATGGTGCTTCCTCTGAACAGGCACAGCACCGAGTGCCTACCTTCTGAAAGCCGGAGAATGAGGCAGGGGAGGGGGCACTTACACTTATGGAACATGACAGCTGAGATGTCAATCATGACCAAATTGGACAGGCTCAGAGATGGGAGGCCTCACAACAACCATAACTTTGCCCTCATGTCTGCATGCTCTGGCAGAGGGGCTTGTACTATGTGTTTGCTCAGGCTGTGATGTGGTGTATGGGCAAACGCCAGGACACAATTTAATATAATAAACACATAATTCATGCTGGTGAAGTTTATGAGATCAAATTTCCCAGTCCTAGATGAATCACAGAAAGCATATACTGTCACTACGGGCATTTTGGCTGAAAGGGTAGGGGCTTCTGCTGCATGGAGATAGCCTGGAAGGTTTTCGTCATCATGGCCCATTCCGGGCTGGCTGCAGTAGTTGAATAACAGAAAACTACATTGATTCATTGTCAGGAATTTACACTTTAGACCTAAAATGTCATGAAGTGAAACGGTTTCCACAGCAATGTCCGTTTTTCTCCCCTACATGTATTAATTTTGTCCTCATTTGCCCCTGTGAATCACCACTGAAAGCAAGACTTGGTCCCTGTAGTATATTTTGTTCCTGGTATCTCTTGTGTTACATTTGCAGTGCAAAGCTGCTTATGGCTGAGACTGTGCTTGCTGTAAAAGACAGAGGATCCAACACAGCTTTAATTAAAGACGGTTTAAGTTAATTTTTGTTCCTGCTGAGTCTGAACTATGCCAAGAAGATGGTGGTGCGATGCTGATGGACCCACCTTCTGTCCTTAGTTTGCTCCTGCCTCCCTCTGGGGACTGGCTCATGTGTCCCAAAAGCCCTGAAGCCAACATGACCTTCATGATTCTGGAAGACCTCCCTCCTGTGAGAAGGTCTTTATTAAGCAACTTGTGCCCTTCACAGCCCCTCCACACTGTTCTGATCTCCATGCCTACCCCGTGAAGTGTAGCAATGGAAGAAGGCCTTCATACTTTCCTACCATTTATGATACATGCAAGCCAGGTAAACCCTGGTAGTGGCTTAATTTAGGTATTGCTTTTTCTGACCTTACTTCTTCAGATTTAGCCTGTACAAAGCCATGGTTTGTTTTATGGTAAATTTAATTTTCAGGTACAAAGAAAGAAGGATTCCTAACTCATAAGTGACAGGCTAACACAGCTAAGCTCTTTGACGGGGATCCAGAGACCTAACCCTTCCCTTTAACTTCCTTTTCCCTACATTTAAGCTGAAGGCAAACTAAGCCTGAGAATAGGCAAGGCTCCAAGTCCCTGAAGAAGGTATATCATTACATGTACAAAACATCTCTTAAGGTTCTGTCCCATCACCCAAACTGTCAGATGGCTTGATTAATATTCCACTATTTCACTAAATTTGTAATGAAGGAAACAATACTGGTTATCAGTATGGCCATTTCTTGGTTCCTAATCCTGGCCTGTGGCAGGGAAGGCAGACAACAAGGTGTATTGGTATCACTTTCAGCCCTGTTTTCGCTGAATTTGGAATCAATAGAGAGCCAGTTAAAGGTCCTGGGAAGTACAAATTTAGGAATGGTGTATGTTACACATCAGGTCTATCAGGAACTGAGATGGTCTAGCATACACACTTGCAAAAACTGCATGCTGAAATGGAGACCAGGCCTTCTTTCATTTACACTTTCTTATTCTTGGTCTAGCATACACACTTGCAAAAACTGCATGCTGAAATGGAGACCAGGCCTTCTTTCATTTACACTTTCTTATTCTAGATCTAACATAGGTTGAATTTTTCTCTGCCTGTACCATCCTCATCATGATGATTTCTGCACACGGCCCCCAGCAACCTAATTCCACATCTTTCTTTTCAAGCTGTAGTTCTTTCTTCTAATAGTTGATCAGCAAAGTAATGAAGTTCCATGGTAGGTTCTGGCGATAGTGAGATCTGAGGTCCAATGTCTTGAAGCAGTGAGTTATGTAGCTAGTTACACAGCTTGGTGGCTTCTGGACACCTGCCGTACCAGTTGGAGATGCTTCTGGCCACAGCAATTTTATTATTGTGGTCAGCCACAAGAGTCATAAAAAACAAATATCTTGTCTAAGAGCTCATTCTAAAGAAAAAAAGGTGTAGTTAGGCGATTAGACAAAATCAAATAAGAGTTATCTATATCTCAGTAGCAATCTTTATGCCTAGCAGACTTGAGGAGTCCAGTGTAATGCTTAGCACAAATCTCCCTCTGATCTATACCTTTTCTCTGGACCATGGAGCTAGAGAACTGTCCTAGCGTCACATAACAAGTACTGAATAGCCTAGACTCTGTGTGTATTTAAATTACAGCCTCAACACTCCATTAGTGTGCATTTCTATTGCCTTCACTACTTATATATTTGAATGTCTGGTAAATCAGTTGTTCTAGTAAGGAAGAAGGAAAGGTCATATTTACTTAGTGTAATAAGAAAATATGAGAGGACCAGAAAATAGAGAGCTGCCAGCGACTATACCTAGTATTTTGCAGCTGAGAGGGTTTGCATCTAACAGCCATGACTGTTAGACCACATCAGATCTTGTAATTAACTAACAGCGGTGAGGGAGAGACATTCCCTGGGTGAAGCCAAACAGCAGCTGCAGTGTCTATGCTGTATAATATTGAAGAGTAACCCCTCAGTGTGAGGGTTTGGGAGGACTGTATCAAAGAAGGAGATCCTGAACTGCGAATCGTTCATTCCATGGAAGAGATGGATAAGAGGCAGAGACCGTTAGAGGGAAAACTGGAGGCCAACAGGCATCAATTTGATTCAGAAGAGCAGAGGCAATAGGGTGGCCTCATGCACACAAGCAAAATCAGTCTCAGAAGCAGCTTATGGTTACGAAGAAACACTCCTTTTGATCTCTGATGCATAATTGCTGTTTAGAGACACAGCGAAATATTACAGAGAAATTGCGCAGAAAGATTTCAGCAGCCATATAATCAAGGACGTAAGTGAGAACAGAAGACAGGTTTGAGGCTAGAGCAAGATAGCGTTATGGTCAGGTCCAAAACTGGGGCCCTACTTTCACCTTATAGGCAGGACAGGTGTAATGAGTCTCTCAGAGCTGAAATTGTAGATGATGTTTTGCTAGCCAGGAAGATACATTTGAGATAAGGGTGGTAAAAGAGACATGATTCACTTTGGATAGTAAGACATCAAAGCTGAATTTCCTATTTTGTTTCAACCTACTTTCAGGACATCCTTTGGCATATGTTTCTACCACCAGGCTAACACTCCAGGTTGGCATGCAGATGAAAGCAAAGCCTGACCTGTTCCCACAGGATCTGCTGTCACCTGTGCATTTTGCGAGGGCTTCTGGGGCCATTTCCTACATGCGCTGCACAGCACAACTCTTCCCCAGCGAGCTGTGAGCAAATGTGCCTGTGCAAGCACGCATGGGAACTGTGCAAAGGGCACTGGAGTCTGAAGGAGCAACTTTTGCTCCAAAGAGCATGTTACAACCCGAAGTAAAAGCAACTCCCATAGAATCATAGAATGGTTTAGGTTGGAAGGGACCTTAATGATCATCTAGTTCCAACGCCCCTGCCATGAGCAGGGACACCTCCCACTAGACCAGGTTGGTCAACCTGGCCTTGAACACTTCCAGGGATGGGGCCTCAACAATTTCTCTGAGCAATCTGTCCCAGTGTCTCACCACCCTCACAGTGAAAAATTTCCTCCTGCAGAAATTCTGGACCCCTTCAGATACTGGAAGGCCGGTACAAGGTCTCACCAGAGCTGCCTCCAAGCTGAACAAGCTCAACTCTTTCAGTCTGTCTTCACAGCTGCGGTGCTCCAGCCCTTTGATCATCTTCATGGCCCTCCTCTGGACCTACTACAACAGGTCCCATGTCCTTCTTATGTTGGGGCTCCATAGCTGGACACAGTACTCCAGGTGGGGTTTCACCAGAGCAGAGTGGAGGGGTAGAATCACCTCCCTCGACCTGCTGGCCATGCTTCTTTTGATGCAGCCCAGGATATGGTTGGCCTTCTGGGCTGCAAGTACACACTGCCGGCTCACGTTGAGCTTCTCATCCACCACCATCCCCAAGTCCTTGTCCTCAGGGCTGCCCTCAGTCCATTCTCTGTGTGTTCTGGTCTGTATAATAGGTTAGGTCAACTCCAACCAATGGAAAAAAAAGAGATTAGTGTCTGTGAAAGGATGTTGTTTTTTTTCTGTAGATGAAGGCCAGTTGCCACACTTGAGAACAAGCCTGGTTTATCTCCCCTGGGAAGGGAAGCCCTCACCAGAGCAGTAACCTCTGCAGCGCAGTGGCAATGGGGACCTGCAAGGGTTTGTGATTAATCTACTTGTTGCAGTGGCTACTGCTGGCAATGTGGGACGCATCTGGGGAGCTTTTCCACCTGGAAGTCTTGCAGAAAGGAGAAGGAAGCCCTAAGCTCGCCTCCATGTCCCACTTCAGGGCCGGCAGCCACCCAGCCTGCCTGAGCCGCCACCTCACCTCGACTGCCATTTTCAGCGGGGGGCAACCGCACAACGGTGGAAAATGCTGGGACACGACCGCTCCTTCCCAGCCCCACCAAGGCAATCCCGCCGCTCGCTGCCGAGCACAGACCGGGTGACCCGGGCCCGTTGAGCGGTAGGTAAGAGTGGGCCCTAACTGCCTTGCCTGCCCCAGCCACCGCCGCCCCCGGTTGCCCCATTCCTCCTGCAGGAGGAGGCCGTGCCGCCCGGCGCCCGCAGCCACGCAGGGTCCCCGCCCGGGGAAGAAAATGGCCTCCCCAGGGCCAGGTCGCGCCGCCGTAGCGGCCGTGGCTGCCCGCCACCGCCTTCCCCGGCGACGCGGCGGCGGCGGCGGCCGGGGCGCAGCCGGCATCTGCTCGGGGCTGGTTTCCATGGCGACTCCGGCGGGGGAAGGAGAGGGGGGGATGTCTGCAGGGACGCGAGTGGAGGGAGTGGGGGCGGGGAGAGATGGCGGGAGGGGAAGGCGGCGCAGAGCGGTGGCGTTAACCCTTCGCTTGGGAGGAAGAGGCCTCCCCCGGCCTTCCTCCGCTGGCCCAGGGCGGCAGCAGGAGGGAGCCCGGCCTCGTTGGCTCCGCGCCCCTCAGGCGAGGCGGCTGCCGCCCTGAGGTGAGGCGCCCGCCCTGAGTTGAGCCTGGGGCTCGCCCCAGGTGCAGCCTTCCCCACGCATGCCCCTGCCTCCCTCGGACTGCCACCACCTGGGGGACACGGATGAGTTGGCCCACACCCGGGGTTGAGGCCAGTGACAGGGTGTGCCCTGTGAGGGACAGGAGAATGAAGAGGGCTGGCGGTGCCACTGCGGCAGTGCTCGAGGTCCAGCCTGGTGACTGCTCCAATATGGTGGCTCTGCGGCTGCGTCCTCTGAGGAGCTCTCCTGCAGCAGACTTGGGAAAGCCACCGGCCATTCTCCCCATAAAATATTTAGCAGGTCAGCCCAGCTGCATCCTCTGGTGGGACGGTGCCTGTGGTCATCTGGGAAATGCTCCAGTGCTGGGTTACAGGGTGCAGGGAAGGTGATTGGCAAAGAGTGGAGCTTGGGGTGGTCGGCAAAGCCGCAGCTGGGCTGTGGGGGCAAAACAAACTGCATGTGTAAATACACAGACCTGGTCTTCACACAGGAGTGAGTTCCAGAGTTCAGGATGGTGGTTATCGTATAGAAAAGTGCTTGTCACCATGGTGACCGAGCAATGCTGCATCTTCCTGGGAGTGGAAAGTGCCAGTCTCGGGGATCTGCGGCGTGAGACCAGTGGGTTAAATGCAGCTGTCTTTACCTTTTAAAAGCAGGGATCACAGTCTGTCTTATGATTGTATCTATGGCCATGAAGTGAATTGATTGGAATCAGCCTGGTGCCCACCCGATGGCTGTACGTATACTGGAAGGACACCACGGGTGTGCGCTGGTGTCCATTGCAGGCAGTGTCTTTCAAAAAGAGCCTTGCAAAAACAAAGGCACAGGGGGTGTGACAGGGCAGGAGGGGCATCTATCCATCTCCAGGTGTACCAAGACCTTTCCTGGTATTTTGCTGTGGGTTTTTTTTTTCCTTTGGTCTTTACTAGCAGCATAACTTAATCTGATAAGAGTTATTACTACTCTGTACAAACTTTGGTCTTCGTCAGGAGGTTCTAAGTATTCCCCCCAGAACCCCGGAAAAAACTCTCTAAAACCCCTAATCATTGATGACTTCCAAGAAGGGTGACAACAAACCTCCCTGATCCACTGGCAAATTCCTCTATTACTGCATGTCTAGCTAAGAAGAGGGTAGCTCTAAACATGGTCTAAGAGACTCATTCACTGGTTCTCATGCCTGGCAACTCAAAGGCTCTGAAGGAGGGGGAGGAAAAAAAAAAGAAGAAAACTTAGTGGATTCTCCCTTATCCAGGTCTCCTTAGCGTCACCATGAATGAAGCTTCTCTGATGGAAGTAATGGCAGATTTTGTTGAAGATAAGAGGGGCTTTGAGTCCAAGAACTGCTTGCACTGCAAAAGAGAGTGCCCATGAGGGAGTTGAAAACAACGCTCGTGGATGAGCAACCCAAAGTATGTTCAGATGGGTGAGGCAGTACTGTACTGTGAATACTTGAGCATGCACCAGATGAGCTGGTATATCTGTGCTTATCCATGCAGAGACATGAGCCCTCAAAGGAAATTAGCTATATTAGCATAGCTTGACATTGAGGTTAATCTCCCCCATTTCTGAACGGAATTTGGTGGGTCTCGAAGCACATGTGGCAAGCTGTGGAGTTACCTGGGGCACAACTACCCATGACCAACTCCAGGCAAAGTAGGAGGTAGCTACAAGGGGTACCGAAACACCTCCAGCCCTGCTGTCAGCTCTGCCAAAGCCATGCTGACAACATCACTTAGAGAAAGGCTCAGTTGTCTAAAACAACATTTATGGTCTTTCAGAAACATCCTTGTTGCCTCTGTTCTCTTCCTTCTGGAGCCTTTGAGGGATTCCCATTCCAGTTCCATTCTGCCTTCTTTCCCTTCCCAGTCCTTTTTCTTGCTCTCTTCTCTTCTTGCACAGGAATAGTCCAACTGAAATCCCCACATCAAAACTGAATTTATCTACACTCCTGAGAATCCACCAGCCATCTCTGGCACTGCCTTGGGGGATGTCTGCTTGGTGTAGCCATGTCCTTTGACACCTTCCAGCTCAGATATGTTCACCATAGGTAAACCTGGCAGAAAGCCCCCCTCCCTGTCACCCCTCCTCCCTTCCCAGGACACTGTGGGAATGGCAGTAGCAGCAGAATTACCTGGCTGCTTTTCAGAAGAACATATCCCAGAGCAAAGTAAAGCAGTGGCCTCAACCACTCAGTGTAATTAAACACAAGCATAATTTTTGTGTAGCCTGTGTGCCGTGGCAACCACAGCAGTTATTCTCATTCAGCTGGAAGGTTTAGAAGGGAGAGCCGTGGTATTTCACAAAAGATCCTCCTTGCAGGCAGTGCCTTAAACCATTTCATTGAATGAAATACACTCGTGGAGAGGAGTGCCGGAGGGGGGAGAAGGGGCGGGAGAAAAACACACTGGATAGAACCACACCATTTCTGGCCGTGGTTCAATAACAGCTCTTGGGGCAGCACCTGATATACTATTCGGGTGAAAAAGGCTTTTTATACATAGTGCTTTGGCACCCTGATAGCATCTCTGTTTTTTCTCTTTCTTGAGTTCCCCAGAGAGGCAATATATTGTCTTCCCTCTAGTTAAAGGGAGAGGGGGCTATTTACATAGACAGGTCACTCTGTTTCTGTTGAAGGTGAAAGGAAAGGGCTAGCTAATTCATGCACACAGACAGGAGGATATAGCACTGTACTGTCAGCCATTACAGGAACCAGGAGTAAGACAGGGTGAGGCAGCTCGGCACAGTGCACACAGCGCTTTCCGGAGCAAACCCTTGGGTCAGGGTAACAGAAAAGGTGATGCTGATAAAGAAAAGCCAGTCAGAAAGGACAGGGAAAGAAGAATAAAAGACGCGGGGTCGGATTTTTTGGTTGCTATATATGACCCTAAATTCTTCTGGCACCATGGTGGGGAGAGAAACGGTGTGGCCACAGTACTTCTGCGTTCAGCTATTCTGGACTCTAATACACTCAATATACAGCCAGGTCGTGACCTTGCCAAGGGCAGAGTAGCAAGCACAATTTGGGGCATGCCAAAGGGACTGTGAGATCCTTTGCCACCTAAGATGGGCTCTATGTATTATGCTGGAGGTCCTGAGACAGCCAGGCAGAACCTGGGTGATGATCTGCTGAAGGGACCACTAGAACTGGAGAGCATAGAGATGGAGCTCCTGCAATTCAGGCTTGGACTTCTTTGGAGCTTAAGGGTTGGATACTGCTGCCAATGATTGCAAAGGAGATTTGGCAATCACCCTCAGCTAGTGCAAGAGAATTCACCTGAATTGTACATAGTGCTTTTCATCAAGAGATCTCATATCTGTGTCATTACTGCTAGTTTTTTATATCTTAGGAAACAGAAATGTGGAGAAGGTGAGGGGAGTTGTCCAAAATTGCCTGGTGAACTGGTGGTAAAGCAAATAGGAAACCTGCTGCCTCACGCTGCCAGACTGAATTCACTTGTCACACACAAGGGAATGAAACATAAGGCTGCTGTCTTCCTCTCAGTCTTTCTCAGATAAAGCAGAAAGCTCTCTCTGAGGTTGTGGATACTGAGGTCTCCTGTGCCAGGACAGCAGATGCCTGCGCTGTGTGGGTCTCATGCCCTATGAGGATCAATGTCCAGACAGCATGTCTCTCTCTGCAACTGGTCTGAAGTATTCGTTCCTCACGTGGGATGGCAAATGGTGGGGAGGTAACTAGATTGATCTTCCTTGTAGGCCTTTGCCTGGGACTTGGTATGCAAGTTCCAGATGGTACAAAGCCCCTGCTGCTTCGATCTGCACAAAAAAATTGTGTCTTCCTCAACCTATTTCACAACATATTTGGCTTGCTCTCGGTTGGTTGCTATTTGTACGAATTAAGCTGAGCTGCCAGGAACGTTTGCAAACAGTGAAAAGCAAAGTGGGATGCACAAAGCAAGTCAAAATAGGTCTCAAATCTGGCAAAATGCCTGCAGGTGCTTATAACATTTGACTTACTCTAGCCCATATATTACACACCCACACACTCATTCATCCAGCTTTCTCTTGCCCTCTCGCCCACACAGAGTCACCCTTCACAGGTTCATTCACTTTCTCTTCTCCCTCCCCACTTTCTATTCCAAACACAGTCATGCCCCCTCACAAATTTACCTCAGACACACTCTTTGTTTCCCATATACGAACATACACACACATTTATGAGTGCTGAGTGCAGCTGTAGGTGGTACATATACATTCGTACAGCAGACGATGCTGTAATCTTATACCTATGCTGTGAAAAACCATTTGGGATTAGTGAGCCGAGAGCTCTGATTGCTCTCACTTTCACATGAAATACCACTGATCCAGTTTATGCGGCTGGCTGTTCCCATCCTTCCCTGGCTCAGCCTGAATTCTGCCATCGTTTTCCACAGAACCTCGATTTCTGTTCATTTTCCTGTTGTTCCCCTTGACTCTTTCTCCCTATGCTTTTCCTTTCTGACCTTGCTGCCCAAGACCACAGCATTTCAGAGAGCTTGGCCATCCCTGTGTTTCTCCATGACCTAACCCTGGCCCCGATTATCTCACTGGGAGAGTGAGTGGAGATGAGCAACGAGCCCGCCATGCAGTGGCGGGACATGGGGTAGGAAATCCTGCAAGGTGTGGTGAGATCAGAGGCAGAGACGGTAAGCGGTGGGGTGGACCATGCTGCCATCCGAGCAGTGCTGAGTCTGCCTGGCATCGAGCCTGACTCTAATGGAATGTGACCCACCGCTGGGAATGAGCTCATCTGTAATCCACTTAATTGGGTTTTATGAGCAGGGCTCTCACATCAGGGAGCCAGACTGCCTTCTTCATAGCACTTGCACTCCTTTGCTTGCTGCCTGGGGAGGAAAAGGAGTGGAGGGTGCATGCATTGCTCCACCATGCTGTTGATCGTGTGGTTTCTGATTTTCTGCCTGCTCTGGAAAATGTTCAGGGAGGTGGACAGACATGCTGTTTGAGACCCGCTGCCTCATGGTCTAATGTTGCTTGCTTTTGCTGCAGGTAGTGATGCTCAACTTTCCATGTGAGTATTGGTGATGCTGTCAGGACTGCAGAACCTTGAGTTCTCCCAGTGTTTTGGTCTCTGTGCCAGTACTAGGTACTCATAAGAAGGGCTTTCATGTGCTGTACAGATCTCACATACACATGAACCATCTTACCTGGGAGTCCAAGTGGGATGGGGACAGAGGCATTCTGATCTCACTCCTGCTTTCAGTATACAGTGATCTAAATGGTGGAACTGTCAAGATCCTGTAAGAGCCTTTGTTTACACTGTAATGTCTTGCCATGTTTAACATCTGCATCATCATTTGTTTGTACTATGTGAATTGGCCACATAAGGGCCAGCAAACAGAGAAATCTGTCTGCTGTCTGCCAAGGGATTTGCAGACTTCACTCTGCTTGGTGGAAGAAGCAGCCTTTTCTCTTGGTGAAACAGAACAGTGGGAGAAAGAGAAAGTGAGATAGGGAGGCTTCTCCCCAAGGGAGTGCTAGCCTCCCTGGAAAGGGCTAGTAAAGACCCTCTGGCATGCTTAATTTGGGATGTATTCCCTCCAGTGCTGGCGTAAATGCCTATATTTGAAATAAATGCTGAATGCAGCTCCTGCTGCTTTTCTATCACTTTTGGTCTACCCCTAGGAGGAAACTTTGACATGGTTTCAGATCTAATGTTGCATACATATTGCAGAGCAGTAGCTCAGCAGTTCCAGAAATCCATAGCTTTAAGGAAAGACCATGGCATATGGAAGGGAAAGTGTCCTGACACATTAACACAAAGACCGTAACAGACCTCTACTGGGAACAGCAATGTTACCACTGTGCACTGAGTGATACTTCAGGTGCTTCTTAAAATCCCTAAGCACTGGAATTGTGAAAATACATGGTAATAAAAGACTTCATTTTTGCAAATGTGTGCTTCAACTCTTCACAGTTGCAGACAATATTAAAAAAATAGGACCAGCTGAAATCTGAGGAAAACCCAGAGAGAAAATGAAAAGAACCCATATTATATGGTTTGGGTTTTCTGAATGGCAAGATTTTGAAGCCAATCACACACAGAGGTGCAATGACTTGCCATTGGCATCCTGATGCTGAGACACTATAATGACTTTTCAGGATGGTTCATTGCAGCCGTGCTACAGCTGAAGCGCCCTTTTTCTTCCCTTTTGCTTTTTGAAGCTCAAGGCTCCCTAAATCAGCTGCTGCTTTTAAAGAGGAAGTCTTCTGTCTCATAGGCACCTAGAATGTGAATCCAGCTGGGTCAGCAATTCTCTTGTCTTTTTGTTTCATATTTTTGCAAAATGAGCATTGCAGGACTGCAGGGTTCTTCCAGTGCCTACTACCTCACCTTCACCTCTCCCCTCTGTCTCACCTCTCCCCTCTGTCCCACCTCCCATGTACACATATGTTTGAGGAAGGGCTTTAAAGCAAGCACTCTACTACTAGCAATGTAACAGACAAATGTGTTGGAAATCTATGCTGAAAGACTGGTATTCAGTTGGACAAAGTTAGACAGAGACTGCCTGGGTGTGAACAAAGATACTTTTTTTTTCCCTTTCATACCATTTACTCTAAAATCTGAAAACAGTCATCCCAGCATTATGTGAAGTCCCCAAATGGCCATGCAATCTGGGTAGAGGTAACACTCTTCCAGTGAATCCAATGCTGGAAATATCTTCTCCCAACTCTAAATACATTCTTCTGCCATGTCCTTTCACTGTGAAACTTCTGACATCACGTTTGATACTATTTTATCTCTTGAGTAGTAGTTAGCTTCAAAAATGGCAGGAGACCCTCAGCATTGCCTCCGGCTCTCTCTGTTTACAGGATCCACACACAACATATGGTACATGGAGAAAGGAAGAGCTGTTAAAAGGATGAAAGCTGCTCCAGTAAATGTGGTTGTTAGGAGCCAGTGGAGTATCTGTCACTGATGAGAGCAAAATATTTTAGGATATTTGTACTTATGGCACAAATGTTTTTTAGACAAGTTTTGTAAAAATGATTTTTTTGAAAAGTAAACTGTCCAGCAAATTGATTCTGTCATGTCTCAGAGCACTGAAAATGTCAAAGTTTCTGCAAAGGTCTTAACAGCGTTTCACTCCACTTTTGCTTCCAAGCCAAAGAGAAGCTGGTGTGTGTCTTTTCCTCCCTGTCCATAGCAGCTGGCCTAATAAAAGATACTGACTCTCTCTACAGCATTTGCCTAATGTTTAGATGATCAGGCAGTAGCAGGGGCTGTCTTGTTTATCCAGGGCAAGCAATCTTGAAGTAGCCAAGTCTGAAATAGTTACTGCTCTTTCCTCTTCCTTCTCCCACTAAATCTCTTCCTTCCGTGGTGATTGCCCAGATTTGCTGGTGGGGTTGAGCTAAAAGCAGGAGACAAAGTGCTGACAGGGGCTGTTCTATGCTGTGGAGGACCATACTGCATCAGTTATGGAAGGTCATGCGTCTCTACACTCTCAGTAATAAATACGCAGCTTGGCTCTTCAGCCTAGCCCTCCCCCACTGGGCTCTTCACATACATTTATAAAACACCCACTCACATGTGTATGTATAAACAAGAAAACAAATCACGGCACCTAAAAAACTAATTGAACAATTCCTCCTACAGCCTGGGAAGGAAAAAAGAAAGGAGAATGTTGGTTGTTTCTATTTCTGAAATATTGAAGAGCTACTTAACTACTATTGTGACAGAAAGATAGATAACTAGGTTGATTAGATGGTAAGAAAAGAGAGGGAAAGTGTGGAAGGGAGAGAGAGGAAGAAGCTTTGTCACATGGCTCTGTCAGCTTGATTAGTGGCTTTCTTGTGAATCTTCAATGGCGTGGCCTCTGTGGGTCAATCTCATTAGAGATAAAAATGGCAGAGCTGCAGGAGTCCACCCTGAGCTTCACCTAGAAAACTGGACGGCAGGGCCTCTGCTCAGGCTTGGAGCAACAACAGCAAGGTCAGGAGGTGGCTGAGATGGAGGTGGCAGTGACAGCAGCACCGCTGACCAAGTGACCTGTGGAAAACCATTTGTTCCACAGGACACAAAATAACAGGTTTGTTCCTAGCGGAAAACCAGTGGCCAAGACACCATGACAGGTAGATGCTAAGCAGACAATCTTCCAAATGAACTGACTAGCCCACAGGTGACATTTCCCTGCAGGTCCTCGGAGACTTGTGAAGTGCATCGAAGGTGAATCCGAGAAATAAATCTGTCTCACAACTAGCAAGTAGGGTTTTAAGGTCAGCGGCCCTCATGGGGCAGGGCAGCTTGAAGCCTACCAAGTTTTCTCAAGCAGGAATGACATCTAAATAGCATTCAAAACGATCAGGATCCCTAATGTCAGGTTATTTGATGTCTGGAAGAAGTTGTCAGGGAGAAGGAAAAAAGTCTGGAGCTGCTGAGGGCAGATGAACTAGTCTCCCAGTCTGTTTTCTGGATAATATTTTCCATGCAGCAGATGATCAGATATCTCAGGAAAGGGGTCAGAAAGCCCCTGTGCTCACATTAGGCTTGTGGGCTACATGCAACTGCAGTGGGTTTCTCACTGTAGAACGGGGCTAGGTGATGCTTTTCGTGCCTCAGGGGTAGAGTGAGATTGGGGCTTGCTTGTGAAATGCTTTGTTATCCTCTAAGGCCACACAGTATGTCAGTGCTGTGAATGGCCTTGCAGGTGGGATTGTGGACACCTGGCATCTGTTCTAGGGGGCAGGAGGGAAAGAGGCACATGAGGGTATGTGGTGCATGTGGGTAGTTTGCAGTGCATCTGCTCCTCCTTTGTCAATTCTGTGGATAGAAAGAGGCTGACATTAACACTCACTGTATGGATTTTGCAAGGTCTGCGGTGATAGGTGCTTCCTGCAGTAGATTAGAGTCAATTTCTGTCTTGTCAAAAGTGGTTAGAAGTAGTCTAGGTTTTTTCATGTGCTTAGCTTTAGATATTTGTGTGGTAGCTGAAGGCCAGTCCGGCAGTGTCAGGAAACCACTGCTTCAGACTTCCAACAGGATTATAGCCTAACAAGGGCCAGAATACTACTGGGCATTGGCGTTTCCTGTGACCTGTTCAGTGGTGCTGACAATGCACCTGTGATATCTACAAGTGTCATAGCCAGGGGTACCACACTTCCACCCTCATACCCTCTGAGAGAAGTTCTTCAAACTCCAGGCTTTCGTGCTCCTAAGATGGGATCCGGTGTCTCTCTTACTCTTTGCCTTCATCTCTCCACTCCAGTTGCCTGTGATCCCAGTTGGTCTGGGCTCAGCAGTCTTTGTGTTGGGAGCTGTGTGGCCCTGCACTGATACAGGTAACCAGACAGCATTCTCAAAGCAAGGTATCATTAATCAGAACAGTATCATAGGCCATAAAATGAAAACCTTTCTTTTAGTCCCTTCTGGTAGTAGGACAGCTGATTTTGCTTTTCCAGTCCCTCAGTGGATCAATTTTTTTTTGTGAGTTTGGGCTCCAAAAAGGTATTCCCTGTCCCAAATCTTCAAGGAGGTACATCCTCCATCCTCCATATGGCTTTAATATTCATGCTCAAATTCTTAGGCAAAATCCCCCTCATGACCTAAAACTAGCATTTTCCCAGGAACGGTAGCAAGTTACTGCCTGTTATTGACCCTAGTTGTGTTTGGCCAAGGGTGCTTATTTGGACCTAAGAGAATACCTCTGAAGCTGTTTTCCTGAGATATTTTTTTTAATAACTGTTTCCTCTGCAGTTTTTCTATAAAGCCTCCTCTATGGAGTTAATAAAAACCATAGAATGGGTTGGGTTGGAAGGGACCTTAAAGGTCATCTAGTTCCAACCCCCTTGCCATGGGCAGGGACACCTTCCACTGCACCTGGTTGTTTAAAGCCCCATCCAACCTGGCTTTGAACACTTCCAGGGACGGGGAATCCACAAGTTCTCTAGGCAACCTGTTCCAGTGTCTCACCACCCTCAGAGTAAAGAATTTCTTCTAGTATGTGTCTAATATAAATCTACCCTCTTTCAGTTTAAAACCATCGCCCCTCATCGTATCACTACACTCCCTCTTTCGTGTAGGCCCCCTTTAAGTACTGGAAGGCCACTCTGAGGTCTCCTTGGAGCCTTCTCTTCTCCAGGCTGAACAACCCCAACTCTCTCAGCCTTTCTTCAGAGGAGAAGTGCTCCAGCCCTCTGATGATCTTCATGGCCCTCCTCTGGACCTACTACAACAGGTCCATGTCCTTCTTATATTGGGGGCCTCAGAGCTGGACACAGTACTCCATGTGGGGTCTCAAGAGAGTGGAGTAATGGGGCAGAATCACCTCCCTCGACCTGCTGGCCACGCTGCTTTTGATGCAGCCCAGGATGCAATTGGCTTTCTGGGCTGCCAGTGCACATTGCCTGCTCATGTTGAGCTTCTCATCCACCAACGCTCTCAAGTCCTTGTCCTCAGGGCTGCTCTCAATCTATTCTCCACCCAGCCTGTATTTGTGCCTGGGATTGCCCTGACCCATGTGCAGGACCTTGCACTTGACCTTGTTGAACATCATGAGGTTTGCACAGGCCCACTTCTCAAGCCTGTCAAGATGCCTCTGGATGGCATCCCTTCCCTCCAGTGTGTCTGCCGCTCCACACAGCTTGGTGTTATCGGCAAACTTGCTGAGGGTGAACTCAATCTCAACAGCCATGTCACCGACAAAGATGTTATATAGTACCGTTCCCAGTACTGGCCCCTGAGGAACACCGCTTGTCACTGCTCACCACTTGGACATCAAGTCATTGACCACAACTCTTTGAGTGCAGCCATCTAGCCAATTCCTTATCCATCGAGTGGTTCATCTGTCAAATCCATGTCTCTACAATCCACCAACGCTGTAATGCCGTCATAGAAGGCCACCAAATTTGTTAGGCACAAATGAAGCCATGTTGGCTGTCACTGATCACCTCCTTATCTTCCATGTCTTAGCAGAGTTTCCAGGAGGATCTGCTCCATGATCTTGCAGGGCACAGAGGTGAGACTGACCATCCTGTAATTCCCCAGGTTTTCCTTTTTTCGCTTTTTAAAAATGGGGGTTATGTTTCCCCTTTTCCAGTCAATGGGAACTTCACCGGACTGCCACAACTTCTCAAATATGATGGATAGTGGCTTACCAACTTCCTCCGCTAGTTCCGTTAGGATCTGTGGATGAATCTCATCAGGTCCTATGGACTTGTGCACCTTCAGGTTCCTCAGCTGGTCTTGAACCTGGTCTTATTCTATAGCGGTAGTTCCTTGTTCTCCCAGTCCCCCCTTCTGTGACTTGGGCAGTGTGGCTAGAGCACTTGCCGGTGAAGACTGAGGCAAAAAAGTCATTGAGTACCTCAGCCTTCTCTCTATCCCAGGTGACCATGTCTCCTGTTTCCTTCCTGAGTGGACCCACATTTTTCCTAGTCTTGCTTTTGTCACCGACATACCTATAGAAGCTTTTCTTGTTGCCCTTGATGAACCTGGCCAGATTTTACTTTATCTGGGCTTTATCTGGGCTTGCTTAACCTGATCCCTGGCTGCTTGGACAATTTTGTTATATTCCTCCCAGGCTACCTGCCCTTGCTTCCACCCTCTGTAGGGTGTACAAATCCTTGTAGCCCAACATGGCCCTGCAAAAGCTTCCTCTTTCACTGATCTGTAACATTGCATCCCGCCGAAACCATCAGCTAACTACCCTGGCTTCAAATCAATGATGTTCAAAAGAGCTCTGTGTTGCATCTTCTAATTCTTACTGTTACGACTCTCCATTGTGTAAAGAAGCTTGCAGAGGCAGACACTCATCTAATATTCCCATTAGAACAATCCTGCTAATACAAGTGATTTAAGCATAGACTTTTGTTGTAGAAATAATAGCTTAAGTGGAGGTGGAACCTCCTCTATACATCTTTCTCTTTTTCTTTTGAAATCTCAGGGCCTACAGCATATTAAATGTCACAGGAAATATCAGTGTAACTGTATATTGTAATTTGCTTGCAGCATGTATCGTGGAACTTATCAATGAAGTGTTTGACAATGATAGCAATACAGAAATAATCTGGTTTTATGATCTAGCAGACATTTTTTTTATCAAGCTGTTTAAGTCTCTTATTTGTTAGTGGTGTAATATCATAACAAGAAGCACTGTGTAACTAATACTGCATCTAAAGTGAAAACATTGCTTATAACATCTTCTCCATTGTAAAAAAAAAAAGTCTTGCCAGAAAAGGCCTCTTTACCTGAGCACACAGGCGTTTGTGTGATCAAGGACTTCCCTCCGCATCCTCACATCTTTGCAAGCATTCATGTGATTGTGAGTGATGGAGTCTACAAATGAAAATGTCAGGCAGAAAGTGTTTATGCAATTTTGAAAATAATGTAGATACTGTAGTTGAATCTGAGAGAGATAAGATTACGCTGTATGTGTCTGTGTGTCTCTGTGTATGAAAGAAAGTGAGCAAGAGGGAGATTACATTGTGTTAGAAAAAGGAATGACAGTATGTATTAGGGAGAGATAAAACTGTGTTTTCAGGGCCTCTGTGTTAGAAAGATTTCATTGTGCAGGTGTGTGTGTAGCTGTGCTTATAATAAAAGCAGATTTGTTTGTGTGTGTTTAGAAAGTGAGATTACAGTGTATATGCATTTTAGGGATGCTATGTGTTATAACATGTGTGCATGTGTATGTATGTATATGAACAAGAGAGCCTACACTGTGTATGTTAAAGACAAGGTCATATATGTGTCCTCGGAGAAAGCTAAAGTCACAATGTATGTCTATTTCATAAAATGAAAATGTAAGTGTAAAAATAACACAGCATGTGTGCTTATATGTGTCCATGTATCTGTATATATTTTAGATAATTTGTAAACTCTGTTTCAATTTCATTTACAACAGAAACCACTGTCAGTGTCTTAGAAACAGTTTTCCAAAACTCTGGAATTTCCTAGAGCTTTTTTATACTTTTTCACTCAAAGCACTTAGGCATTTAAAAATTGCCTTTAAAATATTTGTTGAAGATGCAAAACTATATCTAGGGAAATATGATTTATAAAATTCCCCCCTGAAAAAAAGAGTCAATTGGAATAAGTGTTCATTCATTGCTGAACAGCACTTGGAGCAAACAGAAAAATCAAAAAAGATCAGAACTTGTATTTTGCCCAAAGCAAATTTTAATGACACTTGCTGGGTACTTCATGATGAATTCATTCAAAACAGTAAGTTACCAGAAAAACATCTTTTCCTCCAGGAAACATGAACATGTAGTGGTGATTCAGAAGCTGTTGATGTGATATAAGTTGTGATATAGTTGTGATATAAACATACTTTTTTTTAAAAGAATGCATTATATCATTTTTCATGGGTAATTTGTGAATCTGAACTGCCTGCTAAAAGCAGTCACCTGAATGGTGTTTTTATCTGGGTTGAGAAAAGGTAACATTTTGGATATATTAGAGAAAAAGTGTAACTGAGCCATATGATGGGAATTAAGATACTCCTTTTTATGTGTTGAAGAGAGAAAAAAAGACTTCTACTGTTTTCTCCCTGACTCAGACCTCCCCTGCATCTTGACAGCAATGCCTCTGCTTCCCTATATCTTTTCCGTATTTAGCTCGCAGCATCAGGCACCTCTTTACAGCTCCACTGGGATGAGGTGACCTCTTCAGATGTGCCCACAGTGCATTCTGCTTCCATGGACAGGGGCTGAGTCTGCAGGGCAGCGTGGCATTGGGACAAACAAACCAGAGACCGCTTTCTACAACCTTCACTTTAGTCACTCTAGCTATTGTCACTTTACTCAGGAACAAAGTTGAAGTGTGTCGCTGACAACTGCTTGAAATGTTATAGTCTGACCTTGGCTTTATCATTTAGGTGATTGAGGCTGCTTGTGTTCCTGTGGTTTCATATTGCTGCATACGTGTGAGAGGTGATCTCCCTGTCCTCTCCTGCTTACAGTCCCTGAGGTGACTGGATACTCCAAATTACCTCATGCAGTAAGCAGTGGAGAACTGGATGGTCAGGACTTGCTTCTGCTAATCTGAATGCAGCATCTGCACGTAGGCTGGTGTTCTCCACAACCGTGATTCATATGCCCATTGCTTCCATGTCATGACAACCTTAGGAAAAGCTGTCGGACTGCCAGGACTGGCACCACACAGGTTTGGAGAGAAGCACTTGGCATCTTCCCTCACACCTGCTTCTATCAAGGGAAAGAAAATGTGCCTCAAAGTGGGCAGAGGCTTCTCAGTCCTGCAAGCCATGTGCAAGGGACAGGGAGAAAGTGGTAGGGGGCACAAAGGGATATTCTTGCTTGGCCAGCACTGGTTCTTCTCTACCTGGGATGGAGTCCAAGCAGCCTTTTACTGTCAAAAGCCATAAATCGTTAATTCCGTGGGTATTCAGCCTATATGAACTTCTTTGGTATTAATGGGGATCCCTCAGTGTCATTCTACAAGGCCCTCATTGCGATTCAGCAATAGTTAACTTCTGGCTGTAAGTTTCCCTTTTTGGCCCACAGCCATCTCACCTCTGGCTGCAAGCTTGATGACAGACTCAAGGCGTGAAGAAGGGTGAGACTGTGAATGCTGAAGAGATGAAAGTGAAGACAGAGCTCTTTCATCTGTTTCAGCAGTAACCCAAATGCAAGCCATAGCACTAGCCGTGCAGGATAGCCATTAAACATCTGTGCCACTTTTGTGCTGTCATATGATGAAACCTTCCCTGTTTCCCACACTTAAATAAGATGATAGGCAGACATTTACTCAAACAGTTAATCTCTATGCTCATTCCCCATGATAGCTAGTGCGTCTAATTCTGGACCACATTAGTTTCAAAGCTGGTAGAATCTGGCTCTGCTATGTTTTGACAACATCTGTACACCTTGTCTTGGTGGCCATGTCTCTCTGCACAGGAACACCCAACTCCCCTTTGTATGCATTCGTGCACTTTGTAGCAGGTGCATCTGCTGGTTCTCTCGTGTGCTCTCACCTTTATGTGCACTGCCAGGTTTGCCACCTCTTAGCACCTTCTTATGATTCTTCTTATATTTGCTACTTTCCTGCAAAGCCAGAGCTCCTAAAATCAGATGGCTGCATGAAAATGCTGGCTGTCATTTAGAAAAGAATGCAAATTTGTAGCTTTTCTGGCTGGGGAGAAAGCTTGTAAATGCAGCGGTGTAATGGATCAAAAGAAACAAAATGAAAAGACAACATTTTTCTTGTTTAATTGCTTGATTTCTAAGTCAATGATTTTGGGCGAGGGTGTGTGTGTGCAGAACTCAGGTTTTTGACTATCATCTAGTGTGGATTTAGATACACCTTTGTATATACATGTGCCTTCTCAGCTGCATATATAAAAATACACATGCATTTGGATGTAGATATGCATGTGTACACCCACACCTGCCAACTGCACATATCCCCTTCTCACAGAAACCTTCACTCCCACTCTGCCTTTCTTCCACACGTTTCCCTTTCTGCAACTTCTGGCCACCAGCTTTCTCTGAGTTATGGAATCTCCGCTGTTACTTGTACCGAGTAACCTTCTCCCCCACTCTCCCCCCCCATCTCCTTCACTCCAGGAAAGCTCTTTCTGATTCTCTTTTCAGTGATGTCTGGCATTCGTACCTCTGTAGACAGAGAATGGCAGGAAGACAGTGACGTGAGCAGACAGAATAACCGGGGAATAAAAAGGAGTTGGTTGAGAATCTGTAATTAGAAGCCCAATTTCCATTTCCTTCTCAGGCACTTTTAAAATCCCTTTCAGGGGTTTCTTGACTGTCTCAAAATTGAATGTCATTGAGATTTTTTTCTTCTTTTTTTTTTTTTTTTTTTTTTGCATCCTCTTGTTTCCTTGGCAACAAGTTGGTGATGCAGGAGCTAGAAATGTGCTGTGTCTCCGTGGAGATGTTGGCGTGGGTGTGCCATAGTGACATCCACGATGGACGCACAGCTCTACCAGCCCTACCCCACCCCTTGCAATAAGTACAATAGGCCCAACCTCGGAGGTGACGCTTTTATTTTTAGCTTCATAGGTGTTAATCTGCTCTCTTTTCATTGCACATACACCATGACGATGGGTCGCAAGATCCAGACGCCTCATTAGTTACATAAGCACAAATTGATTGACTTGAGGAAGGCTTTTAGGGCCAAATCTTCAGGTTTAAATTCAGGAACTTCTTAACTTAGAAGAAAGTACATCCTATCTTGGAGGGGCACTCATTGCAACGACTTAAGTCTTTCCCCTTCTCTTAAAGAAGAAAGAGTTACCAGCCATTAATGAATAGGACTGTGAATCAGAGCTCCTGTATTTCATTTTATTCTAAATGAAGTCATTTCTCTCTCATACCTCAAGGGCTGCTCATTTGGAACACAAAGAAGCTGCTATCTCTACTGGCCTGGGGCACGGGAGATTAAATTTTATTGAGATGTTTAGTTGGGAGGTTCCAAGACAACTTACTTCCATAAGACAAAACTGTCTCCCCAAAGAGACTGTTGCTCAGATTGCTTAGCCCTTGTTTGGGTCTGCCCCATGCAGGTAGCCTATGGAACTGTTCATAAAGCAACAGTAAGTTGTGAAGACATCTTAGACTTGACCTCCCCAAACACCTCAGTATAATCCTCTCTTCCTCTTGTCCCACACACTCAATATCTTTACAATATTTGTTTTTATTGTGCATAGAGCCTGTTCAACCCTGTTATTCTGTATTTTGCATTCATCAATGTTCTGGCTGCAAGCCAAGACTCAAACTCTCCTTTGACTTAGCTCTTGATGCATAACAATAGCAGAGTAAGGGCTAGCCACAGTCTCATCAAATATCCAGAGGTCCTACTGCTTTTTTTTTTGTTTCCTAGGAGGCTTTATGACATCACACAGAAAATGTGATGTCAACAAGGAACCCTCTGGGTAGGCTCTTGAGAGGTTACTAAGGATCTTCTTTCTGCCAAATGACTGTAACTTCATCCCAATGGGATTTGCAATAGGGCTCATCCATGCAGCAATAAAGCCAAGTATCGAATTCTTCTTGCCAGAAAGACCAATTAAAGGATTAAATGTGAAAAGCTGAAACCCATAACATCCATGGTGACAGGGTTTTCTTTTCTTTTTTAGACTGTAATCATCTTTGCAGCATATTGTTCTGGGATCAGCACCCTTGAGGATACATTAGTACGGCGATTGACGGAAAGAAGCTGGAGAGGGAAACCAAAGTGAACCCAGCCAAGGCAAGATAAGCTTCTCTTCCAGCCATGCTGGCAGATATCTTTTGTCTTCTTTCCTATACTTTTTCAGCGATTCAGGCACAGACTGAGTTTATTCAGCTTCCAAGATGGCAAGGTGCTTGTTCAAAAGGTGTTTTATTGTATGAAGCCAGAGAAAACATGATGAACAATCAGACACCAGAGGCACATTAAGAAGATGCATCATTGACACATTATGTCAATGGGAAGGGGTGAACCCAGGTTCTGTTTTCAGGGACATTACATTCCAAGGCAGACATATAAATCTGACTTAAATGACTTTCTTGTTGGATCTGAATCCAGAGTTTATTCCTGACTGCCACTGAAATCCAGGTCAGATTTTTCTTTTTATTTGCACTTGTATTAACAGGTGAAAGGATCTGACACATCTGCCCAGCTCCAGCAGTATGCTCAGCATTATATCTAATGTTATCTGAAGGAGGACTCCTGCCTCAAGGAACTAGCAGCCTACAGGTGTGATTTGATAAGATGCAGAACACTGTACAAGAGACAATTCTACTAGCTTTGATGGGGAAAAAGGCTGCATGTTAAATACCAGTGCTATTTAACATCTTTGTTGGAGACATGGACATTGGGATAGAGTGCACCCTCAGCAAGTTTGCCGGTGACACCAAGCTCGGTGGTGTGGTCGACATGCTGGAGGGAAGGGATGCCATTCAGAGGGACCTGGACAGGCTTGAGAGGTGGGCTCGTGCAAATCGCATGAAGTTCAACCAAGCCAAGTACAGGGTCCTGAACCTGGGGCGTGGCAATCCCAGGCACAAATACAGGTTGGGCGGAGAATGGCTGGAGAGCAACCCTGAGGAGAAAGACTTGGGAGTGCTCATGGATGAGAAGCTCAACATGAGCCGGCAATGTGCACTGGCAGCCCAGAAAGCCAACCGCATCCTGGGCTGCATCAAGAGAAGTGTGGCCAGCAGGTCGAGGGAGGTTATTCTACCCCTCTACTCTGCGCTCATGAGATCCCACCTGGAGTACTGTGTCCAGCTTTGGAGTCCTCAACACAGGAAGGACATGGATCTGTTGGAACGGGTCCAGAGGAGGGCCACAAAGATGATCAGAGGGATGGAGCACCTCTCCTATGAAGACAGGCTGAGAGAGTTGGGGTTGTTCAGCCTGGAGAAGAGAAGGCTCTGGGGAGACCTTATAGCAGCCTACCAATATCTGAAGGGAGTCTACAGGAGAGCCAGAGAGGGACTCATTGTCAGGAAGTGTGGTGACAGAACAAGGGGTAATGGTTTTAAATTAGAAGAAAGGAGATTTAGATTAGATACCAGAAAGGAATTCTTTACTGTGAGGGTGGTGAAGCACTGGAACAGGTTGCCCAGCGAAGTTGTGGATGCCCCATCCCTGGAAGTGTTCAAGGCCAGGCTGGATGGAGCTTTGAGCAACCTGGTCTAATGGGAGGTGTCCCTGCCCATGGCAGGGGGGTTGGAACTGGATAATCTTTAAGGTCCCTTCCAATTCTAACCATTCTATGATTCTATGTTTACTGGCAGTGGAAGTGACACAGCAGTGCCCCCAGCTTAAAACCTATTATGTGATTAATTATCTGGAATCAACAGGAAAGGTAGGGGAAGCTGTTGTTGGAAGGCTTAGTAGAGGGAATGTTTCTAAAATCATATGACTAAAACTAAATAGAGAGGAAGATGAGCTCAAAAATTTAGGCAAAACTATTTGATGAGATTTTTTTTTCTTTTATTATTTTCTAGATACACTAACAGAAAGTATCTGCTCTCTGCAGAAAATTTTAATTAAAACATTGCAGTGTTTATGTTTCCAGCTCAAGAATTGCTACTGGTTTTGCATGAAGGGTCAAAATTTTCCCTAAAGAGAAAACCTATTCTTCCTCCCCCTCTTCCCCATCTCCCGTCTCTAGAGCTGTGGGAATTAACCCTACACTTATCAGGAACACTGCAAGGATGATCCTACCAGCTCAGGTCCTTCTCCATTTTGGGAATTCACATAGAAATCCCAGAGCAACTTTCCTCATACTTAACAGCAATAGCTTTCCCCACGTCATTTGAAAAGCGGGTACAACATGAAATAAAGTTCAGTCCAGATTCTTCTGGTACCTTCTTCTGCTGTCTACTTCTTGCGTTTGTTAGCACCGCTTTGTGCTAGGTGCTGTATGCACAGAATACATTGAGACACCTCACCCTATCTCTTGCCCCCAGGAGATTAGACAAGCATGCACCAAGTATGCGATTGCTTTTGATTTCTCTTCCCTTCCTTCCCCTGACTGAGATTCGGCAGCTTCTGCAACATGACAAGTTCCTGTCAGCTGTCAGGGCACTAAAATAAACCTTTATCTCGGCTCCACAGCTCTGAAGGACGGGGCTGGCAATAGGTGCACTGCAGCCAGGCAGCCATTTCTGCCATATGCTCTTTCAACCTCACTGCATGCTAACACAGCAATCTGTAGCCTGGCAGATTTGCTGTTTTTCCTTGCAAGACCTACAAAAGGAGGCAACCCAGGTTCCTATCTCTTCCTATTGCAGTATCTTATTATGCTGGGTTATAACATTATTTCTTTTGCCTTCTTCCTCCAGCCTTGGGTGAGAGTCAGAGCCAGAATACCAGTCCAATGCTAGAGAATGAAAATCCTGCTAATTCCCTTAAATTAGAATTGGCTGCAAAAATGGCCTTGGGGCACACATCGTAAATTGAGTTGAAACCATGCACCATGCAGTTGGAGGGAAAAAAACCCTGTCTTCCTTTAGGGAGAGAAGACATTACATATTCACACTTCAGGCATGCACACCGTTGCCAACTAATCCTTCTTATTCCACAAGGCTAATTTCAAAATAGCATTTGTATGGCATGGCTTGCTGGGGAGGGCACTGATGAATCAGTTTTCTGCCCTTTATAATAAACCTTGCACAGCTGCTTCCGAGGCTGCTCTTTTCTACTGCCTTGTCTTCCAGTCATCTCTGTGCCAATGCTCCTTATTCAAAGGGCACCTGTTGAATTACCATGCAGCAAAGTTACTGAGCAGGGGCAATAAATAAGGTGAAGCACAAATACACAGTACAGTTCAAGCCACTATTTTTCTATGATCTTGCTGTAGGGACGTGGAGATTCTGCTGGATGACTGTGCTGATGCTTGAATGAGGAATGATAAGCCTGTAACGTACTTGGATGGCTGTGCGACTGCTTCCTGCTGAGTAGAAAAGCCTAGAAGAGTGTTGTTAGCCCTAACACTGCTGCAGCTCAAAGCAGTTCTTTGGCACCACAGGCATCACACATGTCATTGGCTAAATGAGCCCTACACCACAGCATTTGGTTAAATATTGCTGCCCAACAACAGTTGGGAAGTCCAGAAATTGCAGAAGAAATATGTTTGCAGCCAGCTGCTATAGGAGTAGCTTCTGATGGGTCTGAAATGCTATATTAATTGATTTGGAAACCTACCTCTGGAGCAAGTTACATTAAAAGTGCAGTACATCAGCAAAGAAACCGACCCAATATGCTGGTGGTTCTGCTGGCTCAGAGTGTTGGTCTGTCCCTATCATGACGAGACTTCAACTCACTATCTTATCCCACCCATGTTCGACAGAGAAGCAGTGGCCACAAAGACAGTTCAGTCTCCAGGAGTTTCATGAATATCATCTCTGAGTAGAGGACAGCTAAAGATTCAGATTAGGGGAGGAGAGGCAGGGAAACTCAGGCATTACTCAGTGTGTTTGGCAGTTTGAGAATGACCATCCTTGGGTACACTAAAGATCCATCTATTCCACTTTATTCAGGAGCCAAAGCCAGGGGTGGAGAGTAGCAATAAAAGAAACAGCAAAGTTGCTTCCCTCAGACACTCTTCCAGCCTCTAACAGTTTGCAGCTCTGATACTTTCTGAGGTAGAGAGTGTCTGACTAATCAGCAGACAGTTCTGAAAGAGCCATGGAAAGTTCTGTTTCTTCCCTTATGGCTATGTCAGAAAAAGTTATTAGGGGCTACAGGAGTCAAATGAGGGGACCGTGTAGGTTCAGGGAGATGGCTGTGTCAGGGAGAGTTTACAGAATTTACAGCAGAGAGGAAATTTTAAGAACATGGGGTAGATTTGGGGGCACAGAATAAGAAAAAGAGTTTTGCATCATATGATTTTGAAAGGATCACATTTGAGACATTTCAAAAAGTGTCTTCATCACATACAGTAATGGTAATTACCTTAACCACGGATATGTTCAGCAGTGACTAATAATTAAGATGAACCATGTTGTATTTCAAAGGGACTTAAAGAAAGATGAGTGAGGATTTTTTTTTTTTCTCCTTTAGGAATGTGGTAATTGAGAAACTGAAGTAAATTTATCAAGGTCCCAAAGCATGTTAGGAGCAGTAAATATCTCACTGCAGTGAAAACCAAGTATAGAACTATTTGAAATTACAAAAAATAGGAACAAGTGCTTTCTAAACACTGCATCAAATGTATATAGCTTTTAAATAATAAGAACTCTAGGCTGAGCCTTAGAAAAATAGATAATACTATTGCCGGGGCATAAGTGTATACACATTGAGAAAGGGTTGTTTGTTGCTCAGCTTTATACATCTCCCTGTTAAAGAATTGTTTCCTGAAGTCTATGAAAATGTCCATTTGTTTCAGGAGGTGGTGTTGCTTTACTTTAAGCTTTACTTCAGAGCAATTGAGCACTGGGTCCGGAAGAAAGCAACAGAGCCTATTAGGTCTGTAACTGGGTGATGGAGGAGAGAAAGAAATGTGCTCAAAGTCAAGCATAGTATAAGTGGATTGAGTTCAATAGGATGTTGCAAAGAAATTTGAAAAACTGAAAGGAAGTGGTTCTGCGTCCAAATTTGAAAAAGACTTGTAAACTAATGTTTATGAAAGCATCTTTTTGGCAGTCTGAGGAATCCTAGCTTTGATCCTTCTATAGATTTAACCCCTAGGAAGAAGAAATAAGGATCTTAGAAAGGCAGAATTCACAGCAGATCCAATAATTTGCCACCAAATCAGAAAAAAAGACATGAGATTATGATTAGAATGCTTGGATAGATTTGACAAGAACACAAGATTGCACTGGATATAATGAAATAATTTTAAATCTTCAATAAAGTTATTAAGCTAGGGCAATTTTGCTTTTGTGGCTCAAAAAGCAGAGAGTGACTATGCAGCAGAATTTCTGTTCCACTTAATAACATTGCAGAAGAGGGCAGATAGATTTGCCATCTCATATGCCTTTTAATAATGCCTTTGTAAAAACTGTTGCGGATTAGGTGAAATGACGTGCTGAACACAAACAACTTTGATATGTAGATGACCTCACTGCTACAAGACAGACAGAAAGTCTTGTACAATGAGGAAGTGACAGTAAGATAGGATTTAAGATCAGATTTAAGATCGATGAAGGTAGAAAAATGCTTCATAAATTTTTTGTATTCAGAGGAATAGAGCTCTACTCTAATGCTGAGCATAACAGGTTTTCAAAGTACGAAACCATCCTTTAATTTTCCTGGGATGTGACACCAGTGTACTTACACAGAAAGGACTCGTAGATGTCCTGGGAAATAACGAGGCAAATTTCAGGCCAGTGAGGTTGGTCTGCATGTGAAGAAGATCTGATAAGAAGCTGCAGGAGTTTGACGAGATGGTAAAAAGGCAGATGCAGCGAAGTCCCATTTTCAGTGGGCACAGTATGATCAAAATTAAGTCAGACATAGTAGCTCAGCATCCTTTGGGAGACCATTTTGACTTCTTGGATGACTAAACATACAAAGGAGGCAGTATTCACCAAAGATCTAAGAATTAATAACCTTCACTGGCTTCTAAGCAACAATACTAAATGAGCACTGTGTTTCAGCAACTTTCCTCTCCCTGTTGGGCTCAGTTTTAGCCTATTAATTCCCAGTGGTTGCAGGAAATGCTGGAAGACCTTGAGGGCACCACTGTGCCTCAAGCCATGGCTTGGTAACTAGTGAGCTTGATGCAAGAACGAAAATGACCATGCTGCTCTCTATTCAACGTTAGTGGCTAACAGCAAAGTAGGGGGGTCTGGTGTGTTTCTCCATGTGTAGTATGGAGATTGCCTGGCACTGTCGGGTTGTTACCTCTTTGTGTTTGATGTTGCCTGAGGACTCAGTGTTTTGTTTTCTCTGATTTTTTTTTTTTTTCTAGCTTTTATTCTTAAGAAGGAAATGAATGACATTTAAAGTTTTAGGCAGAACTCGGGACTGTTTTTGAACAGAAGGGCCATGCCATTCTTACCTTTGTGCTATGACTAACTTTGAGAAAGCTGGACATACATAGTTTGCTTTTCTAACATTACAAGGACGTGTTTCCATTTAGAAAGGAAATAGCATGCAAAAAACTCTGCTGAGAAAACACAGATCCCTGACTTGAAAAGAACTCTAAAATGAGGAAGCTCAGAATTACAGTTCCTGAAACAGCTGAAATTGTATTCTCTTGTATCTATTCTTAACAATAGAACCTTTCAATATATGATCATATGATACAGATAAGATTGTCAAACTCTCCATCATTTACTATGGAACATTGTTCATACTTGAGCTTAGTTTTCATAACAAATAGAGAATGAACTTCTTTTTCCTTCTCTCTGTCTGAATAAATTAGGGTAACAAAGAAAAATTACACTTCCCATTTTATAGCGTACAATATTAAAATAAATTTTAACTTAACCTCACTGAGATGAACACACATGAGAAGACCATCAAGATCAGCATACTTGTCTTCTCTGACATAGGCGATAAACGAATGCCTTTCTCCTCCTTTCTCCCTCAAGCTGAAGGAGACCTTTCCACCTCAACTGAGCATTGCATCTCCTGTGCCATTACCTGAGTAGACATAAAGCTCCCCTGTGCACTTGGCTGCGGGTCCTTATCACCTCCCTTGTGCTTCCTGCTTCCTTCTTCAGGATAAGAAACTCTCTCTGGCCTCTGCTTGTGTCAGGTTGTGCCTCATCTACTGGGTAGAGGGGACTGGCAGCTGTGGGTGGCAACTACACCAGGAGGATGGGACAAACTGGGTGAATTGTGCATGAAGGTTGTAGATCAAAGAAAGGGCTGCAGCAGGCATGAAACAGGACTGGCTTCTCTAGCACGTTGCAGTGCCAGGCATGCATGTTATGTGCCATTTGTGTTGTATAATGCTGTTCTGTCAGGTTGTGAGGGGGGCTATATAAAAGCCTGGAGAGCTGCTCCTCTCCAGAAAGCTTCTCTTTCCCCTTGCCACCAGAGTCACTTGGGGAAGGAGCTAATCCCCCAGATTTACACAGTAAGAAAATTCACTATTACACTTGGATAGTCTTCTAAACCTCCAGAAAAAACATGCTGCAGAAACACAGCTCTGTATCCTGTGGAGTTGAGCTAAATCAGGGCCTTTCACTGCAACGCAATTTCCATGCATGGGGCAGCAGGTTTGGATTCCCGCCTGCACAGTCCTGGACTCTTAATAAAAATTCCATCTGTGTTTCCTGCCCTCCAAGGTGAATTCCTTTGGCTAACAGTGGGGTCTTGGAAAAGAAATAATAATTGCTGTACCAGGGCACTATTATGAAGGCTGGGCTTGATGTGGCTCTGGCAATGTAGGAGATAATGCACACAACCACCAAAGCACAGCTGTGATGCTGCTGGAGTGAGGTGATGATGATCAGAGCTATAGAAATCTTAACTATTAATTTCCATTCTCTAGTATTGGTGATTTTATGGACCAAATAGAGCACTTTTTAGCTCTTACAAAAAGTGTTGCAGTCCCTACTTGCAATTCATATAGATTTGATAATGGATTGCATCATAATCATGATAGGTCCATCTCCCACATCTAGCAGGATTCTACTTAAAGGGAACTGTAACAAGATTTTGGCCTTGGTGAGATCAAACTACAGAACTGTTGTCTGCCCAGGCCCTGTACTGTGCGTTTTGGAATGGGGAGCTTTCCCACTTTAATTGGATGCAGTGAGTTTTGTCTTGAGGATCCCACTGCAAGGAAACAACCTTCTCCATATGCCATGCCTGCCTGACAGACTGAGGGATACGGGCTTTCCTCTTTCCTCTCTATGTGTATCTTGTGGCTAATCTAAATGAAGCCAAGGCAAAGAGAGATGCTTTTTGGAGCCCTAAGGCAGGTGGATATTGATTATTTTCCTGCCCATTTAATTCCTGGTAGAGCTTTGCTGTTCTAACTCCCCCATGTACTGCTCTGGATAAGTGACAGAGTCCTGTCAGCTCACTCCACCACCTCACAGTTCTCCAATACAAATATTCCTCCTATATCCTTGTTGTGGTTTAACTCCAGTCTGCAACTGGGACCACACAGCTGCTCGCTTACTTCTCCCCCCCTTCTCAGTGGGATGGGGAGAAGAATTGGAAAAAATAAGGGAAACTTGTGGGTTGAGATAAAGACAGTTTAATAAGTAAAGCAAAAGCTGTGCATGCAAGGGAAGAAAACAAGGAATTAATTCACTGCTTCCCATCAGCAGGCAGGTGTTCAGCCATCTCCAGGAAAGGAGGGCTCCATCACACATAATTGTTACTTGGGAAGACAACATGCCATAACTTTGAACGTTCCTCCCTTCCTTCTTCTTCCCCTAGCTTTATATACTGAGCATGACGTCATTCCTTTGGTCAGTTGGGATCAGCTCTCTCAGGCTGTGTCTGCTCCCAACTTTTTGTGCACTCCCAGCCTACTTGCTGGTGGGGTGGTGTGAGGAGCAGAAAAGGCCTTGACTGCTTAGCTACAACCAAAAACATCAGTGTGCCATCAACACCACTCTCATCCCAAATCTAAAACACAGCACCACACTAGCTGCCAGCAAGAAAGTCAACTCCATCCCAGCCAAAACCATGACAGTCCTTGAACCGTCTCTGGTTTGTAGAGTCTGCTGCAGAGTCTGTAGCAGACAGTGATCTAGACTGTAGAGTCTGTGATCCTGATCAATGCATGGCCTGGTCACCATATGCCCATTAGTGATGCATGGCCATGGTTAGAAATCCTTAATGCTTTTTCACGAAGGGCTGAAGGCTAGGGCAGATCTGATCTGTTGGGTGTTCTTCATCCCTGGAAACTTCACCCCATAGCTTACACTGAAGTGCCAGGTAAGAGCCATAGGAAGAGATGTTCTTCATCTTTTCTTTCTTCTCATCCGTTTCCAGGGTCCAGGATACCCCTTATGCCTTCCCGCATGCAGACCAGTTCTGCTCAACTCAGCTGTTTTGCTGGAGAGTAGGAAGAGCGATCAGCTGAAGAGACAGAAAGGAGGGAGGATGAACCCATCCCTGCCCACCCATCTTTCCAGTGCCGGAGCAGCCAGATCATCATCCCCAGTCTGGCTTGAATAAGGGGTGTTGTGGGTAGGTGCGGAGCAGGGTCAGAAGGTCCAAAGAAGGCTCAGGAAATTAAGACTTACATCATAATACTGTCACGTCATCATACTGGTATCACTGGGCAGCTCCCACATTCAGCATTGCAGTGTTAAAGGAATGGCAATACATCACTGAAGAAGCCAGGAGGGGAGAAATCACCGGTAAGATGGACTCTTCTTCTCCAAATCATACCCTGACGTTGGTATGCACACCTTAGAATTCGTCTTCATCCTAGTCTCATCATGCCCCACGGTATGGAGCAGTGTAGACGTCCCCCATGTGGCACTGCAAGGTGGCCAGCCTGGATGCTGACAGCAAGTTGCCACGGCACTGCAGGACTTGGAGTAAATGATGGAGCCAGACTGAGAAGCAAGGTAAATTGGCCCACACTGAGCTCCTGGTTACCACTGGTTCTTGTTTAAAGCTTGCTTTGCTGAGCCTGTGCTACAGCGGAAGGTACTGCTGCGTATGCCCAAAAACACATATTGAAGGGTCCCTGGAGAAGCAGGAAGGGGCTTCTTGTGTCATTCTGTTTCATATTTGGTTTGGTTAGTAAAGTATCACATTCTCCCATGGCAGACTATAACTACGCTGGGAATAATAGCTGATAGGCTGACTGCTTTCTGTGATGACATTTTTCTTTTTGACAGACAAGCAGATGAGATTTCATTTTATTGAAGAGTTACGGTCTTCAGCACTAAGCTGTGCTGGGATTTAACTGTTGTATTTGCATTTTTGATGATTCTGAGGCTCAATAATAATTAACATTGACCTGGGGGTTGTACAGACCATTCTTTGTGCATATTAAAAATCTTTCTACCCTTCCTCCTACCCGGATATTCCAGCTTGTATACTCCATGCAATTTACAGAAAACACATTTTTTTAAGAATGATGAAAACAGGAAGATTACTGAGGCCATTTCTTGTTATGTTTCCTATTGTAAAGTAAGGTGTCTTCAGTGCTGTGAGCCCAGCTGTGCAGGCATGGGAAGAAAAATAGAAATCACAGGGAATAAATGCAGAGCACCTGTGTATATCTCTTTGACTAGCACGATGGCAACAGGTGCTAATGTCATGTGTGTTCGATGTGGTGGAGGATGAGTAACCAGTCAATCATTAAAGGCACAGAATGAATTAGAGCATTCCTGGACTGGCTTTTTCTGAAGCCTTCTCTGCAAAGGTAGAGTGGCATTGGGGCTTTGGAAAATCGTGGGTTTAAAGCCATTTATTTCAGGCTGTGGCATACAGACAGTCTTAGGTCAAAATAAACTAGGCTCTCCTTTTCTATTATTAATAATTCAGGATTAACTGAAATCCAAGGTAAATTGACATAAGTGATCCTTATACTGAAAAATGGGTAGTCTTCCAAAGAGATTCATGACTATGTCTAAATCATTTAGAAAAGGAGTTTGGTTGTAGTGTGGCACTGCACTATTTTGTGTCATTAAGCCATAGATGACCGAAAGTGAGGCCAAATGAGACCAGCGTTGCAAAGCTACTGATGAGACTAAAAATGCAAGTGGGCCAACAGTGGGATTTTCAGGAATGCCTATTTAAATGAGGATCCTAAAAAATCTTTATAAAATTGGCTTTTTTCCCTTCAGCAGGAAAGTTGGCTAACAAAAGGCGAGGCTACCACTATATGTGGAACATATGAATAAAGAAAAACCCAGTCTATCTCCCAATGAAAGCAAGTCGCTCACTTCAGTGCTGTTTTTACTGAAGCTTTAAATAACCCTAGTAACGGGACTTTCACAGTACTTCTCTCAAAGAGACGCCTCTTCAGTTTAGCGTGCTTACCACTGGGACAACTCTTTTAGGCAAACTATCTTCTTTCTTCTTGGTTTTATTTAACTTCGTCTAGCCAGGGAATCAGCCTGATTACAGTCCCAGAAGCAGGTTAGAACCAGGTGGTTCTTCAAACAAAAACTGAATCTAAGCTGTTACTACTGAATCTAAATTGGCAGTGGACTGAAGACACTTTTTCCTTGAATCAGTACGGACCTTGAGCTGCTGGGGTAACTTCAGGTACTGCTAAACCTTGCAGCAGAACTGAACAGGAAAAAAGCACCGGGTTTTGTCTCTCAGTCCAGAGTCCAGCCACCCTACGTTGTAGCAATCACCGATATGTCTTGTTACTTTGAAATGATCTGGACCCTTTTAAATTGAAGATGTGGCTTTGAATTAAAGGAGTCATCTTAATAATTACTTTACGCGAACTATACCCTCCTTCACAGTGAAGGAACATGCGGTATACACCAAACAGTGGGTTAATATCTCACTTCAAATGATTCTTTTCCCTTCTTGAGGCTTATGGCTTTTAAAAATATCACTCTTCTCCACCTCCTTAGCTGTCATTTAGTCAAGTCTCACAGATGAAGCTTTTAAAATCTATGGTCATTTGCTCACCCTCTCCTGCCAGCCCCCTTCCCCAGCCCCCCATTCATGTTATTCTTTGGAACTGCTCTTCCTTTTATTTGTGTAGATTCAAAAGCCAAGGTCAAAGGGGCCTTTCAGGGCATGTCTACACTGTGCAATGCAGTGCTATCCAGAAACTCTGAAGGAGTGCTGAATAAGCCAGTGTTGGCAGTGCAGGGGAGAGACAAAAGTGTCATTTGGATGAAAGCATCACGTCTTGACTTGGTGACTTCAAGAAATGGAGATTCACCTCCTCTCTTTCCCTTGAGTTTTGATTCTTATATTCATTAATACCCTGGCTGAAGTTTGTGCCCTTAATTCCATCTCATTCCCTTCAGCCTTTTCATTGCTGTGGACTTGTCCTTTTTTCCTTCTCTGTTACCAGATAATTTGCCTTAACAGGTTGAAGTGATGACATAGCCAAAATGGTAGGGCAAGGGATGTTGGGATATGCTTTTCAGAACCGTATAATTGGCTAAAGAATGTGAAGTCCAACTTTTAAATATACTTAAAGGGTCCTGATTTAAAAGAAAGGGGTGTTAGGAACTGACGTGCCCTGAAAATTTGGGTCTCAGTTTATGGCTTTTCTATGTAGGAAGATTAATTCAGAGGAAACTCAGATGTAACCTGCAGTGGACTGGCCACTCACCACTAACTCCACATGCATACTCTACACCTATTAAAGGGGTTTTGTCTATGTGTCAAAAGTGGTTTGCAGTAAGCTGGAGTGTGGAGTGCCCGTGGGGCTGGGCATGAAAAGAGGTGGCTCTGCCTTTGGTGAGCAACTGCCCTGTGTGTGCACAGAAAGGTAGATTGACCCTAGCTGGCTGCACCAATGCTGCCAGCCTGCTGCCCCTCCAGGTGGGTGTCTGGGAAAGATGGGGGCTGGGAAGGCTTTCCTCGGCAGGGCTTCCTACAGCAGGGAGATTCCCTAAAAGGGCCTTGTCAGTGGGAAGAAAACAGGCTTCTAAAACACTTCTGAAGCGTGATTTGTGTGACCTAGTTTAGGCTCCTGCTTTAGGATGATCTGAATCACACCCTCGAAGTTCCCATTTATCTTCACTGTCACCAAAGGGAGCCAATGTGACACTCTCAGATGGGGACATGCGTGCTTGGCTGGAGGAGTCCCATCTCCCAAGGGCACTGGGAGCAGTCGTGTGGGTTAGCAAGTGCCCCCAAGCTCATGACACACTAAATTAACCGTGGAGATGAGCTCCCCAGCAACTTCTGCGGCCAGAGCAGAGGCTCCTAAGTCCCATAGATATATTCCAAAATGCCATTACACTGCTCCTCAGGGCCTTGGCACAGTGTTGCCAGCAGTGGTCTCTGTCACAGACACCCCTTCCTTGAACTTAATGCCTATTGCTTTCTGCTGCTCCACTTCTTACCTGTTGTCTTTTATCACTGCATAGTTTGTTTTCTTTTTCTCTGCATGCATTTTCTGAAGCTGAATCTGATTTTCGTTATTTAATCCTTTGGTCTACTTCTGTGTCAGCTGGTGCTTGCAACTCTTCCCAGTTTAGTATCTTCTCTGAATGTCATTATCATATCATTATTTCCCTTTTCTAGACTGTAAAACCGGACTAACACTGATACCTGCTTGACCCTAAAAGGCACTTCCCTTAAATTACATACAGATGTAGATCACTAGCTAAACTCTCCTTGAAATCCTGTTTACTTTCCTTAAAAAAATATGGGGTACTGGGAACTGGAATGATGTCATAGCAACTGAATATGATTATGTAGGAGTCTGCACTAAGGGGTGTTCCAGAAACTGTATCTATATATGTATGCATTTATTTGTATAAGTGCACATGTGTGTGTGAATAGTTGTGTTAATAATGTATTTAGATATATTTAAAGAGCAAAGGCCTTAATAATAACCTAGTACAATTTTTTTCTTTTTTGCGGGCAATTTTACATTAAAAATAAATTAGAAGTAACTCCATGGTGTGGCAGAGAAGTTGATGTAGTGACATTAGTGCTAAAAAAAAAGAAGAGCATCTGACTGTGCCTCCCAGACACAGTAAATAAAATAAGCTAAATTTGAATTTTGGTAGATGAAAACCTAAAAATCCAGCAGTCTTTTTATATTTTTAGCATGCTCAACATTGTCATACTTTGGTTTAACTGTTGTCTGGGATCTTTTTTCACAATGACAGATATAGCTATCCTGCTCATATATATGCTGAGAAAACAGGGTGTTATAAGTTTCAAGACGTGTGCTTGGGGGGTGTGTGTGTGCACATTAATGTTCGCTCAGGCTCATGCATCGCCATGATCTTCTATGCATGCAAACCCATACATTTTTGTTCCCACACGTGCCGGGGCGGGTGTGTGGCTGTGTGTGTGAACATGCACATCTTCCCCGTAATAGTGTACAGCCATTTGCAGGCAGAGATCAATAGGCGTAGAAATGACTTAGGCGCTGAAATTAATTGAGATCTGTACAGGAGGAAAAGGGATGACTTCTGTAGGTTTTGGAGCTATTTTAAAAAAAAAAAAAAAAAAAAAAAAGAAATCTGTTGCAGGAGTCTTGTTTTATGTGCCTATGGAAGGTCTATAGGATGGACTGAGGGAAGAAGGGAGAAAGTTGTCCCGTCCAGTCCTGCCGGACATCACCCCACATGGTTTATGCCTGCACATACGAAGAAGGCAGCAAGTACATATATGTTTGCGAGTGTGCTGCTGAGGGGGAGGGGGATTTTAAACGGCCATTTTAACATATTTTCCGATTGCCATTTAGCTCGCAGCTCCCACCTACGGTACGTCACCTGTGCATGGCATATACTGCCTGCCATGGCAATACCCCTGCTCCCTCATCTCTCCCCTGTGCCCACCCCACCCCACGCTGTCTTTATGCATAAATCCCACTCCGGGCCGTGGCTGGGTGCTGGGGGCTTCGGCTGCTTGGGTGGGAGTGGGGCTGGGGGCTCCCCAGCCGCCCGGTGCCTCCCAGACACACCCCACCCCACCCCTCCCACCCCCTCCGCAGTCTGCAGTGTCCCCTCTCCCCTGTCGCTTCTGTACAGTGGGAAAGGCGTTGGGTAATTGGGTCCAGATTGGAGATTTTAATTATTCATGAGGCTGGCAAGGGACTTGGGGGTGGGGGGGGGGGAGGTTGCTGGGGTGGGGGTGGGGTGGGGAGGTGACGAGTCAGGGAGAGCTGGTGAACAATTCTGGGAAGGGTAGGGAGGGAGGCAGGGAGAGGCAGCAGCGTGTGCATGTGATGAGCAATAGCTGTGGACCTTACAGTCGCTGCTAACTGCCCTGGTGTGTGTGTGTGTGTGTGTGCGCGCGCGTGTGTGTGCGCCTGTGTGTGTATGTGTGTGTGAGAGAGCGAGAGAGGGAGAGAGAGAGGGAGGGAGGGAGGGAGGGAGCGGAGAGGGTGGGGGGGAGAGATAAGAGAGAGAAGAGGAAAAGGAGAGAGGAGAAGGAAGGAAGAAGAAGGAAGGAAGGGGACAATACGATCATGCTGTGCTGTATGAGAAGAACAAAACAGGTAGAGCTGAAGATTTTTATATTTCTTTCTGTTAAGAAACCTCCCAGGCTGCTGGGTGTTCGTGGGGTGCGTGTCAGCCTGAGTGTGTGAGGGGCTGGGGCAGGGGCTGGGGCAGGGGCTGGGGCAGGGGGGAGGAAATTTCAGCTGCTTTCAGCAGATGTCTGTTTTGCACTTCTTTAGCATCTTGCAACTGAAGGCTCTTTTCACACCCTGCAACATGACTGTTTTGCCTTTCCGGGGCTGGTGATGTGGGGAAGGGAGGTGGCCTATATCCACATTTGGGGAGCTATCAGAATGTCCCCTCTATTCTTCTTATTATTTTTTAACAGTGGGCAGATGCATTGCCGAGGATACTCTGTCTGTGGTGCTGAGGGTGTGGATGGGGGGGTGCAGCTGGCAGGAAACGTGATGAGATCTGGCTCTACCTTGGAGATAAACGAAGCAATTCTTCATCTTATGGCACAAAAAAAAAGAAAGGATGCCCAGTGAGCCTTGATCCCTGGTCAGAATGCTTTCTATTGCTCCTGGCTCCAATGAATGGGAGATGCTTTATGTGCATGTGCTGTGAGGTGGCTCGGAGGACAGGTGCATTCATTTTTTTGTGTTACAACAATCGGAGCAAGAATTAACCTGAAGCTTTTTTTCCCAACCTATGCTACGGTGAAAAATGCAATTAATTAATAACAAAAGCATTAGCCAGGGGAGAGGGAGAGTCACCCTCTTTGCAATACCCTTCATAGTACAACCAGTTAGACAACTGTGCACCAGCTGGTAAAGAGACAGAGGACCACGCCTCTGTTAGCTCCGAACTCGGGTGGGATAAGAGAAGCTCACAGTGTGAACCTGTTGGAAACCAGTTCATTCTCCTTACTGGTACCACCTGGCTTTTTCTGTCAGAGAACTGGGGATGATAAGAAGGTTTGGGTGGTGGCTAGTTCTCAGTGCCAAATTTTTATGTACAAAATGATAATGAAACTGAGAAAATAGGTACTTTGGTCACTCCCCCTTCACCCTTCCCCCTTTTATTTCATGTGAAAGCCCAAACCTGCTCCTGATTAAGAGAGCCTATTTTGGCTGAACCGCTTGGACTTCCTTGGGAGGGTGCTGGATTTATGCTGTTGGAACTTTGAGGCAGGAACTGGCCCCGGATACCTTTGTAATGCATTTTGGAAACTTCCCCGAATTCTGGATTTGTAGGTAGCAACAAAGAGCTTTGGTCCTTGTTCTGAGCACAAAACTCAACTCAGTCTTTGGTACAGCACCATACTGGTTACTTTCTTTATATATGCGTACATTTATATATCTCTTACAATATAGCACTGCAGTATAGCCTCACACTGACGTGAGTAACTCCAGTTACTGTAGAAGAGCAGAGTGTTGAAAGAAAATCCAGGTTAAGGTGTGTTTCTGAATGGAGATGTGTGTGTTACCAAATGAAGGAGCAATTTTGTAAAATACTGGGGAGGGGCAGGTGATCAGCATAGAAAGAGACCCTGCGTCATCCTCTGTTTTTTCCCATGCAGGTTTTTCAAATGCTTTGCAATTAATGATACGTTCACTAAAATCTGGAGGGAGATGGTGATGGCTGAGGGGGGGGAACACGTTGCAGCCAGCCAGCAGAGCACGTTCAGCTGGCAAATATGGGATGAAAAGAGAAGAGGAGGAGAAGGAAGGCAGACAGGGAGGCAGCGTGACAGAGTGGTGGGCGGAGGTGCACAGCAAATTTTAAAATAAAGTAGGTTGCTCTGGGATTCTTTGGAGTCAGAAGAGAGCTATTGGGGGAGGGGGATAATTTTGCCCATGCCTTCACAGGTTGGGCATTAAAGCTCCTGAATATTATTCTGATGTATTTGTCCTTTACCTCTCTATGGATTTACTCCTGCCGTTTTGTATTCTGACATATTTAGAAATGCATGGCATGCAGGTATCTTGATCACACGTAGTCCTCTCTTTCCACTCTGTACATTAATCCACCGCATGGTACACACCCCTTTGCGCGTGCATGTGCGGCACACATCTCCACTCTCCGGCCGCTCGCATCTGTACCACACATACATGCACAAGCACACAGGCACTCGTTTGCACATGCTTTCTGATCCTTATGCAGCCGTAGAACCTGAATGTGCCTGCCCGTGCATATTCGGTGGCTGTTCCTGGGCTCAGAGCCCAACTCCTGCTCCTATACCCGAATACACACCACAATTGCCAAACTGGCAATATAGCAGCTCGCTCAGCAAAGCTGGCCATACACCAGAGGAAGCTTTAATTTGAAGAAGAAAAAGACCTTGCCTTACAGCTTGTGCTCTTCCTCTATCCCCACCCAGACCTTTCACAGAGAGAAAAAGATGGAATGGGTTCTTCAGCACAGGCAGGAGTTTCCTTCCTAAAATAAAGACAGCTCTCCTCAAATTATTTTTCAGGGGAAGCCTCTGGTGTCCCGCCTTTTTGGCAGCTAAAGAGCAAAATGTTGAATTTACAGGCTTGGGCGTGGAAGAAATCTCTTCACATTTGTGTCTAGGTGTGCCTTTATGTGTCTGTCTTCCCACCCCTCAAAGACAAATATGTTCACACAGTCATACCTTGCGGATCATCCTTTCTTGTGAATGTGATGCCAGTGCGAACAGTGAAGTATCTCGACTGACTGTGCCCGCCCATGAGAAATGTAGATAGCTTGCTGGTGTCATTTCTGCCTACAGTTGATTGCAGCTCTGAATCTGCGCCCACAAAATATGCAGCTAAAAGGTGGCATAGCCAAAAGGCTGGGTCAAGCAATTTCTGAAAAAATTGAACTTAACCTTTGTTGCCGGCAAGAGATGCAGTCTGTAACACGCAGAGCCGGGTAGTTCGATAGGTGGCTAGAAATGCAAGTGTTGCATGCACCGCATACTAGAACAGATGGACGTTATGGGGGTATGTGCTCAGTATTGGATTGCATGAGTGATTAAACAATAACCCGCGAGCAGGTTTCCCACTTGTGGGTGAGATGAGTCTCATTCATCACCAGCCATATCCGACGGCTTCCCTCCCATTCCGTCCTCTCCTCCTCACCCCAGTGCTGGGGAGCCAGCGGCTGCAAAGGTTTAAACCTGCCACACCCATCAAATCAAAGGAGGGAGGGGGGAAGAGGCAGTCTGCATTTCTTTCCCCTTCCACACGAGCGGCATGAATAAACAGGGCTCTACCTCTAAAGATGCAGTTTAATGCAATTGGAGAAGGAGAAAGCTTTAGGGAACCGTTCGAGCAATTACAGCCAGCCGGAGAGGTGTCTTGTCATTCCAGGAACTGCAGAGGTGCTCAGGAAGGAGGAAATGGAGAAAGAGAGAGAGAAGGATGCATGCAGAGTTAAGGTTTTCTTGCCTCAGGATAGTAAAATGTCTCGAACTCATTTAGAATAACTTAATTATGCCTCGCAATCCAGATGCTTTAAAACTTGCAAGACAGGGTCTTACCTTTACCACTAAGATGCAGAGAGGAAAAGGGGTATTTTAAAAGAAAGGTGTCCATCCACGCCCCTCCTCCCTCCACTTGCCAGCATGGTGTAAATCACCACAGACCATTGACTTCAGGGCAGAAGCACTTCATCTGCACCTGGGGAGACTGTAGCCAGTGCCTCTGCCTTTCTGAGAGACACTAAGCGGTTTCTGTGCTTCTTCCAGTAAACAATTGCTGCATGGAAGTTTAATTACTCCAGGTCCTTGCTACTTCTCTTCCTGGGGTGATACCCCTGGGATTTCTCCCGAGAAGGGTGTCTCCAGAGAAACACCCCTCCCATCACCCTGTCCTCCTCCATTGCCTTTGCTGACTATTAAAGACATTGATTTCTCCTAGATCGCATAATGTAGCTGTCCTTAATGGCACAGACAAGCCCCCTCCTAGGGAATTAATTGCAGGCAGAGTTTCCAGGGGAAAGGCAGTGGTAATACTTAGTGGGAAAGAAACCAGTCTGTTGATCCAAATTGCCTATTGCCACTTGCTCCTGGGTGGGCTGGGAGTCCCACCAAAAACCTGTCAGGCAGTACCCACTGGTACGTAGAGGCATCCCTGCTGAGAGGGCTGCATTGAATCTTATCTCTGCCTGTGCCGGGCTGGGTACACGTGTGCAGCCCAAGGAACCAACATGTATTGTCTGAGGGCTTGTCCTGGTCCAATGCTAAGGGTGTGTGAATGATCTCAGAGCTGTTCCTGCCTCAGGATAAGAAAACGGGCTGTATGTAGCTCCAGACTCTGCCCATACCATCTGAAGAGGTTGGGCATTGCTTGGGGATGGGGGATGAGAGGGACCTCTCCTCTGGTCATGTGGCTTTGACTGACTGGAAGGAGAAAGCGCAAAGGGGTTTCACCTCAGGTACAGTCTCATTTCAGACTAGCTGTCATGGATTCTGTGATGCCATCCCAGGATCTAGTAGGCACCCTGCACAGAGACTGTATTTCCCTCTCCCCATTTCCCAGAGAGCAGGAATTCCCCACTGCTGGCAGCTGCCAAGTTGCAAAGCCTTCTTGTGCTGGGGAGGTGGGAAGGTGAACTGATCCTTTTGCCCATTGCAAGATGAAAGCGGGCTGATAGTCCTACATGACGTAAATCAAGGATGTGTGTACCTGCTTGGGTTTGCTGGCCTCGTGCTGTGAGGCGTGCGCTCCCCTCAATGACTCTTGTCTGCTCCACGTGCAGAGGACGTGGGGTGTAAGTGTGCTCTGCCTAGTCTGTACTGAGCAGGCATGTATATGCTGAGGGGTCGATGTATTAACAGGTAAAACAGCAGGCATAGCCTGAAGGCTGCCTCTGCTTTTGGCTGAGATAGTGTGAAGCAAAAGCACCGGGTACATATGACCTGAGAGCTCTGCGTTCTCCCAGTGGGCTGTTGGTGCATAACTGACTATGTTTGCTCAGTACATGTGTTGCCCGTGCATCCTTCCCTCTGTACAACTCTTCTGTTGTCCCCTTCTCCTGCACATAAATTACTTGCACCTCTTCTGTTGTCTTGGGCTTCCTTCCTACACAGGGAGGGCTTTATTTGGATTTGAGAATGAACAATAGCTCTGATGACAGTTCCAGGCTAAAGACTAGAGGAGAGCCGGAGAGGGACTCATCGTCAGGAAGTGTAGTGACAGGACAAGGGCTAACAGTTTTAAATTGGAAGAAAGGAGGTTTAGATTAGATACCAGAAAGGAATTCTTTACTATGAGGGTGGTGAAGCACTGGAACAGGTTGCCCAGGGAAGTTGTGGATGCCCCATCCCTGGAAGTGTTCAAGGCCAGGCTGGATGGGGCTTTGAGCAACCTGGTCTAATGGGAGGTGTCCCTGCCCGTGGCAGGGGGGTTGGAACTGGATGATCTTTAAGGTCCCTTCCAATTCTAACCATTCTATGATTCTATGAGTCTATGAAAGACAGCTGAAGAGGGAAACCTTTTGACGGCAGCTCTCTGTGTTGATGCCCTTTGGAAGTCACTATGCAATTCACCTGTTTGCTGTGAGTCTGACAACTCTCAGGGGTAGATTTGGCAGCAGTCCATATCTGGCTGTATCTGAATTTTGAAGGCCCAGTGTCCAGCTGTAAGGCAACAACCATAGCTCAGTAGCTCTACATAGGGGAATGCCAGGCTGGTAAGAGGAGGAGGTTGGTCATCCAGAAAGACCCAGTGGAAAGTGCATGTGCCTTGCTGTGGAAATACCAGAATACCTTGCTGTTGGAATACCAGAGCAGGTATCTGGGTGAAACACCTTTTAGCATCTGAAGTCCAAAGTCAAAGTCTGGAATCCATCCACATTCATTTCATCTATAATTCCAAGATCCTCCTGAGCACGCCGGGAGGCGACTTGTAACCTCAGAGCTCTGATGGCCTCATGTGGAGAAGGTGTTTATATTTCCTTAGGGCTCTCTCTATCACCTGCTGAGTGTGTGTGTAAAACTCCATGGCTTTTCATGGTTGCAAGCACCACAGGCCAGTAGTTAGTATACAGGAATTGGTTTCGGGAGAGCTGGTTTCTCTTCCTAGCAGTGCTATTAACCTGCTTTCTGACTTGATGTAAGCACAGTTTCTCTGCCTGTCGTGGCTGTCTCTGCAAGATGCTTCTTTAATTTGGAAACTAAATAATTAGTGTGTGGAAAGAAAAGGATTCAGATGCCCTCGGGTGAGAGGTGCTTTAGACGGGCAAAGCATTGCTTTATCCATCCTCAGTCACTCCTGCAGTGCTGGGATATTTATTAGCCACTTGAGTTCCTTTAACACAAACCACTGATTTTCTTCCCAGACCCAGGTGTTATTACTATGAGCCAGAGCCTGAGAGTAGGGCTACAACTTAGTTTTCTCCCTGCTATTCACCAGTGTGCTGGCTCCTCCTCTACCGTCATAATGATCCAGCCTATAGCAACCTACAATGTGTGTATGGGGTGGAAGAACAGTGTAATAAAAATAGTGATTTGTTTTTAATATAATAAAAGGAATTTGTGCTTTTGGAGTTACACTGATCCTTCTGTCTCCGCCTGTTATTCATTTTGTCTCCTTTCCCCATCTGTTCTGCTACTTGCCTTCCTCCTGCTCCCTTGACCATGCAGTCCTCCTGCTGCTGCTTCTCTCCTCCAGCTGGGTACCAGCCCTCCATTAGGCTGTGCGTCTTGGGGACTCCTGCTGGCACCATCAGCCACTGCCACCAGGGTCTTACTCCCTTCACCCTTCCTGGCACTGGTATCAGAAGGGAAGCTGGTAGGAGGGAAAACTACATGGGTTCTTCCTTTGTGCATCCAGTTGCTTTTGCAGCTTCCCCAGTTCTCCTCCACTTGGGCAGCTGTCACAGCTACTGAAAATGAGCATCTATAGACAGAGACAGCAGTGGTGCATCTTCACCTGTCACATTGCTGTTTGTTAGCATCGGTAAAAAGTTGCCCGCCCACAGCAGGTGGCTGGGAAGGGTATGGCTGCTATAGGAGCAATGCATGCAGTACAAACTAGTATCACTGTTCCTGCTTTCTTGAGGGTTCATACTTCTTCTGGGCTTATCCCTTGGCTACTAATGCCATGGTTGGGTGGCAGGCTGTGCCTCAGCTGTCTTGTTGGCCCAAGAGAGGATGTCCTGAGCCTGCATTCCTCCCACGGGGGTTGGTTGGCTTTAATGCCTTGAGAGGGAAGCCAGGATGTACTTATATTCTTTTAAATTATAACCAATAAATGTCAGTCCCATTCATTACTCATCTTACTTCTGAAGTTTCTTGAATTAATTCCAGCCATAATCACAGTAATATCTCTATTTATAGAAAACTGGTACATCTCACAGTATTTAAACATTCTCTTTCTGTAAGGGCTGGTAATTAGTAAAACTAATAGGGTCTAAAAGAATCTTACTAACTTGGTATGAATGCCCCTAAAATTTAGGGGTGCAGAGGAGTGTGTTTGGGTCGGAACCTAGCTCTGAAGATAGTTTTATTCCATCCTTCTCATAATTGCCTAGGACTGAAACTGTGGTTTCAGGAACTTCAGTATTTTTATGAATTTGGATGATTCTTAATAATTAGTGATATCCAGAATAATTTACAGTTTTGATTACTCTTCTAATTGTTAAGAGTATTATCAAGTGGCATCCATTTCATCAAACTATTTAATGGAGTCTAATCCATTTATTTTATTAGTAGTATCCAACAACCTTTTAAATCTGCAGTGTCAAGTACTCAAAGGTGGACAGATTGGGGCAGCGTGGTACCATGCTTTGCTGTTTTGCACAAGAAGCCAGTCACTTGTATGTCTGGCGTGTTTATGTTGTAGTCATTTCAAGTTGAAACCAGCAGGATGTAAACCACAATGGTTTTGAACTGACTGTTGTTCTCCTTGTACCATTCCTTCTTCTGTCTGCCCACAGCTTTAGGAGTAAGGTATTCAGTGGTGGATTTATAAATAATTTAAGAAAAATCATCTAGATTTGGAAGGGTAGACATCAAGTAACAAGTATCACTTGCTGATTTGCTGACAGTAAAATTTGCAGCCATTTAATTTCATGCAAGAGTGAAGTCCACTGCTGGAAATCTCCTGCTGAGAAAATGTGAGGAGGGCATCACCAGCTCGACTGTGCTTGGGAAGCTTGGTGCAGCTGAGAGGTGGTACTGGAACAACAGGGAACTGGAATAATGGGGAACTGAGGCAAAGGGGCTTTTAGAAGCTGGACCAAAAGTTTATCCTCAACAGGGATGCTTCATTGTAGATTGGAGAGCTGCACTGAAATGATGCTTGTGTTCCTCAGAACGGGGGCACCTTTCATAGGGTCAAGATTTGAATTCTTAGCTTGTTATGTTGGAGTAGTCGGGCTGGCAGCTTGCAAAGACCTGGATTGCACAGGCTGAGTTGGAATCTATCAGAGACAGATTTGGAGACTTTGCCTGATCAAAGATGAAAATCAGTGTTTTTAACCTTTCCTGCTGTTTGCATTTCCAGTGGAAGACCCAGAGGAACTTCAAGCCCTACATAGAGTTTTGAGGACAGACACCCGCAACAGAAAATTGGTGTTTAATGTTGACTGTTAAAATTGTAGTCAAAAGCATGATAAGGATGCAAACAGTTCCACCTAAGGCATAGCCTTTCTGGCAAACAGCCTTTCCCTTGTATCCTAAATTCCAGTCAGAGTACCAGCTAGAAGAGATTAAATCTTAAGGAAAGGACAAATGGAGCAAGGAAGAAAGATCTTCCCCCAAAATAGCTGAAGAACTGAAGCCAACTGAAACCTCCATGAAGTAAACAGAAGTTGGATAACTTCCAGAGGATAGTTAGTGAAGTTAATATGTGAATCAATATCTGAAGCTCCTGCTTATATGGTAAAACTAGATATGCAGCAAAAAGAGCCCTCCATTATGATGCCAGTGTGCAAGACTCTGTAGAAGACAGAAGAATTGACAAATTAGTGAAAAATGAGCCCTAATATAAGCCCTATAGGCTTATAGGAACTTTTAGCGAATCTTCCTTTAAAGTTCAGTTAATTCTTCTATATGTTCTTTTTCTTCCTTTAAGTCATACAATTCCACAATTCAGGAAGAGATACCATAAAACAATGCCTTATGTCATAGAATTTCATTACTTTTTAATTAAGGTGTGGCTGACAAGAGGAGTGTGAAATGTATCACGGTATTTTACCTTTGTTCTGAACTGAGAAATAAGAGATTGTAAGTTGTAAGTTGAACTGCCTTCATAGAGGTGTCTGTTATATGCTGTAGAACTTCAGAGCTTCCTTCCTTTGTAACTGTGGAGGTGCCTAAAGTCCTGAGATAATTACACTTCCACCTGTCAAGTCCCCTAAATATTTATAGGCTGCTTACTGGTATGCCTAGTTGATCCTTAGTTTTAGAAGCAGTAATCAGCTCAGTACCTGCTTAACAGCTAAGCTACTGTGGGATCTGCAAATCAAGTATTCCTCCAGTTGCTTTCCCCTGCACAGCCAAAATGGGTAAATTTTTCAGAGCACAAAGGTCAAGTGTCATCACAGAATGCATCCAAGAGGAAGGGAATGTACTCCCTTCTTTTTTATCCAGAAACGCTTTGATTAAAGTATTCACCCAGAGATGTGGTGAATATACCATCTGCCTGAGTAGATCTGTACCCCCATCTCCCAGGAGAATGTGCTATTAGGCTATAGAATATACTGGGACCAGTGTTTCCTGGAGAAACTGATCTATTTTGCACAGAAAAATAAAATTTTAATTGGATCAGAGCAAGAGAGTGGAAGAATATTATCCTGACTCTCTACCTTAGTTTTTATGATACTCGTGGAGGGGAGGGAAGAGCTTTGATTAAAGCTTTACCTCATACATTGTCAATAAAGCCAAAGCATTTTATGCCCATTTTGCATGTTGATGGCTAAAATAATTAATAGGAGCCATAAAGGAGGAAGATCAGGATCTAGGAAAAGTGCAGAACAAGTCAGGATGTACTGATGTAAGATGGTTGTTTCAAATCATCCTAGCTTATTTACAAAGCTGATGGAAGCAATCACTGAACCATGAGCTTTGAATGCTTTGAAGACTCGTGAGGGCTGGATGGGGTGTCAGAAGGCTGAAAAAGAATGAGGATAAGATAAGAAATTACAGACTACTCAGTTTAACTTCATTCCTAGAAAAAAAATGGTGGAAATAATCAAATAAAGGAGATTATTAGGAGCCAGCACAGATCTGTCAAGAATAGATCATGTCAAACTAATTTAGCTTTCTTCTGTAACAAGCCTTGGGATACAGAGGAAGTAGTTGTCATACCTTGTCATTTGTAAGGATTTTGACATTATCTCACAGGCTTTTATCGTAAGTGAAGCAAAGAAACATGGTCCAAAGGAAAACGTTACAGCAGCAATTCTCACTGATTTCCTGTCGAAACAGAAGGCTCTATTGAGCAGGTTGCCACCGGCTTGAGCTGTGGCCTGTTAGTGCTTCATGTTTTCATTAAATACATTGTACTTAATATTTTAATTTCAACCTGGATGATTATCTAGAGGAAGTGTTTTTTAAAATCTGCAGGTAGCATGAACCAGATATAGGCTGGTGGAAGTTACTGGAATTCAAGAAAAGCTTGTCAAACTAAGGACCTGGTTTCATCAGCATGAGAGCAAATGTAAAGTGCTGTCCATGGGAATGATTAATAAATTGCAGCCAGCTGTCCATGGGAGCCAACAGGCCAGCAAACTGTCCTTCAGGAGGGAAGACAGGGTCTCTAGAAGACCACAGGTTCAATGTTAGTCTAGAATGTCACTCTATTGTTAAAAAGCAAAACATTATCTTATCAGGTTGTGCAAATGGGAGTGTAGGCTGTAAGACACATCTAATAAGCCTTCAGCTCTGATGACCAGATGTAAGTCTCAGCTGAAATGTCATGCCTTAGTCTTGTAATGCACTCTAAGAAAAGTGTGGTCCAGTGAGAGAGAGTGCAGGCTGGGATAGTGAGAATTGCTGGAGGTCAATGGAAATAAAATTTGTGAGGAGAGACTGAAATAATTAGGGTTGTTTAACCTAAAAGGAATAAGGCTGAGAGGAATCAGAATGTTAGTCTGGTGAGTGCAAGAAAATGGGAATAAATCTGTTATTCCCGTCAAGGGTGGATAAAACAAGAAGTAATGGTCTTTAATAGGTCCTTAATAGAATAGTCCTTAACTTAATAGTCCTTAACAGAGCACTGGAACAGGCTGCCCAGAGAGGTTGTGGAGTCCCCTTCTTTGGAGATTTTAAGACCCGCCTGGATGCAGTCCTGAGTAACATGCTCTGACATGCTCTGGGCAATCCTGCTTCGGCAGGGGAGTTGGACTAGATGATCTTTATGGTCCCTTCCAACTCTAAAAAGATTCAGTGAAATTCAGTGAAATTCAGTGAATGATTTAAACTAGACTTTAGGAAGAGTCCATGCATTGAAATAGATTGTCTAATAAAACTATGGCAGCTCCAATCATTGAAGGGCTGTAGGAGGTACTTATGGACCAGACAATGGACTAAGTGGTCTCCTGTGCTCTCTCAACACTATTTTATATCATTAGTATCAAATATTCACTGAAGCAGGAACTGGACACAATCTGTCCTCTTGCCGAAGAGTGCTTAACCAGTAGGCTACAAAGCTGTATTTACTTCTGTGCTCTCTCTGTCTCTGGCCTCAAGCTTATTTAATTCTTCCATGAAAAAAGCCTAAGAGCTTTAGCAGGAAAAGCTAGGAGCAGGTTACTCTAAACAGTCTTCTGTAGGAGGAAGGCAAGACTTGAGATCTTTTCAGGTAAAGTAGAGAGCTGATTCAACATCTCCCATAATTTAGGGAAGAAATTCTCTCCACTGAGATACTAGATAAATACCTATCTACTGCATACTCTCAGAGAGGAACTGTAGTTGGGGGTCTCTTTCTGGGCAGGGGTTCAGGGCTTGGAATCCAACCAGAAGATGCCTCTCTGATAACCAGAGCAAGATGCCTAAACCCAGACAGTTTAAATGTTGCTCTGTCTTCAGCATTTACTATAGACATGTTCAAAAAGCATTTATTTGGTGTATTGTGATACTGAGGTTCCTAGTTTTCCCCATTTTTTCTAGTGAACTTAAGACTTTGGTTTCTGCAAGGTGTCTTCCCTTCTTCCTAGACTTAGCTCCAACATGCATCTTCTGAACACGAATGTCTGCTGGAACTCCACACCGAGATTCCCTTTTCATCATCCTCAGGAGAGAATTATTACAAGGGATTTATCAGTTGGTGGCTTCTTCTACCTGCCTGACATGAATTGTCTCAAAACATTTATATGGCAGTCACTCAGAAATTCCCAACCAGAGTGCTGTACCCCTACTAGAACTCACCTTTAGTGCTTAATCCCCTCTGCTCCCATTATGATGTGTCCCTGCAGTTGCTGGGAATACTGAATAAAACACGCTGAGATATAATGTTCACATTCACTGGATGTATTCTCATGCAGCAGAAGAGCTACTGCTGCATGAGAATATAGAGGAACTAAAGCTGACCTGTGTTTGGTGTCTTCCATTATCACGTGCTGAGTCCATACAACCTTCAGGAAAATATCCTTTCTTTGGTTATTCCAAAGCCTTTACACAACACAAGAGGGGAAGCAAGACACCCTGCCTATAGTCAGGATTATCCAACTTTTGGGGGATGAGATCAATTGTAATAGTCAAAGACAATCTTTTCAACTACATGAAATTTTGCTGAGCTTTTCCTGTTTGGATAAGAATTTTCTTGGTAGGGGTCTTCTTCAAATAAATACTGTGATTTTTTAATTTGTTATTTTGCTCTATCTGTTGAGATTAGAGGAATAAAGCTTTGAAAGTGAAAAGAGTTTTGCAACCATTTTATAAGCAACGGTTGTGCCTTTATAATATAAGGAAAGAGAATGCCATTATGATTTCAAATGATGAAATTTCCTATTTTCTTCTTTTCAGTTTATGTTTTTAAAATAAGAGATTAAACTCTTCTGTTAAGCATACACTGAGTTTTCAAAGTCAAACACTTAGAATATAGAGAATTAATTAAAAGGATTGCCTATCCATCTTTAATTTCTCGTCTCTCACATATAGGCTTAATGACGTGGTCCTTAATTGTAAGGTCAAATACTGGTATATTTTTTTTCAATGGATCCCTGTCTCATTCAGTGCACAGAATGGAATCTGCTTAGGGACTGAATGAGTTTTGCAATAAACAAAGGTGTTTTCTATAGGTCTCCTGTTTCGTTTACTGCTAGTGATGAAGGTTATGTATTGAATTGGGCAGGGGGCTGTTCAAAAACAGAATAATAGTCTCATGTTTTGGCAATTGAATGCTGCCCTGAAGAATTAGGCTTTTTCCTGCCTTTTGCCATGAGTTCCCATGTGATATGAAAAAGCCCTATAAATGAGGTTTTTCCATGGGTGGCCACTAATTGGTGTGTTCTCATTTTCTGGGTTCTCAGTCTGAGACACCTGGGGTCTGACTTGCAGAAGTGCAGAGCTGGTATTGTATGGAGTTCTGCTCCCAACAAGCACAAAGCTGGGGAAATGCTAATCGAAGGCATCACAAATTAGGGACCCAAAATCAGTGGGTGCTCTGGCCATTTTGACCTTACCCTCTTTGTGTCTGATTTCACTGTCTGTAAAATAGAGATAACAACCCCACCTACCTCCCTGGGAGAATATCCATTAAGGCTCATGAAGCACTGGGTTATTATGGCAAAATAGCAACACAGGGGAAGACCATGAGGAAATTAGTATTCTGCATTCAGGGATGAGTTTGAATGATGTGTGGCAAATAAGGCACTTTGCCATGCCTGAAATTAGGGTAACAGGAAAACACTGAATTGCTACCCACTCAGTGGGCTCTGTCTATCCTTTATAGTAGCTGGGGTGGGAGAGACTTGCAAGAAAAAAAAGAAAAATATTATAAAGACTATTATAAGGCATATGCACAAAGGAGTCAAAGTGAAGTTTCAGAGGTAGTCTCCATTTTACATTTTCTGCTTCAGCCTTTACCATTTGCCCAGAAAGATACTTGTAGGATAGGCTTTTTATGTAATACATGAGTCATACTACATTGTACTTGTGCCTGTGAACGATGGCTTGCAAAATAATTGGGAAAAAATGGCCCAAATATGTTATCACTGAAACTAGTACTACACTTTTCACTGCTGTTGGAAGATGTCAGCTTAGATCCTTAACAAATCAAGCCTAGAACACTCTTGTTATTACTTCCTTTGTATATGAGGAAACTGAGGCGTAGAAGAAAGTGGAATTACCTGCTGAAGTCATTCTGTCTGTTTATATACAACCAACAGGTTTTAAACTAGTATTCACATACCTTGCATAATTTAATCTAGAAATGACAGAAAAAGTATGGGTTTGTTCCTCTTTTTCCCCTCCCTTCTCCTCACCTGCAAGAAGTAGCTTGAGTAATGGCAGATTGTTTGTTTGCTTTACTTGCCAGTCACTTTATATTTGTGTCTGTTGGAGTGGGGCATGTATCTGCTGACAGGACTCCATGGGAGGATCTACTAAGGAAGGGCTGAGCTGGAGAGTTGAGGAAGCAAGCAGGTCTGTGGTATCACAGGTCTTATGTCCTGACCTTGGTGCTGTTCTCATGAAGTTCAGGCTCTCGGTTGCTGCCCTGGAGGATCTTCAGTTGGGGAGGTTGTGCTCGCACCAGGAGAGGCAGTTTGTCTGGAATGTAAGCTCCAAACCAGCATGGGCTTAGGAAAGTGGTCAGAGCCTTCAAACTGGGCTTAACAGGGAGCTGAAGAAGAGGCAAGAACACAGTCATACACAGTCATAAACTTTTATTAATGAGAGCCTGCCTGGGTTTTCTCTGTAGTCTGAACATGCTGTTGTTATTGTGGAGACTATGAATGTCTGTTTTGACTTCTTCAAATCTCTGGTGCATAAGATGGGACACAATTTTCTGGCCAGGCACAGGTGGGAATTTTTCCCACCTTTGCAACATACACTGGCTGCTGATGAACTGGTATGTTGCCTACTAGGCCTCTGTGTCCATGAATTATCTCCAGAAGAAAGTTTACTTCTCCCAGAGGGGCACTAAGCAGCCTAACATGCTGAAATGGAAATGGAAATGGAAATACTGAAATCCCAGTACAGAAATTCAGAAGTCTTGGAAAAAAAGCAATTAATCGGCACTCTGTAAGCATGGTAGAAGAGTTGTGCTTATATCTGTTGTCCTGAGATGTGCCAGCATGGCATGACACTGTAAACGTACCAAATCTAATCGCTGGTTATGGCTTGAAGCCTATACCTTATGAGGATACCCTGTTGCCTATTTTGAGGACCTTCTGCTGAGATTGCCTTCCATGGCAGCTTAAGAGACCCTTCTCCTGCTCCTCTGGAGTTAAACCTCTGGCTGTCAGGACTGATGCAGGGTTGATGGTCAAGGTGGAGTGACCCAGAGAGATACTTTGTGGAGGCAGTGTAGGTGGTGAAAAGAGAAACTCCTGGCAGGTCTGGATGAAGGCCAGTGTCCCTCTGCCAGTTAAGAATGGATTTGGAGAGGCTGTCTGTGTAGGAAAGAAAAGTTGCAAAGTAAATGTGCCGTTGTCTCTTTGGGCCAAACCTGATGCATGTTTGCCAAGAAGGTAGTGGAAATGTAGGTCTTGTGCTAGCATTTGTGAGGTGGTGGGAATTTTGTAATCTCTACCGCTCCCAAATCAGATGAGGTTTCATCCTACTGCTGGGGCAACCCCTGCTTCTGGCTTTGTCACAAAAGCATAGACTGCCACAGCACAGAAATTAAGGGGGAGGTGGAAAAGGCACTGGACTGAGTCCGGAGATAATTTTGTTGGAAACACGTACAACTGTGTGGCTCCACTGGCTTCTTCTCCCCATAGAAGGAGGAGCATTGACCACAGCAGATAATACTGTGACTTGTAAGCACCCACTCCAGAACTGAAGGGGCCTTGCCAAACTAAGGTCAGCCTTCCCATCTCTCAAAGTGCAGTAAGTGGCCCCACTGGCAGGACTTGCTTTCTTCTCTTTCTCATCTGTGGTTCTGACCTGTCCCTGCATAGAGCAAAATGTGCTCCTCTTTGCTTTGCCTCCTTATGTCCAGCCCCATTCTGTTCTATCTTTCACATAGGATGCATTTCATCTCCGCTCCACACAGTATGGTATCATCGATGCTGATATCCCCAACCTGTAATTTTTCAACTTCTCTTTTGGGTACTTGCCTCTAAGCTTCTCCTGCTGTCAGGTGCAGCAGACAACAGATTATGCCAAGTAGCTCTGAGGGGCACGATACAGAGTGATTCTGCTGTTTGGAAATTTGTTTGTGAAAACTCTGAGCAGCGCAGAAATGCCTGGAGAAGCTAATCAGAATTGGAGATGGACACAGTTTTTAAAAACCACAAGTTTCAAGTACTGTGGTGTAAACAGGAGGTCAGTTTGCTGCCAGTGGCAGTGAAATAGCATTCAGTTATACAGAGCACAGGAAAATGCTGAACAGGATTTCTGTCATTCCTTTGCTCCACATTCATCAACACCCCGTGCTTCTGCCCTGCAGCACCTCTGCTATTCCAGCTCTGATGTTGCAGGGTAGCCATTGAGCTGCTGAAAACTAGGCAAGGATGTAACTGATCCTTTGAACAAAGTAATTCTCAGTAGCTTTTTGTACATATAAAATGATTAAATCTTTAGGGGGCTTTTCCCTGATGCAGTAATTGTGCATTCATTAAATTGCCAGATAAGACTTACTTTCTATTAATTTATTTTTTGCGAAGAAAAACGTTTCATTTTCCACTGATAATCCTGCCTCACCTAATTCAAGGATGGCCAATTTGTGGCTTTTAAGGAACAGGCAGATACTGAGTGGTTGAAGTGTGACTGCCACAATGGAGATATGTTGTGTTACTTACAGCACACTGCTGATGGTAGGACTACTTTTTTATTAGTATCTTCATGTGGGAGGAAGCTCTCAGCATCTTCTGAGGCCAACAGCTCCCTCCAACCTATGGGACTCAGCTGGGCACCCAGCCTCACCCCCTCCCACACTGGGTGCTGGGGTCCAGGAGAGCCATTGCTGTTTTCTGCCTGGGAGCTACTTGTTGAAAAATCCTTCACCTTGCCTACGGTACTAGGTAGGTGTTTAACACTTCTTGGGCATTGGAAGGTACATTTTTTTAAGAGACTTATGAGGCCAAGAGGTTTGAGCTCCCATGATTTAGTCAATTGCATTTTTGAAAGTGAAATCTGGGTAAAAGTTGAATTGTCCTGCATTACTAGGAGAGGAAATAGATTTAGGCTTCAGCTTCAACATGAGCTACTGTACGTGTGAAAAAAGACCACAGAGAAATGATGTTAGAAGAAAGTTATTAAAGCTGCAAAGCCAAGTATTAAAAAATTAGCCAATATTGGAAGTGCAGTTGCCTGTGCAAGCTCAGCATGATCTCTTGTCATTGTATTTCAGTACACTTCTAATAACAGCAACACATCTTATTTTTCTTTCCAGGGATTTCTACGGCATTCAGGTCACAGAATGGACAGTGCTCACTTAATGAGCAGTCATTCAATATTGTTCTCTCATAATAAGTCAGCGTGTGACCCCACAGCTTTGCTCAATAAATACTATTCAAACTCTGCTCTGAAATCAGAAATACTAATTTTCTCCTGGGCTGTCTTGTGATTCTGAGCACATCCTTAACAATACTTAGTAAATCTTTGCAACGCCCATGTGAGATAACTGAATATTTTTACTGTGTTTTTGTAGATGGACAATTGAGGCACAAAGAGAGAGTTTAGTCAGCAGGACTCCCTAATTTTATGTGCTGAATTTGAGAAACAGAAGACCCGACTTTTGTTAGTATTTTTTATTGAGAATTACACATATCTGAAAACATCTCCCATTACTGCCAGCTGAGTGCTTAACACTGCTCCAAGTCAAACTCAAGGTCTATGAAGCCAGATACTCAGAGATGCAGAACATGCCACTAGGAATCACCCTGTGAAAAGTATGGGCCAGGGTAACAGAGGAATTCGGCAGCAGAGGTAGGGCAGTGCTGTGGTACAGCCGTCTGTCGGCTGCCCTAACACTGAGATCTCCTTTGTCAAGCCTCTGCCTCCCGCGTTTTAAGTTTCCAGCTTCCAACTGCAAAAAATAGGACCAAGATTTTAGTGTAATCCCTTTATACCCCTGAGTTTCCTAAGCTTCAAATATCCAGATTTCCTACTAACGCTTTAAGTCTTTAAGCTCCTTTGTCTTACTTTGCAATCTTTCAGCAGATATTTACAAGCCTAGTTCCAAACAGCGGCAGGGTGGTATCAGGTAATTTACAGAACTGTCCTAACAAATAAGATTTATATAGGCAGGAGCCTAGCAGGATTTTCAAAAAGGCTTGGTGCCTAATTCACACTGGTTTCAATAGGATTAAGGCAAGTAGGCATTTGTCAAGATCCCACCATTAGTTTCTTAAAACCTGGCCCTTTAATTCTTCTTTCAATCAAGTTTATGCTGACCCACTAGAGCTAACGCATAGGAATGTATACTAAAATGTTAATAATTCATGAGTGTTTTTAAAGTGCTGTGAGAGTACAATCGGAAAGCAGGGATATGGGGGGCATGTGTTATGTTTTCTTCAGGCTTCAAAATAATTGCTTCTGCAACCAAAGCAAAATACAGGTGGAAACTTTTTTCCTTGAGATCAAAATGTTAGTTACCTGTAAGCCCCAATAGGTGCTCCAGTTCTACACCGAGTACTCTTAGATATTACTAAGGGTTAGACAGATCCCAAACCCTTGAGTTAGTGACTGGTTTGAAAGAGTACAGAAAATGTTTGTGCATTCTTTCTTGAAGGGATCAAATGACTTGTTGAATTTAATCTGTTTGAAAATATTCTCTATGTGGGCTTCATTTCTGTTTTCACTTCAGCAGGATTTAGTGAGTTGGTTATGCAAACTGACTTCAGGCAGTGGATTTCTTGCAAATTACTCACTCCACTATATTTATATATATGTGTGTGTGTGTTTGTGACATGCATTTTGTGAGAGTTATACAATATGATTTTCTCTCTCTGACTGGGAAGGAGGAAAAAGAAAGTTACCAGGGGGGAAAAAAAAAAGAAAAAGTGAAAGAAAAAGCCACACTCCTGGCCTAAAATTTTAGGTAATCATTCACTATAATGGAATTTGCATGATTTGTGCCTATCTTCACAGATGAGGGACCAGTTCATCTGAAGAGTAGAGTACAACTAATGACATAACCTGGCCACATAATATACACATTTACATACCATAATCTTTGCTTCATTTGAGCAGACCCACAATTTGCCTAACTTCAGTGATGTGTCTCATGAAGGACTCAGTATTGTTATTATTCATAGGTCAATAAATTGGACTGGCAAGAACCAGCCTTGTCCTGTGACTTCCTGAAGAATCAGGAATTATGTCTTTCTACCAAGAAATGGCTCTATATTTTAGGTGGTGCTAGGAGAAAGCAAGCTGGTTCCTATCGTATATGAGTTGTTTTTCCTCTGTAAACCTGTGTGCTGCCTGTGCCCTTTCTTGTGTTCAGCACACTCCCATTGTCTTAGCTCCTGTTGCTTGTTCCATTGCTTCCTTTCCTGGTGCCACAAGGGAGATATATCCCATAGATGTAGAAATTATAATAGTTATCATCATCATAAATCCTCATTCTCATCATTATAAATCCAGCATTTGGCTCTTCTCACAGTGGGCACCTCTTTCTTCATCTGGAAGCTTACCCTTAGTACAGTAAGAGCCTGGATGGAAACTCTTGGAAAACCTCTGAAAAGTGTTTCGTACCATTTCCCTCCATCTTACTCATCCTAGCCTGCTCCAGCTACCCAACGTCTTGACATCCTTAGAAAACTCCTAAATGTGCCGAATAGCATTTTGGGGTGGCTGACAGGAAATGGAGCAGACTCAGGACCGTGTTTAACAATCTCTGTGGATTGCTATCTATCTATAGGACACTCGGCCATTCATAAGTTCCTCTGAGCTTTTTTTCCCCCCCTTTTTTTCCCCTAACTGCTGAGCTATTTTCAGCACCATCTATGTTCATGGCTGCAGCTTTTCTTACTGCCTTTGGGAGTCTGATCCACACATTGATTTATTTTTAGCTATATTACTAATTATTATTTTTGTGAGTATAGTGTTTCATTATTCATTAAAGCTGGAGAGATATTTTAGTAATTTCTCAGTAGAACAAATATCAGTTCAGTAACAAAAGTAAGATCTCTGAGTAGGGCTGAAGAGGGCTAGAAAGAGTGATCTGGCAAAGAAGGATGCTATGAGAGGTGAGAGCTATTGATACATGAAGGAGGCTTACTAAGAAAAGAGAAACAAGCTATTCTCAACACGAACAAGGCACAGGGGGCTGGCTGAAACTCTGGGAGGAACACTTCCGTTTACCAGAAGAATAAACTGCCAGAGAAACCCAGAGAATCACCTTTGGGGCTAATGTCCAAAGACTGGTAAAAACCACTGCTCTTGCAGGTTGGGCTAAAGATGAAGAAAATCAGCCCTGCTGCAGTGAGCAGGGAGGGCCTAGAGGACCCTAGGGATTTCTAATTATTTAATCTTCGGTGTGTGAGAACGCTATGCAGTGTGACCTGGCCCTTACTAAGAAAAGAGGAAACACTGCATGTTTTCTGCTGTCAGATCATCTCTGCATACCTCCCCATGCTTTCTCTCTGGTTTGCACAGGATCCTGAGGGAAGAAGGTTCCTGTTCCAGAAACTCAAAAGTCCTTCTCAGAATAAAAACTCTTTCTGTATCACATCCGCAGCAGAGCAAAAAGAAATGGAAGGAGCTTTGTGCACCCTGCCCAGCCATCGCCTCGTCCTCATTAGGGGTCCCTTTTCCCTCAACTTCTCTGCCAGGGTGGCTGCTGAGTAAAGCCCTCCACAGGGAGGGCTCCAGGGATGCCTGGATGGAGGATGGTTGTGCTACAGATTCACCAGATACAGACTGATCAAACTGTGTGCCTGGGCAAAAACACATTACAATGCACAGTGCTTTGAGGCTACTGCCATGCTTCCTGAGTGAAGAATGGAAAAAAACCAGAAGACTTTAGGACCAAGATGTTTAAAGCTTATTGAAGCTCTTTTATAATAACAACTTAAAGGTGGTAAGCCCAGGGACTGAAAAAATGGAAAGAAAGAACAGCTGTCCTACAGCAGGAAGCTTAGGAGAAGCTCTGGGTGACTACTTAAATGTAGCAGTGATATACTAGCCCTTATAAGTGGCAAATCCAAACAGTTGTGGCTTTTTTTCCTAGCACATCTATTCAACATGTTCCTTTTGGCTGGAGGTCTTTATAACACTAACTTAACAGTGTCCACAAAGGGTCTATCGCAGCATGCACTGCAGGCTTGCCTCCCCCTTCCCTCTTTTTCAATAGGGCTGTATACAGTGGAGGAGAAAAGTAGAAAACAAAATGGCTTGAAGCCACATGTGCATTTCCCATAGCTCAGTGCCAGTCTCTAGAATAAGTGATTAAGCCCTGAGGCTACTGGGTCTCGTGTTCAGCTGCCTATGGCCCCAGAGGATCTTTCCAATCAAAGCCATGTCTGTGCTGTGGTGACAACCCTACCTGAAGGATGGGAGTGGGGTATGGCACAACATTTATGCCTTCGGCGCTGTGCCACTCAGGAGTGACAGCTGCAATCATAGGCCCAATTCATCAGTTTTATGGAACTGGGAAAGCACTGAAGTTACACAAACTGTGCATGGTCTCAGGCAGGCAGGTTTCACCCAGGTTCTTGGGTGAAAGAAACTGTGTCATATAGGTGCCCCCTGGAAAATATTTCAGGTACTGACAGACACTTATGCCTCCTTTCAGGATGTTCTCATCCTGAACTGACAGGAGGGAATAGATAAGAGCTCAGCTTAAATATTGCGCAATACTTTACCCCTTGCTACAACATCATGCGTTTGAGGCTCTTGCAACACTACAAATACTAATTCAATTAGGTTCAGAGTCCTTCTGGAACATAACACTGTCTCCTCTCGCAAGTTGTTTGGAGCAGAAGACCACAGAGATCTTGTAAAAGTTATCCCTAGTGAAAATGTGATTGAAATCGATGAAATTACACTCTACTTTCACCATCCAACATTGCATTTGGCACTGAACTTCCAATAAAATCTTGGAACAACTGTTTGTTAATAAGCTGTACAAATTTCAGGATAGGAGGAATAAAGATGGTCTAGGTCTTCTCACACTTTGCTGTAAGTCAGCAGTGTCTAGGAGCTCGTAGCGACCAGTGACCGGTCTTCTATATTTGATATCTTAAGAGTAGGTTTAACTCTTCCTGTTCTCACCTGAGCTTGTGACAAAGGAGGGAGGAGATACAGGATCTCTTTCCTTTCTCTTCTTGTACTTTAAAGACATAAAAGGAAAGAGAAAAAATGTAGGCCAAGAGTGATTTCACAGAAGGTTTTCTATAAGGTCTCTGTCATCCAAGACATGCTGTTGCAGATCCATAAGAGGGGTCCATGTCTTACCCATTGCTTGCGGTGAATTCATACACATATTGTTGTGAAAGCCCTATCAGCCACCTTGCAGAAGATCTGTGGAGCAAATATCAGCACCAATGGTACCACTGAAGTAAAGTTGGGTGGAGAGAAAGGGCAAGCCAGAGGAAAAAGTATATGTGGACACGAGGGCAACTCTGGGCCAGTCAAGCCCAGATGGGCATGAAGACCTACAACACAAATCAACAAACTGAGCTTCTGTGAAGATCAGAGGCAGCACTCAACACCATCATTCTCTGCCTCCAGCAGCAAGGCTGACACCCTGTCCTAGTAGAGTCGGGTCAGGCAAGCCCATGGAGCAAGAAGCAGAGCCAGCAGAGCCAATCCTGGCTGGTAAGGAGAGGCCATGCCACCGAGACCCATTAAACCAAACAGAACCAGAAGCTGAGAAAAAGCCAGCTGCCCCAGTGAGGAGATGGAGTCTATACCAATCGGTAGAAACCTTTGCTATTGATTCCTGCTCTTTGGGGACACAAAAATCCTGATACACACACAGTTCAGCTCTGCAGTGTGGATGTTGGATTGGTCAATCTGGAACAAAAGCTGAAGAGGTTGTAAGAGACGATATCTTAGGTGGAGCAGTTTTAGAGCCAGTTTATCGATTTAGGTAGACCTGCAACTCTGGTTGCTTGGGTTTTTCTGGGAGCAGCTCTGGTGATTTGAAAGATTGCACTCTGCTCTTTGGGGAATGGCAAAGCTGTTGGCTAAAGGTGGTGCTGTGGGTTAGGCTCATTTTCAGGAGATTAGAAAGACAAAAGACACAGGTCTGACCAGGACGATAATGAACAGTAAGAAAGGCAGTACTGACTTTACTGTCCTTGCCAGATTCCGATCAAGAATCCTGGTTGCAACTTTGAGTTCACCCTGTCATTTCAGTTGGGATACACACCCCTGTCCCTGCTGGAAGTTCAACTGCTGTATGCGGCTGTGGGCACAGGTAGCAGCTACATGGTTTCACCCCAGACGTAGCTGCAGTTTGGGAGGAGAGAGAGAGACCTTTTCTTCTTCATGCAGGTGCTAGGTGTAAAACAGGGGGATGTGTGAAAGATCCTGTAGAAACATCACTGTCCAGATGCTCTGTGGAGCAGAAGTTCATTGTAGAGCAGTGTGGGAAGACAGAGGAGGCTAGTGCACAGCCAAAGCGTTTCACAGAATCACAGAATGATATGGGGTTGGAAGGGACCTCTGGAGATCATCTAGTCCAACCCCACTGCCAAAGCAGGTCCACCTAGAGCAGGTTGCACAGGAACGTGTCCAGGCAGGTGTTGAATGTCTCCAGAGAAGGAGACTCCACCACCTCTCTGGGCAGCCTCTTCCAGTGCTGTCACCCTCATAGTAAAGAAGTTCCTCCTCATGATTAGGTGGAACTTCTTATATGCAAGTTTGTGCCCATTTCCTCTTGTCCTATCCCTGGGCGCTGCTGAAAAAAAGACTGGCCCCATCCTCTTGACACCCTCCCTTTAAGTATTTATAGGCATTGATCAGATCCCCCCTCAGTCTTCTCTACTCTAGACTAAAAAAACCCAAGCCCCTCAGCCTCTCCTCGTTAAGACAGATGCTCCAGGCCCCTAATAATCTTTGTAGCCCCCTGCTGTACCCTCTCCAGCAGTTGCCTGTCCTTGAACTGGGGAACCCAGAACTGGACACAGTACTCCAGATGGGCCTCATTGAAGCCTTAGTTGTCATGAGCATGACTGATGGGATGGTCTTTGATAATTGCATAGGATATTCAAGAGAAGACCTTGCTCCCCCTGCAACACCACAGCAAAAGTTTAGATTTCAAGGGCAGGGTAAGCATCACCCTTTATATTTTACAAGTAGAGTGATCCGGAGCTACAAGCAAAGGACTGAGCAACCTTCATCTCCCACCTGGATATCCTCTCACATCTCCCTGCTGCCTTGGAGAAGCTGCTTCATCTCGCTTTGCCCCTCTACTGTCCAGGATGGGGAAGAAGCAGGAAAGGCTCAGCTCGGAGCTGTCACACATTAACTCACCCACATCCAAATCAGCCTGCTTACTGACAGGGCCAGCTCTCCAGCAGAGCTCTGTAGACAGGCTGATGCAGGGTCCTCAGGACCTCTGCTAGCCCAGCGCTCATGGAAATGACAGCCAGGGTTGTGCAGGAAGGTGGCATGGGCCAGAGGGAGCACTGCCAACACCTCTTTCAGCTGTGGCACAGTCAGTCATGCAGATCTGCTCCAGGAGACCCTGCTCAGCTGTTTAGCTGCCTGCTTTTTCTTGGCATTTCCCGCTGTCACGCCCTTCGGATGTGGATCAGTGATTTTTTCTCTCTCCCTCTTGCATTCTCCCTTCCTCTGTATCGTGTCTCTGTCATTGAGCCTCTTATTTATTTGCCTCTCTTCCATTCGGTTCCTTGGCTTTGAACAACTCTTACCTCTCTCTACCCCTTTTCTTTTCTCCTCTCCATTTGGTTCCTTTGTTCTTCCCTCTCCTCTACTCTCATTCCTTTCCTTCTCTGCCTTGAGCTCTGTCTTCTCCTCTCCCCTAGCCTTCCACCTTACCAGATCAGCCCCTTGCAAGTGCCCCTTCTACCCACCCTGGGTTTAGCCCCACACCTCCCCTTCCCTGCCCACCCTTGCAGTGGCAAAGCCCAGGACTCTGCAGGGGGGAAGGTCGCTGCTGCAACAGCAAAGCCCACCCTCTAAGCAGCTTCCCAAGCCACTGGGAATTAGTCTGTGCCTTGCTTTCCCTAATTGCTGGGGATGTTTGTTTGACTTTAATGAACTTGCAAATGCTTTCTCAGAAGATAATTGCCCCAATTTCCAGTTACATAAACTAAAATAATAATAATAATAGAACAAATACAGCCCTGAGCTTACCATCAAGCAGGGAGGGAGCTACTTGATGCTTAGCTCGCTCTCATCACTAGGTTGAGAGATTTCACGGTGTTGGCAGTCACTGCCAGAAGGAGGTATCAGAGGACGTTCAAGGTTAACAGGCAGGTTAAAAAGAAGGTTCAGAGACTGGATGGACTTGGGGCTTGAGCCTTTCATTGTTATTCTGCTGGCTGCAAAAACCTTGGGCAAGCCAGCAAGGAGCACAAGTGGGTGCTGAGATAGTGACAGGGCCGCAGTCTAGTTGCCCACAGGCTGATGTCCCCAGCATGAAATTCCTCACAATTTCTAGGTGCAACCAGGACAGGTCAAGGTAACCTCAGACACCAGCAGTGGAAGGGCTTGTAGTATGCCTGCCTGCAGTTTACTCAGGTTGAGAAGTAGGGATATTTCCCATCACCAGAGCTGGGTGCAGCCCTGTGTTCCCATGGAGGGAATGGGGTAGGAGCTGGAGGACATAAGCTGCTGTTTCTTGTGGAAATGGCTCTAGAGACCTTGCATAACCCCGGGCTCTGGGGAGGCTCAGCAGCTGCCTGCACCAGATCTCAGGGAAGCAAGTCTGAGCTGTAAATTAGCCTCTGGCCCTCGTCTACAGCTAGAACAGAAGGAGATGTGTCCAGCCCCCGTGGGGGCAGGCACTGTGAGCCACCAGACATTAATAACAATTCCCTGAAATTTTTTTGTGGAGTCCAAAACTCATCAAACAAGAAAACAGGAGAGTGAAAGAGAAAAGGCAGGGAGGGACAGAGATAGATAATCAGGGTTTTATTAGCTGCTCGTGGTCAGCGCACCATGGGATTCAGAGTCTGAAGGTATTACTTTAAAAGTCACATAGGAACAACCATCTTAGCCTGAACTTCCCTGAACAGGACCACACAAACCACATAGTTTGAGCCTGGATGAAATTTCTCTTTAGTCCAGGGACATCACTAAGCCCATCTGCAGCAGAAACCATTCTTTGAATGGACTTTTCTAATCAAAACAGAGTTCAAGGGAAACTTTTCACTTGGTCTTTTTGATGAATTTCTTCAACATGGTCTATTTTGGGAGTGGATTTACACAGTCAACTTGGATACCTTCCTGCTTCCTCTCCAGGCTCTGGTGCCTTGATCTGAATGCCTGCTGGCTGGCTCCTTCTGGAGCGACATAAGTATTTCCGTCCAAAAAGGAGACTATGCACAACTGACAGCACAGTATGTGCCAGGATCCAACCTGAAGCAAGAGTATAGATGTTGATCGTGCCAAACATGCAAGGCCTTTAACACAGTCCACACAGACTGTGTGCCCTTAAGTGCTCTCACACACTTAGACTGTACCCCAGGATATACACATGCCCTTGACATTAGCTATAAAAGCTTCGCTTGGCAAGCTACAACCTAGCCCTGTCTCTGAGACTTTGGGTGCTTTGAATTGAAACATGAGTGAATGCATCCTGTGCCCCACAACCACAAGTGCTGCACAGAGCCCAGATCAGATGCAAGGCAAGTGCTTTTTCCCAATGACATCCACGAGCCACCAGAAAAGCCTCCAGAAAGCATGAGTCCTGGACATCAGCCACTTTGCATCAGCTTCAGGAGCAAGGCTCTTCTTTCTTTCACTCAGCCTGCAAAGGCAGCATAGGCAGTACTGAGTGCCTTTCTCCATTTAAACACTGGAGCTATAGGAGCTTCAAGGTGGTAGGTGGCACCACGGTTGACCACCAGCTTAACAGAAACAGGGTGATGAACAGAAGGGAGAGTCAGAAAAAAAGGGTGAGGAGAATATAAGGGATTTATTGAGAAGGCATACTGGAAATATCTAAATAGGTGTAGCTTAGATTATTTTCTACCTCTCAGTCACTGTACACAAGTGAATAACATACATCCATCTGCCTGACCATCATTAGCTTATTCCATTCCAGGCACCATAAAATAGAGGGGAAATTTCCAACATGTGAGAGGATCTTGTAGAGGAAAGGATGAAGACTCCATTGTTAGAGGATTTGAAACTGGAGAGCTGAAACCCTGCTAGTTATACCCTGGGGAACTATCCTGCATAAGCCTTCAGAGAGATGAATTAACCTTTTCTCTCTCAAGGGTGTTTTACCCACTATCACCATAGTTATCCTGGGAAAAAAAGGAACTCTGTTTGTTTCCTTGCCTTGCAGACAGGTTGTGCTGAGAGATGTCATCCTCTAGCCAGGTGTCTTCACACCATTTAACTGGGTTAAAAAAAGCTGTTCTCTGTGCTAAATTGCTTCTTCACTTCACAAGGCGTGAAAACCTTTTCTCTCTCTCATGTGTCCATGCTACACTCCTTCTGGGAAGACAGCTGGTCTTTTTTTTTAATGCATTCTGCTCCTTAAATGCTGTCTCCGAGACAAATCAGGTCATGTAGAGCCAGGCCCACAAAAGCATTGAGGTGACTCAATCCTATGGAATCAATGGAAGTCAGGTGCCTAAATTTGTTTGTGAGTCTGGGCCTAAGTGACCTTGAATAACATCAGTAGGAACATACATGCTGTGTTCTAGTCAAGATTGGAGCATGGGTTGAGGTGCGTCTTAAACCCACAAGTACCACAGGCAATTAGTTGGTTCAGCAGACTTCAGCTAGCTTACTGAAGGGAAGATTTCCACATGTACCTTAGTGCAGGTGTCATGAGAAAGGAATGACTTTGGGTCCCTATATTTTTGCATGGAGAACGTGGGTTGGTTTCTTTTTTTTCCTTAATAACCAAGTCCCACATTTCCCTTGGGTTGTGAATTGAGTTACTGATAACTGTTACTGGTCCTACTTACATCTGGGCTCTGGCCAGCATTGATGGCTTCTCTGGTGAAAGCTGTGTAGAACCTAAATCTGAACTCCTTGCACATGGGTTTCAGAACACCAGGAGACAGCAATGTGAATCAAAGGCTCTGGGATTTGGTGTCACATTAAAGAGGAGCTCCTATCTAAGGATGGAAAGGAGTGGGATACCAGGGTGATGACTGAGACTATAGAAGCTTGATCCTAGATGAATATTAAGGAGGCTGACACATGCTATATATGGATAAGCAAAGAAACACCAGGAAAGGGAAAGTTACAGAGGGCAAAGGAGACAATTATATGGAAAGACCTTTTCATGGAACAACAAATTCTTTCTTAATCTTCTTTCTTGATCCCAGCATCCAAAATACAAAACTATGTGATCATTTTTCCAAGGCCAGGCAATGAGGTGCACCACAAGAGACAAGTGGACAAACAGCAAGCCACGACCAAAGCACTTAGTCCCCTCCATTCTTGCTCTTTGCCTATGTGTGGCTACAAACACATGGAACATCTGGAAAACGTCTAGTTTCTCCATGTCACCTTCCCTGCTGTACCCCCCTAGCACATGGGACATGTAGAAGGGCCTGGAGGTTGTAATATAACACTTTCTTCATTCTTTGCCATATTTTGACCCCCCTGTAAGCTGTGGGTTTGGAGATGGAAGGTGGAAAGGGGGCCAGAGATCAGAAATCTTGGAGTCATGGCTCCATGCAATTTCCACATTCCTGATGCCTAACAACTAACCTCCTCCCTACCTGTGTCTTAAACATCCATTTCTCATCTCCTACTCTCTCAGCTATGTGACAGCAAGGAAAGTCTCACAGGAACAGTCTGCCTGGGAAGGGATGTCCTAGAAACCTGGAGGTGTGGCAGACAAGCAGATGGAGATGGTGAGAGGATCATCCCTCTAGGCTTGGATGTTGTGTGCTGTGTAGGTAGAGACATAAAAGCTTAACAGTGTGTTTCATAAAGACAAAGCTTTGCTCACGGGCTTCAGTGGGTATCTGGGGATGGTCCGAATAAAAAATTGGACACGTGTATGTCCTTTTATACATCTGTGTAGCTGTGTATCCACCAGCCTCAGTGGTTTCAAGTCCTTCTGCCATTGAAGGATCTATGATTTGTTTCACACTAAATGAAACAGAGGGCATTTGCTCTGTGTAAAATGACAACACATTGCATGCACACTTAAAATATCATGAGTATGTCAATATTAAGTACTAATATGAGTTTCCTTTACACATAAATGTGTAAATGAAGCGGGGGTGTGATGGAATACTAATATATGAAACCTATCCTTACCAGACCTGATTCTTGGTTGGGAGCTCTAGATTCTGTACAAACACTAGTAATAATAGTCACTTTATTCCAGAAGCCACAACACTATAACCAAGATGTCATACACGCATGGCAGATAGATAAGACAGATAGATTTCTTGTTTTCCACTGAGATGCTTTTGAATACATCCTGGCAGGGCTGACTCACCCTTTTAGCTTTCCAAGGAAGATAAATTGCTTTCCAGGAGCTTCACTGTATACAGGTTATTTTTGAGCACCTTCCTTAATTAAGGTTTATCTGCTGTGTGCGTAATCCACAGATGAAGAGCTCTTGTCTTTTTTTTTGTGTGAACAGAAGTTTCAAACAATCTGTTTCTCACCCAGTCCATTGTTATACAACATGACACACATACTAGATGGATACCATGTCCTACCCCAGAAGTAGCTGCAGGCCAGTAGCCTGAAAATAAGTCATTTCAAATGCCTGGGATGCTTCAGTGGGGAAGGACTGAATAGAAATGGGATTCCTGAGGGCCACAGTTGGCACAGACAAACTATTAGTACATTTCTTTCATCTATGACCTTAAACTCCACCTCTGCCCCAGCCTCATGTTTCTTATCTTTTATATCTGAAATTATGCTGCAAGCACCCTGTTGCAAATACATTTTGCAGTTGCAAACCTTGTCATCTGGCAAGGACTCAAACTGATGTCATCCCACCTGGGATAAGAGGACAATGATGTCATCGGACTAGCAAAGGAGTGTCTTAGCTCTGTAATGCGGTAGGTGCGGGTGAGAGGTTTCAGTCTGACCTCCCTCTAGAGGAGAAGTGCTCTCCAGTTCCCTGCCGGGTAAAGGGCTGGCTGACGGTCACAGCCCTCTGCGAGTTCATCTGTCAGAGTAGCGGGTGAGCCAACCCTGCGGCTCGCTGCGCCCTGGCCTCCTGCTAGCAGCGGGAAGGAGGTAAGCCTTCGCAGGGCTGCACAGCCCAGGTAACAGGGCAGCTCCTCTGGAGTCAGGGAGGCATGCATGCAGCAAGCCTCCCTTCATAATAGCTGTCCTGGTTGGTGCAGGAGGTATGTGGGATGTGAGAGCAGCAAGGCCAGTGGCAAGAGAGATCTTGCCCTTCAGTCAATGGTTTTCATCTTTGTCCAGGGATTAACAATTTTGTTACATTCACTAATGGTTTTGCAGGAGTCAGGCATATGGGACTTAGGGTCTCGTAGTTATGTCTAAATTGTCTTTCCAGCCTCCCAAGCCTGCTGCTGTTTGAAATTGGCCATAGTCCTTAGGGAGAAGAGTCAAAGCTAGGGCATCTAAGTGTTATACAGTGCTGTAAAGGAGTACCTAGCCTATCTTCATGTTGCTGTGGCTACAGTGTAATGCAAGCATACTCAAACTCTCCTTAAACCAGTTAGTCCAGGTATCAGTAGTTATGTTGCCACAGCAACACAGGACTTACTGCAAGCTGCAAAATTTGCTAAGGAGCAGGATGGGTGAGCCTGTGCAGAGCTCTGCACTACCCTGGCTGGATTGCAGCTGTTGTGTGAACATGCTAGTTTAAAGGTATTTCTGATTTGTTTCCATCCCCTTGTGCTGAGATAGGCTGGAAAACTCATGCCAGATGCTGCATAACATAGTGCAGAGTTAGCTCTGCAAGCAAAAGACATACATGAATCGTTACAGCTGTAATGTCTGCATCATCTTTACACATAACCATCACCTGCTCTCTGACAAGCCGAGATGAACGTGAAAGCCCACTTTCCGTACCATGTCACTTAATGCACTTGGGGAAGTGTAGACCTCAGTGCTCAGCTGTGCCTCTGCGATAGGGACATCAAATGATTTGCCCCTGGGCGTGGTCAGAAGCATGAAAACTCCTTGTGCTGAATTCTGTGTATTAATATCGGTTGCATATTCATTCACAGGCTTTTTCACTCACATAAGCATCCTGGCACCTAGTCTCACTCCCAGACTTATTTCCTGCTGTGTACAGGTCACATCTTCACCCCTGCGCAGCTGTGTGGAGCACATCATCCTTGACAATTTGGGGCTGCTTGCTCCTTGGCCACCATACACACTGAAGCTCACCATACCCACTCAAGCTCGCCCCTGTTTACCTGGGGAACAACCCTAGGTGGGCACCGGTGCTAGGATGGGGGATCCTATGCTACTGGGGATCCAGGGGGAGACAGTGGGTACCACCACTGGCATGCCAGTGGCCAAGCGTTTGATTCACTGGCACAGCTTCGCTCACACGTGTGTGCCTGACCCTGTCTCACGCTGTGGAAATGATCACTTCCAGTCTGTTTCCCAGTGTGGCCAGTCTTGTCTCCCCCTCTTCACAGGCACCGTCTTCCCAGTGCCATGTGTGCGTGTTGCAGTGGCTTCTTCTCCCTTATTCCTACTGCACTCTTTCTGAATGTATTTATAGGCTGTCGCCGCTCTTTGCTGCTCTGGTCCTGGCCCTTTCACCAGTTGGCATCTCTCAGTTGCAATGGCCTAAGGAGTGGTTTCCTCTTCCCACTCAGGAAAAAAGCCTGCTATCTTTCTCAGCTAGCTCGCTTTCTTTCTTTTGTGACCTGAGCCAGTGTTGGAAACCAGGTGCAGACAGCAGAGGCCAGTAACTCTGCTTCCGAGTAGCTCTTTTGAATGCTTCCCAGTGGGAATATTAATAGAACAGTATCCTTTCATCAATATGCACCTGAGCTGCTACTTGCCCAAGAGCTGCTAAATTACTGGGGTGAAGCATTGTATGTCCTGTAGATTCAGTGACGATTTACAAGCTGAGCATTATGTGTCTGCAGCAGACCAGCATAAGGCACAGGCTCTGTTTCGGTCCCATTTATGACTTTAATGCATGGCTTAAGTCTAAAAACCATGGGGAACACCAGTTATCTGTTGCAAAGCTGAATTTCCCCCAATAGTCAGAGAAATAATAATAATCTGCTGAGATTGGAAGGACTGTTATCTATCTGCCTGTTATTCCTTCACTGAAACCGTGAGTGGGGGAACAGAGGCAAAGTGCTTGGAGTGCTGGCAGGCAGGGCGTTTGTGAGGAGTATAACCTGTGAATATCTGTGTATGTCTGACAGCACGCACCTGTGGTGGGGTGGGCAGCAATACTATTCTCTGTTGGCAATCCTGAGCCAAAAAAGATATAAAGGACAAAACACTTGGTGTCATTGGAGTCACACACCTGTGAAACAAGGTGTCATTAAAAAGAAACAAAGGCCTAAAGGCACAGGTGGATTTGCAAAGGTTGTGAAAATCCCTCTCAGGAGAGTGTTTTGAAAATGAGTAGGGGAAAAAATTGGTGTATTTCAAAATGGATGGGAAAATAAATCATGGGAATAGAGACAACCCAGCTGGTGCAAGCCTTTCCACACAGCCAAGGTGCTTTCAGCGTTGCTGACAGAGATGATGAGGTGCTTTAAATTCCTTTTACAAACCCCTTGTGTCTGTCCAGCCCTAGGATGAAATTAGAGCCACCTGGCTTCAAACTCATACCAAATGGAAAGGCTGCTTTGAAACTTGTCACTGGTTAGCAGGAGGGGAAGGTGGGACATTGCCAGTGAAACCAGAGCCTGGGCTGCACTTGGAGAAATCTTAACTTCTCTCCCTGTTTTCTCCTCTGCCCTCCTCCCTTGTTCTTCTTTAAAGGTTGAAAAAAATGAGGACGGGGACCAAAAGATTGAGCAAGATGGCATCAAACCAGAAGATAAAGCTCATAAGGCAGCCACCAAAATCCAGGCCAGCTTCCGCGGACACATAACAAGGAAAAAGCTCAAGGGGGAGAAGAAGGGAGATGCCCCGGCATCTGAGACTGATGCCGCCGACAAGAAGGAGGAAGGCCCTGCTGGCGGAGCGGCTGAGAACAAAGAGAGCGAGGCTCCCACTGCCACAGAAGCGGCCGCTGCTGACAGTGCCCAGCTGGAGGAGGGCAGCAAAGACAGCAGCGCGCCAGCAGAGGAGAAAAAAGGGGATGGAGCCGCCGACACGGGCTCAGAGCAGCCAGCCCCACAGGCTGCCACTCCTGCTGCCTCCTCGGAGGAGAAGCCTGCTGCTGCCGCCGAAACGGAAAGTGCCACTAAAGCTTCCACTGATAACTCGCCGTCCTTGAAGGCTGACGAAGCCCAAGACAAAGAGGAGCCTAAACAAGCCGACGTGCCTGCTGCTGACACCACTGCCACCACCACCCCTGCTGCAGAGGATGCTACTGCCAAGGCAACAGCGCAACCCCAAATGGAGACAGTGGAGAGCAGCCAAACCGAAGAGAAGACAGGTGAGTGAGTACCTTGCTAGGGAATGGGCCTTTCCAGAAATGGATGCCTCCCTCAGTCTCTTGGGGATGCATCTGAGGTTGGCCAGCAAAGGCTGGTGTAGGGTTAGACTGAGGGTTGACGAGGAAATCCCCTTGTTGGGTGTTAGGGGTTGGGGGGTGTTGCATATTCTTGCTTAACAGCCTCTTCCCTGCTTCCCAGCAGCTTTTGGAAGTACTGCACCTCCTCTTGAGGCTCCTGATCCTCTAAGAGGAGGTGCCATCCAGCCCTTTTCTCCATGGTGGTGGGAGAGTGTCAGCCAGCTATGAGGTTTGAAGGAACCTGGGAGAGCTCCCCAAGCTCTGCATATGCTAAAGGGGGTGATGAACCTGCCCAGTCACACCAGCAGAGGCAGCTCCAGTGGGGCAGCAAAACAGTCCAAGCTGATACTAACTCACTGGAGGCTGCCAACTTGAGGTTAAAATCTCAGGAGGCAGAAGCACTCTCATACTGCAGGAGGCCATTTAGCTTTGCTGGTGGGATGGTCAAAAACGAGCCAAAAGGGTATTTTTTCCATTTTCTTGTAAATGAATGAGATGCGTGGTACAAACAGATCCTGGTCAGGAGCATCTTGTTATCCGCATTGCTTATCGTTTCATTCGCACCAATCTAACCTCTGTACTTGGAGTAGCCCATGACAGCCGTACTTGCATGAAGCTTTTAGCCATGTCAGCTGGGTCAGACCCACATGGTAAGAGGATCAGGTAGGGAAAGGGAAGATTAAAGGCCCTGACAGCTCAGTGAGTGAGGACAGAAGAGAAAGTTGAATGCAAACAATCGCTCTAGGAGGTGTTTTCAATTCTTTGCTCTTGACTGAGTGCAACTCTGCTTAACTAGTTCCCCTGGGAAGAGGTGAGAAGTTTTGAGAGACAAAAGTGAGCATTTTTGACAGAGGCATAGTGTTTCCAAACCATAAAGAGCCATTTTTGAATTGTGATACTGAGCTGGGTAGAAAATGCATCAAAGACCGGAGGATACTTTTGCTCTTGTTCTTTACCTTCCTTACATTATCAAAGAAAGAGAACATAAATTAAAAAAAAAAGGTAACTTCAGAGATGGGCACCACATGAAACTCAATCAATAGGCAGTGCCAAGCACAACTGGCCTCCACATTCATGAGACATTCAGTTGTACAGGGCATTCTGCATTCATTAGCTTGTTGAGGCAAAAATGTGTCATATCACCTTGATATTAATAAATAGCCTTATGTAAATGTTACGGAGCCTCAGCATCCAGTGTTGCACTTACTGATGTTTCTCCATCATTTCATTTGGTCCACTACTTCTCTTCCACAAATTACAATTCCCACTCTCTAATTAGACTTCCAAGATTCATAGCTAACTCACAGCTTCAGGCGACTCTGTTCCTGCTCAGCAAAGTGGACAGATAGGAAAGAACAGGTATCCAAAAGGCAGATAAGTACTGAGAGATGAGGTCATGCAGAACATTTATGATTTAAGGTATGGACAAGGGGAGCAGCCTTCAAGAGCATGAGTGTAAAATGGGTGTACACAAGAACAAAGGGTTGCTGGTTTTACCTCCTTTTATTTAAACATTTCTAGAGATAAGCCTTGAAATTGCATTGTCCAAGTTGGGGTTTTGTTGTCCAGGTCTCCAGCCCTTTGTTCTTACTTTGTGTGGTGAGCTGAGTGGCAAAATAAATGTCATGTGATTTTTGAAATCTAATTTGATATGTTGCATGCTATACTTGTGTTGCTTTTATGCTTGGGCAAAGGTGTAAATATCAGTGGCAAAAATAGGACAGAGTGACTTGGTGTTGTGTGGTCCTCTGTACACAGGATAACAAGTGCTAATTGACTCTTATTTAAGACTTCGGATGCCTTATTCCGAAACAGGAATAGTGATTCTGCTTTGAATTAACATTATATTTTTAGTCAGATAAATCTGCTGTAATGGATAGAGATAGGAAATTCATAGTAGCAGGCTATTTAATTTACTTAATTTTACCTGTCTTGAGTCATCAGACTCAAAAAGAATTGTTTATTTCTATGCAGTACTCTAAATTATTTTCAGATATCTTGCCCATGCTCTTGTTGGCTTTAACATAATTTGAAGTGGCCAACCATTCATGGCCACATCATTTGAAGTGGCCATTTAAATGCATGATTTAATATGCATTTGCATATGATAGTTACTTATGTAAATATCTAGGCACAGATAAGTTGGAAAATCTGCAATCAAATATATATTTAAAAATGAGTTTTCAGTGATTGTTTGAGTGTTCGAGGCCAGTATGTGCATCTATTTATACTTACTCAGTATGCATGCAGTAATACTCAAGCTTACCAATGTTTGCAGAAAGCAAACATGGAAGGTGTGTGGCCCCAGTCAAACTGATAATCTTTTTAAAATGTTAATGAATATAGATTTTTTTCTAAATTCCTATTCCAGTATGATATCAGCCTTCCAGTCACAAACTTGAACAGCTGGGTAAGTGCCCCCAGAGCCATCCAAGAAAGAAATGCAAAAAAGATTAAATGGGCCTTCTTTTCCATCTCTCTGAGGATGCTGGGTTGTATTCTGCAATACACTCTATAGCACAATGTCCAGAATAGTAAGAAGCTGCTTTCTCCTTAAAGAATATTCCACAGAAGAGCATCATCACGGTATAAAAGTTCTCACAGACAGGAAATTTTCCTGACAGAAAGGCTATGTTTTCTTTTTCCATCTTCATCTTATTATTCCTTCTCATCTCTTTAAACCTCTCTGTCTCTCGGTACTTACTCTTTCCATAGACTTAAAGACATTTGCTGCGGCTCGACCTTCCTCCCCAGTCATCCCCCAGCAAACACAGCACTGGTGCTTGCTGGCCCAGCTGCGATGGCTTGGTCATTCATGAAAGAGGGAGGGCTACCAAACATCTGCCACTCCAGTACTCCTCCAGCCTGGGGACAGATCCTCTTTCAGCTTCCTCAGTCCCCTTCTCCCGAAAGTCATCCCCTTGGCTTTCAAAGGTCATCTCATATCATTTCTGTGATCGAAGACTGGCACAGTAGTATGTGGTGTCAGGCTGCCAAAAATAAATCAAATTGGCTCCTAGCCAGTGTCATCAGTTGGCTGGTTGCCATGGCATGCTTGGCTGCTACTACCGTGAGGCGTGCCGACCGTGCTACTTTTGTGTGGTGATGTTCATCTGCCTTGAATTTTACTACAATGGCTGTATCGTGTTATCTGTGGATATCTTCACTCGTGCAAACACAAGCAAAAGGCAAGGGCATTTCATTTCTATTCAGAAGAGATTTTTGCCTTCATCTAAGGGCAGGACAAAAAAAGACAGGGAGAGGGGAAAGGAAAAACTAACCAGATAAAGAGAAGTGCACGATTTTTAATGCTTAATATTTAATGTTTCTGGAGTGGGGGAGAGGCTGGGTGATTCTTCATACCAGTCACTAATTCCCCTGACAGCCCTCAGCTCTCCTTGTTATTCAGTTTCACATCCTTTACCTGTCTGTTGGTAATGGCTTAGGAAATACTTCAAACAACTGTTCTGTATCCAGTATTAGTTGATCTGGAACCCCAGGCATTCCCAGTTGTAAAATAAGGCAGTTTCTAAGCGATCCTCAATGTATCAAAAAGTGGATGAATTCCAACCTCAGTAAGGCAGGAAATGAGTCAGTGGGCTTTGTTCAGTGGCAATGAGGGATTGATGTAAGAAAGTCAACCTCTTGGTTCTCTTCACATCTTTTGGTGGGTGACTTGAACGTTTTCTTTCATCTGAGCATTCCTGCCAAGACTTGGGTTTATAGGCTCTCTTGTTATGACCCAACTTTTGCCTCTTTGGTGTTGGTTTTATGCTTAGAGAGGCTCCCTTCCCTTAGATGCCAACCTACACAACAGGACAAAATTCAAAAATGGTAGGAGGGAATTTATATATTACATATGGATGAGGAGGTGAGACTTATTCTAATCTAGGTTGCATTGGCTTAAATCCAGACAGCCACCATCAAATTTACTGGAAAGAGTCTACATTAGCGCAGCTTTGAAGTGAGATCAGCATCCAGCACAGCAGACTATAGAAGAAGATGGGCTACTGTGTTCCTTATGGGGAGAAGAGGAAGTGAATGTTACACAATGTTAGATTCTCTTTGTACTTTCCCAGGTTTTCAAGTCTCACCTCCAAATTTGGCTAGCGCTCACATCAAAAGCACTCTCAGGTTGTCATGTAAGAATACAACAAAGCCCAGAAATGGGAAAGAGTAAATTGTGCCTAAGGAAACAAATGGATCTTCTTTTGTTGGGAAATGAAGAATGGCTTGATGAAATGGCTTTACAATGGAGCACTTTAACAGCTGAAATGAAAAATCAGCCAGATGACAATTGCTTTGCATGTAATCGGGCCAGCAGTTCCCCCAGGGCTCTGTATCCTGCAAGCAAGCAGCACTGGAAGGCACCATCTTCACTTCCTCAGAGGGAGCAAGTCCCCACGGATCCTTTTTCATGGTTTAAAGTTGAATCAGTTCTTTATTTTCAGTTCAGTCAGCATATTGATGGAAGGACAATACTTGCTTCACCTAGGGAGCATGGGCTATATCAAGATTTGGAAAGGGAGACTGTCTATTGTTGCGCACCAGCTAGAAGGTACAGCCTGCGCTACACAAGAGGATTGCAGTTGTATAACTGGAATTTTAGTCTTGGCTCATGGGTAGATGGCATGAGGCAGAACACCCTCACTGCCTTTCCTGTTTCACGGGAGCTTATCTCTGCTGCTACACCTGGCAGCCGAGGAAAGCAATGCAAATACAGTAGTCTTCCCATGACTGCCCCAGAGGGAACAACTCTAAGCAAGTGTGCCAGCATTTTCTTGTCTGTAGTACCGCTCCAGCAACAAAGTAAGAATATAAATGCAATTTAGGTTACCTGCAACCTGCTGAAAGGTGTCAAAGTATGTACCTAGTCCTTCAGTTGCTCTGAAATTTTTAATCTTTGTGTTGTGTCTACGTGGGTATAAGTATTGCATATGTATTTCATGGCCTGCTTTGAATTGGTTCAAATAGCCATGTGAGGGGCAGGATGAGGAAAGTGGAATATCACAATTTTCCAGAGAACAGGAAACCTACACACTACCTGCTACAGGTGCAGGATTTCCTCCTCTGTTGCAGTGAAATACTGTCTCTGGTCCCATGTGTGCCTCAGGTCTGCTATTTTCTGATGAGATGCAGCTTGCCCCATATAGGTGGGAACTGCGCTCGTGGGCTAGTGGTGAAGCAGGACCTGACCTTTTTTAATGAAATCTTAGGTGACACTAAGCATATTTACTGATGACAAGGTGTGGGCTGACGCTGGAAAAGACCTCTTGAGGAGAGCAGGTTAGCCACTGTATTGTACCAAGGAGGTACCAGTTCTTTTGGGACCTCAGTAAGAAATGCATGGACACTCAAGGCTGGTTAGCTGGTTTATTTTGTGAAGGATGGAAATTATAGGAATCTTTCATCCCTTCTGATGTTGGGAACCACAGCTGTTACAGTATGGGTTAAGGCCCTTCTCATTGATCATGGCATGCTACACAGAGTTCCTGTTCATGGGGAGGTTGGACAGCCTCATTCTTCTTCACATCTTTATAGTATTCTTCCATCTGAACAAAGCTATTGATTTTGAACCTGTACAATACTCACCTTTCTAGATGGTATACTAAGGTTTGCTGAGGGTGTTACGCTCTTACACATCTCCATAGGAAGGAGCTCTTACGAGCAGTACAATGCAAGTGGTATTAAGGCAGTGCATACTAATATCATGGTGTGTGATCATGTTGTACAGTGGTCGCTCATGCTAGCACACGACTCTCTACAGCCAAGGCCAATGGTTAAATTCCATCTAGATTTTGCTTAAAATCACTGTCTCCTTGTTAAAATATTTTCCACAGTGACCCACTACAACTGCACTCAGATAATCTTCAGAAAATGCTCTGAAATCCCCACATGGGAGGAAGGGTTTCTGCCATAAATACCAACAATTTTCTGCTGAGAAGGGCTCAACTAGCAGACCAGTGGACAGAACAGACAGACGGACAATGAAATGTAAGTGGCAGCTGTTTCCTGTAGCTGCCAGCAGTGCTCTGCACCACCACCACTGTCATCTCTTTACACTAGGATCAAGTAGGCTGAACAGATAGATATAAGCTTGCAGAGTATCAGCTGGGATTTACAGCTCCAAGGAGCAGTACTTTAAAGGTAACTGTACTGACTCTGTGGTACAGATGACAGCCACGTGCAGAGGAAAGGGATTGGGAAAGTTCAGCAGGTCAGAGCTATCAGATTAGTTAGACATTCCTCGAGGGCTGCTGTAGTAGGTGCGTTAATACCGGATTGAGTGGCAGTGCAGTGATCACTTCCAATCTCTGTGGCAACTCCATGGACTCTGGAAAGGGAAAGTTGTACTCCCAAGGATCCATGCAAGTAACTGGTAGAGGAACAAATACTGCTGTGGGCAGATTTGAGGTAAACTGCCTCTCTACTGCTAAGACTCATTCCTGTCCTCTGCTGCCTAGGATTTGGTTTAACAGTTGAAGCATGATGTATTATCTCTTTTGATACTAATTTTAACTGTGGCTATATATGGCATATATATAAATGCCCGATATCCGATTGACTAAGTGTCAACAGCTTCCCCAACTCCAACCACCTGCCAATGGCCAGAAAGTTCAGCAATGAATTGGCCACCATTGCCTTAAATATCTTTCTGTACTTGTGTTATGCCACAGAAAGAGCAAAAGCTTCAGATAGCCCTACTTTATGCCATTGATTATTGTATATAGCATCATATAGTATGCACATATGCATAGAGGTCATAGTACCGTAGCCCTTTCAGTTCATCTCTTTCCTGAAGAAAACACACATAATGCTTTCAATTGCTTTTTATATGAAATGATCCCCATGCTTTTTAGCATCTTTGTTGCTTTTCTCTGCACTCCCTTTAAATCTGCAAATGTCCTTTATGAGATGGGGTGACAAACACTGTACACATTAGTCCAGAAAAAGCTGTACTTGTATAGATGTATTTCCAGAAAGGCAGCATTTCTTCTGTTTTGCTTCTCATCCCTGTTCTTATGCACACTAACATCTTTGGTTTTTTAAAAGAAAACTGACCAATGAGCACTGATGACTGCAATGACATCCAGGTCTGTTGTGGACTTGGGAGTTCTCCTCTTTGTAAAGACACTGCACAAATATTTTATTCAGCCATATGATGGTCTGTGAGATTGGGCAGTGGCCAAGAGAACCAAAGAAAATGTAGACAGTGACAGGAGGCTTAGAAGTCAAGCCACTGCCATTGGCTCTGTGTTGGACACTGCCACATCCAGTTCTGGACCTCCAATAGACCTGTGAAAGGCCAACTTATGCAAGCTCTAGTCTCTAACCACAATATATTTCTCAAGACTACAGTCATGCTGCAAGCTTGACTTAAATGAGAGCTTCCTTATTCCCTAGCTTTCCTCTCTGTTGGTGTTGAATGCCTTTCAGGCAGAAAATAGGGGAGACATCTAATGATAATATATGGGGAAAAACTGAATGATGGAGAGTGCTGCTATTGTGTTCTTAGCTGTTCTCTGAAGGGGAGTCTGATCGGTTTTGCAAGTTACTATGTGACTTTCTTCATAGTTCTATATTCGCTGCTAAGGAGTCTTTTTGAATATCCTGTAGCTCTAATGGCCTGTAGCACATAAAGAGCCTTGGCTTTATCATTACCAAATGTGAATGTGATCTGTGGAAATGTTTCTTTTTATTTTCTGTGTCCTTAGCTACATCACTGTCAGCATGGGACACTGGAACAGAGCTGAAAATCTCAGCTGAGGTCCTGGCAATCAGGAGCCCATGTTGGACACCTGCCCTTTGCAGAGCTGCAGAGTAGTCAGGAAAAGAAGTGTGGAAACCTGGTCAGGGACCAGAGGTGTAAAAGAAAGTGGTCTTCTCCTAATGACAGGAAAAGTGAGACTCAAGGCTTCATGTAAATAAGTCTTAGGTAAAGGTCATAAGGTCCCAATTATCCAGTGTTCAAAGGACCACACACTTTCCAGCTGTACCCTGAGGCAATAGCAAATGAGTCCTCTTTTCATTATGAAAGAAAGCAGAAGGTGGAAGACACTATTCAACCTCTCCATCTTCCTTCATCAACACACAGTAATTGGGAATGCTAGTAATGATAACCGGACATTACCTGAAACCTACAGGGTTTAATGAAGAAGAAAATCTCTCTGACATTTAGAAGAGCATCCAAATCCCAATGCTAAAGTGGTGCAGTGCTGCAGAACCATAGCTGACAGTGCACTTGCACATACAGGGAGAGGGATGGGAGAGCAGGAGTGAGGGCTGTGACCAGTCTGCAGGAGTGTTCCTTAGTGCTGCTGACTTTGGCAGAACCATCCTAGCAGCTGTGAAAAATGTTTCAAAGACCTTACTGGGTAACCATTTGAAGAGATGGAAAATGGAATAAAGTAAAAGTAATTTAAAGTTGGGGTGGTGGAAAGCACTTTTAAAAAACCCTTTCCTGTTCTCAAAGGCTTTGGGCACCCATTGATTTGGAAATGACATAAGCCTCTTAGGGGGAGATGTGAATGCAGGCTCATGTGGACTAAGTCCATAACTGCCTAGTTTTTAGATGAGTGTAGGACTCCATCCCCTCACTGGGTGTAGGCTTAGAAATGAAAGTATGTATTCCAGTTTAGACGCCCTGTGTTACCTATGCCAAAATTTCTCTTCCAAGTTCCCTTTCTTCCTCCCTCCTTCCTCCCATCTTTTACAGCCTATTTGGAGGCAACTCTCACCAGCAGTAGCTGCAGCTACAGTGCTGAAATCTAAGCCTCACTAACTTATGTATGGCTAAGATTTCACCTGTGATTTCAGCATCAGTGTCATAAGCAATTCAGAGTAATCTTCAGTCATCAGTACTGAAACAAGGGATACGCCACAGGAGACCAAGCCCTGTGCTGGAGCCTGCCCTGCTGCACTTCAGAAAGATGTGCAAGTTGAAGGGAGTCTGTGGTCTTAGTCTTAGATCGGCTCACAAATGGTCTGCATGTTTCTTCTGCTGAGAGCAACTCAATGCAATTATTGTAATATTGGTCTTCCGCTTTCCCTTGTGGTCAGAAGGGATGAAAATCTCCCGCGTTCACAGGGTGTGATCAGAGGGCTGCTGTGAGGTTATCTTCAGTAGGGCTGCTACAATTTATACAAGTAGCAATTCTCTCTGGCCCTTTGTCTGCATTCACAGTCCGTTATTCAACTGGTGCAACAGGGATCCAGATGATGAAAGCACAGCAAAAGGAAGTAACTTTATTGCCAGACAGTGTGGAGGCATGACTGTCACCTAGATCTCCTAACGCTCTACCACACCTGCTCAGTCCTGTACCTTTCCCACAGTGCAGCCTCTAGTGTTCAGCATGGACGTTCAGGGTGCTGCAGGTTTGCAAGTCAGTGCGACTGCTGGGTGTTTGAGAGATCCTTCAGCAGCGTAAACAGTTTTGGAACATGCCTGCAAGCTTATCTTTTGGGATGAACGTATTCTGCACAAACCTGTCCCAGCACTACTGCCAAGCCTTTGTTGGGAGACTTATCAGCATGGTCAAACATGGTTCCAGACAGAGGGACTGAACTTGACCACTTGTCCATGACACAACTTCTCCCAAGCACACCCGAGGCGCAGCAGGAAGGCAGGGGAAAATGCACAGCACCGTTTCTCTGGATGAACAGCAGACTTTGGTCTCAAGAGATACTAACTCATCACTGTTCACTGCACTCAATAAAGAGACACAAAATGAGAAAGAAAATGTTTCTTTGTGCCTCAAGCTAGAAACCATCTTCATGGCTGAAGCCAAATGACTGTGAGAAAGATGGATGGAGTCACTAATTTTTACACCAGAGAACAGGGAGAAAATTCCAGCTGTTCCTAACTGGTGTAGCATGCAAGTACTTCTTGTCCTCCTTTCTAGCAAAACACATATACATGTTTCTAGCTAATAGAGGAGTCAAGCCTAGTTGCAGTTCAAACCACCTCCATGCAGGGCTTCTGACTCCTCTGATAGGCTGGAATTTTTTTGTAAAACTCTTTTTTTCATTAAAAAAACCTTCAATTTGTCAAAGCCAAACATAGGGTACCAGTACCAGGAATGCTGGGATTTGTAGATTAAATTGGTAAAAGAAACCTTTGCCTGCTTTTAGAGTAGCTAGCACATGAGGGTCAGGTACTCTCTGAAGGGAAGGGAAGACAAGATGGGCCCATGCCTTTATATAGGGAGCTGAAATCCAGTGAGCTTTGGAAGCAAGCCATTGGGCTGCTGGACAGTTTCCCCTGATCCCTCCTGCTGGAGCTGTTCCACTTTGTATAAATTATTTATTATTTGCTGGAGCCAGTATGAGGAGTTTGGTCTCTCCCATTCCAGATGAGTGCCCTCACTACTGGTCTACAGAGTAAATGTTTTCCTCTGGCCCAATGAATATTTAATGATTTATGGAAATGGAACAGCTCCAGCAGGATAGTAAGAGAGACGTGTTCATTCACTTGGATATCTCACGACATCGCTCTGCGACCAGCAGGCAAGACCTGAGCCAGGGACCTTTACAGCAAATAAAATCAGCCAGAGGACCAGGGGAGACAATATGAGCACTAAACGGTGGGGTGCCACTTCCTATGCCTCAGTGCAATATCAGAGCAGCTCAGGTCTGGGGGGTTCATGCCTCGGATAAAGCTCCTTTCTGTGACAGCCGTTGTCAAAATGATGGTGCCCAAGCCAAAAGTATGGGCTGCTCCACCTTGGCCAAAAAGTTAGAAACTCTGCAAGTAGGAGCTGTGGTAACTCACAGCTGCTGTGGACCTGTGCAGATCTGGGGTCCACAGCAGACAGGCTATGCCTGACATAGTGGAGGAGCGGCTACTGCTTGGCCCCACAGCCGAGGCAGGGCCACCTTGGGCTGGCAGTGTTAGCAAGGGGACGGCCACAGTACTTAAGTGTCCTTTGATGAGGGAGAGAAGCCTTGTCATTATAGACTAGTTCAGCAAAGGGCTGTCTTAGCACCCCATAAGGGTATTTTTTTCCACCATAGTGAGCAGTACTGAGGAGCTTTGACTTTGCCATTGACAGCCTGGACAAACCTGCAACTCCGGGTGTTAAGTGATGCAACCCGGCCTCGTGCCGCCACAGCATGGCCGGCTGTGCACGGGCATGGGGCTTCCTCGCTGTGCCCCTATGAGGTCTCCCCAGCGTTTGCACCTGCCCCACTGGATGCCCTCATGTCAAGGCCAGATTCATTACCTGCCTGATCAAACTGTGAAAAGTCAATTAAAATGAGATGGCTACTATGGGACAGCTACCCCAGCTTGTTTGGCACAGTGCTCAGAAAGTTCAGAGGCTGGAAAGTCCCTCCCAAACTAGAACTTTCCTAGTGGGAGAAAGTTAGGTTTAAAAAGTAAACATTAAAAAAAAAAATCCCAGATTTGAATTAAAATCAGAATTACTGATGCTAGCTGCTGCCACCTTCACAGGGAAAACTGCCACTGGCAACAAGAGCACTTGTGAAAGGTTTTCCAGGCAGCTCCCTCCTTCCTTCCTTCCTTCCCGCTGTGCAGCTCGGCTCTGAAAATGGTCGGTGCCAGGAGCAGGGCTGCCCAAAGCCCTCCTTTCCGCTAGGACGGAGCACTTACTGGGCGAGCATCGCCACACCTCTAGCCACAGAGATTTCTTTGGGTGGAATAGGTGACTATGCACTCTGACCTCCCACCTTAAGTCAAGCTGTGGCTTTTCACCTCCCAACCCTTAGGCTTTCTCATGGGCACCCAAGGGATGAGGCAAAAGGCTGAGGAGGATCTGGCCTTTGCAGTATGAGCTGAGGAAATTGTTCTGCTGCCCACCCAGTTTTGCAGAACTTGTGTTGCGACTCCTGATCTTTTCATCCCTGGAGGACTGTGATTAAGCAGTCCCAGAGAGGGGATCTGGGGGAGAAGGGAGGGTTGCTCTGCACCAGCAATGCCACTCTGCATTGTCTCAAAGTGGGGATATTACTAGAAGTGCTCATAGTTCAAAATGCCTCTTCCTATGTCCAGGCTGTCATACCACATGTGATGACCTCCTCCTATTGAAAGAAAAACAAAGGCTCCCAGGAGCTTCAGTGGGTACAGCATCAAGCCTGAACTGCCTCCTAGAGAGCAGCGGCTGTGTTTCAGTGCCCATCCTACACAAAATACATTGGGATCCTACATGTGCGCACACCAGCTGTCCGTATGGGAAATATTGGTAATATCTTTGATGCGAAGAGCTGGTGTTGTTGATGTTGCAGCTGCTGGGGACAGTTATCAACAAGATGACTGTGGAAGGCCTGACAACAGGCACTTAATTCATTTTAGCATCCAATTTGCAGAGCCTTGGTGTATGATGATGGACAGAAACAAACTAATGATCTCTAAATGAAATTTCTCCTACATTTAAACACAAAATGGGAGGATGGCAAAGGGAAGAAAAAGAGACATTTTATATCCTCTCCTTGATTGTAATTCCCTGCCTTCAGCTAGATCAATATCATTTCTGCTGGAGATGGAGGCTGCCTCTGGTTTCCATGGCAATCTGGTTGTTGGAGGCTTGCAGGCTCCATGAATCCCCAATTTATCAGCCTTCTAGGCTTTAATAATGGAGACCAGCAGTCAGGCAGCTTATGAATGGCACATGTCTTTTTGGCTGGGGGAAGGGAGGCGGGAGCGTGGTTTGTAGTAAGGGCTGCAGCAATTTGTTTTCCTGCCACCGACAGCTGAAGGGGGAGGAGTACGAGGAGAGGAGCAGTACATTAATTCTGGATGCACTGAAGGAATTTCAAGACCTTTTTGGCTGCAATTATGGAAGACTTCCTCCTCTGGCCTCTTTTCCCAGGCCAACTTTGCCAGGGCAGGCAAGGAGAGCAGCTTCACAGCCATTCCTGCATGATGAGTTGGGAGCTGTAGGTGGAGAACCCAAAGACTCTAGCACTCTGCACATTTTCTTCCTCTCCTTAACCCTCTTTATTTCAGGATCAGCAGTGCGTGAATGCCAACAGTCTGCCACGGGTTTGGGTTCATTTTTATCCCCCTACTGATCCTACCACAATTGCCAGGCTGATCAGCAGAGCTGTAAGATGAGCAGACCTCTGAGGAGCTGATCTGTCTATCAAACTTCTGTCACTTGCTGTGCTATTCTCTGTGCATCTGCCAGGCCTCTCCAACCCCAAACCTCTATCCCCAAAGTGCTGTAATCTTCACTCCCTGAATTAATTACTTTGCTAGAAATGTCCTGGCTGTACAAGAATAATTATCAGTCACTTCAGTAAGGCTACATTTTGCTCACCTGGCCATGATCTACTCAGGGTATTTCCATTTCTTCTTATCTTTCCTCTGATTTATCCCTATGATCCCACAGGGCAGCCACCCTTGAGGGGCTAAAGAATAAATGGATATGTCTTATCAAGACCTTGTTCTTCTGTCCCCTCACATGCCCTCTGTTTCTAAACCATCCTCCAGAACTTAACCCAGCAAGCGGGAAAAGACAAGTGACAAAAAAGAATACTGTTGCATGAGATGGGGACATCCTGTTTTCCAACACGTATGCCAAGAGCAGCTGCCAACTGTTACATTCCACAGCTGGAAGGAAGTAAAAACCTCTATATTCAAGCTGTTCAAACCACAAGGTATTTAAGGAATTAAAAAGAGTAGCCTTTCTGGTCTGCAGGATTTATGCGAAATCAACAGGGGCAAGCGTGGAGAAGAGTAAAGAACAACTTGGGGGTTATTTCTTCTTCAGTTTTCCTCAGGTGAAGCAATGAATGTCTGTCTTCTGCCTGCCTTCCTGTGATTGTGGGGGTGGGGGGCTATTGCTAAGATAGTTGCACCTGCAGTTTTGGCCTGAAATTAGGACTTTGTGGAATTTCAGAAATCACAGGACCAAGGCATCACACCTATGAAAGTGCTGCTGTGTGCATAGTGGCTTGTTGAGATGCTAGAATGAAGAGCCAAAGCGACTCAGCCTCCTGGGTATACCACAGGCTTTTGTGTGACCACAGCCCAGTTCTTCATACATTGCTTACTCTAAAATGCAGATAAAAGCCTTTACTTTCTTCACTGGGATGCCACAAGGATAAAATACCTCCATGATTGTGAGTTAGGCCATTGTTGTGGTGACAAAGACCAGATAAGTACTTGCGTTGCTTGTGGTCTGTAGCAATTTGGGAAGATCACAATGGAGACAGCCCTTGATGGTCACAATGGTCTGGGTTCATCAGAAATGTAGGATCTGGATATTATATGCTGTGTTATCTTATATACCTGATGCGATCTGGATATTTTATCTAAAAGAACCAGTACACTACCTTTCCGGAAAGTCGAGCAGTGGATGATGAAGAAATGTGATATGAGTGTCTGCAGAGGCATCTTTGACTCTGGCTTACCCTTTCTGGGGAGAGAGGCTGGTCGCTTGGAACCTCTCCTGAAGGGAGCCTTTCTGCTTCATCAGGGCAGCTGAGCAACTGATTGGGAATCAGATCAGCTCTGACCCCAGCTGATGGCTGGGGAGACCCTGCGCAAGTCACTTCCCATTTCTCTGCTCCAGCCTCCCTGGCTGTAAAGGCAGTGGAGCCTTGGTAGGAGTCTGTTGAGGACAGCACCTTTGATGCTGTTTGGCAGGAGGCCACTCAATACTAGTGCAAAACATCTGCCTCCAAGGCACCCTCATCCCAAAAGGGCTCTTTCACCCCCCGCTTTGGCCAGCGGACTACACAGCCTCCCACTTGCCCACCACTTTCTGCTGCAACAAAGCATCCCCACAGCAGCACCGTGACAGATCACACTGCTGCCAGGTGGGAGCACCCTGTCCTCCCTGGCACTGCATTTGCTTATAGCAGGGGTGGTGGCCAAGAGGGAGATATTGTTAAAGGAGATCTCACTGTCTGAAAATCTAACCACTATGGTAGGCATCTTCCAATCCTATCTAGATTGCAATTGTGCAGTGGTAGGTACCGCACACAGCAAGTTTGGGCCAAAAGTGCTGGTAATAGGCAGGAATAAATGACAAGCCAGCAGTAGGCATGTCATTTGTCTCAGTCTTCAGGCTTGGCTGTCTGTGGGTGTGGGAAGGAAACAGCAGTGAAAGAAAGGAGAGCCACTTCTTTCCCATTCTCCAGGAAGCAAAAATATTTGCAAATGTAGCTGTAACAGGGTTAACACCTCACATTCACAAGGAACATCCTCCCTTTTCTCTCTCCACCCTCTTCCTTCACCACTCCCTTTTCTCTGGAGACCTCACCGCTCCCTCCCATCAGCCAAAGTTGGGGAGTTTCCATGGCAACTCGGCAGCTGGTGTCTAGACACTGTGAAAGATGCTTTGCAATGGAGCTTCAAGCCTTACTCCCCTTGCACCTCCTCCCTGCCGCCATGCACCCTGAGCATCTGTCCCACCACTCCCTCCCTTTCCATCTACTGCACACAGGGATGCCAATGCAGGGTGGGATTTCCGTGGTGGTGCTGGGAGAAGAAAGGCTGAGCTGGGAGGAGAGGAAGGGGAAACCCCTAAGCCACTGGCTCTTCAGCCTGACAAAGTGCAAAGGCAGCTGGGGCGACAGAACTGGGGCTGGCTGTCCTCTGAGGATTTAGCAGGATAAGAAAAAGAGGCAGCCGCCCAAGCTTGGACCAAAGTCATCAGCCATGGGACTGGCAGAAGTTGTTTTTTTCCTCTCTGCCAGAGCAACTGAGGTTGGCATGCATGGTGTTGAAACAAAGATGAAGTGGTCCAGGGATAGGAGGCCCCAGCTACCATGTATTGTGGCTGTATTCACTGTAACAGGCTTCTTTTCCTGCTTCTTTCCAATAGTTATTGGGTAACTTCCCTGGACCTCCTGCCTGCTGCTTGCAGTGGGGGCATCCCTTGCCACCACCTCGTTGCAGGGTTTGCCAAGGGTATGCAGATCTCCCAGATGCCATGTGCCCACCAGGATCCCCAGGGCTCAGAGGAACCAGGTGGTACCCTGGGTCTGTCTATAGAGAGCAAGGTATTCACCAGGGGTTTGGGAGAAATCATGCAAGTCAGTCCCCTGGACCAGACGCAGCTACTCACCTGAAATACCCAATTCCTTCATTTCTCAGTGTTTTCCTGGGTCAGCATAAGTCTGCCAGTTTTCAGGAGAAGTGAGTGGGGAGAGTGTAGGATTTTAGCACTGTGTATGACGCATCATAGGGCTGACTGCAATGGGCTAACTTGGATCGGGAAGAGAACTGTATAAGCAACAGCTCTGAACCTGAAGTGCATCTCGTTTCAGCAGTCTCAGACCTACCATCGTCTGTCTGGAATCAGCTTCTGGCTGGCTAGAAGGACAGATGGGTCGGGACAGATGAATCAAGCTGTGAAGCCTGGATCCGGATCTGGATCCAAATGTCATTAAAACTAGGAGAAACTCAGGTCAGGAATTTTAAATGGGGCCTTCCAGTGCTCTTTACCCTCCAAAAAATGTCTCTAAACAGAGTCATCTCTGAGGCAGATGAAGTCTGCTTAATACAGGGCAGGAAAACCCAGATTAATATTTGGAAGCAAAGAGGACACCAGATGAGGCATGGGTTTTCAGTTCCATCTCTGACCAAGCTGTAATTGGCAAAGGACAGAGGGAGATAGGAGTGAGCATGACAAATGCTAGAGAAAGAGCAGCGGCTGAGTAGATCTGGGCAATAGTTTAGCATGAAGTTCTAGTTGCACAATCAATATCAGCAATAATTATGCAAACAGTGGGAAAGCAGCAAAAGCAAAATCCCTGCATCTGTAATAGAATCCCTGAGTGTTTGTGCGATTTCTCTTCTCTTGGCATCAGCTGTGGTAATTTAAAGATCTGCAGTGGAACAGAGACAAAAAGAAAAACAAAACCCAAGCCACAGCCACAAAAGAAATGATCAGCAGAGAGGTTGCTGCTGCTATGGTCATAAGCTGATGTCTGCTCTGATTTAATTAATCCTGGCAAGTCAGACGGGAGCTGGGCAGGTCCCAAGAGACACTGTTTTACCCGGAAATCCATTCAACCTAATTTCACTAATGTAGGGCAGTGGAGAGACTTGGAGAGGAGCCTGCACACTCAGCCATTAGAGCACAGCGTAGGCAAGGCAGCTGGAAGTACCACCATCCAGAAAAACTGCTGCTTGTGTGCCTGCTTTGACTTTACATCAACCAGAGCTGCATATGTTCGAGGCGTTTGCTCCCCAGCAGGACTCACAGACCTGATTCTCACCCTTTCCAGGAAATAAATGGAGTGCTGAGGGGCAGGAGCTCTCTAAGACCCTGTTTCAGCAAGGATCTGTAGTTCACATCCATGTTGTTTCTCTTCCATGAGCAAGGAAGTTCCCTAGCAGGTACCAGTTGGAGATGTAGCTATGGAGCATGTCTCTGGCACAGGCCCTTCAGCTGGGAAGCAAACACACTTCAGCCTCACCCACCATGCACCTCTATCACTTAAGCGATTATGCAGTCTCAGCTTAAGGTTTGTCTGAGGCTGCCCAAAAGGTTTCTCAACTTGCCTGCCCCATACAGGGTGCCAGATTGAAGTGAGATTGGTGGCAGCTCAGCTCACAGATGCCTGTCTCTTTGGCAAAATTCTCCCATGCTATAGGATGATTTGGGCTGCACCATAGACTTCAAAAGACTGAAACAAAAGGCAAAGCTGCAAAACAAACTGAGATCCCAAAGCTGTGTCTGGGGGGGACAGCAGGACTGGAATAATCAGGAGCAGTGCAAGTGATGACTGCTGTGCACTAAAACAACTTTGAGGGTGATGATTGCAAGCACAAACTAGGTGGGTTTTGTTTTGGTTTTTTTTTTTTTTCAGTTTTTGACTTAGCCATTCCTGCTTTTTCCTTCAGGACAGATTTTATTTTTTACCACTCCTCAAGATTCTTTTGCTTCGTATTACAGCTCAGCCTCCCCTCCTGTTCTGTTTCCTCCATGCATGCACATATTTTATTCTTGTATTGTGAGTTTGGGCCCTCCTTTTTGCTCTGTGGTTGGAATGTTCTAGAACAAATGTGGATGTCTCCGCTTTGGCTTGCTAAAGATGTAGGTGTTCCCAGGCTGCAGCTCCTCTTGTCCTAAAGTAAGCATCTAAATATGTCAGGTTAATAGAGTCCTAGAAATGTCATGTTTATTTCCACTAATTAAAAGGGGAGCAGAGGGTGAGAAATCAGCTGGAGGTATCTCTGTGTAGATATCTGGAGTTAGGTGAGATGTCCATCCATTCCCATTTCAGCTTTCCCATTTCATGATCTCTTCACATGTATCTGGGTGCTGCCCTAGTCCAGGTCCATCTTATGAAATAACTCACTGCTTCCTGCTTGTTCTCTTCCTTGCAAGTGGACACAAGGGACTCTGATTTTGCAGGAGGAGATCTCGCAGTGCTGGCATGTTCAGAAGAGGGGTAGCTTTAGACAGGTGGAAACTTGGCCACCCAGGATGAAATGCTTTTGTTCCTCAAGCAGGGGACAGAACATTTTGCCTAAATGGCCTAAATTCTCACCTGCTTTTTTATCACCTTTTACACCTATTCCAACACAGTGCAAAGTGAATGTAAAATGCCAAGGGCATGCAGTTCTGTCTGTATAACTGTATGTGTCCACTACAGACCAACAGGTGCAACAGCCCAGGGTTGAAGGAAGTGGGAAATCAAGACTAATATTGGGTAAAAAGCAATGTAAGAAATAGCCTCTCTGATGTATGGGATCCCCAGGATAGCTATCTACTAATCTCCCTGGGGATATCTTGCCCTCCTTTTCTGGGACACTGAAAACTAGGCTGGAGAAAAACCCAGAGAACATACTGTGGAAAAAGCCTGCATCAAACAAACTGGTGAAGGGTGAGTCAGATAAACCATCTCACCTCTCCTCATGAATCAGAAACTGCTATTAACTGGCCCTGATGTCAGTAGGGTTGTGTTGCACTGCTCCCATTGCACAGAGAGAATCCTCTTTTCACTGCTGTGGTTTAGTGGTGCCATGGCTTGAGCTTTTTTTTTGTGTGTGTGTGCTGAATTTTTTATCCTTTGTGATACTACTTCTTGCTAAAGTTCATTACTGTATAATAACACCAGGTTGCTTCTTTTACCTCATCCCAAAGATCAATGAAATGCTGCTAAAGCTGCTAGGAAATAAGACATAGCTTAGCAGGGTATAGCAGTGTGTAGGGTATTTCCCCTTATTGCTTCAACACTATCCAAGAAGAAAGAGGGAGAGTGGCTGGCTGAATTTTCTGTGATAATTTGTATTCGAAAAGGTAGACCTCTTGTTTATACTCAGGACATCCACAGTTAGGAAAATTTGTTTCTAGTTTGCAGTGTGTCCGGCATTTGAGTTGAATGATTTCTCTCTGTTGACTTGAATATGTGGTGAAGTGACATTAAATCCTTTCTGCTGCTCCATGACCTCAGAGTCAGTCCAGGCTATTTCAGCCATGGCAGAAATCAGTGCAGTCTCTGGGCTGCTTCAGCAAGGAGTCATCTGCCTACCACTAACTGCTACCCAGAGAAGAGCAATGGGGGCAGCAAGGCACCCCTGCAGAATTCCTCTGCTACCCAGGGATCTCTGGGTGCCACTGGCACTCCCTGGAAATTCGATTTGCCACTGTGGTGAGCCAACAGGGAACAAAACATGGCAGAAAGTTGTGTTTCAACCTGCTTACTTATCCTAACAGCAAGAACAGCACAGGAAACATTGTGAGCTACCCCACGTCACAGGGGTTGCCAGCTCCCCCACTTTGAGTACAACCAGATTTCCTGCCCATTTGACTAGTACAATTGTCAAGAGCCTACCACTGTAGGAGCTGGACCCCACTTTCAGCTGCTGGTGTAACGGGGCATCTGTGCGACTTAGCAGTTTGTATCTCTTGGCCAAGGCACTCCGTATCACAGCAGGCATGCAGGACCTCCCAGTGTCTATCCCTGTGCTTGCTGCATTACAGGCCCTTCTGTTGTGCTGTCCTGAGGAGGTTGTGGGCGCTACCAGCTAAAATCTATGCATTTTTTCAGTAGGAAGACACAGAAAGTTTTAAACATACTGAAATATAGTGTCGGGGCTTGTGTTCCTGAAGCTGCATTGCCTATCTTTTGTTGCTCTTCCATTCATCTTGCATTTAAGTGTGGAAAAAAATGGAAATTCTGCCTTACACTTACACTACACTTACACTAGGATCTATCAGACCCTTATAGCAATGCGTGCTTTGTTTCTGGCTAATGATAGTCTTTTAGCTCAAATTTAGGGGTAGATGGTCATGCATTGGGATTCTACACTCGGCTCCATAATTCAACATGTCTCCTGCTATGAATTTCTTGGAGAAGAGCAGGATTAAAAGGACTTCCCTCCCTCCCAGTGGAGTGTGATTAAGTCATTGAGGAAAATTAACGAAACTAGGGCAAGTTGGCCTGCTTTGCCTTGCAACGATACTTGCACCCTATTTTAATCAGTAGCCTGTTTTGTCTTTGGTTCATAGTTGTAGCAGTACCATATATAAAAGGGGTCCTTGAGTAGCATTCTGTTTAGCTGTTCAGTATCAAGGGGGAGAAAGTCCACAGATGTTTTTGCTGACAGGGTGTTTGCAGGTGCAGGGGCTTAGCCCATGGGGATATTCCCACAGAATTTTTCCTTTTGGAAAATGAACAGTCAGAGTTTACTAAGACAAAAAGTATTTGAAGGTCCAGAAGCAGAGCCTTTAATGAAGGTGATTCAGGATAGGAAGTTACACACATCTGAAAGGTGATCCATATGGATGTGGTGCCTAGGAACATATTTAAAAGCCAGGCTAAAGAGCTGAGGGGGAGAGGGAAGCAGGAATGCAGCACCTACTGCCAGTGTTGGAAGCAAATACAAGTCTGCCATCTGATGGCATTGAATGGACCAGGCTGAAATGCATAAACAGAAAGTTTCACATCCCAATTAACATTCTCACTAATGCTAAATATGGGTGTGAGGATGCTAATCCTCACAAACTAAACATTGGCTTGTGGACATCCATATTGTTAAGCTGACAGCATGGGCCGTGGTGAGATTTTTGAACACACCAACTAGCTTTGCCCCAGACAGCTCCCAGACACAGCCACCCTCTTCTAGAGAGTAAGAGAGTTTAGCCATATGGACGTGAGCTGTGTGGTGCCAGCTGGCCCCGGGGCCAGAGAGCAGTCCCTGGCCCATTTTATTTGCTGGTATAACATAATCTGATAGCCCATCAGAGAAGCCAGGAACTGTCCAGGGACTCCATAGCCCTCTCTGAATGACCACCGGAGATACAGTGACGCTACAGAGGTATGTTGAGTGCCAGCACTGAGGTATGTGACATACCAATCTTGTAGTCTGTCCCACTCCACCCAGCCCTTCAGCACTTGTTTCTTTTCCCTGTTCTCTATCCCAGTACTGGAGTGATGCTGCTTGCTTGGCCTCTCCATAGTCTATCTGTATGTGAGTGAGGAAGGGGGAGTCAGTGAGGAATGGGGAGAGATAGAGATGGAGCAGACCGGCCACTGCAGTGCACTAAGACCCTTGTGCGTTATTCTGCCTTACAGCCCTGGGTGAACGATCACCTTCTCCTGTAAAAGTGATCCACATGGTGCATAGAGTCTCTGAAAGAGGCCCAGGACATGTCAGTGTACCCTGATCTAAAGGTGATGAGAAGGTCAGCAGGAACTTGGAGACAATTAAATCCATCCTGCTGCAATGAAAGTGGCGTGGTGTCTCGGGCTGGATGAACCCAGCAGCAAGATCACTCCAGCTTGAGGGACACCCCTTTCGTTTGCCTTGTCCCTCCTGGCTACAGGTTCTGATCTCCTGTCTAGTTCATTGTTATGGGATTGCTTCTAGTGTTCATTTTAACTTCTCATGTGAACAGTGTGCCAGAACAAAGTATCTGATTGACAGGCAGACCCAGCCTCCACTTACACTCATTGCTTCCCCCCGGTACAGCTCTCCACCCAGGAGGGCCCAGAAAACTGGAGAGTCATGACAACCTCCCAGATGAAGGCTCCCGTTCTTGAAGGCTAGAGACATTTCTCTAGATTTCTGTTCAGTGTAAGAGAAGTCTGAATTGTAGGTTATAAAGTTTTTCCCTCTGGGTCTTGCAAGCTTCAAGTGCATGTAGAGTTTTCTCTTCATTACCTCTTTAAGTCTTGGCTGGGAGGTCCGTAGCAGAAATTAGGAGGCAACAATTCAACAGTGGTTGGCACAGTCAATGGGCTCAGTAAAATGGTGAGCGATCTAGCTGGTAAGCCAAGAGCCTAATCAGTGCACCTGAAGAAATGAATGGTGGTTGCCTGCCACATCAGCAGTGAGATAGACAGCTCCTTCCAGTTGCACATGCATTCTGGCGGGGCTGGAGGTGATTTGTGAGAGCTATATACTTGGGCTGAACCCTGGCACATTCTTTCCATGCTGCAGAAATGCCAGGGACTTTGAGACCTGGGTCACTTTGGGGAGAGAGGTGCCTGAAGCCACGCAGTCCATCATGCGATGGCTGTGTGCACATGCAGGATGCTCTAAATCATGGCTGACTAACCCTGGACCATCTCTTTCCCCACTAGATGCTGTAGAAGAAACCAAACCTACTGAAAGTGCCCAGCAGGAAGAGGTGAAAGAAGAAGAGAGCAAGGCGGACCAAGAAAATGCCTGAACATTAAGAAATGACTCCCGATTGCCCCTCCCTCCCTCCCCCTATCTTCTATCCTTCCTTCCCATTCCAATCTCGATCTCCCCCCTTCCTGCTCACATCTGTGAGCCTGTCCGTCCCTCTCCCATTCCCACTTAAACCCTTTTTCTCTCTGTGTGGCAAACATTTAAAGAAAAAAAAAAAAAAAAAGCAGGAAAAATCCCAGTCAAACAGTGTGGCTTAAACATTTCTTTGTTTCTTGGTGTTGTTATGGCGAGTTTTTTGGTAATGATGATCCAATCATTTTGGGAAAATTCTTGCACTGTATCAGAGTTCTTTGACCTGGCGCGTGCGTGTGTCTGTCTGCCCACCGCGAGCGCGCTCTCTCTCTCTCTCTCCTCTCTCTCTTCTCCAAGTGTGTGTGTGCGCAATGTTACGTTCATCCGAGGAGTCCAGACTTACCGAGTGAGTTAAAACAAAAGAGGGAAAAAAAAAAAAATTCCTTTTCTTCCTTTTTCAATGTGATGGAATGAACGAAAGAAAAAAAAAAAAAGACCAAACCAAACAAACAAATGAATGAAAAATCATACTAAACCCCAGTTTGTTTTCAGAACTAGAACAACAAAAAAATGTGCCAATTAGCGTAATGCTTGGCTCCAGGCTCCTTTTTCAAACTGAACAATAATTATAATAAATGAGAATAATGATCATTAATACTACCGTGTCGCATTTCTATGCTGCTGTACATCCTGCTGGCCTGCCAGCTGAATGGTGGGCCACTTCTTCCATGGCCCCACTGTGCTCCTTGGCCATGAGTCAGTGACCGACCACACTCCCTAGCACTGCTGAGGGGATTTTTAAGGGAAGCAGGCTTGGATTTTGAGTGAGGGGTTAGCACCAGCTAACATAAATAATGAAAGTAGCAAAGTCAGTTTTAGGAAAGAACAAAATAAGCAGTCCTCTAGGACACCTCTAGGCCCTGATTTGGAGAAGCATGGTGATGTTGGAGGGATGACCCCGGGCAGCCCTGTGGGTCCCAGCAGAGGAACCAGCTTTGGTCCATGCTGAAGGTCTAACCCCTGCCAAAGGCCACACCGAGGGCTGTGAGGGGAGAGAGTCCCAGGGCCTGAGCTCCCCCAAGCAGCAGGGTGATGCTTACCCCACTGGGCTGTGGTTGGAGAAGTCATTGAGAAACATAGTGTGGCCCTCCAAAAATGTTGTTTGGTAAAATAAATTGGGCCAATGCACTGAGTAAATAGGTACATAGTCAGGACAAGGTCTGGTAGCATCAGAGACAGTTGAGAGCACTTTGAGAAATACCTCATTTCTACTCCCTGGTGAAACCTGGGTTGGGTGACCCAGCTCTAATGAAGGCCAAGGCTTTTAGCTGTTGTTTATGGCCCTCCTCCACAGCCAGCTAAAACCCTGGCGCAGGCTTGGTGCCACGGGCAGAGCACCACCTTGGTTGACCAGAGTCAATCTCCACTGCCACTTTCCATGGGGTGTGGGATGTTCCCTGGTGCGTGCCAACTGCATGCCCATAGACCCAGCCTGTACTGGTGGAGGACTGAGAGATGCCCAGCCCCGAGGCTGAATGGCCATGGGGGATCCGCTGTTCTATTTATGAGCTGCAAGAGTGAACAGTTAAAATGTATTCACTAATAAGTGAATTTTCTTATTTGCTCTTTCACTGCCCTGATTATTAGCATGTACTTCCCCACCAGCTTGTGCAGGGTTTCCTGGGTGCACTGGCAATGACAGCCAGGGTACTCTGCAGGTTTGCTGCACAACGCTGCAGGGCCACGATTAAATTGGCCTCACAGCAGTAACACCAAAAAGATGGGTCTGCTGACAGCCCCACTGTCCTTTGGTGGTTGATGCTTGGAGTGGCTGCCCCACAGCCTTCAGAGAGCTGGCTGGCCCTCCCTGCCCTACTCCTTTGTTCTCCTCCATCTCTTTGTTGGAAATAGGGAGAAAAGATGAACGGTGTCTCCTCAGAGATGATCGGTTTGAACATAGACCGCTCACTGGAAGTGCCATCAAAACGCAGCAGGATTCATTTCATGTGCTTCCTGGCATTGTGTAGAAATAAGAGAGAGAGAGAGTGGGAGGATTTTAAAAAAGAGAGGGAAAGAGAGAGTGGGAGAGAGATTGGACAGAGATTTTTAAAAACAGGGATTAGAGAGATGAGGGGGGGAAAGATTTTCGAGTGGATAGATGGATGATAGGGAGAGAGAGGGGAGTATAGCTAGAGTAAGAAAGATTAGAGTGAAAAAGATGAGAGAGAGACAGGAAGAAATTAGATAACATGGAGCAATAGATGATTGATAGAGATAGTGAAATGTAGCTAGCTAAAGTAGATTAGACAGACTAAATAGGTAGAAGGATGGGCTGACTGACAGATAGGTATTGTGTCATACTTCATAAACGATATATATGCTAATATTCCCATGTCATGATGGGTGGTAAACCCTGAGACACCTTCCAGCCTGACCTCAATTCAGCAAATGTAGCGCGGACATCAGGCATTGCTTGGAACCGTATGTCAGGTCTCACCACCCTGCCCGTTTCTGCCGCGGCAGTGGCAGGGGGGTGGATGGTGTTTGGGGAGGGAGAGCGCTCTGATGGACACGGGGGGCTGAGGCGTAGGGAGGAGAGGCGTAGAGTATGTTTGCTGTTCGTAGCACACGAGGTGCTCAGCCCAGCGTGGACGTTGCAGACGCCCCGTGTCTCTAGCACTGAGTCAAGAGAACTGAGGTTCAGCTCTCAGGATTTGTGGGAGAGGTGTTTGAGAGGAGGTAGGAAGGAGAGAGCATGTTTTTTGTTTAGCCTCATCTCCTGTCATGACCATTTAAAAGAGTTTTCTTAAGGACTGTCTTGCCTGTTTCTGCAAAGACCGTGTGGTCTCCCTGCTCTTCTGACTTCAGACCCCAAACTTTTCATCTTACCTCCACTTTACTATTGCTATTTTTAACTTTATAAGGAAAAGAAAACTGCCTCTCATGTCTTCCTGGACATAGGCCTTCCTCCCTCCTCAAAAAAAACCAGAAACAATTTTCTCTCCCCAGAGATGTTTTATCTTTGCATTTCGCATGTTGCCTCCCCCTTGGCTGATGGTTGGGGCATCGTGCGTGTTTTGTCACCGTTCTTAAGAACATACTTTGCCATGTTGCTTAGAGAACAAAGGGTTGCGTTTTGTGTTTTGGGTTTTTTCCCCCACAAAGAGAACGGGGTATGTGGTTACCAACTGCAAACCTAAATAATTTAAATACTAATTCCTCTCCCTTGGTTCCAGTTTAAAATTACTAGCTGTAACCAAGCTCCCCCCCTATCTTTCCTATTGTACCATGTCCTGATCCTGCCAGAGAGTCAGGGCAAAGAGAGCGTGAGAGAGAGCACACAGACGAACCCTGCCTTGAGCAGGCAGTGGTTTAGTGTGTAATACACAAGATTTGTATAGGAAGCTGGGCTGTCTTCAGGGTACAGGAAGAGAGCAGAGAAAAGCATTTGGATTTCCTTGAGTTGCCTCTTCAGCCAGATTTTTAAAAGGCTGAAAGGAAACAGTATAAAGGATATAGCATGGGACGGAAGCTGGAAGGAGAACAGGGATATTTGAGGAACAATTTTCCTAGCAAGATATCAAGTGAGCTGAGAGCAGCACAAGAGGCAGGATGTCCCAGAAGTAAAGAGTGGAGCAAAGAGTACCCAGCAGAGTAGTTGGAGCTTTTCCTGATGTAACAACCAACACAAATTCCCCAGGGAGTATATATCTAATCCTCACTTCCTGAAGAGGATTTGCCTGGAGGTGTCTGTGGTTGTTACTTTATGTATGGAGAGGGAAGGGCTTGTCGGAATGACTCACAGTGGGAAAATGGTGCCTGACCTCATGTACAGTGCTGTGGAAATTCAGAGTCCAAGAGGGGCTTTTTCCATGCCTCTATAGTAAGATATGCTAGTGATCCACACCTATACTGAATGCTTGTACCAGCTGTAGGCCAGCTCTTGACATTTCACCTCATCTAGACTAAGCTTTGGAAAAGTATAAAAAATCCCAACCTAACACCTCCCCCCATTGTTGCAGTAGATCATTCGCATGAATTTGGTCTGCTTTGCACGGCTTGTGGCATCCACAGACTGTCTGCATTGATAGTGTATAAAAACCCACAACCCTTGCAATAGTTGCATCAGCCAAGAAGCTCCACCGTGAGCCACATTCCAAAGGGAGAGGAAGGGCATACTGCTGAGATCCCTTCAGACCCGGTATTTTCCAACCCCAAATCCTAATGCAGCCCCATGAGAGGCCTTAGCTAGAAGTAACTCACCTATGGTGACAACGTAAACACCATTGCTTGGGGAACGTGTCACTCCAAATGAAAGAAATGGCCATGACTGGAGGAGAGGGTTTTAGAAAGAAAGAAAGGAAAGAAGAAAAAAAGAAAGAGAGACTCCCCACAGGAGTTATTTCTTTTTTCCTGCACTCTCCGAATGGCAAACTACTATGTGAGGCTTTTTGTACTGAAGGTCTGGTGTTTGTCATAGGTGTCTTAGGAAGGAAAGAGAGCTGCTGTGGTTTGCGGAGGTGGAGGGAAGGGTCTGAATGAATGTTTTTGTGGCCACTCTTGGCTAAGAAGTCCATTCAGTGGTCACCTGCAGCTCAGTGATGCGGGGGGGTGGTGGTGGTGGTCCTCTTCCAGGCCTGTGCTCAGATTCCCTGCTTTTCCGCATTGCCACATTAGCACTTTCACTGGATATATAGAGCACCTCAGGACTGGTTCTCCTCTCGCTCACACTGGGGTAACTCAGGAGTCGCTCCACTGGAACCAGTGGTGTTAATCTGGTGTGAAAATAATGCGAGAGGAGGATTCAACTCCTCGGGGGGGGATTTTCCAGGTCCCCGAGGGGGAAAAAAAATCAATGGGAGTTACATGTCTAACTGCCACTTGTGCCTGTGAAAGTCTGCCCCTTATCTACCCGTATGTATATAGGGTACAGTTTTCAGAATAACCTAAGTGACACGGGCACTTGAGAGCACACATTTCACTGGCTTTCAAAGAGATGTAAGCTCCTAAGGCCCAGATGCTGGAGGATGGCTAAGCTCCTCTCTGAAGCAAATTTGGGGTCTTGGGCCTAAAATTCTCCGGTCGCTTTCCAAATGGAACTGAAGATCATGAGTCATTTAGGTGGTCCTGAAAGCACTACCCTCTATCCATTTTTCAGGGTGTTGATCTCAGGTCATGTGCGAGCCTGCATTCTTGCCTACAATGCTTTATTACTACATTCCTCTGTTGAGCAATACTTGGAAGAAGAGGTGAAGGTTGAGATTTGCAGAACAGGCTAGTGATCCCAGTGGCTCATATCTGGAGTGCCCAACTTGAGAGACACCTTGCTGGGGCCCAATCCACAGGTCCCCTGTATACTCTGAACATCAAGATTCATGTATTACACACCCAGAACCACTGGTCACTTCCCCAAAAAAATCCCAACCTGAGACCTAGACTACTCTCACAAAAGAAAATCCTAGGTGAACCGTTCATCCAATAGCTTGGTTTTTCTGCTCATGCCTGTTCCCAATGAACGAAACACATCCCTGTGCATCACCTAAGCCCTATTTTGAGGAGTTACACTGGCATACAGCTGAAGTAACAGTAGTAAATCGGGGCCTGAAGAAGGCGGCTACAGCCTAGAGAGTATCAAGAACTGTGACGTGTCTGGAAGCTAATAAGAGCAGAACTTGACGATTAGAGCGGCCCATTTCCGATGCTCTTGTGTGAGGATCTGGAAAGAGTCTCTCACTCATTGTACTTGTGCATTATGAATGTGTCCATCTGCAGAGATCTAATGTACACATATGTCCTGAATATTGTCCTAAGGTTGCAAGCTTCAAAAATGAGCAGAAAACATTCCCGAGAAGTGAGAATAATACAGATGTCTGTATTTGAAAAATTGGTTCAAATAAAGTCTCTCACTTATAGATACGTGTAGTTGTGTGCAATTATTTGCTCCTGGAATAGAAGTTTCTCCCTTGTGTGGGATTTCAGTGCTTTTATGAAAAATCTCATTCCATTCTCCCTTGACCTTCTTAGTCAAGTCCTATTACTGTGGAAAGAAATACTTTCTACTTACTCTGTCTGCGCAAAAATCTATGTTAAAATGAAAGGGTGATATAAAAGATCTGGTATGTTTTTACTGTTGTTAAATATCTGTTGAGGTAGAAGATACAGCCCTGATGCAAAATGTGGTCTCCCTGTGCAAAAGTAGTAGGTATTTATATAATAAGAAACAGACATCACCGCAGACGCTCTTGACCCAGGAAAGGCTAGAGTCTGGCTGTCTAGAGACTGCCTGAAACCAGGCTGAACCAAGGAAAGCTGTGATTTGGCACCACATATCGGCAAAATGTCCACAGCAAGATGCTGGGCCTGGGGTGTTGCAAGTAAGGGAATATGTTTGGGTGTAGAAATGGTGATGTGGGTCACCATTCAGTAAAGCACTCAGCATGTTTAAGGAAAAGTGAGTACAAAATGGAATAATTTTTTTTTTAGACAATTAGGCAATCTTGTGCAAGTGTATCTAAAGGCATCAAATTCATCATTGGGCTTAAAGCTTCAGTAGTTCACTGGGAAACTCCAGAAGTTTTTGAGATAGGAATAAATATTTCGGCACCTAAGAAGTCCCACCAAGTTCTTTCCCTCAGCACCAGCTTTGTGCCAAGTGCAATGAAATATGAACAGAGCAGCAATTGCTGCCCAAGCTGCACTGGGCTGCTGACTTAATGCTGTACTGTATCTGTCAGCAGCTCAAAAGCAGAGCTGAAATCAAGCATTTTTATCACTTCTATTCATCCCAGGAAGCTTTGCAACCACTATTTAGAAATCACTTGCAACTCATCTCTGAAATACAGCAGCTGGCTTAGCAAGGGCCCAGGAAAATTCCTGATGAGGCTCCAAGGAGCTGCCTGGGAAACAGAGCAGACCTCGGCATCTCACATGGGTTCTGGACAAAGTGCCAATTTACAAATGAAAATGACACAATTAGATGTCTGTATTCTTGCATGTAATCATCAGTTGCCCCATGGCTTCTCCAAAAAAGGCGTGTACTCCAGCTTGTGTGCAAACAAATATTTAGCATTCAAAATCAAGTGGTTTCAATTAGCCACATCGCTAGATTGCAGGGCTCAACCCTGGCAGATTGGCTTTGCTTCACTGAGGCAAAACACCTGTAAAGGGGCAGCCAAGGGCTTCCCACCAAGTAAATGGTTGTCTTGGGGTAGCAAAGCTGCCTTGCACTCTGTTATCTTCTACACAGCAGAGGGGGCGCAGGAGGCTGAACAGTTGTCCCGTGGCACATGTGTCATCTGAAACACTCAGTCTAATGTAAATCTCCACGAGAGACTTTCTAACTGGGCACACAAAGCTCGTTGTGCGTGATTTCCAGTGTCACACTTGACACTGTGAGCTGGAAATAAACTTTCTGCCTGAATCGTACAAGATGACCCATGACTCACCTTAGGTGTTTGTCCCCCATTGCTTTTTTGCCCTGATGAACCCCCTTCAGATCACTGATTACATATACATTACATATCCCGAGCTTCTGTGAGACATCAGGGAATGATGTGTTTCCCATTCCCGTGGTGGTCCCCTGGTTTAGCCCACACTGGGCTGGGGGAAAACCTCCCTCCTTGGGGAAACCGCAACAGGAGCTTCAGGTTTGCCTGGTTTTTGACAATGCCAACAGCTTCAGGGCAGACTTGCCACCTTTATTGGTCTACTGACGTCACCGGCAAAAGACCAGTGTTTCTCATTTTATCGCTCAAATTTCTAAGTCTGCTATCCTTTACCCATCAGGCAGCATGAAGCACCCTGTAATAGACATTTACAGTCTCCTAATCTGCTACACTTTGCCCTGTTTTACCCTTGTATGCAGAGCTGGCATCCAGACCGACAGGGGCTGCTGACCTCTGAAGATGAGCAGAAAAAGCCAGACAAAGGAAATTACGCACTTCTGTACCTAGGATCACTTTTGTTTATTAAAAATGAAATTATTTTTCTCCATGTAGGACCACTTTTGTTTATTAAAGAGGAAATAATTTTAATTTATCTTGGCATGGGGTGGTGAACATGAATAATAAGAGAGGCAAGGAAGTGAAAGTCCATTTCTCTCAGAGGAGCACCACTGGCTCTGCAGCTGAGAGGCAGGATTTGCAGAGAGATGGTAGTTTGTATGAGACAGACTGCCATAGCTGCAGAAACAGGCTTGGGGTACTTCAGTCTCTGTAAATGCATTAGCCTACAACCCAAACTACAAGCTGGGTATAGGTAGAAAGGCACTGCTTTGTGCTTAATTTAATTATGGTAGCTGATTAAGCAAGTTATGAGTACAATGTAATTAGCACTTCAGGAGCAATGGGTGGATCCTAAGCCAAGAGAGAGATAAGACTCATTATCTGTGGTGGGAGAGAGGAAGGGTAGTACAGGTCATCACTGGCTGGATAACAAGGAAGGGTTAATTGGGGTGAACTGAAAACTGCTGGTGAGGTCTCTCTCTACTGAGCCCATGATTAGGCTCTTTTCTGCCTTGAGACAGTGTCTTCTGAAGGGTTTTGTGGCCATCCACAGGACCCTGACCCAGAGAGGGAAAAACAGTTTCTCTCGTTGGAGGAGAGGTCTAATGGAAGAGGTTCCATTTTTCCTCTCTACACTGGGTGTGCCAGTCCTTGGCCATTTACCTATGCAGAGTCAGTCAGTCAGTCAGTCTGTGGTTTAAGGTTCATTGAGCCTCATTCAATTTCTGTCCATGCAGCAGATCATGTTTAAGTGCAGGGATGATTTCACTGTGGGTGCTGTGGGGCAGAGTCTTTCTCATTGTGTTTTGCCCAGGACCTGAGGCTTTCCTTCTTGTGTCTCTTTCATTTTGAGGCAGACCTGAGTGATTTAGGAGCAACACAGCAAAAGCTAAGAAACTGCCAGATTTAATGGTGTCTGGTGACACTGGTGGCTTTGGATGTGGAGGACCAATGTTCCAGGAATCCATGGAGAAAAAATCCACGAGGACCAGCCCCATGAGTGATGACAGGTCACCTTCTCTAGAAGCCACCTTAAGACCAGAAGAAAATTCCTGGATGAATACGAGCACCTGGCAAAGGGTTGAGCAGTTTCTGAGCACTGGCACTTTGGCTTTCTGACCCCATGGCTTCTCAGTACCAGAGAGGAGACCTACAGCCATGGGTTGCCGCCCCCTGGCTCCTCTCCACTCATGACAACCAAGCCTGGTGCCAGACAGGGCATGTTTGGGACTTGGAGCTGGAAGAGCAGAATTTGATGCGGGGCGCATAGACTTAAAAGACTTCACACGCTGACTGGTCCCTAGGAAAAAGCTGAAGACACCAGGGGCATCACCACCCTGTCTCATGTCCAAGGGGAGGGCGAGGAAGGCTCGCTCACCACTGTGGAGGCTGGTGGCTGGGGAGGGCTGGCTCTGCTGCGCCGCTGGGCTGTTGGCACTCTCTGCCTCCCAGCCCCTTGCCGGCAGAGAGCCCATTAATAAGGCTTTCCAGCCTGTCACTTCCACGCTGAATCCTTTGAAAGCTGCACTCCTCTGGGCCCATTAGAGGGAGGAACTGTCTCTGCCGAAACATATGGGGCTGTCAGGCTCTGTCTGGCTGTTACTCTGAAAGCTGCCGCCGCAGCTTTAGCTGTTTGCTGACAGGGGGTAAAAGCCGTCTTGAGGAGGCTGTGATGAGGACGGAGGCTTGGTAAAGGGGCTGGGGGAAGATGGCAGGTGAGCTGGGAAGGATGCTGGTAAACAGTGTGCCAGTAGGTGATGGGCTGCTATAGGAGGACATCCGGTTAAAAGCCAGCCAAAGGGCTGCTGTGCAGCTCAGGGGGAGTCTGGCATGCTGTGAGTGTAAGAGTAGGAAGAGGTACCTCTGACGACAACTGGAGTAAGTGGGTTAGTGAATATTGGGTAGGGATGTAGGGGCAGGCTGTGGCAGCAGCAGATGTGGCTGATGGTAGAGTTGTTTGGGCTTGTCTGGGGAAGGAAAGGATGGCAGCAGTGCTGGGTAGCTCTATGGGGATGGTGCAAAAGGGAGGCTTTGGAAAGCATCATGCAGTCACACTGGCCTGGAAGTTGCTGGGTGCATTCCTGACATCGCCTGAATGCCGCTGGAGTTTCCCATTAACCGGCGCACCCGCCCCCCAGCTCCATTTGCAGAGACTGAAGAGGATTTAATGGAGTCCCTTGACTTTTTCCTCTGAAATATTCATAGGTTTTAGCAGTCCATTTCATGCTCACCTCCTCCTCCATTAGAGAACATCGAAGAGGGACTGGGTGGAAAGTACACTGCCGTGGAGCCAGGGAGACAGATAAAGGGAGCTGTGGCTCTGACCAGAGGCTGCTGGGAAGTGATCCACTCCTGGACTGCTCCCTGTTCCTCTCACCAGGCCCACAAAATGACTTGAAATGAGCCCTGGGCAGCACACACAGGGAGGTGATTAATACAGTGGGAAAGGAAGGAAACCAAATAAGCAGAGAGCGCTATCTGGAGTTGCTGCCCCCTCCCCCCGTCACACGCGTACACCCCACGTCTGTCTCCCTGCCCATCTTCATAATCTGCAAGGCCAGGAGCTCTGTAAGAATCGCACAGGCTGATGAAAAATGCCTGGAGGCAATTAGTTTCCTCCTTGCCTCAGCACTAATGCTGTGCTAGGATACAGGGAAAGTCCAGAGCTTTGATGAGACAGTGCAGAAGCCTGTTGGATTTTGGATGCCCTGTCTGCAGTTCCTGACACAGCAAGGAGCCTGCTAGAAGTGTGGAGAAAGGATGTAATAAATAGTGTCATTGTACTGCTATATGAAATGTCCCAAAAGATCAGGGCCAGGTGGGATCTCAGAGCATGATCTGCATCATCCCCACCTTGCACAAAGCAAAAGCAACTGGACTTGTGGCACATCGCACCACGATATAAAATAGATCCTTCTCAGGTATACTCATTTCCATTTTCTTGCTTTCTGTCTCTCCAGTCTGACATTTTCCAAACTTGTTAGGTACTAAACTAGGACTCAAATAGTCTAATTAACTGATATGTCCCCACCAGAGTTCCAGAACCAAGTATCTCTGAGATTTTGGGTGTGGGGAGCAGTGCAACTCTCTGCTCCAGATTCAAACCTCTTTTGTAGCAGCCCCACTCCTAAAGCTTGCAGCTTAAAGTCCTGAATTTTTATCAAGGCCTCCACAGACTACAGTAGGACCTGGATAGTGCCCTAAGAAAATAGATTGTATCTGAACCAGTGCTATCACAGCAAAAAGGACAAGAGGAGCTCAGCAAGGGGCTCCTAAGTCCACTTGGCTTCACTCTGCATTAGCACTTGGATGAACCAGAACAGCAAAATCTTCATGCTAATGAGTTGTTCACTCTGGCTGACAGAGACAGAAAACGGGATTATAAATGTACAAATTCCTGTGGTTCCTCCCTGCTGGATTAAAAAACAGAACAAAGTCACAGATGCAACAGCACCTATTTATTCTTACTCTCAAAACACTTGTCAGGCTGCTTCCCCTTCCCTCCCATACAGACACACACACGCACGCATGTGCCCCGGGAATCAGATGTTTATGTAAGTATTTGCAGGATGTTCCACGTCTTCCTGAAATGATAATCAACATACCCAGAATCAGCTTAATTACTAAGTATTCATCATACGCCCACAGGCTCTTCCACAGCAGCTCCACGCAGCATCTCTATGAATGAGTCTGCATGTTTTTACCCCGCTGCCAAACACTGCTTATGATCAAGAGCTTGAGCCCTTACATCTGAGCTGTTGGGTTGTCTGCTTATTTATTTATTTATTTCCAGGCAGGGAAAGAGAAGTTTGTAAAGCAGTGGCAGTGCACGAGCAGACACAGAGAGCACCTTAGGGTGAGAGTTGGCTATCTATACCTTTTTGTAGCACTCTCTCCATGCAGGATAGAAACCTGAATTATCCCAGTTTTAAACAAGCCAGATCAGAGGTTTAAACATGCCAGGTCCATTGTCTGGCAATTAACTCTCTCTGTAGAAAGGGCACAAATCAAGAATCTAAGTACCAAGAAGTGTGAAACTACAAAGTTTTGCTTTCCATGGGTTGCACCCTGACACCCTGACAGGTGCTCAGCAGACAGGCACTTGCAAAAGAACCAAAGAACCTCTTGGTTTAGCTGAGACAGTCAGAAAACACACTGCTGAGGTAAGAAAAGCAAGCACTCTGTGAGTGCATCTCCTGTAAGAAAGGGCATCATGGCTCATCAGAACTTTTCTGAAGGATCTTCTGGACTGAGGCTGTGGGCATCCGCAAAGATCATGGTCATGCTTCACTTTCTGTCAGTGTACTTCCTATCAGCCCCACAGCAAACAATCCCTCATATAAATTCTCAGGTGATTTCACAGAGGTACTAAGCACAGGTGGAAGAAAGATTCAGGCTCCCTCTCATCGCTCCATGGTTACCATCTGCCTCTGTTAGCCTGACAAGGTTTGAACTCTTCACACAACTGTAGCTGTCTTCATTTCCTTCTCTGTGCCATTGCACTAGCAAAACCCACTTGATGATCCTACCACAGTATTACAGACTGTGTAAAACAGTTCACACACTTAAGGCCATTAAAGTCACACTTCTCTAGTTTATTGCTTTCTTGTGGAGCTTGGGGACCGCAGAGCCCGGAACTAGGGAACCCCTTTCTGTTTCTACTGTGCTTGCCATCACATGGCAGGAAGTGTCCCTTCATTTAAAGTACAAATCCTGGTGTCAGATGTACCCTGAAACAGAGATATGATCAAACCAGCATTTTGATCTGAAGCAAAGGAGAAACTCAGGTTCACTTCACCACCCAGGCATGTTTACACACAGGAGGTGTGACTTTTTCTCCCTGTTCATACAGGAAAATTCTAAAATGTCCAGAAATGATTTTGCAAAATCTTCCACATCCCAATTTAAAGACCCTTTGTATGAACAGGCCATTGCTCACACAGGCACTTGGCTGTTGGTTGCCATCACAAGTAAATGAGACGCTGCAGCAGCATCTGGGTGCCCAAATGGCTGGCCACCAGGTCTAGCCATTCAAATTTAGTGTTAGCAATGCCAAGACTAAAGGACTGTCTCACACTGCTGGTTCTGCCTCCAGACCCCAGAACTCTGCCAGCCTTAGCGTCACAGTATTTCTGCCACGCTGTACCCAGGAGCTGTCAGTACTCTAACAACGTTATCCTGGCAACCCCTGGAGCACCATGCAAAGGATGATTATTACAACAGAGGGTGACGAAGGCTTAGACCCTCAAGACATTTTTGCAACACCTACCTCCAAATTGTGGAGCAGGGCTCTGCTGCTTGCCCAGGGGCACGGGAAGAGGCTGTGGCAGAGTACAACTGAGGTCGTCTCTCAGGATTTCGTGCAGATCAGATCAATAACTACTGCTCCAAAGTATTTATTCTGCAGGGAAGAGGATGGGAATAAAACATACCTTTAAGCCTTATTAAAAATACATGCCATGAAGGCAGCTGTCTTCTAAGGGTAAAAACGTCTCCAGGGATGATCTCTGGGGAATGCTTCTGTAAGCAAAACACCCAGCAGAGAAAAGTCTTCTCAGGACCATCTCTGTAGGTGAACGCGCTGCTAAGTGAAATGCCTCAGGAGAGCACATACTCATTCAGTGTGCTGCCTACCTCTGTCTTTCCCCAAATAGTACTTCCCATCATTGTGACGCTGAATAAGCCTGCGGTAGTTGCAGAAAAGTCTGCACATGTACGCTAAGGGCTTTCTTTCAATTCATCTTTCTTAAACTCGTAAAGATAAAATTTTAAGCTAGAAACACCTTTTTAGCTCGCTCAACTGCTCATCAGTAACCGCTCTGTGCCAGCTGAGCTGTGCACGCAGCCTCGGCACTGCACGTGGCATGGGCCTCCACTTGCAAACAAGCACCATCAGCCACCCCTAACGCTTTGTTAATGTCCAGGTTTAAATGCCACTGCCATTGAACGGGCAGTACAGTGACACCCACTTGAACGGGGCAGCCTTTGCCATGTTGTGACACAGTAGCTGGTGTGATAGGGAAAGAGAAAGAGGATTTTAGGAGGCCTTGGCATAAGGAAGGCAAAGCATGACTAAATCAGTGGCTGGGGGTGAACCCCTTGCACCGTGCTGGGGAAGAGGGGAGTCAGGGCTGGCAGCACCCTCGTAGCTCTGCAGGGTTTGGAGATGGGGCAGACAGAGAGCCATGCAGCCTGCACGGCACCCCAGCAAAGCATCCCTGTGCTGCTCAAAACAGACCAGCCCTGCTTTCTGCTGCTGTTAAGTCTGCTGGAGGGGAAAATTAGATTTGCCTTTTGTTCAGCAAGCCTCACGGAAAGCCTCAGCTCAGCAGCTGGTCAAAAAGCAGAACCCGCTCATGGTGCGTGCACTTGGGTATTGGCTCAGCTGAGAGGGACCCCAAGATTTGTACCTTCTCCTCTCTCAACTGGCTCTGACAGCTCATCCTGGGGTAGAGGCACTGGGTCCCTGCCACAGAGACATCAGCCTCCCTCAGCAGCTGTCCCCACTACGCTGCTTATAAGTGGAGAAAGCCATACTTTTAAACAATGACAGAGATCCTTGGAATCCATCCTTTGCTAAAACAGGCTCAAGACCCATGGTGCATGTGTGTACTTCCTTGGCTGACTGTGGATGCCTCCCAGGTACACCCTGCCCTTGTCCCATTTTCATCCCACCAGAGAATGTCATGGCACATCCTGATGACATGCAGCTAAAGAAAGGGGCCCTCCTCCTTTCCTCACATTAACCTTACTGTATTCTGGCTGATCACCTCAGAGGCAGTTCCTGTAACATTTTCTGTCTGAAAGGCACTGATGCCGGAGCAGCATTTAAATTTATGTTCCCATAAAATATTTTTTCCATGAAACATTTTTTTCATAAGCCATGGGACAGATTGGAATATGACAGGTTCAGCTGTCACTGGATGAAGGGAAGAGCAGAAGCGACAAGAAATTTTTAGAAGAACTATATTAAACTCTGTGTAGGATTCCGATTTAGGAGTAACAGCAAAGTGAAATTTGAGCTGGTATTCCATTATCCTGTGTGCAGTACACTCTAATAGCATCTCCATTCATAAAAGAGTTCAGCTCCTGTCCTTTAGTGTTGATCTATTTTTTTTTTGCTCTAGAGCAGTTTTCAACACTCAATGGATTTGCCTTCCTGTGTACTTGTGTGTATAGGAAAGAGACAACACCTTTCCAGGCTGCCAGCTTTGTATTTGTGTGTTGGATCTCGGGAGTGTATCCTCTCAACAGTGCGTTATTTCACATGGGTGTCCCTCTGCAAATCTTTTTGTGAACTCTTGGTTGGCTGTGTTTCTTTTCCCATCTTCTGAACTAGTAGAGGGCAGTGTGAGCAGATAGGCAACAAAAAGAGGGAAACTACAAAAGGCTGGGCTAGGAAAGGGTGGGGGCTAGGGAGGGAAACTCGTTTTCTGTTTCCACCTGACCAGGTCCCAGTGACCCATTACAAGTGCGTGACTTGCCTGGTTTTGCAGAAATCACGGTATGCAGTCTCACCGGAGGGTTGCAATGCCTCTCCCACTAAAGCCTGGCTTGAACTAGAAATCCTTTGTTCTCTTCAGCTCTGCCCTCGCTCGCAGAGTCAGCCTGTACAGCCGGCACCCAGGCAACTGCAGAGCATCTGCCTGCACATGGTGAGGGATGAGCTTCCAGCCCATCACAAGCAGAGGTGCAATGTTCTCATTGCCCTCATTCCTGAAAATTCCTTCCCTTCCTGTTGGAAACTCTAATAACAGGCCTCACTAATACTGATATTTTCTTAGCACCTCTGCAAGGTGATTGCAAAGCGTTATCAAATCCCAAGGATATCATTTTACCCCTGCTTTCTGGTGGCATAATAGAAAAATCACCCTTTACAGTGAGTTCAGCCTGATTTGTCTCCCTTCCCTACTCCCTTCCTATCAGATACTGCAGCACTTCTACCTCCTTCTCTGTGTCCCAGGTCCTGCAAGACATGCAGCTACTTCTAGACAGCCTCTTTCTACACCACTGTTAAGTTACTAAGCAGCTGAGATAAAAGGTTCCCACCTTCATAAATAATCAATGCGGGCCAAATGGCTCGTGCTTGCTCAACAAAATCATGCACTAGAAACAGAAATGGAAGAGACAAACGCTAACCCTGCAAGGAGATTAACTGCCTAACACCAATAAAGGTGGAAAGGAGATTCGAAAAACAGAGAAGCAAGAATTAGAGTAGAAAACAAGGGAGCTGAGCACCCATCAGATGCTTCCCTATGTAGCCATACTGCTTTTATCTGTTCATAAAGTGTCTGGACTCTGGCTTTGATTTTAGATAATTTGCTTATTACAAGGAAATGATTAGAGCAGCCTGGTGCCTGGTAGCACACTCCAGCCCCTGGGCGAGCTCAGCCTTTGCTGTTCTACCCCGCTTGGCAGAGTCCCACTGCCTGTGCCTTTGACAGGTTTGCCCACAGTCATTTGCCAGCACTGGAGGGATGTAGATGTGCAACCAGCATCAGAGGGACCAGTGAGCCCAGCGTCAGAGGTCCTGTTGCTGACACAGGGTGTGCACAGGGCAGGCCAGGTAGCCCTTCTCCAGTGTTGCCACTCCTGCACGCAGGGCAGCTCAGCTCAACAGGCTGTCCAGTGAATTAAATTTCTAGGGCAAGATTGCCATTATGGGACAGCAAGCCTTCAAGGCTCCAGAGTAGAATGCCACACATTATACCTGTCCTTTGCCTCTGTGGCACCTGTCAAGCACAGAGTCCCATCACTATATGACATGGTTGAATACCTCCTGTTTGGTAGGTTCTACGTATAATAATAACTCGGCCATAGGAGAGGAGCTCACTAGCCAGCACAGCAAACCCATTGGTGTCAGTATATTGATGCTGATTTTCATCGCGTGGGCATCTGGCCCTTAAAGGAGATGTCTGTGCCTAGAACCAGAATTGCACAGTAATCGCAGTAATCTTTTCAGGTGACAGAGCTGTTGGGTGAGCACAAATAGTGCCATTGTGCTGTTTCTCTTGGGGTTATCCACAGGCATTGGTAATGAGTACATACGGAGAACACCAAACCCACTCGTGCTTGGTTTGCCACCAAGTAACCTCTCACACCAACCTGGTGCCATCCTTTTGAAGGGAGGCTAAAGCCAGTTCAATGAGTCAGGTCTGGCACAGTTAGCTCAGGAGGTGCCAGTAAGGACCTCAGGCAGGTACTGGTCTGTCTCTGGTATGAATGCCTGCTGTTGGTAAGCATTGGACAGAAACTGCTACCACAGCAAGAGTTCTAGCAGAGTCCCACGCTGTAGGATTCCCCACTCCCTAAATTACTGCATTGCTTTGACTGGCTGAGCACACAGACCCAGGCCTGGCTGCCAAGCCTTATTCCTCAGCCATGGAGTGGTACCAGGTGCACAGAGCAGTGCACAGGCTCCCTCTCCATGACACATGCCTCTTCTCACCCTTGGCAAGCTTATGTCTCTTAGGGCAAGAGGGTACAAAGCTAAAAAACAACCACATGTCACAGGGACAGAGCAGGAGACTGCAATGGCATTGCCAGTGTTTTGGAGTTGGAAAGGGACAGAGTTCAGCAATTCATTAAGTGAAATTGCCCAACTGGCCAAGGAAGGGGACTATTCCCTCTGGTATACAAGCAAAAACCATCTTACACAGCTGCTGTCCCTGTGCCCCAAGGCAACACCTCCCTGACTCTAACTGTGATCAGGCCATCCCAGTTTCTCAGACTTCTGCTTGAAGCTTAGCACAAGGTCAGCTTTTGGCCACCGGAGTAGTGATGACTTCCTACTCCTGTTCACCTTCACTGCAGACAGAAGCTGTTTGTTGCAGATACGAATTTTAAAAGGTAGGGGGGAGGATAGCATCAAAGCAAATTCATCCTCCTGCTCTGAATGAATATTTTCTTCTCTAATATTTCTGTAAGAGCGAGGGGATCACTAAAGGGCAGGGAGGGAGGGCTCTGAGGGTACAGATAGTGAGCAAGGGAGGGTGCGGGAGCACTGGATTCCTTGGGAGATAAAGTTTCATTGCTACGGAGTTAATCTCCTGAGCTTCTCATTGCAATTTCGTCTCATTCAGTGCCTCCTGAAATGAGTTTCCATTTGTCTGTCTGGTGCTAATTTTCCCTCATTTGCCGCATGGCAGCCATCATTAGAGGCACAAAGTGCCTCCATTGCCTTTTTTTCCCTTTCTTCAGTCACTATCCTTTGCGCCTCTTGGTTTGCTAAATCTGCTATCACTCAGTTGCAATCGGCTCCTGTTAGTCTGATCTGGCTGCCTCAGGATGCCCCATCCCTCTGCTGCCTGAAGGATACATCGCTGCCTGGGGTAGCTGCCTGGGGCAGGGGGCCAGGGAGGTGCTTTAGAGCAGTTGCAAACCTTTATTTGCAAGTGTTACAGCCCCTTTCCAGAGAAAGGGGATGTTTGTCTCTTTCCTTATTTCCATTTCAATTAGCTAATGGGGGTAATAAGAGCAGAGCAGGAAAGCTTTGGACAGCCTTGCAAATACCTTCTGAGCCTGCAGTCCTTGCCCTCATGCTGATTGAGGGTTCACTCGGAGCAAGTAGATGGCTCTCAGCTGCCGGCTCCTTACAGAGAGGCGCTCAGTGGTGCCCCCCCGGGAAGTAAATCCTTCTCTGCAGCCACGCTTGCACACCCATCCCTCTCGCAGCCACTCGCTGCCAGATCACTTGGCAGTAAAAGGCCTCACTGGGCTCAGGCGTATGATCATATTTGTCCCACTCACAGCACATACAGTACGACTGATACTGATGGGTACCAGGGCCACGTCAGCTGGAGCCCCATCCTGCAGCGTGGGAGGCTTGCCCTGATGCCTGTCAGCAGCTCTCCTGTGCCAGCCGCCACCCCAGAAAAACCTTGCAGAAGAGCAATGCACCACTACCAGCAGGAGCAGCTCCCTTCCAAAGCATGGCACTGCGTTCATCCCCACCATGTGCCATGGATGGAAACAGCAGCACTGGTCCCTGCTCTGCCTCAGTCGCAGTGACAGGCTGGATGCCAGGTTGGGGTACCAGAGGTACAGCTGGGGCAATCTCTAGCACCTGCCCTCAACAATGAACCTCCAGACATCTTAGCTTCTGTGCCGTGGAGAGCAGCTTTGATCAGTGGCAGGAGACTATGCTGAAGGAGTGCAAGGCTCTGTGGTGGAGGGAAGACCTCAGGCTAGGTGAAGTAACATTTATGGGAAGATATGGTGAGTATCATAAGACAGACAACCAACACACAAGCAGTGGTACTGGGAAGGGGGTTGTCTTGGCTCTGATAAGCAAACTAGTAACCTCAGCAGCCAGTGAGATGAGCTGGAAGAGGTTCTCCATGACCAGACAAGTTTTCAGGCCGCTCTACAAATGTGTGATGGGCCCACAGGCAGGCATGACAGCCTTTATTTGAGCAGGCTTTCCAAACCGCATTGCAAAGATGCATAGTCTTATCTCAAGCTCACCATCAGCTCATGTGTGCTCTGGCTGAATGTACATTTTCCACAACTTGTGCCAACTGAAGCCACTTTAAGTGAGCAGTATGTCCCTGAGGCAGAGCTCTTCCAGTAATGATGGCTGTGCCACCCTTATATCTAGAGACCCAGCTGCCTTCTTGTATGACCTGGCTTTTGCTGTTACTTGCTGCAGACTTGGGCACCTCTAGGAGCGTTTTGTGTGCTGCTGCTGGATGGCAGTGGAAAGGTGCTGGCTGCTAGTCAGCCAGGTGGGGGCAGGACTCCCACCATCAGTCTCGAAGAGGACCTCCTGCTTCTGTGCCAGGATCCCTGGTGGTTCCTCTGCCCTTGCATGACACTGAGAGAATGAGGGTTTGGAGGTGGCGTATGGCTAGGTGGGAGGGCATGGTGAAAGCCCAGCTGGAGTCAGAACTTCTCCCTGTGGTTATTTCAGCTTGCTCACTCGCCACATGTTCACTTGTCCAGGGGATGGGTTGCAAGGACCACCCTTGTAGACTCTTTAGTGCAAGATCCTTGCTTTCTGTACTGCCATATTCCTCAGGCTGAAAGCAAAATAACTTATCTCGTAATGGCATGCATCTTTTGATCACGACTCTGCCACTTGCCTGCAGTGGGGATTAGACCATTATCCCCCATGAAAATTTCAATGCTATACAAAACGTATTGCTTCAGTGCTGGGAAGGAAACCCAACAGAACAATAGGGCAAAAACAAAACCCAGCTTAATTGAGGTATCTACAGGGAACAAGCCTGCATGGCTATTAGAGCAACATGTGATCATGTAGGGCTGAATTCAGGGTCAGGACTAGAAGCGAGGTACACTGTGAGGGACTGAAGCTCTGCTGGATTCCTGCACTCATGTCAAATGCCTTGTGCATCCCCAGAGGGTCCTCTGTCTGGGTGACATCCTCAAGTGGCTCAGGCCTTTCTCCTGTTGGGAGGACTGGGTTGTAAAATGTGTTGCAAGCTAAAGAAACAGTCTTGGAGGCTGGCCTCCAAAAGAGATGGAAAACCCAGATCCATGTGTTGATCTGGCAGAAGAAGGTGGGACCATTCACGTCTACTGATTACTTACACAAACTCTCCCATTGCTAGTACTGCAGCCTGTCACCACAGGCATCAGGGGACTGCAACCCTCAGGTGCCAGGAACAGAGGTGGTTAAAAAGATCAGCACCCAAGGAAGGGGCAACAAGAGCTCAATGCAGAGGTGTGACTTCCAAACCAAGCCTAAAGGGTGCCTTGCTGCCCTTCCAGCCCTGTAACAATTTTGGAGCAGCTCTCATCTGGCAGAGTAGTGTTATTCCTGCTCAGTGTTTTGCATTTTAATTGTAGTATTTTAAATGATCTAATATCAGATTTATGACCAAGCTTATTGGAATGTATGACCACTCTATTCTGTGTTTCAGTTAGCACCTTCCTCTGTGTGAAAAATGGTTCAAATATTAATTCCTCTAGCTTCCTGGTCATTGCACCATTTTTAAGCCAAACTGAAAAGGCAGCACTTTTGAAGAAGAAGTAGTAAATATTCTACAAACCATATGCTGTGAAAGTATTAATCACCTGAAAGCGTTGGTTAAAGATCATACTCTCCAGTGTGCTCCCAGGTTTTTACAGACACCACACCTGCCATGTGTGGACAGAGTTCCTAACACAGACAACAGACCAGTAACAAGATGTGAGGTACACCTGGAAGCAAGTCTGGAAGCAAGTCACTGCTCTGTTTCTGGCTCTCATAGGTATCCCATGTCAGCCACTCAAAGATGCCTCCATGCTTCTGGGATGCTTGGGTCTGGATTTTGTGATAAGTTGTGACATTTGCATCCTGATTTATAACCCAGCCTGAAGTGTCACATTTTGAGAAATCTTCTGAAAAAGAACAACCCTATTTCACATCCCAAGCATTAAAGCATGGTGTCTTTAAGACAAATATGCTGCTTTGGGATTCCAGCTGCTGATGGACACAAGTGTCAAGGCCTGTCAATCTTAATAGTGCCAACCAGTGCACTGTTACGGCAAACCTGATCAGATGTTTTATCCATCGCAGTTTATCCCTCTAAACCCAGCTCTTTGCCTATTCTGACAATGCTTGCTTTGGTTAGCAAAAGCCAGTCTTGGCTGAATTGCAAGATATTTTTATGGACACATGTTTTCCTGTGGCCTTTGAGCACCATAACCCTTAAACTCATTTCCAATTGCAATTTAGCCATGTTTGAACATAGTTCTCCAGTGAGGAAAGATGAAGAACACAGTCACTTTTCTCTCTCTCTTCTGGAGTTTTGAGTTACGGTTAAGTGCCAAGGATTTAGATCTCATTTACCAGTAGGTCTGCATCACTGCTAATAATTTCCTATGTACCCTTTCCAATGAGAATGGGGTACATCTAATAACTGCTGTTACAGATACAGAAAGCTCTTTGTGGTAGTAAACGCAGCAATTAATGCTAATGAGTCTGCTGTTAGCAAGTAATACTATTGGTGTTATGCTCACGCCTCACCAAATGCAGAGCTTCAGTTTGTTAAGCAGATGCCAGTGTTAACAGCCAAATTCTCTTCCCATGGATAAGTTAGCGTTAGTTAAATGTACCATTAAAAATAACCATTTAAAATGTTAATGAAAAGAGAGGTTGTGCTTGCCACAAATGTTGATGAAAAGAGAGGTTGTGTCTTTTTAGCCTCAGCTTTAAGGTGCTGGAGGTAAAAAGGCACAGCCAGCTTTTCCAGGTGTGTTCAGAGCAGACACTGAGGTGGAGCCCTGGTAGCGTTGGTGATATCCATGTACAGCACCAGAACTGGGGCTTGTTTCCACCTCAGCGACTGGCCAATAAAGCTCAGTACTGACCTTTGTATCCATACAGAACACTGATATGTCAACACAGAGCTCCAGCTGTCCCCTGCCTTGCAACTCCTCGGCTTTCCCAGTGCCATGGAGGAGAATGACAGCAATGGAGGAGGGTTCATAATCCATCGCTTCTTCTCATTCTTGAATGGCAAAGGTGTGGTAAGTGCTAGCCACGTTCATATTCACAGTCCTGCTTGCACCTAGTGCTTTACTGACATACCTCTGCTTAGCACGCCATTTGTGCGGAGCTTCTGACAGCAGTTTATTATTTACTTTCATGCCATTTAAGAAGCAGGTCTGTACTCTACTGAAAACGAGGCTTTCGTTGTCCTATGTGTTATGTTCCAGAAAAAAAATTAGATACATTTTTTCATAGAATATACCCCTGTCTTGGACATAGGTCTTGAGTCTTTGCCCCAGCAAACTGTAAGTAGGTGGTAGAGGAGAAGGTGGAAGGTGAAACAAGGGCAGTGAAGGCACCACACAGATGTTGGGCAGAGCAGACCCAGAAATAAGAAGCCCTGTTATTTCTTTGTGCTCCAGCAGCGTGCGAGGACAAGACCACTTCACTCTCAGCACTGCAGCCAGGCTCTCCCATGAGCTCGGCCGTGTGTAGCCTTCGTTCTACTGCTCTGGCGTTGGGGTTGCCTTTCCCCAGGTGCAGCCACACGCTGCTCCGTCCCCCCCACCAGGGCTGCAATCCTGGGCTGACCCAGCCCTCCTGACACACAGCCAGGGCCTGGACCCCAGCCGCACAGCTGCCTTGTGCGGTAGCACATTCACCTGTGTCTCCAGGGCCCACCACAAAATACAAGTTCTCCCAGGGGGACAAGGAAGGTGTCACAAAGCTGTGACACCCAGGTGGCACGTAAATGCTGGACAGATCCCGCCACTGGAGTGATTTGGCTGTAGATGTCCTGGGTCTCCATCCCTTATGCTGAGATATCCCAGGTGCTGCTTTCTCCTTTCACCAGACTCCCTGGATCATGCATCTTGGTTTCTTTGCCCCTTTGGCTGTATTTTCTTGTAAACTTGCCCGGGCTGCTCTGCTGCCCCCTCCCTTCTGCTCTCTTCTGTCTAACCTATTCTTTTCATGCGTGCTTGTGCTTGTGAGACAAGACTCCCAGCCCACTCCCCCTTGTCCTGACTGCCCTCACTCCAAGCCTTAGGCCCTCTCCATTCCCCTGTCTTCCCTCTCCCTCCTCTACATAAAATCTGGCCTCTCCAGAGCTGTGTCCTTCTCTGTTTTCTTGGCCAGCATTTCCTGCCTCCTTCCCCACTGGCCAGCCTCCTCCATCTTCACCATCGTCCTCTGCCTTTTGGTGCTCCTGACCTGTGTTTGCCAGTGCTACTCACCCCAGCCCATTCCTTCAATTTGCTTCCATTATCTTCCCTTCCTGAGACTGCAACCCTGAACCTGATCTGTACCTGCATATACACAATTACACTATTTCATTTAAAACATTGTGTTTATTTGCAAGACCCAAAGGCAAGTGCTGCCTTCAGGGCTGGGCACTGCAGTATAGCCCATGCCACCCAGCTATGGACAGCCTCCGCACCCCCTCATCTCCTCCTGGCAGCCCCAGTTCATGCCTATTTACAGCCGGCCTTCTCCCTTCAACCCCAGGCACTGCACCCCAGGGGCCAGTCTGCTAGGGTTGACGCAGTACCCTCAGCCCCGAGCCACTTGCCCTTGCCCTGCTTGTAGCCCTGCACCAACCTGCCCCACCAAGGAAGGTGAGGGAAGGGACAGCCAGGCCCGTGTCCCCCAGCTGGGTTGGGAAATCATCACCATACATGATCAGAGAGGAGACAAACTGGGGTATGCAACAAAGGGGGGGGGGGGGGGGATGAAGAAACATTACCTCCTTTTCACGTTTATTTAATTTTTGTATTTTTTTGTATTTTTTTAAGATCACAGAAGAGCAGAGCATTCATACATGTAAAGAAACAGAAACGAGATAACAGAAGTTAAATACATTGAGAAAAGAAAAAATAAAAAGCTTCTTTTTTTTTCCATCACTGGGTTTTGTTCATTCGTTGAGTTGTTTTGTTTATTTTTTTGATCTGTTCTTTTACACACACACTTGCGCTTTTAAAATTTTCTTTCACAGAGCTAGTTCCAAAAACAAACCAATGGCAAAAAATAAAATGGCCGTTTTCTCGTTTCGATAAAGAGAAGTTCAGCTCATGTCTACAGTGCTGGGGAAAAATATATATAAAGATATAGATATATATATATATTTATATGTATATAACACTGTTAATGAGGAGAGTTCTAACCACCCCACCGTGTAGCAAGAAGAAGGGACTGGCCTTCATTCTCAAGGTCTAGAGGATGAAACTTGGCTCCAGCTGGGAAAGTTGAAAGATTTTGGGAGGTGATGGTGGCACCGCGGAGGCAGGTTCCTGGTCTTTGCCCCCTCCTCCCTTTCCTGGCACACGCGTGTGCTCCCACACCCACAGGTGCAGACACACGTGTGCTTTCTCCTGGTCTCCTCAGGAGGTCACCATGTAGCTGTGTGGGCAGACAGAGCCACTGCCAGGGGCAAGTGGAGGAGCAAGTGTCTGGCTGTGTGTGTGATGGAGGGCATACAAAAGGAGAGCGCCTGGATGGTAGCCATGAGGACTACTGTAGGATCTATGCGGTAGAGGTCGCAGGGGTGTGCGTGTGTGCCTGTGCGTGGCCGAAATGGGGACGGACCAAACATCATAATTTCAGAGAAGGTGCTCTCCTCACTGGCTCCCTCCTAAGTGGTCTTGCTTCTCAGCTCCATCCGTGGCCCATATATTATCTACAGAAACATCCACATGCCTGTTCCTGGGGCAAGGTTGGAGCCACTGCGGTCTCACACTGCATCGCTCACTGAGGCCCCTTGCAGTGTGGTGTGCATGTCCCGGGGGGGTGGGATGTGAGTGCCTGATACACTGGGAGCACAGGCAGGGAAGGAAGGTCCTGCCCTACCCGGGGACTTGGGTGCGATCTCTGCCACTTCCCCAGCTGTGCTGCCCATGGAGCCCTGCTGTGCATGCAGCTCCACCACCCATGCTGCAGTCATGTCCTCCTGACTTGCACTGCCCCTTCCTCCTCCCCTGCCTGGGCACTTCTACAAGGCTTGCAGGGCAGGCTGAGTTGCTGTGGCACCAGCTAACCTGAGCCTGCAATAAGTGAAGGACCCTTTGCTTGCCACCTATCATCTGGGCTAATTAGGAGAGGTGCTCCTCTTTCCCAAGCCCTGGCTTGGCTGGTCTCCTTGCCTCAAACACATTGCCCCAAGCCACAGAGATATAGAGGACCATACCAACGCATCATCACCAAGCTGACTTCTGCTTTCCTGTTATGGTGAGTGAATCAACAAGCAAACACCACATATTGCCCTAATGGGAGCCAACCACCAAGCAAAATTGAGGGGGGCTGTAGGAGCTGCCTGAACATCATTCTAGCAAGTTATAAGGAGGAAAAGAGAAAGAGGTTTTAATGGTGTGACACAGCTCTTAGTCAGCAGGAGTCATGCAGTTAAAAAAAAATAAATCTTCTGGGCATCCCAGTGGAAATGAAGCCACTCTAAGAGTAGTGTTGAGAGGCCGCTGTCTCCTCACTGGTGAACCTGGGAGTTCTGCGCATGGATGATCGCCAGCACTCATCCCCACCCTTTTCCACCGGTATCACATCTTGAAAATTGCCATCCAGTTTCTCCATCACTTCCCTGCCTGGGGTTCTGCTCTTTCCATGGGACAGTTTGCTCCTGGCATCCCTAACTAACTCAAGAAGTTTTGTGTACTCAAGTCAGAGATGCAGTAAGATTGTGCACCATCAGAAGAGAGAGAGAGGGAGAACTGCTCAGCCCCCCAGCATCTCCTCCATAGGACTGTCTTGGTTAGCCATCCTTGGTGTCAGTTGCTACATCACATCAAGCACCATGATGATTTGGGCTGTGGATCAGTGTGCTTGGAGGAGAGGAAGCAGAAGTATGAGAGGGGTTGTGAGGAGAAGAGCTGTTTCCCTGTGCCCATAGATTCATAGATTTCCTCATCAGGGAGAGGTGGAGTGGTAAAGCACTGCACAAAGATTGAACTGAAACATCACCTCATGGCAGGGTTGTGAAGGACAGCTGTAAAGTAGCTCCTCTGACTCCCCAGATCCTCTTCTCCAAATGTACTTGGATCATCAGGACTCACTGTTTCTCCCCTAAATTCCTTCCAGATGTGCAGCTTCCACTCAGCCTGGAGACTGTGTGGTTATTGGCGGTGACTTTGTCCATGCTATGAGCTTGGACTTTCAAAATGGGGTTGCTCAGACAGGTGGCTTGGGGGCATGGTCTGGATGCACCTGGAGCTAAGAAGAGCTGGTGGGGCTTGGATATACTTTGACCAAAAGTGGGGCAAGCAGCAGTACACGAGAGATCTGCCCAAGCGGTGAACAGTCAGTGGCATGAGAAAGGTGTGCAGACAAAGACTTAACTCTCGACACAATGCATGTCACCAATGAAATCTTCATGAATGGCACGTTAACATGCACTTGGTGCTAGCATGGGGCGACACAACTTCACTGGTGAAGAAAGCGGGAAGGAGGGGAGGAGGGGAGTGCATCACTGAGCAACACACCCGCGAGGGGCGGGACTGCAAACAAACAAAAATGAACACAACTGCCAAGACACAGGTGTCGGCTGGAGCATCCCACATCACCCTTCCCAGCCGTTCAGAGACAGGTGTCTGCTTCGTTTTCCATCTGACCAGACACACACACTCCAAGCAACATGCTACAGTCATGCGTGGAGTTCATGTGGCTTGGCGTGGCTGCAGTTCCCCTGTCCAGTTCCTTTCAGAAAGACTTGCCTTCGCCCCTCCTCTTGGTCATATGAAAAGGGTTAGAAATCTGCTAGCAGGTATGGGGCCATATATTAAATCTAAGTCTTTGTTCCTCTGCTTGGACATTACCAGACATCTCATGTAACTCTTGTAATATTTACAAACCAGTAGAAGAAATACAATTTTTTTTTTTTCATTTTGTTCATTTCTTTTTATAACACTAAATGTTAAATCTCCATCAATCAAACACAATTACACTGACAAGCTCAAGGAACTGGTGTCCCATTCCAAACTCCCGTCTCCCCCAGTCCCCAACCAGCTGAGAGGCAGCAGGAAACAGGAGCACAGCTTTTCAGGAGGAGATGGGGAAGAGAGCAACATGAACGCGGAGTAGAAACAAGGAGGAGAAACAGCTTCAGAGAAAAGGGCCTGAGACATGAGAAAACCCTTTGCAACGTCTCTGGCAAAGGGTGGAAGGGAGAAAGAGAATGGGGAAAAGCATTTGACCTTGCCTGTGTTTCCTATGCTCATCTGGGCTCTCCCCTCGACAGATGCTTTGAGCGATCCCTGCTTGAGTTCAGGAGAAACAGGGGGGTGTTCACAGCATCCTGTGATGCACACGGCAGGGTTAGATTCTTGGAGTAAATCAAGCTCCAGCCTACCCAGGACTCCCCCAGCCCTGCTAGGAACAGGCTTTGCCAGGAGAGGGCTGCTGCAAATAAGAGGCGTACTTGGTGTTTGTGGCTTGCTCAGACAGGTCTGCAAATAACTGGCTTTAACCCTGTTTCACAGCCACATGACAGAGGCACAGATATGTCCAGGTCCTGCAGGCAAGACCAGGTCGCAGCATGGGGGTTATGGCTGTTTCTTCTAGCCGATAAGCAGGTGGCTTCAAAAAATGGGTGTCCTGTCTTTAGTAATATATTTCCCTTGAACCATAAGCCTCCGTGCCTTCACATCTAAAAAAATATCCCCTCAAAACTCTTTCAAACCAAAAAAGATGAGACAATGAGGTGCTGGGACTTGTGACTGCCATCACACCACAGGGCTCTGATGTGTGTGAACCCAGTGCCTAGAAGTGATCCCACAGCAAAAAAAAAAAACAACAAACACATGCAGAGGACAACACACAGGATAGATCTTACAACAGCAACCAGGTTGACATCAAATAGAAGCCTCAACCAAAAGAAAATGGTGGGCTTGAACTAGCCCTTAGGAACAGCCTGTGACAGCAAGTCACTGTCTGCAGGCTGCCCAACTTCTCACAACAAACCTGTGATGATAAATTCAGGTGTAGGTACAGCCCCGAGAATGAGAAATGCCAGTGATGTGGTATTTTCCCTTGTGCCAGTGTGCTGGAAAAGGTGTAGCTCCCAGCCCTGGCTTCTGGGACCAACATCAGCTCGTGGCTGTGCCAGGGGGATGAGGAGCCCTGTTGTAGCAGGAAATTTGGAGTTGTTATTAAGACACCAAATGACACGACCCTCCCAAGAGGTAGGCATAAGGACTGGGGTGTCTGAATGCTCTGAAGGATACAGGGCATTATTTTTTCCTGGGTTGCAGCATGCCAGTCTCCAAAGGAGATGCACAAGTCACATCAGTGACCTCCCTGTCTCAGAAGAAGGGAGCTGTCTCTGGATGCCTTGGGCACGTTGCCCAGCTCCCCTACCTTGCACCAAGGCACAAACACCCCCAGATATGGCTTTGGGGCCTGGAAGAGCAGGGGGAACACAATCCAAATCCACAGCAGATCTATATACCAAGTCTGCCACCACCCAAACTTCAGCCTCTTGTGTCTCTCTAATACTTCCTCGCTCGTTCTGGCTGCCTGCCTTGGAGGAGCCCTTGACTGCCTGCTTAATTGCCTGGCTGCTGCTGCTCAAAACAGCTGAGCTCAGCAGAGAGGAGGCCAGCGCCATCAGTGCCGCAGT